>NC_051322.1:2822764-3450264 GCF_015220235.1 Choloepus didactylus | reverse complement strand
ATCTTTAATTTCTTTCAACAAGGCTTTTTTAGTATTCAGTGTAAAGTCATGGGCTTTTTTTTTAAATTTGATCATAAGATTTTACTTTCATTTTCCAGTTATTCATTGCTAGTGTATTGAAATGCATTTAATTTTTGCATATTAATCTTGTAATCATCAACCTTGCTGAACGTGTTCATAGTTCTAGTAGTGCTTTTTAAAAATTTGGTGTGGATTCTTAAGGATTTTATTTATAAAATAAAATGCGAAACAGAGATAGTTTTACTTTATCCTTTCCAGTTTGTTGCCTTTTATTTCTTTTTCTTGCCTAATTGCCAATACAATGTTAAATAGAAAGGGTGAAAGTGGACATCCTTGTGTTGTTCCTGATCTTAGGGGGAAAGCATCCAGTCACTCAACATGGAAAATGTTGTTAGGTATGGGTTTTTGATAGATGACCTTGGCCAAGTTGAAGAATTTCCTTTAAATTCCTATTTTATTGAAATTTTTTTTAATCATGAAAGGTTGCTGGATATTGTCAAATGCTTTTTCTATGTCTGTTGAGATTAATGTGTGGTTTTGACCCCTTTTTCTGTTAATATGGTGTATTTACATTGATTTTTCATATGTTAAAGCAAGCTTGCTTTACCAGGGTAAATCCCATTTGGTCACGGAGAATTAAGGTCATACTGGCCTTAATTTCCTAAGGCTGTCATAACAAAGTACTAAAAAGTGGATGCCTCAAAACAACAGAAGTTTATTTTCTGACAGCTCTCGTGTCTGTATGTTCAGAATCTGTAGGGGAGAATCTGTTCACGCTATACTCCTGGCTTCTGCAGGTGGTGCCTTGCTGGCAACTTGTGACCCTGGATGGGATCAAGGGCCCACTCTACTCCTCATTGTAGTTTGCCAAATTCCCTCCATGATGACCTATTTCCAAATAGTGTCCCATTATGAGGCGCTAAGGATTGGGACTTAACATAGCTTTTTGAGGGACACAATTCAGCCTATAATAGGCTCCCTAGAAAGAGTTTGGAAGTGTTCACCTTTCTATTTTTGGAAGAGTTTGGGAAGGATTGGTGTTAATTATTCTTGAATGTTTGCTAGAATTAACCAGTGAAGCTATCTGGGCCTAGAATTTTCTGTAGGGGAAGTTTTTTGATTGCCAATTCAATTTGCTTGCTCTAGGTCTATTCAGATTTTATATTTCTTCTTGAGTCACTTTCAGTAGTCTGTGCATCCTAGGAATCTGCCTGATTCTTCCAGGTTGTCTAATTTGTGGGCATGCATTTGTTCAGAGTTTTCCTTCATAATCCTTACTCTGCAGTGTTCATGGTGATCTTGCCATCTTTCATTCCTGATTTTAGTAATTGAGTCTTCTCTTTTTTGGGCTTGTATAGCTAAAGATTTCTCAATTTTGTTGATCTTTTCAAAGAAACACTTGGTTGTATTGAATTTCTCTATTTTTCTATTTACTGTTAATTACTTCTGCCATAGTCTTTATTTCCTTCTCCAAGGCTTGGGTTTTGTTTGATCTTCTTCTAATTTCTTAAGGTGGGGGTAGGCAACTGATTGAGACTTCTATTTTTTAACGTACACTTTTACAGCTATAAATTTCCCTGTAAGAACTGCATTAGTTGCATCCCATAGAATTTGTTATGCTGTGTTTTCATTTTCATTCATCTCAAATTATTTTACAATTCTGTTGTGATTTCTTCTTTGTCCCACTGGTTATTTATGAGTGTGACTTTAATTTCCACATACTTTAGAATTTTACAAACTTCCTCCTGTTATTCATTTCTAATTTCATATCACTGCCAAGAACATACTTTGTATGAATTTAATCATTTACAGTTTTTGATGCTTTCTTTTTTTTTTTTTTTTTTTTTTTTCCATTTTTATTGAGATTGTTCAGATACCATACAATTATCCAAAGATCCAAAGTGTACAATCACTTGCCCCTGGGTACCCTCATACAGCTGTGCATCCATCACACTTAATTTTTGTTCAATTTTTAGAAACTTTTCATTACTCCAGACAAGAAATAAAGTGAAAGATGAAAAAAGAAAAAAAGAAAAGGAAACTCTAATCCTCCCCTATCCCTAACCAACCCCCCTCAATTGTTGACTCCTAGTATTGATATAGTACATTTGTTACTGTTTATGAAAAAATGTTGAAATACTACTAACTGTAGTATATAGTTTGTAATAGGTATATAGTTCTTTCCTATATGCCCCTCTATTATTAACTTCTAATTGTATTGTCATACATTTGTTCTGGTTCATGAAGTGATTTCTAGTATTTGTACAGTTGATCATGGACATTACCCACCATTAAGAATCAGACAATACCACCAATGTCAAGTGTCTAACATGCCTCTCCTATCCCCCCCTCTTATCTGCATTTACCTTAGTATATCACCTTTGTTACATTAAAGGAAGCATAATACAATGATTCTATTAGTTACAGTCTCTAGTTTATGCTGATTGCATCCTTCCCCCAATGCCTCCCCATTTTTAACACCTTGCAAGGTTGACATTTGCTTGTTCTCCCTCGTAAAAGAACATATTTGTACATTTTATCACAATTGTTGAATACTCTAGATTTCACCAAGTTACACAGTCCCAGTCATTATCTTTCCTCCTTTCTTGTGGTGTCTCACTTGCTCCCCATCTTCCTCTCTCAACCGTATTCATAGTTACCTTTGTTCAGTGTACTTACATTGTTGTGCTACCATCTCCCAAAATTGTGTTCCAAACCACACACTCCTGTCTTCTATCACCCTGTAGTGCTCCCTTTAGTATTTCCTGTAGGGCAGGTATCTTGTTCACAAAGTCTCTCATTGTCTGTTTGTCAGAAAATATTTTGAGCTCTCCCTCATATATGAAGGACAGCTTTGCTGGATACAGGATTCTTGGTTGGTGGTTTTTCTCTTTCAGTATCTTAAACATATCACACCACTTCCTTCTTGCCTCCATGGTTTCTACTGAGAGATCCACACATAGTCTTATTAAGCTTCCTTTGTATGTAATGGATTGCTTTTCTCTTGCTGCTTTCAGGATTCTCTCTTTGTCTTTGACATTTGATAATCTGATTATTAAGTGTCTTGGCGTAGGCCTATTCATATCTCTTCTGTTTGGAGTACGTTGCGCTTCTTGGATCTGTAATTTTATGTCTTTCTTAAGAGATGGGAAATTTTCATGAATTATTTCCTCTATTATTGCTTCTGCCCCCTTTCCCCTCTCTTCTCCTTCTGGGACACCAATGATACGTACATTATTGTACTTTGTTTCATCTTTGAGTTCCCGGAGACGTTGCTCATATTTTTTCATTCTTTTCTCCATCTGCTCCTTTGTGTGTAGGCTTTCAGGTGTTTTGTTCTCCAGTTCCTGAGTGTTTTCTTCTGCCTCTTGAGATCTGTTGTTGTGTTTCCATTGTGTCTTTCATCTCTTGTGTTGTGCCTTTCATTTCCATAGATTCTACCAGTAGGTTTTTTGAACTTTTGATTTCTGCCGTATACAGGTCCAGTGCTTCCTTTACAGCCTCTATCTCTTTTGCAATATCTTCTCTAAACTTTTTGAATTGATTTAGCAGTAGTTGTTTAAATTCCTGTATCTCAGTTGAAGTGTACGTTTGTTCCTTTGACTGGGCCATAACTTTGTTTTTCTTAGTGTAGGTTGTAATTTTCTGTTGTCTAGTCATGGTTTCCTTGTTTATCCAAATCAGGTTTTCCCAGACCAGAACAGGCTCAGGTCCCAGAGGGAAGAAATATTCAGTATCTGGTTTCCCTGTGGGTGTGTCTTAGAAAATTGCTCCACCCTGTGATGCCTCAGGTCACTGTGCTTTTCTGCCCAGCAGGTGACGCCTGTTAGCCTATAAATCTTGACTGGTGTGAGGAGGTATGGCCGTGTTCCCCCAGGCTCTGGGGTCTGGTTCTGAATGGAAAGGGCCCCACCCCTTTCCTCCTAGAGAAGACAGACCCCCCAGGTGGAGGTCATTAGCATTTCAATGGTCTCACTCTCTGCTTGTGGTGTCTCCGCCCTTCCCCGAGTCACAGCCCTGGAAACTTAAAATGACTGGGGCTTTCTCCACTGAGCCGAAAAAGAAACAGATAGTCCCCTTCAGACCTGTCCAAGGCTCTCCAAGGTCAGTCGTCACCCAAAGCCTCTGTCTGTTTTTTGGGGCTGCGTACCTGTAGTGAGCAGTTCACACTCGCTACTTAAAACCCCAGTTGGAGCTCAGCTGAGCTGTATTCGCTTGCTGGGAGAGAGCTTCTCTCTCGCACCACGCGGCTCCACAGCTCGGGCTATGGGGGAGGGGGTCTCACGACTTGGTTCCACAGGTTTTACTTACAGATTTTATGCTGTGTTCTTGGGCATTCCTCCCAATTCAGGTTGGTGTGTGATGAGGTGGATGGTCTTGTTTGTCCCCCCGCAGTTATTCTGGATTATTTAGTAGTTGTTTCTGGTTTTTTGTAGTTGTTCCAGGGGGACTGCTTAGCTTCCACTCCTCTCTATGCCGCCATCTTGCCTCTCTTGATGCTTTCTTAAATGATCTAAAATGTGATCTATCCTGGAGAATATACCAGGTGCACTTGCAGAGGCTGTGTAACCTGATGTCATTGGGCAGAGTGTGCTTTAGATGTTGGTTAGGTCTACTTAGTTTATAGTGTTATTCAAGGCTTCTGTTTCCAGTGATCTGCTGAGTTGTTCTACCCATTATTGAGAGTGTGGCATTAAAATCTCCAGCTATTGTTGGTGAATTGTCTACTTCTCATTTTGATTTTGTCACGTTGGATTAATGAATATTGGGGCTCTGTTGGTAAAAGCAGAGGCTTATAATTCTTATTTCTTCCTAATGTATCAACCCTTTGATCATCATAAAATGTCCTTTTTTTTTTGTCTTGAGTAACAATATTTGCCATAAAGTATATTTTGTCTGATATTATTGCTACTTCATCTCTTTTTTGGGTACTGTCTGCCTAGTATATCTTTTTTCATCCTTTAAGCTTTCGACATATTTGTATCTCAACCTAAACTGTGTCTCTTATAGAAAGCATATTGTTCGATCATGTTTTTTTTCCCCATCCATTTTTCCCTTTCTGCCTTTTGATTAGAGTATTTAGTTCATTTAATTTTCATGTAATTATATCTTCCATTTTGGTATTTTTCTGTATGCCTTGTGACTTTTTTTAAAATTCAATTTTATTGAGATTGTTCACATACTATATAATCATCCAAAATGCACAATCAACTGCCCACAGTACCATCATACAGCTGTGTATCCATTATTCCAGAAAAGAAATAAAAACAAAAAAGAAAACTCAAATCCTCCTATACCCCTAACCACCCCGCCTCCCTTATTGACTCATAGTATTGGTATAGTACATTTGTCACTGTTGATGAAAGAATGTTAAAATACTACTAATTGTAGTACATAGTTTGCAATAGGCATATTTTCCCCTATATATCCCTCTATTATTAACTTCTAGTTATACTGTTATACATTTGTTCTAGTTTATGAAAAAGAGTTATAATATTTGCACAGTTAATCATGGACGTTGTCCACAACAAGATTCGCTGTTTTTTATACATTCCCATATTTTAACCTCCAACTTTCCTTCTGGTGACATTGGTGACTCTAAGCTTCCCCTTTCTACCACATTCACACACCATTCAGCACTGTTAGTTATTCTCACGATAATGTGCTACCATCACCTCTGTCCACTTCCAAACACTTAAGTTTGATCTAGTTAAACATTCTGTCCATAATAAGAACTGCTCCCCATTCTTTAGCCTCATTCTATATCCTGGTAACTTATATTTCATGTCTATGAGTTTACATATTATAATTAGTTCATATCAGTGAGACCATACAATATTTGTCCTTTTGTGTCTGACTTACTTCACTCAGTATAGTGCCCTCAAGCTTTCTTCATCAACCTGTTTTTTTTTTGCTTGTTTGTTTTTTGTTTTCTTCGTTTAAGTTGTTTTTGTTCACCCACCATACATAACGTCCTAAGTAAACAATCGATACTTCCTTGTATAATCACATATTTATGCATTCACCAACATCACCAGTATCTATATAAGGACATCTCCATTTCTTCTACAAAGAAGGAGGAAGAGTCAAAGAAGGTAGAGAGACAAAAGAAAAAGAAAAAGAAAGAGAAAATGACAGCTGAAAAAACAACAAAAGGAAAGATAGCATTAAACTAAAGTACAATGAGAGTCAGACAACACCACCAATGCCAGAAGTCCCATAACCCTGCCTTTTATCCCCCTCTTACAGGCATTTAGCTTTGGTATATTGCCTTTGTTACATTAAAGGAAGCGTAATACAATGTTTCTGTTAACTATAGTCTCTAGTTTGCATTGATTGTATTTTTACCCAATATCACCCCATTTTTAACACCTTGCAAGTTTGACATTCATTTGTTCTCCCTCATGTAAAAACATACTTGTACATTGTATCACAATTGTTGAGCACTCTAGGTTTCACTGAGTTATACAGTCTCAGTCTTTATCTTTCCTCTTTCTTTCTGGTGTCCAACATGCTCCTAACCTCTGTCTTTCAACCATACTCACAGTCATCTTTGTTTGGTGTACTTACATTGTTGTGCTACCATCACCCAAAATTGTGTTCCAAACCTCTCACTCCTGTCTTTTCCTGTCTGTAGTGCTCCCTTTAGTATTTCCTATAGAGCAGGTATCTTGTTCACAAACTTGCTCATTGTCTGTTCGTCAAAGAATATTTTAAATTCTCCCTCTTATTTGAAGGACAGTTTTGCCAGATATAGGATTCTTGGGTGGCGGATTTTCTCTTTCAGTATCTTAAATATATCACACCACTGCCTTCTCACTTCCATGGTTTCTACTGAGAAATCCACACTTTGTCTTATCAAGTTTCCCTTGTATGTGATGGATAGCTTTTCTCCTGCTGCTTTCAGGATTCTCTCTTTGTCTTTGACATTTGATAATATTATTAAGTGTCTTGGCATAGGTCTATCATATCTATTCTGTTTGGGGCACACTGTGCTTCTTGGATCTGTAAGTTTATGTCTTTCATAAGAGATGGGAAATTTTCATTGATTATTTCCTCTATTATTGCTTCTGCCCCTTTTCCCTTCTCTCCTTCTGGTATACCCATGACCCATACATTCATGTGCTTCATGTTGTCATTGAATTCCCTGAGACATTGCTCATATTTTTCCATTCTTTTTCCTATTTGTTCTTTTGTGTTTAGGATTTCAGGTGTCTTGCTCTCCAGTTCCTGGGTGTTTTCTTCTGCTCTTTAACTCTGTTGTTTTATGTCTCCATTGTATTTTTCATCTCTCCTGTTGTGACTTTCATTTCCATAGATACTGCCAGTGGTTTCTTCAAACTTTCAATTTCTACCTTTTGTTCACGCAGTGTTTCTTTATATCCTTCATCTCTTTTTCCATATTTTCCCTGAACTTGACTGGGTTTTTGATATGATTTCGCATATTTCTTTGAAAATTTTTAATTCATTGTTTCATTAAAGTGAAACAATAGCTCAACTTTTCTTAATTGAGGTGAAAGTTTTTTCCTTTGGTCCATATCTTCATTTTTCCCAGTGTAATTTATAATTTTCTGTTGTCTAGGCATCTGGTTTCCTTGATTACCCCAATCAGATTTTCCCAGATCAAAATGGGTTCAGGTCTCAGAGTGGGGTTATATTCAGTTTTGAGTTTCCCTGAAGGTGTATCTTAGGAGAATGACAGACTTTCCTGTGAGGCCTCTAGCTGCCGTTCTTTTCCTCACCTGCCTAGCAGGTGGTGCCTATCAGCCTGTCACTCCTGACTGGTGTAAGGAGGTGTGGCACTTCAGTTTCTGTTTTGGCTGCCCTGCCCCCCAGCTCTGGGGTCTAGTTCTGAAGGGAAGGCTGGTACCAGAGCTGGGCCCCACCTCCTTCCTCTTAGGGAAGATATACCCCCTAGGGTGTTTTCCTCTGCATTTGAATTATTTCTTTGTCTCTCTGACTCTGTTATCTCCACCTCTGTATTGGTCAAAGTGCTAGGGACTGAAAATGCCTGGGGCTCCATTGAGCCGCTCAGGCTGAGAGAGAGAAAAAGGGACAGAAAGCCCCCTTTCAGAACCAGTCCATGGTCCCCCCAGTTTCGCCCATCAGTCAGATAGAGCACCTGGTCTTCGGGGCTCCCTTTCCTGGGGTACAGGTGTTTTCTGGCTCTTTAAGGTCAGTCTCTAAGTGCCTCTGTATTTTTCCTTCCTTTTTTTTTTAATTATTTTTTTTTCCCTCAGCCACCCGTTCTCCCCACTGGGAGCTATACTGGACTTTTTAGCCTGTATTCAGCAGTTCACATTTGTTAATTAAAACCCCAGTTGGAGCTGGGCTGAGCTATATTTGCTTGCTCCGAAAATGCTGTTTTCTCCCACAGTGAGGTCCTGTAGCTCAGCCTGCCATGGGGGAAGGGGGTTCCTGGCACAAGTCCACAGTTTTTGCTTACAGATTTTGTGCTGCGAGCTCAGCCATTCCACCCAATCCAGTTGGGTTGTCCCCAGATTATTTACTAGTTGTTCCTGGTTTTTTATTAGCTGTTCCTGGGGGACTAACTAACTTCCACACCTCCCTATGCCACCATCTGCCCCTTCCCTCTCACCTTATGTCTTATTAGTCTCATTCCTCTTATGTTAAGTAGATATTTTCTCATATACAATTTTAATTTCTTTGTTTCTGTTTCACCACATTTTATTGAGTTACTCTCTTAGTGGTTGCCATAGGATTTACAGTTGATACCCTAATTTCTAACAATCTAAGTTGGAACTTAATTTCAATAGCATACAAAACTTTGGTTGAAAAAACCTCTGTTCTCTTTCCCTGCTTTGTGTTATTTTGGGCATATAAATTACATCTATATGGTACGCTCATCAGCACAGTTTTAAAATTATAGCTTTCTTTTAAATCAGTAGAAGAAAAAGAATTACAAAAAAATGCATTTATACTGTCTTGTATATTTGCCTATGTAGTTACTTGTTCTGAGGCTCTCTACTTTTTTCATGCACATTTGAATTATTCCCTAGCATCCTTTCATTTCACCCTGGAGGATCCATTTTGATATTTCTCATAGGGAAGTTCTGCCAATGACAACTATTTTCAGCTTGTGATTTTTTTGGATATGCCTTAATATCTCCTATGTTCTAGACGGGTAGTTCTGAAGGCTTTAGAGTTCTTGGTTGACAGTCTCTTTCTTTCAGTACTCTGTATGTGCCATTCTGCTGCCCTTTACCCTCCATGCTTGCTTAGGCTTCTCTTTTTTATGGAAACGTATCACTTTCTAAGCGCACTGTTTGCTTCTTTGCTAAATGGGTTCGTGGAGAACCAGACGGATCACAGCTCACAGCACTGCTCCTCTGGAAGACTTTCCACTGCCGGCCGCAGCCTGCCCACGCCCTCCGTGAGCCCCATGCTCCTCTCAGGCCATCGTGCTGAGCATTGGACACGTCTTCTCTCACTTGAGTCTCATAACTATTCTACGAACATCTTGCTTTTCTCATTACCAGTGGGCAGATGAGGAAATCGACATTTGATGGGGTTCAGTGTTTGCCAGAAGTGAATAAGAGATCCAACTCCAGCCAGTGTGTCTGACTCCAGAGATCGCACGGTTCCCGTCCTCCCCAGTGTGGGGTGGGTGGCTGCCCTGTGCTCGGCAGCTGTTCCGTTTGGACTCCCAGGGCCCGCTCCTCCCTGTGCTTCTCCGTGTCTTTGCTCCAGTTCTGTCCAATGCACCATCTAGTCTTTCTCTTCTGCAACACTACCCAGTTACTGTCCCCTCCTTTTAAAGCACAGGTTATGATAGTTTTGCAAGATAAATTAGTATCTCTTGAGAGCTGTAATAAAAAAATCAGGTCATCTCAAATATATTTCCAAGAGAATTTCAATGAAAGCTGTAAGTCTGTTTAGGTACAGTCAGTTGTCTGTGCTGTTCATGGCTTAGCTTTACCCTTGGTACCTTTTTCTTACCTCTTGCTGTAATATTTTTAGCTCATCAACTTAAACCCTACCCTAGCAATATGTTGTGGAAATGGAAAACAAGTAAACTTCTATTGACTCTTAATGCCCCGAACTCCCTGGCCAAATGCTATAAAGTTTTTAAAGGGGGTCCAGGAAGTTCAAGGAATTTCCTTCTTAGAGAATCTAATTGTATGGTTCCTGCAGTGATGGTTTTCAAAACACCGTCTTTATTGAAAGGAGCAATTAGAGCAAGTCACTGCATTGAAAACGGTGGGCACAAGAAATGAGAGCAAATCTGATCAGAAGAAAGTGATTTTGTGCTCTCACAAAGAGAATTAGCAAAGGGTTTGTTTTTAAATTTAATAGAGTTTCTGAAATATTTAGACAAGCTTATTAAAAGAATGGGAAGAAAACAGACTGCAAAATTAGCTAGAAAAAGAGAAAACTTCCAAGGCAGGCATCAGACATGATATATTGTGGAATTTCAGCAGAAGAGATAATTTCACAATGTATTAATGAAACTGATATGGTCTATTAATTTGAATCATATGAAATTGCTGATATTCAACCATTTTTGAACTACAAAAGTTGCAGTTTTATTTGGTTTGGTCTAACACTTCATTAGACTCTGGTACAAATTAAAAAACTGATCTCTTGAGTACTCACCAACTCAAATTATCAGGAAGTCATGGGGCTAGCGATGCTCCCAAAGGCCTTTCTTCTAGTGGCAGAGTCTAGCCCACCCAGGGTGGGCCCTGCTGGGTCTCCGTGCCTCCCTCACGGCCACGGGTGTCACGGGGTTGGTCTGTGCCTGGGGGAGTCTGCCTTTGCCCCCCCCTCTGATGGCACCTGCTTGGCCTCCAAGGCAGAAGCTCTTCAGCTGACACAGACAAGCTTAACCTTTCTTCCCCAAGCCCCTGCCCTCTCGTCGCCGGGGCTGCAGAGCCCGCTGTTCCGGCTGTGCTCTGCCATCAGCCTTTCGCTGCAAGCCTCCTGATACCGTGCTCTCGGCCAGGTCACCGTGGGAGGTTCCTCTCTCAGTCCTTGGTGTATCTCCCCACCAGCAGGACTCAGTAAAGATTCATGAGAGAAGTTCTATTAATGCTGAATTTCAAAAGAGAAGGCCTGGGAGAACTCATCCTATGTGAGCACAAGAGAATCGTCCAGAGAGTGTGGTGCTGGTGAAGGGCGTCATACAAATCAATGGAACAGAAGAGCATTCCGGAGAAGCCCATATACGATGCCAAGGTAACTCAGACTAAAAAACAGTCTTTTCAACTCATGGCGCTGGCGTTCGTCTATTAAAAAAATTAACCTCAGCCTATACTTTGGACTATATACAAAAACTAACTTGAAATGGATCATCAACCTATACATAAGACCTAAAGCTAAAAAAGTTTTAGAAGAAAACAAAATTTTTACTTTTGGCCAAAGAATTCTTTGATAAGATATAAAAAGCACAAACAAAAGAGAAAATGATAAATTGAGTGAATTTCATCAAAATTAAAAACTTCTGCTTTTCCAAAGACACCATTAAGAAAATGAAAGGATAAACAACAGTCTGGGAGAAAATATTGGTAAAACATATCTGATAAAAAAAAACAAACCCAGTATTCAAAATATATGAAGAACTCTCACAACTCAGTAATTTGAAAACAAAAAAAGGGGAAGATTTGTATGAATAGCTCACCAAAGGAAAGATATGAATGGCCAATAAGTACATTAGAAGATGCTCAAAATTATTAACCGTTATGGAAATTCAAATTGAACCCAAAGTTATATAACCCTATACATCTATTGGGATGTTTAACAAACCCCACAAAAACCTGGCAACACGAAGTGCTGGTGAAGATGGTGGAACGACAGGGACCGTACACATTGCAGCAGGGTGCAGCCACTCAGACGGTTTGATGGTGTCTTACACAGTTAAACATGCTTACCATGCTACCCAACAACACGACTCTTAGGTACCTAAGATAAATCATAAACATGAGTGTTTATGGCAGTTTTACTCACAATAGGTCCAAACTTAAATATCCAAAATGTCCATTAACCTGTGAATAGTAAACAAACTGTGGTACGTTTACACAGTGGCATACTACTCAGCAATAAAAAACGAATGAACTGACACATGCAGCAACACGGATGGATCTCTATCGTCATAAGTGAGAGAAGCTTGACTCATACATATCTACCGTATGATTCCATTTCTATGATATTCTGGAAAGGCAAAACTATAGAACTGGTATCTGGTTAGTGGTCATCAAGCACTGGGAGTGATGGGAGGTGACTGACTATATTGGGGTGTAAGGGAACTTTTTGGGGTGATTGAAATTATCTATATCTTGATTTTGGTGGTTGTTACACAACTTACTCCTTTGCCAAAGCCCATGGAACTATATGCTGAAAAAGGGTGAATTTTATTCTATACAAATAATACCCCCCAAAACTTGCTATTAAAAACAAAATAGGAAAAAAAAAAAAAAAAGATTACTTGATTTCTTTCTCTTCTCTTCAAATTTCCCCACCTTTTCCCCAGGAACCAGCTTTGCACAGTACACGATGTTGGAAAAGGCACAGTGTTTGTTTTGTTGTTCCCTTCTCTCAAGCCACAGGTTGTTGACCCAACTCAACTTGTTTTTGACCCCATGCGTCTTACAAATATTATCATTTCTTCGTGAGCACCAGTACATGAAATGGGTTGGAAAGCACTGCTTATGGAACAGAGATCAGTTGTGAGGTGACCTGCTATGCCTTGGAAATTGCTAGCTTCTCTTGCTAAAAATGAGTATATAAAATCAGTTCTTTCTTATAAGGAATCCTGGTATTTTAGATTTGGAAAATGTGTAAATTTTCACTCAGCATTAAATTTTATCTTGTCTAAAGAGATAGACTTGCTGAAGAGTCCATTCAAGAAAATCAAGGGGAACGTGTGTTTTCCAAATAAGCAGCCATTTTCTTAAAAGACATTCATTAGAATTTAATATGATTAAAAGTGAATTTTTCATAGTCATTTACGGTTGGCCCAGTAGGATCTTTGTGGGGAATGGTTAGTATTTAGAGCTTCTTCATGTACTTGACTCTCATTCATTTATTCATTCATTCGTGATATACTTAATGAGCATTTAAAACCAGACCTTCTGTTAGGCAAATAAGTCAGAAATGATCCCTTTCCAATCAAGAGGAACATTCCCACAAATATGTGGGAAATGCAGTGTGATAGGTTCTCTGCTGGAGGAAGTAGAGATGCTACAGGCTAATATAATCTGGGCACTCAGCCCAGACCCAGGTGAAGGAGTCACGTTTTATCAACTGAGATTTGAAGGATTACTAACAGTGAGCAAGACAAGGGATGGACGTAGTCTACTCAAAGCCCATGAAGTCAGGAAGTCAGTGATGAGGGGAAAAACAGAAAGAATAATGTATCTGATGGAACATCCGTGTGCAGGGGCTGTATGGCCGGGCGTTAATACTTTTGGAGACAAGTTGAGAGAGAAGGAGAAGACTACACGATGATGAATGACTCTGGGAGGGAGTTTGAACTTCACCCTGAGGACAAGAGTTTAATACTAAATAACTTACGTTTTGAGAAAAATCACTTATCTCAGGGCAGCAAATCGGTTAAAAAGGAGATAAAAACTGAAGTGAGGAAACAAGCTTAGAAGTGTATTTGGAAGTAATGAAATAGAATTTCTTTGAAAATTATTTTAACATTATATTTTTCACTAATTCAAACTGTATTTATGAATTGTGCAAATTTACCAAGAACTATTGAAAGGTTAAATGAAATTTTCATCTATGTCATTGGTCAAAGCAAGTGGGAAGAATTTTTTTCGACCCAATTGTGAGTTGGATTACTAGTATCCTTGATTTGTGTTATTTAAAATTTCTTCTGGGCTGAATATTCTGCATTACCTTGCAATTATTTACAGGTAAGGCCAACAGCACAATTTATTAATTTTAGATCTTTGGCAAAAATTGAAGAAACAAAGAAAAAATTGACAGGGGAAAAAGCTGAAGAAACAAATCTTAATTTGTCACAGGGAGAAATATCTTTAGACTATTTATATGCTTATATAAGAGAAGACACTGAAAATTCCATTCAATGGTGGTTTTTCTCAAAGCCATTGAGGAGGTTTTAATTGCTTTAATTAGAAGACATGTTGCCAGTGTCTGGTTTAGCTGAGACTCCTAACCTAGTGTGAGCAAATAGTGCTATGACGTTAGAAGGATGAAAATATAGCTGGGGAGTTAAAAGTGTTTGGTATTGGAATGATCAATTTGAAGGCACTCAAATTTTTTATGTCATTTTATTGTACATTTAGACTTATCCTGTTGTAAGGCTTGGGATTTTGTCTTACAAACATTACGCCTGGGGAAATTCTGGAGTCACACAGTCATGCATATATGCCTGTAACTTAGAATTAACAATTAATAGGTCAGTGTTCCTAAAGAAGTTTTTTTGTGTGGATAGATTTCACAAACCAATCGTGTAAACTGTGGCCAGAGTAAAATAGGAATAGACAGAAGATTCACTCTTAGGAGGACTGAGACAAACCGGCTCACTCATCGCTGGTTCTCTAAGTGTAGTCCCTGGACCAAGGGCATCAGGGTCACCTGGAGACATGGTAATTGCCAAATGTACGGGCCCTGCAACCTGCCAGCTGAGCAACTGGGCGGGCCCCGCAAGCTGAGTTTTCACACGCCCTCCGGGTGATGCCGACACGCACTCCAGTCCGGGAACCCCTGCTCTCACTGCCTTTGTGATCTCACATTCCCTGGAGTACATTATTTTTCACTGCAAGCGTTTTTTTTGATGGCTTTCTACCAAGGTCCTGCTAACTTAAAAGCAAGGATTCTGTCTTAGTTACATTTCAGTAACATAGAGGAGAGGCTTAGGTCTTTAATGGGGGGGGGGGGTGGCAGAAAAATGCAATTTTGCAATTATTTATTAGAAATACATTCAAGAGGACACTTGGCCTTGTACCCATCTGAGCCCATTGCTTCACCTTCATTTTTGCTAGAGAATGACTTCCTGAAAAACAACTGGTGATACAATGTCTAAATATGTAGCTTTAAGCATAATTATCAAAACAAAACGTGAAGTATAGGCCAAAGGATCTCACGGTAGCTTATTTAGGTTAATAGAAGCATCCAGGAGTATTTGATTTGATGTAACTTACCTTAGGAGTGTCATTCACTGAAAACTTTATAAAAAAATTCTTCTATCTTTCAACTTATCCCATGTTTTTCAGAGTTGTTTGACCATGATATAGTTTGCATTGCAGCTTGGTGGACACTGCACGTGTGCTCCACAACTAAACAGAATTTCATGATATACGAGTGACCCCTACAACTTGTGACTCACTGTGATCCACTGCGATCCACCCTCGTCTGTTCTGCTGTGTAACTACTGGTCGCAATGCACCAAATCGATTCCAACTCCTCTCCTGGGTTACGGCGCTGGGGATTTTCCAGATGCCCTTCAGATCTTCCCGCTCTCCATGCCCTGACCCGGGACTGACCTGTAGGGGCCACCACGGGCTCCCTTGCCCCTTGGCCTCCTGCTGGATTTGGCAGTCTGGAGCCCAGAGCAGCGTGCCTGAGGGGAGCTCAGGGTTCCGTTCCCCCCATTTCCTGGGGGCTCACACTAGTCAGCCCTTCCTGCGGGGTGCTCTCTTTCCCCAGGGTTTGTGCTCTTTCCCTTCGGGCTCGTCCCTCCGCTGCCTCCACTCTGGATTTCTCTGCCGGAAGTCTTGCAGTCTTTTCCCGTCAGCCCCCGGTCGACCAGCCAAGCCATTTGCTGTGTATGTGGACATTGTATCACCACTTGGTTTCAGGAAGTCGTACACATGTTGGCAAAATAAGGCTAAGCTTACGTGAATCTAAGGTTGAGTGTCTTGAATGTATTTTTAATAAATAATGCATTTCTCTATAACTCATTCACCTCTTTATTGAACAAATCCCTGAGCTTTCCCCTACATGCTAGTCCTCACTGAATTGTAAACATTTACCATGCTCTCTGTCCACACAAAATGCAGGCAGATGGGTGGCCCTTGCCCACCAGGAGGACTTCCAAGACTCCTGTCTTTCTGAGGAATGTTGGGGTGGGGTGATGATGCAGCTGCACCCCAGATTGAGCCCGTGCTCCTGTGACCCACGCTTGGGCTTCTCTTTCTCCGCTGGTCATTGGCAGACAGGCCCCTGGAGCCACAGGTGTGCACTGAGGTGGCACCGGGATCCCAGGCGAGGCCACGGGTCCAGGCCTCCTGCACATGCTGCTGGCTTGTCCCTCTGGGCCTCCTTGCACGTCACCCTGGATGTGCCTCCCCCACCTCCTGACAGATGCCGCAGGGTCTGCTGAGCCTTATCTGGACAGGACAAGCACGTCTGCCTGCATGGCCACTCCGGGCCCCGTGGCCGGCCGCTCCATCTTTCCTGGGGGCCTGGTAGCACGCCGTGAGCTGCCTTCGGAAGGCATATGGTTCCCTTGCAGAGTGCATCGTCTTGTCCCAGAGCAATAGGCTTCTATGCTGGGTTCCTCTCGGGGTGCTGGCCATGAGCTCCACCAGCCACTTTGCCCTCCACAGGTACCCCTAATTCTGTAGGGTCTGTGTAACTGAAAATCGAACCATTCAGTTTTTCCCATAATTCGATTCTGATTCTTAGGACCTACCTCCCAACAGTCTGGACACACAACATGTCTAGATGGGAGGAGTAAACCAGCTCCAGGAGGAGGTAACCCACCCACCCGGGGAGATCCCCTAATGATCCGTACCACTGGGGACCTGGGGATGGGCATAGAGGTAGATTCTAGGAGGATTAGACCCAAGGGGATGAAATGATAAAACCTGGGGCTGGTTCCCTGACATGGGGTTTGAGACTTAGTATGTTGGTTGGAGAGCCTGGGAAGGTGCCGGCTGGCTTGGCTGGTTGGTAGAATCCTGTGCTCGGTGGAGGCCTCCAGCTGATGAGGGTGAAATGGAAGAACTTCCCTAGAATACTCTAGGATGCTCTAGAATCACCTGGAGCCTTGGTAAAACACACATTCCTGGGCCCTGCACCCAGAGCTTCTGATTCAGAAGGTCTTAGGTGAGTCCTGATAATTTGCATCTCTCCCACGTCCCCAGGTGCTGCTGGCTCGGGGCCGCACTTCGGGAACAGCTCCTACGGAAGAAATCATCCGGAGGCTGGAGGTGGGGATGTTGGGACGGGTGTGTTATGAGCCATCTGCTCTGCCACCTCCTCATCCTCTGACCCTCTGGTGAGGGGTGGCAGCATCCCCCAGAACCTGTGGGTCAGGTGTCCCCGTGGGCTGGAGAAGATGTGGAACTGGGTCTCCAGTATCCTTGGGGACGTGAGACACAGGGTGGAGGAGGCCACAGTGACCAAAGGAGAGCAGGGTTCGGAGTGTTTGCAGTGGAGGGATCCGTGGCTGGTAAGTCACAGGTTTTCAAAAAAGGAGATGGGCAGCCTGCAAAGTGCTGCCTGGCAGGTACAGGTGGAAAAACTCTCGGTCAGCCGGGCGGAGACGGCTCCCGTGGTCACTGCTGTAATCACGCAGGCACGAGGGGGCAGCTGGAGGGGTGGTCCCAGGGAGGGCTGCTGCCGGGGAAAGCTGGGCCCCCCGGGATAACTTCAGGTAGAAGCCGACTGCAGCTGACTGTTCCCTTGGCCTTTTCTTGATGGCTGCAAAAGGCATCAAGGAATCACACATTTTCAAAGTACTTACATGTAACAGCAAACATTTAAATAAAATGGCCAATTAGGGTTCAGCTTACATTTATGCAGTATTTTCAACTTTCCCTCAGTATCTCAGAAACAAAATTAAAGGATTTTTAAGGTAAAAACCAAGAAAGACATACAAGAGTAAAGTAAAAATACATTTATTTCTTCATTTTCAAAACTTCTCTTTCAAAAGAATAATGGTTTTCCGTAGTCATTTTCTTTTCCTTTAGTAGCAATTAAAAAAATATATAGTAAATCCTGCTCGGTATTCATGCCAGCTCAAATATAATTTCTTGACAAATAAAAAGTTGCTTTTGACTTAATTTCTGCTATTATAGTATGTCAAATTAGTATAGCTTTTTCACAAGATGCTCTTCTCAATTAAGTGATTTAAATATTTTTAAAACATCTCTGCTTATTCAGAAACATTTCTGACAGCTGATGTTATTTCAGTTACTCGTGTTGGCTGTAGTTTTCTAGAAATATCCATGCTATCAGTAATTTCCTGCTTTAGTCATTTGTTTGCATATTTAGAGATTTCTTTAAAGCGACTCAAGGGGGCGTAATAAAACCATGATCTTAAAAACAAAAAAACAAAAAGCAAGCATATGGTCTCATTTGTGTTTGTGTGTATGATACGGGTTTATTTTGGAAAATCAGGATTATTCTCTGGTGTAATTATGATTAATTATAGATATAGGGGACTTTGCCTGTTGAAGTTGTTGAGATGCTTTGCCGGACCACCCAAAGTTAATAAGTCACAGATGCTCTGGTGACTAGTAAGTGATTATATGTATACATAGAATACCTTTTATGATTTTTCAGTAATTGAAATTTTCTTTTTTTAATAACTAAAAAAACCATGAAACACCCACTCAATAAAACCAAAGAATACGAAACGTTTGTAGTAAAAAGTCAAGGATCCCCTCCCCCCTTTACTCTCCCACTGCCCAGAAGTTTGGGGTGGCAACATGACATATTTATTCCCAGTCACATGCAAACACAGATATATGCATGTATGGACACGTATGTTCACAGAGATGTGTGTTTAAAATGTGATCAAACTATACATTTTGTAACTTGATCTTTTATCATGTCTATATACCTCTTTTGCTATGTATTTCAATGATATATTATCTCAGTGTTTTTATATACCTCACATGTATTATTCTCAGTGGATGGCTAGAAATCCCTAGAACAGATGTATCATAATTAATATATCCAGCATAATCTGGATAAGCAGTTAGATAATATCCAGTTTTCTGACTATTAAAAAAATGTAGCCATGAGCATCCTTTTATGTGAATCCATGAAAATGAATATTTATTTTTGTAGGGTAGATTCCTAAAGGTGAGCAACCCATTTTTAATCCCCAAATTACTATATTTACTCATATTATTTATTTTGGAAAACTTCATGGCCTTTCTTGCAATTTGCTCTTCCAATTGAAGTTTAGAACCGTTTTTATTTCCTTGTTTGTTTGTTTTCTTGTGTGTGTGTGTTTTTTGAGTGCCCCACCAACCCCCTCCAACTGCAGTGGGCTTTTGATTAGATTAATTTGAAGAGAATTAATATACCGTATTTACAATATTGAGTTTTCATTTTTGTCTATTATTATTCAGTGTCTATAAACCTCTTAGTAAGAAGTATGTACTTAGACAAGTTCATAGGAAAGCTATTGCTTTTTATGTTAATCTTATGTTGAGCTATGCGGGTAGCTGAGCTTGTGCCTCGACTTACCAGGCCTGGGCCAGGGGACCTGATATCACCCCCTGGGGAGGGTAGTAGGTACGGGCGTGAGTGCCCTCTGCAGCCCCCCCGAGCCTGAGGAGCGAGGTCAGGGCAGCTCCCTTTTCCTCACCCAAAATGCCACTGGCAGGGGAGGCTTGCCGGAGGAAACCGCCTTTCTCCCAACTGCCCTTTCCCCACTTCCTTATCTTACCCACTCACTCCCTGGTGCCAAGGCCACTCCTGCCACCGCCAGCGCGCATGCACCGTGGCCAAAACAACCCCCGCCCGTTGCAACGGCTCCTGCGTCCTCTCAGAACCAATCCTAGCCCCTCTCCCTTCAATATTGCCATTTAAGGCTGCTTCACCTCCTTTCCAGCCCTGCCCCTCTTACCAACCTATATAACCTGTAATCACCCCTGAATAAATCTCTTTGGCGCATACTCCTACTGGATGAAGAGTGTTTTTGTCCTTATCGCCGCCCTCCACACCTTGCACGCCTCTCGCCGAGGACCCGGCCACGTCCTCCGCCTCGCCCTCGCCTCCGGGAAAGAGCCCCCGCCGCCAGTACCCTTTAAGCAGCCCCGAGAGCTGAGGGCTCGGCTACCGGCCGCCACTGCCCCTAGAAGCAGTAACCCCGACCGCAACTGGTGCCCCGTGTGAGGAACAACTCCACACGACAGTTTGGCAGGTCACCCGCTCGCCCGGACGCCTCTCCAGCTTCCCATTTCCTCGCCTGCAAGGTAAGGGCCGCCTCTCCTTCGCCGCTTCCGGAGCCGTGGGAGGTTCCTTGCTCCGAAGCCGCTCCTACCTTCCCCCACGCTCTCTTCATCCAGTAGGAACTCCTCCCTTCCCCCACGCTCTGTTCGTCCTCTTGTATGCGCACTTCTATGACCCCCGTTCCTCCTAACGCTCTCCCTCTTCCCCTCCATTACTTTGCTGTAGTTCTTTGTATCTTTATTTCCTCATTTGGTGCCGTGTGCCTCTTTGCAACCGCCCCCCCCGACTGCTCCCGTTGCCAAAGAGCACTGCTTTCTGCTCTCGCCGTCTCCTTCGGCCTTGCAGCCACAGTTTATCTCATTCTCTCTGCTCGGTAAACAACTCCTCCTCCTCCTCCCCGCCAGCCGGGCCGGCCCGGCTCGGGAACAACTCCCCCTCCTCTCCCCTCAGCTATGGGTAATCGTATATCTACATGTCAGGCACCTCAAGTTCGTGCTCTAGCGGGTCTCCTAGACACGCATCGCTGTAAAGTGTCTGTCCGGCAGCTGCAGATATACTGGGATCTCCTGCTGCCCTTTAACCCATGGCTCACCACTTGCCATCTTTGGGACCCTGTTACTTATGATCGCCTTATTGATCGAGTCACCAACGCCATGGAACATGAGAGCAAGCGTTTCCCTCCCGGCTTGCTCCCCACCTTGATAACCATCCGCTCCTGCCTTCAAGGCTCCCTCCCCCCTGATCGAGGCCCCGTTAAATCCAAGGAGGCCCTATCAACCCAGCCGACAGATTCAGATAGCAATACTAATTCAAATCATGACTCGGACACGGAGTCCTTAGTCGAGCAGATTAACAACGCGCTCGAGGTGACTCCCAAAAAGCAAAATAACACTGCGCCACGCCAAGATGGCGAACTTCCTCCTTCTTCTTCCATCGAGGGGAGGAAATGCTCTGGCGATGACATCAGCCCTAAGCTGGGCCGGAAACCGCATACGCTTTACCCCGCCCTTCCACAGGGCGGAGCTAGTCCGCCATCTTATGCCTTGGGCCCCACCCTTTCACAGGGCGGGGCTGATCCACCATCTTGTGTCTTAGCCACGCCTACCGCGCCGCCATCTTGCGACGCTTGGGGCCTCCCACTCCCGCCTCTCCCTTCGGCGAGCTCCCCCTCGGAGCCGCTACCGGCAGCTGCCGCCGCTCCTCCCACCCTGCCGACTAACAACCCCTGGCTGCCTTCTACACCTCAAGGCAACCCTTGGGGCAACGCTCCCCCTACCCCCACTCCCGCGCCAAGCCCTCTACAAGCGCGTCCTCCTTTCTCTCGTGCTTTTCGCTGTTTTCCTCTTAACCTTGCCCCCACCCCACAGAGGCCGCATGACTGGTATCCCATTGACTTAGATACTATCAAGCAGCTTCGCAAGGCCGTCAAGGAGGACGGGTTAGGTAGCCCGTACGCTTCCCAAATATTGCAGGATCTCGGCATGGACTATTGCATCCCCCAAGACTGGGCCTCGCTTGCCCGTTCCATTCTTAACCCTGGTCAGTTTGTTGACTGGCGTGCTCACTTCCAGGCAGAAGCAGCTAAGCAAAGTGAGCAAGACGCAGCCATTGGAGTCTATCATCCCCCCGAAGCCTATTTGGGCACTGGAGCGTTTCTAAATGCGTCTGCTTATATTAATGTCCCTGCCACCTTCTGGACTATCCTCAGAGGCATCGCCTTACGCGCGTTTGCCAACTGCTCTGCCTGTCGGCCTAATAAATTCACCAAGCTCTTCCAGGAGCCGAGTAAGCCTTTCACCACCTTTGTCTCCAGAGTCGAAGAAACCTACGCTCAAAAGGTAAGTAATCCCCAAGCCCAATATTACATGTGCCCATCCTCAAATCCTGGAAAATCGTACTGTAATTCCCCCAACGAGTACTACTGTGCATACTGGGGGTGTGAAACACTAACCACTAATTGGAAGCCTCCTGTTCCTGATCATTACCTTACCCTAAAGTGGGCCCCTACAGGGTGCAAACTCCCTACTGTTAACTGGCTCGGCCAAGAAAGTGAAGGATCCTGCACACATCTTAATCTTACAGTGCAGCTCCCCACTGATCCCTCCTGGTTACTCGGTCAAACCTGGGGCTTCAAAATCTATTTGGAAGGAGCCAACCCAAGTTCCCTTATTTTGATAAAAAAGGAGGCTGTACTAAAAAACCCCTCTGCCATTGGTCCCAATAAAGTCATTAACCCCCTTTTTCCACAGCTCTCCAGCCGCACCTCAGCTCCAACCAGCCGCACCTCAGCTGCAAACAACGCATCACCAACCCCACCACCCCAGCTTCCTCTGCCCCCTTCTCGTTACTCCTCTCCCCTCCTCAGCCTCATCCAAGCCGCCTTTGCCTCAGTGAACTCCTCCAACCCCAATTTTACTTCCTCCTGCTGGCTCTGCCTCTCCATCTCTTCCTCACTGTACGAGCCCGTTGCCTCCAACCTCTCCTTTTCAGAAAGCACAGAAGACAGCCCCTCGGAATGCAATTGAAATACCTCTGCCGTCCCCCTGACCTTTCATTCAGTCTCCTATGCGGGAAAGTGCGTCCGCCCTCGCTCCTGTAACTCTCCCGACCTCACTGCCTGTGCCAGCTACTCATCTCCCAGTAGCTCGGCAAAATTTCTCATTCCTCATAACTCCTCCCAATGGCTCTGCTCCTCTACAGGACTTACCCCCTGTCTCAGCACGAATATCATCAGCGAATATAAAGAAACTTGCCTCCTAATTGTCCTTATCCCTAGGGTCTTATATCATAGCGAAGAAGACTTCTTCCTCCGTCTGGAAAGAATTGCAGCTCCAGCCCCACTGCAAAAGCGAGAGCCCATCACCGTCTTCACAATTGCCTCCCTCCTAGGTCTTGCCGGCGCTGGCACCGGAATCGCTGCACTAGCCAGTCAAGGCTCCGCCCTAACTCACCTCAGGGCGGCTGTTGACGAGGACATTCGTCACTTACAAAACGCTATTTACCATCTAAAAAATTCTGTCAATTCCCTCTCTGAGGTCGTACTCCAAAACCGCCGAGGTCTTGACCTTCTCCTCCTCAAAGAAGGAGGCCTCTGCGCCGCCCTAGGAGAAGAGTGCTATGTTTATGCCAATTCCACAGGTCTCGTCGAGGACAGCCTGAAAAGGGTCCGAGAGGGACTAGAAAAGCGTAAAAGAGATCGTGAAGCCACCAATTATTGGTCCAGTTTTTTCACCCCCATTCTCCCATACATCCTTCCTTTTCTTGGCCCCCTATTAATAATTATTCTAGCTCTCATCTTAGGACCCTGCCTCATCCGCAAAATTGTCCAGCTTGTAAGAAAACAAACGGATGCCATTTTTTCCTCGTTCGTGCAAATCCAGTATCAGCGACTCGCCACCTCTGACGCCCCCCACTCCAAGATAACAGCCAACCCTTCGCGACCTCAACGCCACCGGTCAACCCGCCGACCGCGAGGCCCTTCTCAATCACCTGAACATCGCTCTCGCCTCGAGTTCCAGCTTCTCTGAACCCCTGAACTTTAAACCCCTGAACTTTAAACCCCTCACCTTCGCCCAACCCGCTGCAGCGAAGCCATTGTCAAGCGCCCGGGCACCACACCAACACTGAGCTCCAGCCTCGCTGAGCCACCGTCAACCCCTTTTTCCCTTCCCTGACCTCCCCCTTCCCTCACCCTTAGCGGGCCTCTCCGGTAAAGCCTCTTCCTCTAATTAGAAAAGAAAGGGGAATTGCGGGTAGCTGAGCTTGTGCCTCGACTTACCAGGCCTGGGCCAGGGGACCTGATATCACCCCCTGGGGAGGGTAGTAGGTACGGGCGTGAGTGCCCTCTGCAGCCCCCCCGAGCCTGAGGAGCGAGGTCAGGGCAGCTCCCTTTTCCTCACCCAAAATGCCACTGGCAGGGGAGGCTTGCCGGAGGAAACCGCCTTTCTCCCAACTGCCCTTTCCCCACTTCCTTATCTTACCCACTCACTCCCTGGTGCCAAGGCCACTCCTGCCACCGCCAGCACGCATGCACCGTGGCCAAAACAACCCCCGCCCGTTGCAACGGCTCCTGCGTCCTCTCAGAACCAATCCTAGCCCCTCTCCCTTCAATATTGCCATTTAAGGCTGCTTCACCTCCTTTCCAGCCCTGCCCCTCTTACCAACCTATATAACCTGTAATCACCCCTGAATAAATCTCTTTGGCGCATACTCCTACTGGATGAAGAGTGTTTTTGTCCTTATCGCCGCCCTCCACACCTTGCACGCCTCTCGCCGAGGACCCGGCCACGTCCTCCGCCTCGCCCTCGCCTCCGGGAAAGAGCCCCCGCCGCCGGTACCCTTTAAGCAGCCCCGAGAGCTGAGGGCTCGGCTACCGGCCGCCACTCCCCCTAGAAGCAGTAACCCCGACCGCAGAGCTACTTTATATTGAACTCTGTAGTTTTCATTAATTTTTAGGTACTTCATTTCGGATGTTTAGACAACCACTGCATATGCAGAAAATGACAGTTTTGTTTTCCTAATTTTCTTAGCTTTTTATATATTTTCTTTCTATAGTTCATCAATGGCATATAAAATTAATGGCATATTCTATTAATGGTAATCAGTTTTTTAATTATAGGTTACTTTTTGGTCCAGATGCCTTTTTTGCCTACTGTTGTCCTGTAGAAATAATGCAGAAAGTTTTTTTCTCACTTTACTAAAAAATACTTTAAATTACAAAAAGAGAAATGAGTTTGTTGACTGTATGAGAGATGTCATCTAATGCCTTCAGCAGTTTGCAGAGCTCACCTTACCCCACCTGTTCATTTTCTCTTCACTGTTACTGTTCTGCTTGAGTTTTCTCCCTCTCCCTGAGCAAAAAAAAAAATGCTGGAAAAGCCCTTAACATCTATATTTTCAGAATGACTAGTACAAAAGTGGACATCATATTCTTTTAACAGTTTAAAAGGCTTCTCTATATTTAAGGCTCATTCTCCCATCTTGAAATTCCAGTTGCTTTTTATTTGTGTCTTCTCTCCTTAATTCTTACTCAGAATTACCAACAACTTGTCTATTTTGTCAGTCATTTGCTTTTGGATTCCAATTTTTTTTTTTTTTACATAATATTGAGAACATTTTTCAGATCCTGAAAGGACTAAATCATATCCCATTTTGTTAAGATACTATAATTTATTTTTGTAAATTCCCAACAAAGATTTTTGGCCTCCACTTTTCACCATAATAAACAAACCTTTGATAAACATTCTTAATGCTATATCTTTGTCCTGTTCCCTTAGGATTAGTTACTATAATTATGATTGTTTTATCAAAGGGGAGTAATCAGATGGCTCTTGATCTATGTCAACAATTTGACTTCTAGAAAATTTTTTTCATTTTGTACTTGCAGAAACTTAGGAGCTTATATTTTCCTATAGTCTTGACAAACTTGGTCCTTTTTTTCCTTGGCCCATTTGAAGGATGAAAACTTGTGTTATTTTTCTGTGTATATTTCTTGTTTACTAGCAAGTCTGCACTTTTGTTTCATACTTTTTGACTTTTTGTTTCTTGTGATATTTTTCCATGTTTTATTAACTTGAAAATGCCCTTAAATATGAAAAAGATTAACCCGTTGCTATATTTGATGCAGTTTTTAACCCCTTTAATTGTTACAGGTATTTTCATCTAATCTATGAATCTCTTAGTTCACATTTTTTGTTTTTATCTTAGCCTTTACAAGAAATGAGATAAATAGTCACAAATGCTGTTTAAGTTTGACAGCCTCACTTTTTATGTCTAACACTTTGATGCCTCTGGACATTTTGATGTAAATGTGAAGTATGGATATAACTTAATATTTAAATAAATAGTATCCACTTGGTGAACCAGTGTCACAGAATAATCAGTTGTTTTCCACTGGTGCCGAAGGCTACTTTTCCCTACTAACTACACACCCGCAGACACTTATGTTTGGGAGTTTTCCAGGTTTTCTATGTTGCCAGAATCATGTAGCTGTGATTTATAATTGTACTGAAGTCTTTTAATTAGTGCAGCATTATAATAAGTTAAAATATATGATAAGAAAACACCACCTAATTATTATCCAGTTAAAAAACATTCATGGCCATTTTTATCTGAAATTTAAGATTAGTTTTTCAGATTAAAATAACCCCTCCCCCCAAAAAAATCTTGTTGGAATTTTGAATGGAATTGCATGCAATGTAACTTGGTAGATTATTAAAATCTTCAATATTTAGTGTTTGCATTCAGGAATGTGTTAGGTTTCACTATGTATTTATTGTGTTATACAACTCATGGGTCTTTTTTCTCTTGAAAAATTTTAGACTGACTGAAAAGTTGAAAAAATAGCTAGCATCCATGTATCCTTCCAATTGTTTAGATTTTGCTACATTTTTTTTTCTCTGTTCTTATACATGTGTTTTCCCCTGAATTGGACCAGTTGAGAGGTAGTTGCAGACTCAAGAAATATAAACTCTAAATCTTCAGCATGTGTCTTTTAAGAACAAGAAAAGTCTCCCACATAACCACAACACCTTCACCACTCTCAGGAAATTTAATATTGATACTTCACAATTATCTAGTACATGGTTTCTTTCAATTTTGCAATGGACTCAATATCAATCAATGTATGGTTGTGCTCCCCCTTTTTATCTAGGAATCAATCAAGGATATTACATAATATTTAGTTTTCATGTCTCTTTAGCTTCCTTTAAGAAAAAAACTTTTTTTTTCTTTTGTGACAATACTTTTGAAGACAGTAGGTTAGTGTTTTATAGAATGTCCCTTAATTTGGATTTGTTTATGCATGATTTGATTTAGGTTAAACATTGCTGGCAAGGTGATAGAGTATATATCATAGAGACACACATATAGATCACAAATATGATCTAGGTGATATTGTATTCTCAGCATATTGTATCAAGAAGCACTTGATGTCCTTTTGTCCCATCACTGGTCCCTTAGGGTTTTGAAGTATTCTCAGTGAAGCACTAGACATTTCTTAACTTTATTGATAGTTATATTTTTCCTATAGTGTTTCCTTTTCATTATTGCTATATGAGGGAAGCCACTGACTTTTGTATATTTATCTTGTAGAAAGCAACTTTTTGAACTTTCCTTAATTCTTACAATTTTTTTTTAGAATAATTTCCTTGGAATTTCAGTTTCTCTAAGTACTGAAATTTGTTTTAATTTATTCCAAAAGTTATAAATCTTACTTCTTGTTCATCTTAGTATGTTGGTCATAAGATGCAAATGATGTTCAGTAACAATGGTTGTGGGGTGTCCTTTTCTCATTTTGATTTCACTGGGAATATCTCTAGCACTTGCACGTGGGTTATGTTGTGTCTTGGTTTCAGGGTTTTTGAAAATCAGAAATGGGGATTTTTTTTTAGCACAAGATTTTTCTTTTTGCATCTTAATCATTATATTATCTTTATTGATTGGATTAAACTATTCTTGCATTACTGTAGTCAATAATATTTGTCAAACATTATTGAATGAATTATTTTTTAATATAATTCTGGATTTAATTTGTTTCTGCATTGTATTGATATTATCGTATCCATATTATTTAGAGAGACTGGAGTATAAGTTTTAATGTTGTCTTCATCAGGTTTTGGTTGCAGAACAATACCATGAGTTATATACTGCAGTTATTGTCCCCAGTTTACTACTGGGGGAACTCGTGGATAGATAGTTTAAGTAACTTTTTCAAAATCCCTCAAATAGTAAAGGGTAAGACTGAGGTTTGAATCTAAATAGGTTTCATTTCCAGGTTCTCATCTACTACACCACCATGGTTCAGAATTTACAGTTCTAAACCGAGTCCTTCTCCTCCAGTCTGCCCTCCCACTGGGACCCCTTCTCCCCCTCCAGCCTGTCCTCCCAACGTCTTCTCCATTTCAGTGAATAGCAAGTCTTTCCTCCCAGTTACTCAGACCAAGAATCTTAGGGTATCTGTTCTCATTGCCGATCTTTCATGCACACCCATCTCTTACACATTGGAAGATCTTGTGAGCTCTAGCTTTTAGAATAAATCTAGAGGCCATCTATGTCTCATCACCTCCATGGCCACTGTGATGGTCCAAGCTACCCTCATCTCTTGCTTGTTTATTACCACAGCTTCTTGTCTCCTTGGTCTGTCTTTGCCCCACTAATGTTCGCCCTAAAACCTTCAGCCAGAGCAATCCTTCTAGAACATGCCTGATGTTGTCATTCTGCAGCTGTAAAGCCCCTTGGTCTCCCACCGCACTTGGAGTCTTCTGGATGGCCCGCCCTTTCTTCAATTCTCTTCGCTTGGTTCCTGCTACCCCGCAGCTCACTCTGCCTGGCTGTCCTGGTTCCCCGCTGTCCTCCAGGCATGCTGTGTGGTCTTCTTTTCCTGCTGCCTCCCCCAGCCAGCCCCAGGCTCCTGCCTGCACCCTCTTCAGGTCGTTGCTCAGTTGTGTCCTCCAGGGAGGCTCTCCAGACCACCATATTTACGCTGCAATGCCCTCCTCCAACCTGAGACCTCCTGCACCCTCTTCTTTATTTTTCTCCACTGTCCTTACACTTACTTAGCATGTAAGTTCCATAAGGGATTTGTTCGCTTCTCAATCGTTAGTGCATAAAATAGTGCCTCACACAAAATAGCCATTCAATAAATATTTAGGGAGTAGGAGACTGAAATCTTACATCTAAACAAGGCTCCATCCATCTCGCACGTGGAGGCCGACGATAGCTACCTGGTTAAGATTCCCTCCTTTGACCCAAGTTCATTGAGCTCTGAGCTCTGTCCATGCCTGAGACGCTGTTGTGAACACTGGGTATGTGCTGGTGACCAAGAGAGGAGAGGTCCCCAGGAGACCACGTGGCCTCACGGTGAGAGAGGCATCAAAAGTAGGGCTAGTGCGATAGCAAGTGCTTGGAAGCTCCTCCCAGGATGTGCAAGCGGAGACGGGAGAGACAAGGAGGACTTAACCAGGTGACGGTCTGGGGGGCCGTTATGGCAGGTGGGTCGGCTGGTGCCGTCCAGGGCCAGGAGGGAGTGAACTGGCCGTGTTCGAGGGACAGAACGACACCCAGCGTGGCCACACAGAGCGGATGTGTGGTCTCCGGCTGAGGGCAGAAGACAGGGCCGGGGAGGGGTAAGCCCAGAAGCAGGAGGGGCAGGGGTCTGGCTTGCACGAGGGGAGTGGTCATGGTCATGGAGAAAGAGGGCAGCAGCGGATGTGGGGGTGAGATAAAGAGGGCAATTGAGACTTGCTAACATGTTGCCCTTTGGAGAGATTGCTACTGTAGGATTTAATGCAGGGATGCAGGTTTTCGTAGCCTTATTGGTGAAAATTAAAGTGCGCAGTATTACAAGGGTGACAGTTGTTTTAAGGGTTCCCTTAGTTTCCTAAGACAGAGCTGGGATTCAAATGCAAATCTATCTATTGCATGACAAATCCATGCTATATCCACTGAATAGGATCTGTCAGCTATAAAATGAGTGAAACAGATTAGGCATTTTCTTGGATTCTTTCTAACTCCAACAGTTTATGAAATCAGTAGGTCTGTGGTTTTTGTAGCAATCACAATTATCCTGATTTGGGTCCTGTACAATTTCTAAAAGTCCCAAACTCAGAGATAAATATCAAAACCAATCAAATTGTACCCTTTACGTGTAAATTATTATATGCCAGTTGTATTTTAACAAAGCTGTTAAAAATATTTTCAGACTTAAAACAAATTTTAACCCTGCATTCTAATCACTGAAACCAAATCCGATTCATAATCACAGGGCTCGCAAGACAAAAATCAGAGACCTTTTAGAGATGAGGAAATTCTAGAACTCATAAGTTTTGCTCAAGATCTCACAGCAGATAAGGCATTAGCAGTAGGATTTGAAAGTAAGCCCATGGACCACTTTTTCACCCCTGATCTGCCTTGCTTTCAGCTCCACTCACTTGGACCTGGAAGCAGAATAAACATTAGAAATGTTTAGAATTTTATATTTAGGCTTTTGCTCAATATTTCACTCTCGTAAATTTTTATTAGCACAAAAGTTTCACAGTGTTTTCAAACGGAATTTTTACAGCATCAAAATGAAATACCTGTGGCATGAAGATGCTCATAAAATGGAAATGGGGCCGATGTGAGTTTTGTAGTCTGCTTGTATCCTTTCCTAGGAAATGTGAATTTGGGAAAAATTTATAACAACAGTATTTTCTTAAATCAAATTCCTTAATCTTCCAATAAGGTTTTTGATAGTGATAAATTTCCAAAATGATGTTTAGAGTAAGTGTTGTTTTTCACATACTTAAAAGCTGTTCTTTGTTCAGGTGTTAAAAATCTTGGATGGTTGTTTAGAAAAATGTTCTTATCACTCTAGATCATGGCACAGTTTTTTTTTCTGAACACTTGCAATTGAATAGGGGTGGTTCAACTAATAAATGTTGGATTTTTTGCTGTTAAAGACATATATATAGTCATAAACTCAAGTGTTGGAATGCTGGAGGTCTTGTATACATGGTTTTCAATCCCTTAATAAACTCATACTTAATGCTGTAGATATAGGTAGTAAAGAAATTCTGTTTTCAAACTTCTTTATAATTTAAGTGACATGTCATGAGACTTTGGTAAAGTCTGTCCAGAAGCTTTTTAAAAAAGTTGGCTTATCTAAATTCCAAGGCAATATCTAAAGTTAAGAATATTTCTAAATTCATAAAAAGGCAGATTATTTCACTTTTGACTGGTCCAAAGAGAACCTAGAGTTACATCAGATCTGATCTTAAGTCCTACTTAGTTTTACTCTTTTGCACATACCTTGTACAGAAAAGGTCCAGGTACAAAACTTTCTGGGACAATTAGTAGGTGGCCACACCAAAGTGAGAAACACACAATGAAAACATTTTGATTAAAAACAAAAGTTTCAAAGGGATACAGTCTATCCAATTAAAAGCAGTGTTCCATATCCTTAGAATACACTTATTCCTCACTATAGTTCCTTAGGTACTCAATTGAAAATTTCCTTTCTTTTTACATGCAGAAAATCTTACTAATTTCTTGTAATTTCTATTAGGAATTTTAGATAGTTCATCAATGATGAAATGATAAAAATGATAAAAATAAGAGGACACACTGACTGCTTTTGATGCCTAACAGTGAATACTTAGTAAGACATGAGATAAATTTTGGGTTTGGTTAGTTTAGAAATAAATTTTGCCTTCTTCTTCCCCCACACCCCAGGGTATTGACCAACTCTGAAATGGGTGCAACTACGATTATTTCCACTATCAACACTACTTCTACCACGACAACCAGAGCCCATAGAGAGTGTATGTCAAGGCAGTGTTCTAAATTCTTTTGTGTATTAACTCATTTAATTTCTATGGTAACCCTCTGAGTCAGGAATTATTATTGTTGTTATTATCTGCTATGATATAAATGAGAACAGCGAGGCACATTGAAAATAAGGTGCTTAACGTCACATGGTTATGGAATGGCAAAGCTGTCCAAGTCCAAATCCTGGACAGTTTAAATCCCACACTCTTATTTCTAATGTCTATGGAGATTGAATGCTTCCTAGCTAAGCCACTGTTCATTGGCCATTTCAATTATGTAATGAAAAAAGAAATTTATTTTATATTCAATTATAAAATTATGAAAACTGGGTTTCAAATATTATAGCATGCATTATCTCCTTTTCTTTATGTTTTATTCCCAAGCAGGCATTAATTTATGTGATGGAATGTTGATCAAAAATTTTTGTTTCTTGAGTTCTCTATTTTAGGGGCATCGTTTTCTAGATATATTAAAATAGTCACAGAAGACTTATGACTAAATCTACAAGAACTTTTACAGTTGTTCATTTCCAAGTGAAACTCCTTGCTATTATTAAAAGCAGCTGTCTTCTTTTGTCCAGTGAAATAGGATATTTTGGAGCATGGCAAAATTTTTCTTGGGCATCATCTAGGAAGCTGGGGCTCAGTGGTTCTTAAACTTTTTCAAGTCACTGCTTTCTGAGACTCTGATGAAGCCTGGCTCTGCCTCTGGCACATGCTTTCTTGCAGACCTTGCTGTGTTTGTTGTCTCTTTCTGCTTAGTTGTCACCTGCTGGGAGAGGCCTTTCCTGGTTGTCCTGTCTGCGACGGAATTCTCTCAACCCACTTTCCACTGTCTGTGATCATGGGTTGCATGTTTATTTGTCTTCTCCCCCTAAAACGCAGGTTCCTTTAGGGCAGGGGCTTTGCCATTTTAAATACTGTCTTTCCACTGTTTAGTATGCAGCCAGACCCACAGTAGGCACTCAAGTATTTCTTGTGTGACTAAGACAATCAGAGAGAGCCTCAACTAGGCTGTAACTGCTCTACAGAAACTAAATAGCCACTTATGAAGAGGACATCTCAGTCTTCATGTCACTTTCGTGCCCCAGTATTGAGAGGAAATAGCAACTGCATCTTAGCATCTTCAATATTTAAAGCTCCTCACATGTGTAACTTGGAAATAACCATCATTTTATGCAGTGCTCTTTCTGGGAGTTTTCCCTTTGGATATGTGGGCAAGAAACCCATCCAATTATTCATCACAGTACACTAAACTAGGCTAGTTACATTATGATAACTCACATAATGGGCAGCAACACAGGATACAAATAATAAGGTCAGTCTTCAGATGGTGATGGGGAAAGATTTTTAAGAAGTATTAAGTGAAACAGAGGCAGAATCCAGCTCAATCATCATATACGAGATTTCCTTCATATAAACAAGACGTATTTATGCTATATTTTCACATATGAGACTGTGTATGTAATTTTTTTCTCAAAGGTTATTAAACCATTTCCCTGTTTCTGAGGAGACACAAAAACTAGGGGAAAGGAGACTTTTAAATTCAATTTTATACCTTTCGTTGTTTGAGTTTTCTAACCATGTGCATTTGTTACTTTCATTTGTTACAAAATGTCAACATGGGTTACCAGGACTGAAGGATTATGGGCCATTTCCATTCCCTGTTAATACTTCTCTTTTCAGAACTACCCGTATAAATGTCCTTTTACACAACCTCATGGAAAACAAGGCAATTGGGTACAGGGTCAGAGAAAGAACTGATGTACCATTTCTTTCAAACTATAGAAAGAAACTCTTTTCTGTGTTATTTCCTGTGATGCTCAGTTGCTTTATGAGGCAGTTTAATGGCCTCAGCCTCGAAGGGGCTATTACTACATTAGTATGTGACAATTAGGTTGAACTTCATTGTAACAAGCTAATTAGAACATTAGGTCATGAAACACGAAAGGTTCATTTCACAGCTTTTGATAAAAATTTAACTATCTTAATAAATAACTTAAATTAGCAGAAAGTAATAGGACTATTTTAATTTTTGATAGCATAATTGCCATCAGCTTTAAACACCGTGCATAAAATTACCACACCTCTAGGTATTTATCCTAAGGAAACAAGCCTTCAGAAGAAATAATTTCTGCAAGCACAAATGTCCGTTGTGTCCTTGCTTTCTGTATTTCACTGTTATAACCAATCTAAATATTTAACAGGATGACAATAAATTATCATGTATCCACTCAATGTATCTTAAAAGATAGCAAAGAAGAAATATATAGCAATGCTGGAAATGCCTATGACCTAAGATGGGTGCATCATTTTATGCACATGAAGATTGTAATTGTCTGGGACAATCCACTGAGACTGGCCTGTGTTTAGTCAGCGATGACACGGCTGCCTGCTCTAACCTCCCAGCTTCAGCCCCAGCCGCGCTGGCCTGCGGGGAGCTCTAAGGGTCTGGCCCCAGCCTCCGTGAATCCCTCCTCGGCGTCCCTGGCTTCTCTCGCTCACCTGCTGTCCCTCTGTCTGACGTCCTTCTGTCTGACTGTCACTTCTGAAGCCGCTCTTTCGGTTTCCCATGCTTGTTTCCCTAAATCTGTGCGTTCTTCAGGTTCTCCTGCCGCCCCGCCTCCGTGATCCCATTCTCTCCACAGGGAGATTGCCCGGGGCCCTGATGTTTCGGGGTTCTGGCAAAAGAGGACTTGGCTTACTGTCGTATGACTGTATTTGTTCGGGGAGCGGGGGCCGTGCTTCTCCCTGGTGTCGCCAGGGCTTGGGCGGCCGTCCCAGAGGAGGGACAGGTAAAGGCTGAACGAAACAGGTGAGGAGGCCGAGTCAGGGAAGGAAGAGGGGGTGCCCCTGGGAGGCAGGCGGGATTACAGCAGGGTTCTTTCGGGGATGACTCGGGCTTAGCGTGTTTGTGTCTGAGGAGGAGGAGACTGAAGCCCCCAGGGGAGCGGGCACGGCCGGTGAGCCTGCATCTGGGGGGTGAGGGTGACACAGGGACACCGAACAGGGCTGGTTTGATGAGGGGGACACTTGTGCACTTGGGCAGATGACACGGGCGCCTCTAGGAGCAAAGAGGAGGGCAGTGCAGGCCTGTGTGTCCTGCACCCGAGAGGTTGGGGCTGCAGCCTCCCTTTTGGGGCCCTGCCCTGGGGGTCACCTGGTGTGCCACTTGGGAGCTGTGGCTCCTGGCCACCATGGGCCCCTTACAGCCTGCAGCAGAGTGCCCTTATCTAGCACTCAACTTATGTTTTCGTTTGATAATATTTTAAATGGCTTTTCATTCACGTGATTTTTTTTTTTTTTTACTTATTTTCTTGTACTAGAGAAATTTTTATCTGCGGTTTTCACTTTATGAGTCCTAAAAAAGAAACTGATACTTTTCAGAGAAAGAGCATTACAAAATTTCCTTCCTTCCTTCAGACTAGAACATGAATGTTTAGTTCTTTTCTGAATATTTGAGAGTCTACGTTTGAAATGATGAATATAGGAAAAATAAAAACAACTCAGGGCATCCAAATGTCAGTAGCAACTCACAAACCCTGTCTTGTGCGTTCTGCCGTGGACTCTCTCTATCCGCTGTCTGGATTCACCAGGAGGTAAATGACGGATTTACGCCTTTTCTTGCTTGTGGCTCTGTGCCCCTTGATGACACTCGTCGTGCATCAGTTTGAGTCCTCGGCACCAAGTCCTGGAAGGACACAGCCAGCTGCTCTGAGCTTGGGCATGGGGCAGTCAGGGGCCAAACGTCTCTTGTGCCTTTCTCCTGCCCCCACATTTAATGAGATAAACATTTCATTTGTACACCAGTTTTAGGTTTACAAAAGAGTTGCCAAGATTGTACCAAGGTTCCTGTAAAGCATGCTCCCAGTTTTCCCCAACGTTAACATTTTGCATGACTCTGGTGCATTTGTCATAGCAAATGAACCAGTGATACTGTATAATTATTAACTAAACTGCACGAGTAATTAAAAAAAATTAAACAGTTTTATTCACATACCATACAATCCATCCTAAGTGTACAATCAGTGGTTCCTGGTATAATCACATAGTTATGCATTCACCACCACTGTCTATATGAGGACATTCCCTTTTCTTCCGAAAAGAAAAAAAGAGGAAAAAAAAAGATCCTATACCCTTCCCTTATATCCCCCTATAACTGACATTTAGTTTTAGTATATTGTCTTCATTATAATTAATGAAAGAATATTACATTGTTACTGTTAACTATAGACCTTAGTTTGTATTAACTGTATTTTATCCATATACCATCCAATTTTTAATACCTTGTAATAGTGACATACATTTGTTCTCATTCATGTAAAAACTGTCTTATATTTGTACAATTACCCACCATTATTGTCCCATCCACTCTAGGTTTCACTAAGTTATACATTCCAAATTTTTATCCCCCAGCTTGCCTTTTGGTGACATACACGACTCTAAATTTCCTCTTTCAGCCATACTCACACTCAGCTCTGTTAATTACACTTACACTTTTGTTGCACCATCACAAATTAGTGTGCTATCCATCTCCAAACCTTTACAATCAGCCTTATTGAACATTCTGTTTGCATTAAGCATCGCATTCCCTGTATCTGCCCTCTATCTCCTGATAACCTGTGCTCTCGAATTTTACTCTCAGAGTTTCCCCATTATGAACAGTTCATATTAGTGAGAACATACAGTATTTGTCCTTTTGTTTGTGGCTAGTGTTGCTCCACATAACGTCCTCAAGTTTCATCCACATTGTTATATACTCCGTGACTTTATTCCTTCTTAGAGCTGCATAGTATTCCAGTGTATGTATATACCACAGTTTATTCATCCACTCATTAGTTGATGGACATTTGTTCTGTTTCTGTCTATTGGCAATTGTGAATAATGCCACTGTAAACATCGGTGTGCAAATGTCTGTGCTCCAAATGTAATTTGAATCACATTAGTTTTTTTCCTAAAGGCTTTTATTTCTCTGTTCCACGATTGCTTAAGGATTCCACATTGCCTTTAGTTCTTATGTCTCTTTAGGCCCTTCTGGGCTGAGACCGTTTCTAAACTGCCTTCCTTTTGATGACTTTGACAGTTTTGAGCAGTGCTGGTCGGCTGTTTTATAGACTCTCCTTCAGTGTGGGTTTGTCTTGTGTTTCTTTATTTTTTTCATGGTTACATTTGGGTTGTAGGTTTTTGGAAGACCACAGAGGTAAAGTGCTCTCTCATCACATCACATCAAGGACCTAGTCAAGGGATTGGCAAAATTAACCTCATCCATAAAACACCTTCACAGCAAATTAGTATCGTTTAAATAACTGGGTATTAGAGACTATCACCCCTTCTTCTCCTAGATTTTTAATTTTTATCATGAATAGATGTTGAATTTTGTCAAATGCTTTACTACATTTATTGATATCATATGTTATGTTTTTTTTTTAATTTAGTCTTTTAATATGAAGAACTATATCAATTTATGAATGTTGAGTCAACTTTTCATTCCTGGAATGAACCCCAATTGGTTGTGTGTGTATATAAATATATTCAGTTTGTGTGCGTGTGTGTGTGTGTGTGTATATATATATATATATATATATATACACACACACACACACATATATATTAGAGAAGTCAAAGGTTCAAAAAATCATGCCTAATATATAGAGTTCCCATATACTACCTTATTAACACCTTGCTTCAGTGTGGTAATTTGTTGCAATTGATGAAAGAATATTTATATAATTGTACTATTAAATGTGGTCTATAGTTTACTTTAGGGTTCACTGTATTAGATAATCCTATGGACTTTTAGAAAAAATTTAATCTAGTTACATACAACCAAAAGTTTGCCTTTTAACTGCATTCAAATATATAATTCAGCATGGTTAATTATAGTCACAATGTTGTGCTACCATCACCACCCATTACCAAACATTTCCATCTTCCCAAAATGGAAACTATAATTTAAGCATTAACTTCCCATTCCCTGCCTATACCTTTGCCCACAGTAACCTATATTCTAGTTTCTGACTCTGAATTTTCTTATTCTAATTACTTCATATCAGTGAGATCATACACTATTTGTCCTTTTGTATTTGGCTTATTTAACTCAATGTGATGTCTTCACTGTTCACCCATGTTGTTGCATGTATCAGAACGTCATTTGTTTTCATGGCTTCATAATATTCTCTTATATGGATAGAACACATATTGTTTATCCATTCATGGGTTGATGGACACTTGGGTTGCTCTCCTCTTTTGGCAATTGTGAATAATGCCTCTGTGAACATAACTGTGCAAATGTCTGTTCAAGTCCCTGCTTTCAGTTCTTTTGAGTATATGCCTAGAAGGGAGATTGCCAAGTCATAAGGTAATTATATATTTACTTTCTAAGGAATCATAAACTGTCTTCCACAGCAGCTGCACCATTTTACATTCCCACCAAAAATGAATGAGTGTTCCTATTTCTCCACATCCTCTCCAACATTTACAATTTTCTTTTCTTTTTTAATATTAGCCATTCTAGTGGGTACTAAATGGCATCTCATTGTGGTTTTGATTTGCATTTTCCTAACGGCTAATGATGCTGAGCATCTTTATAACTCCTTTTTAGCCATTGTATGCCTTCTTTGGAGAAATGTCTATTCAAGTCTTTTGCTCATTTTTAAATTGAATTGTCTGTCTTTTTGTTTTTTGGAGTTTTAGGATTTCTTTATCTATTCTGGATATTAAACCCTTATTGGATACGTGGTTTCCAAATATTTTCTCCCATTTTGTAGGTTGTCATTAACTTTTAAGATAGTCCTTAGATGCAAAAAAAGGTTTAATTTTGATGCAGTCCCATTTAGCTGTTTATCTATTTTTTCTTCTTTTACTTGGGCTTTGGGGGTAAAGTCTAAGAAACCATTGCCTAACATAATGTCCTGAAAATGCTTCCCTACATTTTCTTTTGGGAGTTTAACAGTTATGGCTCTTATATTTAGGTCTCTGGTCCATTTTGAGTTGATTTTTACATATGGTGTGAGGTAGGGCCTCCACCTTCATTCTTTTGAGTAGGGACATCCAATTTTCCCAGCACCATTTGTAAAGGAGACTGTTCTCTCCCAATCAGGTGGACTTGGCATCCTTGTCAAAAATTAGTTGGCCATGAAAAGGCAGGTTGATTTCTGAACTCTCAATTCAATTCCATTTGTCTATATGCCTGCCCTTGTGCCAATACAATGCTGTTTTGGTTACTGTGACTTTGTAATAAGTTTTAAGTGTAGGAAGTATGAATCTTTCAACTTAGGTTTTTTTTGTTTTGTTTTGTTTTTTAAGACGGCTTTGATATTTGGAGCCCCTTATAAATTTGATGATTGGCCTTCCTTTTCATTTCTGAAAAGAAGGCTGCTGGAATTTTGATTGGGGTAGCATTGAATCTGTAAATTGCTTTGGGTAGAATTGACATCTTAACAATATTTAATCTTCCAGTCCGTGAATACAGAATAACCTACAATTTATTTAGGCCTTCTTTGATTTATGTTAGTACTCTTTTGTAATTTTCTGTGTGCAAGTCTTTTACATCTTAGATTTATTGCTAAATATTTGATTCTTTTGGTTCCTATTTGTGATGGTTGGGTTCATGTGTCATCTTGGTCAGGTGATAGTGCCCAGGTGTCTGGTCAAGCAAGCACTGGCCTAACCATTACTGCAAGAACATTCCAAGGCTGGTTAATAAACTAGAAGGCTGGTTTATTAAATCATCAGCCAGTTGATTGCATGTGCAGCTGATTGCATCTGTGATTAAGTAAGGGAGTATTTTCTGAAATGAGAGAATCCAGTCAGTTGGATTTAATCCAATCAGTTGAGGACTTTTAAGGGAAAAGAGAGAGCTTTCATTTCTCTCCTTCAGCCAGCCAGCCTCTCCAGGGGAGTTCATTGAAGACCGTCATCAGAGTTACCAGCTCGTGTCCTGCCCCACAGAATTTGGATTCATGCATCTCCACAGTTGTGTGAGACACTTTTATAAAATTTCGTATTTACAGATATCTCCTGTTGGTTCTGTTTCTCTAGAGAACCCTGACTAATACACTATTGTCAAGGGATTTTTTTCTTTTTTTCTCCCCTTCAGATTGTTCATTACTAGTGTATAGGAACACCACTGATTTTGAGTGTTGATCTTTTACCTCAACACTTTGTTAAATTCACTTATTGGTTCTTGTAACTTTTTTTTGTGAATTTTTCAGGACTTTCTGTACATAGTGTCATGTCATCTGCAAATAGGTAAAATTTACTTCTTTGTTCCAATTAAGATGACTTAAATTTCTTTTTCTTGTCTAATTGCTCTGGCTAAAACTTCCAAAACAATGTTGAATAAGAGTGATGCCAAGGGGCATCCTTGTCTTATTTCCAATCTTAGATGGAAAGCTTTCAGTCTTTCACCATTAAGTATGATATGAGCTGTGAGTTTCTCCTTTATTATGTTGAGGAAGTTTCCTTCTATTTCTAGTGTTCCAAGTGTTTTTGTCAAGGAGTGCTGGATTTTGTTGAACACCTTTTCTGTAGCAATTGAAATGATCTGTGTTTTTTTTTCCTTCATTCCGTTAATGTGGTATTTTCTATTTCTTACATTGAACCATCCTTGCATACCTAGTCTAAATCCCACTTGATCAAAGTGTATAATTTTTTATTGTGTCATTTGTTAGCTAGTATTTTGCTGTTGATTTTTTCCATGTATGTTCATAAGAGATATTGGTCTGTAATTTTCTTTTCTTATGGTATCTTCATCTGGTTTTGATATAAAGGTGAAGGTGATAAAGATATATATATAGATTGAGTTAGGGAGTGTGATCTTGTCTTCAAAATTTTTTAAGTGTTTGAACAGAGTTGGTGTTAATTCTTCTTGGAAAATTTGATAAAACTCCCTTGTGTAGCTATCTGTTCATTGATTTTTATTTTTTGGGAGGTTTTTGATGACTGATTCAATCTCTGCTTGTTATTGGTTAGTTGAAACCTTCTATTTTGTCTTGAGTCGGAGTAGGTAGTTTGTGTGTTTCTAGGAATTTGTCCATTTCTTCTAGGTTATCTAATGTTTTGGCATAAAATTGTTTATAGTATACTTTCCTTTTTATTTCTGTTGATCATTAGCAATCCCCCTTTTTATTTATGATTATAGTTATTTGTGTCCTCTCTTTTTCTTTGTTGGTCTAGCTAAAGGTTTGGAAGTTTTAATGATCTTCTCAAAAGACTAACTTTTGGTTTTGTTGATTTTCTCCATTTTTTTTTAAATTCTCTATTTCATTTATCTCCATGCTAATCTTTATTTCCTTCCTCTACTCACTTTGGGTTTAAAGTTTGCTCTTTTTTCTAGATCCTCCAGAGGAGGTTAGGTCTCTGATTTGAATCTCTCTTCTTTTTTTTAAATGTAAGCATTTGGAGCTATATATTTCCCACTTAGCACTACTTTTGCTGCAGCCCATTGGTTTTGTATGTTATGTTTTCATTTTCATTGACCTCAAGGTATTTCCTAATTTCCCTTGTGAGTTCTTTGACCCATTAGTTTTTAAGATTGTGTTGTTTAGTTTTACACTTATTTGTGAATTTTCCATTTTTCCCTCTGTTATTGATTTCTAATTTCACTCCATTTTTGGTTGGAGAAGATACATTGTATTACTTCAATATTTTTTAATTTATAGAGACTTGTTTTGTGATTGAGCATGTGGTCTGTCCTGGAGAATGATCCATGTGCACTAGAGAAGGGTGTGCATTCTGCTGCTCTTGGGTGAAGTGTTCTGTATTTATCTTTAAGGTCTATTTGGCTTATACTATTGTTCAAGTCATATAGATCTTCTGTCTATATGTTCTATACACTGTTGAAAGTGGTGTATTAAAGTCTCCTATTAATGTAGAACCATCTGTTTCTCCCTTCAAATCTGTCAATATTTGCTTCATATATTTTTGGACTTCTGTGTTATGTTCATGTATATTTATATGTGTTTTATCTTCTTGTTGAGCTGATCCCATTTATGGTATATAATAACCTCTTTTGTCCCTTGTAACAGCTTTTGACTTTAAGTCTATTTTATGTGATATTAGTAGCTACCCCAGCTTTCTTTTGGTTACCACTCACGTGGTACATACACTTTTTTCAGTTCTTTTACTTTCATCCTACTTATGTATTTGAATTTAATATGAGTCACTTTAAACAGCATATAAATGGGTTGTGCTTTTTGTCCATTCTGCCAATCTCTGCCTTTTGACTGGAGAATTTTATTCATTTACGTTGAAAGTAACTACTGATAATGCAGGACTTTAATTCTGCCATTTTGCAGTTTAGTCTTTGTAAGTCTTACATTTATTTTGACCCTCAATTCTTCCAATAATGTTTAAAAAATCAAATAAACATGAAAGTATTGTAGCATATTGAATTCCTTCTCATTTCTTTCTGGCTATATTTTTCATACATTTTTTGTGTGGTTTCCATGGGGTTAAAATTTAACATTGTAAATATATAACATTCATTTTTATTTGATACCAACTTAGCTTCAATAGCATAAACGTACACTGTTCCTAAATCCCTCTGTCCCCCCAACTTTTTTCTTGTTACAAACTGTCTTTGTACACTGTCTCTCCCAAACCATAGATTTTTCATAGTTTTTACGCATTTGATTTTAGTATCTGTAAGAAATATTTGTTTACATACAAAAATACAATACAATGGTATTGGCATTTATAATTATCCATATGGTTCCCTTTGTAGCATTTTAAAATTTCTTTATGCAACATCGATCAACTGTCTAGTGTCTTTTCCTTTCAGTCTGAAGAAATCCTTTTAGCATTGCTTCTAGGGCAGATCTAATGGTAATGAACTGTCAGCTTTTGTCTATCTAGGAATGTCTTAATCTCTCCCTCATTTTTGAAAGACAGTTTCATTGTGGTATTTTTTTTTTCTCTCAGCACTTAAAGTGTTTCAGTCCACTGCCTTCTTGCATCCATGGTTTCTGATGAGAAATCTGCACTTAGTCTAATTGGGACTCATTTTTACGTGATGTATCGCTTTTCTCGTGCAGCTTTTAGAACTCTCTCTTGGTCCTTTGCATTCAACAGTTTGACCACCACGTGTCTGGGCATATTTCTCTTCAAGTTTCTCCTATTTAGAGTTTGTTGGGTTTCCTGGCTGTACATATCCATGTCTTTTGCCAAGTTGGGAAGTTTTCTGTTATTATTTCTTCTAATATTCCTTCTGCTCCTTTCTTTCTTCTTCTCCCTCTGGACTGCGCATAATGTGGATGTTACTCTGCTTGATGGCTTCCCATAGCTCTCCTAGGCTATTTTCACTTTTTCTAATTCTTTTTTCTTTCTGCTCCTCAGCCTGACATTTAAATTGTCTTCTCTTCAAGTTTACTGATTCTTGCTTCTGCAGCTCTATCCTGTTATTGAGGCTGTGCTGGAAATTTTTCATTTCAGATATTGTGCTCTTCAATTCCAGTAGTTTTGTTTGGTTGCTTTTCAAAATTTCTGTCTCCTTTTTGAGATTCTTATATTGTTCATCCACTGTTTTCCTGATACCTTTAGTTCTTTCTCTGTATTTTCATTCATCTTCTTGAGCCTATCGAAGATAATTTTTTATGAGTCTTTGGTATGTTTGCATTCTGGTCTCTTTCGTTGATCTTTTCTGGATTTTTACCCACTTCCTGTGCTTGGGCCATCACTTCTTGTTTCTCTGTTTGTCTTCTAATCTTTTGTTGCACACTGTTTTAATATTTTAAAATGTTATCTCAAGGATTTAGTTCCTGAGCTGTTTATTTAGTATCATGTCAGCTTAAGACAGACACTTTCCTGGGTGCCAGGAGCTAAGAAAACCGAACAAACCAGTGAAAAAACAAACAGACAAAAACTTTCATGGCCTTTGGAAACTGGCTCTGCAGCGGCCTGTTGCTGTCGCTCCGAGTTCAGCCGGAGGTGAATGCAAAGTGAGGGCCCGCCCTGTCTTTTCCGGGTCTGTGTCCTTGTGTCCTGTCCTGGCTTGTGCTTGATGGTGGCCTTCGGGGTCCCTGTTTACAGGAATTTGAATGTCCCTCTGCTCCCCGGGAGACAGACCTTCTCCCTCCCCAGAGTGCTGCCCCGCAGGACCACAGGGGCAAAGCCTTCGTCCCAGGCTGCCCGACTCCCTTGTTTCTTATGGGGCTTTCGCCTGGAGGGCACATTTTGAGGGCAGGGGAGGGGCAAGCTGGAGAGGAGTTTTCCGAGTCAGCCTCTCCCTGCTACAAAGGGCACTGGGCAGATTCCACACTGCCCCGGAGAGGGGGTGGGGGTGACGGCCGGGCCAGTGGGGGCACAAGGCGCTTCTACGGCTTTTTGAAGCTGCGTTTCATTGATTCATTACTCGCCCAGTTATTATAGCCTTTAGCTGTGTGCTGTACTTCAAGGAAGGGTAAAACTTTAGGACGCCTCTGCCAGCTTCTCCCTAAGTGGGTTGGAACTGCGGCCACCCTCACATCAGGGCCCCAGCGGTCTGTAGGAGCTGATCAGGGGCAGTGAGCAGTGATCAGACCACACACCCCTGGATCTCGCGGAACTCGGTTTCTCGTCCCGTCCTCACACCGGGAGCTGCATCAGCCTCCCCTGCGGCCTGCCCCGAGGCTGGGGCACAGCAAGGCCGGCTGCTGCGGGGAGCGTTCGCCTCAGCTTACCTGCCCTTCCTCCTGCTCCTCTGGACCTGCACAGTGTCCTCCCAGTGCTCAGGGTTTCCAAACAGCTGATGCAGACGGTTCCTGCCTGCTGAGTGGCTGTTCCGGGAGGGACGGATTCGGGGCCCCTACTCCACCATCTGCCCCCATCCTTCCCAGTTTGCTGACGTTCTGCTGAGGACTTTGGGGTTGATGCCTTGGGAGTTAGTGGTGTACACTTTTCTTTTCTTGTAGACATTCTTTAGTTTTAGTATTAGGGGAAGTCTGGCCTCATAAAATAAGTTGTGAAGTGTTACTTCCTCTTGTTTCCTGAGGAAGATTGCGTAGACTGGTATTATTTGTTCTTTAAATGTTTGCTCAAATTTATCAGTGAAATCATCTGAGCCTGGTATTTTGTTTTTTTTGGAAGGATTTTAACCAAATAATCCCATTTCTGTTAAAAAAAAAAAAAAAAAGTACCAGGCCATTTTATTATTTCTCCTTGAGTGTGTTTTGGTAGTTTTTGTGTCTTTTAAGGAATATATCCATTTCACCTTATCAGATTTATGCACATTGAGTCGTTCCTAGTATTCTTTTATCTTCCTAAGGCCCATGACTTCTCTTTCATTCCTGATGGTGATACTTTGTGCCTTTTCTCTCCTCTCTCTCCAGAAAAACTACTTAGAGGTTTATCAACTTTATTTATCTTTTCAAAGAAACTGCTTTTGGTTTTATTGATTTTTCTCTATTGTTGTCCTGGTTTTGAGTGCATTAATTTCTCTTTTTTTTTTTTTTTTTTTTTTTTTTTTTTGATTACTTACATCCTCCTGCTTGCTGTGGGTTTAAATTTTCTCTTGTTCCTCTAATCGCATAAGGTTAGTTGCCACGGAGGGTACTGCTTTTAGACACTTCTTTTCTAGTAGACTCATTTAACGCTAGACATTTTCTTCTAAGCACTGCATTTGCTCTATTCCATAAATTTTGATAGTTTTCATTTAGTTCAAAATACTTTTTAAAGTTTGTTGTGATGCTTTTTCTTTGATCCATGAGCTATTTAGAGGTATGTTCTTTAATTTCCAAATATTTGGAAGCTTTTCAGCTATCTTTTCATTATTGACTTCTAGTTTAATACTACTGTGGTCTGAGAACACACTTTGTATGAGTTCTTTTCAGTTTGCTGAGGTGTGTTGTATGGGCCTGCCTGTGAGTGTTTCAGGTGAGCTGGAGGAGAATGTGGTCCTGCGATCGCTGGGTGTGGGGTTCCGTATGTGTCGGGGCAACTTGAATGGAGGTGCTGTTTCAACAGCTTCGTCCTTATTTCCTGCTTGCTTGGCTCGTCAGTTACTGAGAGAAGGGGTTGGTGTCTGTAGCTGCAATAGATTTGTCAATTTCTCTTTCCAGTTCCATTTGTGCCTCAGGTATTTGGATGCTTTCTTGTTAGGTGCCTTCGGGTTCAGAAACTTCTTGGAGAATTGACCCTTTTATCACTATGTTAATGTCCCTCTATCTCTGATAATCTTTCTTGTTCTGAAGTCTACTTTGTCTGAAATAAATATAGCCATTCTAGCTTTCTTTTGATTGATGTTAGCACGGCTTAGCCTTCTCTACCCCTTTATTTTAATGCATATAAGTCTTTATATTTAAAATGGGTTTCTTACAGATAGTAAGTAATTTGGTTGTGTTATTTTATACAATCTGAAAATTTGTCTTTTATCTGGGTTTTTAGACTTCACATTTAAAGTGATAATTGAGATAGTTTAAAATCTACCATTTTTGTAACTGTTGCATTTATTTATTCTTGTTTTATAACTATTTTTCTTCCTCCTCTGGTCATATAATTTTTATTTTACTCCATTTTATGTCCTCTCTAGCGTATCATTTATACATCATTTAAAAAAAGTTAAGTGGGTTCCCTAGGGTTTATAATATAAATTTTAGAATAGTCTATGTCTACCTTCAAATAACCCTGTATCACTTCATCTGTACCTTACAAAAGAGTATTCCCAATACCTCTTTTTACTTTATGCTACAAGTGGAAAAATTCTTTCACATATGCTAATACTTAATGTATTGTTATTATTGCTTTAAACAGTTATATATTAGATTAATTAATGATGTGAAAGAACATTATTTTGCCTCCATTTATTCTTTTTCTGATGGTCTTTGTTCCTGTAAATCCAAATTTCTGACATATTTTCTTACCCACCTGTATGAAGAACTTCTTTTAACCTTTCTTGTAGGGTGGGTAAGCTGGCAACAAATTCCCTTGGTTGTCTTTGTCTGAGAAAGTATTTCTCTTTTACTTTTGAAGGATAATTTTGCTTGATATAGACTTCTAGGTCAGAGCTTTATGAATTACCTGAGGCCTAGAAAAATTGAGTGGCTGAGCTGGCGTGTAATCCAGGTCTGCCTAATGCAAAGTTCATGTTCTTTGCAGCTGTGTGCTAGGCTATTATTGTGTTCACAATAGCTTTTGTGACTTATTAGCAAGTCATAACCAAAATTGCATTTAGGTACCTACCATGATAATCATCACTATTGAAGTCAGCATGGGGGCTAGAGATCCAGGCCAGACTCCACGATGTCCTCCAGGGTTGCTGCACATTGCTTTGGCTTTGTACTGCTCCTGTCCCCACCAATCTTAACAGGTGGCCTTGCTGACCGCAGGGACTTAATGATATGCCTGAACAGAAGAGCGAACAAATAAATAGTTAGATGATAAGTCATAATGGCAATAAGAGATTCAGAATTTGGCTGATGATACTATCATACTTGCTGATGATATATTAAAAAAACAATAATTATCCAGATGCCTTTATTTTGACATCTGTCATTGCAAATCTTTATTGCTTTAACAAAACTTTCCAATAAGATATGAAGCATTCCTCAGGTAAATATTTCACGGCTAGGGAGTGGATTGTATGACTGTTTAGCAAATGTTCCCTCCCCTCCCTCCATGAATGGGAGGAGCTGTTTCGGGGTCTGGCTTGCTCATGTGACATGCTTCGGCTGATTGCACTGTAGCAGGGTGGACACACACCACACCTGAACAAACTGAATGTGCTTTCGTGGCTTGGAGTGGCTGCTGCTGCTGCTTCCCGCCCCTTGAAAACAGAGCACTCCAGACTGTCTGCTCAGCCTGGGTCCCTGAATGAGGCCATGGAAGAGATTTAAACTTGGTGAGCCCAAAGCCCACTGCACAGAGCAGACTTGGAAGGGAACACATGCTGCTTGTGGAAGGCCTCTGAGCTTTGGTGCTCTGTGTTCTGTAGTGTTGCTGCAACGAAACCGTGACTGGAGCACAGGCAGGTGTCAACAACACATTGCACACAAGGAGACCAGCGTCATGTGTCAGCATGGCTCATGAGTCACAGAGCATGAGGAAGAGAATGCATTTAAATTAGCGTGACTCAGAGGCCCGTGTTTTCCTCTTCCTTCCTTTAGGTTCCAGTCTGTCACTGGGAGGAGAGATCATAGCTGGTAGATGGTAGCCGAAGCCAGGTGGGTTTCAGCCACAAGCCAGCTACTGAAGAATGGAAATTGCTCCTTTAGGGAGAGGATGGGTGGGGCTGGATGGGGCGGGGCTGCCCTTTTGATTCCTAAGCCTGAGGCTGCAAGTCCAAGGCAGGGAGAGGCAGGTGCCTTTCCCACAGGAACTGGGGCAACATTATAGAAGAGGTCATGGGTATTTCCATGGGGTCAGATCTTGGTTTGGCCCTTTTAAGGAGAAATCCCTAAACAGTGCAGGGGCCAGGCTGGGCGGGTGGCTGTTGTTCCAGGAAGGGTCCCTGATTTAAGGAGAGACAGCCTTTGGAATAAAAAGGGACAGTTCAGTAGACTGTGTCAGAATCCATTTCTAACTTAACCGCCTGCTTGAACGCTGCGGCTTTGCTAGATATTGCACCTAAACCCTTCTAGTTAGAGAATATGTAACGACTGATGCTCTCTCGAGATGAACAAAGACCATCTCAACAGGCTGCTGGCTGCTGGTTGGTTTGCCGGCCAGTAACATCAGCCTGGAATCCACATTGGCAACGAGCATCTTGCATTTTAGTCATCCTTTAGCATAGCTTCCAAAGCTAAGCAAACTTTGGGCATTTCAAATCTGAATTATGCAGCTGTCACCCTCCCCCTCAAAGATACTCTTCTAAATGCTGCATCACTGGGTGGGAATACATGGGAAAATGAAGTTTTGGAAAAAATTGCACCAAAGTGTAAAGTTGACACCCTTAAAATGTGTTGATAATGAATCAGAAGTTATTGTTAAGCTCTGGGTTTTGAATCTCCTGCACACACATGTGAAGTAAATGAGCATTTGGCCATATTTTACATGCAGTGGCTTTATGTTCTTAAATTGACTGTATCTCAGTGTTCACATATGGTCAATCCATATTTTATCAGAAAAAAATAGTCAATATTTATTAAATATATGCTGTAACCAGCACTATGCTGAATAACTTAGCTATATGTTTATAGTTTCTAATGTTATCTCCATTTTCCATGTGGAGAAACAAGGTTTGGGGCAATTTTCACTATTTAAAATGGAGAGTAACATGACCTCAGAAAGTCTTTTGAAGATTAAAATGATAATATATGTTAGGTATGTAAAGTATGTAAAGCCTAAAAATTATGATTTTTAGTATCTACCACTTAATATTTCTATGACTAAACTTGCTCAATGTCATAGAATTATGAGACTGAATAATTTCTAAACCAGACTTTTTTTATTCCATAATTCATAATTTTTCCACTAAGTTAGTGTACCATGAATTTTCCTAAATATGTAACTTGAAATTTTGATAGAGTCTTAAGTATGGTTTAATTAGATCAAGGAAAGCATATTTTTAATGAAATAAATATGCAATATTGTAATAGGTCTCTAAGATAAATTTCACACGATGGAAATTTATTATTCAACAAATTTCATTCAAATAACATCTCATTAAGAAGTGAATATTTAGATCTTACTGCTATTTAATTTTTTTTTTTTTTTATTGAGAATAGAACTTAAACTGCAAACCTAGAACTGGTAACACTATAGTAAGGAACGAAAATGCCAAAATTAACTGAAAATAAGTAAGAAAGTTTGCTAATGTGATTTTCTTTTTCATTTTTATTGAGATTGTTCAGATACCATACAATTATCCAAAGATCCAAAGTGTACAATCACTTGCCCCTGGGTACCCTCATACAGCTGTACATCCATCACCACACTTAATTTTTGTTCAATTTTTAGAAACTTTTCATTACTCCAGACAAGAAATAAAGTGAAAGATGAAAAAAGAAAAAAAGAAAAGGAAACTCGAATCCTCCCCTATTCCTAACCAACCCCCCTCAATTGTTGACTCGTAGTATTGGTATAGTACATTTGTTACTGTTTATGAAAAAATGTTGAAATACTACTAACTGTAGTATATAGTTTGCAATAGGTATATATTTCTTCCCTATATGCCCCTCTATTATTAACTTCTGATTGTATTGTCATACATTTGTTCTGGTTCATGGAAGCGATTTCTAGTATTTGTACAGTTGATCACGGACATTGCCCACCATAGGATTCAGTTTTATACATTCCCATCTTTTGACCTCCAACTTTCCTTCTGGTGACATATATGACTCTGAGCTTCCCCTTTCCACCTCATTCATACACCATTTGGCGCTGTTAGTTATTCTCACATCTTGCTACCAACACCCCTGTTCATTTCCAAACAATTAAGTTCATCCTAATTGAACATTCCGCTCATACTAAGCAACCACTCTCCATTCTTAAGCCTCATCCTATATCTTGGTACCTTATATTTCATGTCTATGAGTTTACATATTATAATTAGTTCCTATCAGTGAGACCCTGCAATAATTGTCCTTATGTGTCTGGCTTATTTCACTCAGTATATTGCCCTCAAGGTTTTGTCATCAACCCATTTTTTTTTTAAATATGGTTTTGTTCACTCACTATACATTCCATCCTAAGTAAATAATTGATGGTTCTCTGTATGTTCATATATTTATGTGTTCACCACGTTCACCACTATCTCTATAAGGGCATCTACATTTCTTCCACAAGGCAGGAGGGAGAGTCAAAGAATGTAGAGAGGCAACAGAAAGAGGAAAAAAAAATGACAGCTAGGAAGCAGCAAAAGGAAAGATAGCCTTAAATCAAAGCAGAATAAAGAGTCAGACAACACCACCAATGTCAAGTGTCTCACACACCTCCCCTTATCCTCCCTTCTTATCTGCATTCACCTTGGTATATCACCTTTGTTACATTAAAGGAAGCATAATACAATGATTCTATTAGTTACAGTCTCTAGTTTATGCTGATTGCATCCCTCCCCCAATGCCTCCCCATTTTTAACACCTTGCAAGGTTGATATTTGCTTGTTCTCCCTTGTGAAAGAACATATTTGTACATTTTATCACAATTGTTGAATACTCTAGATTTCACCAAGTTATACAATCCCAGTCTTTATCTTTCGTCCTTTCTTGTGGTGTCTCACATGTTCCCCACCTTCCTCTCTCAACCGTATTCATAGTTACCTTTGTTCAGTGTACTTACATTGTTGTGCTACCATCTCCCAAAATTGTGTTCCAACCCACACACTCCTGTCTTCTATCACCCTGTAGTGCTCCCTTTAGTATTTCCTGTAGGGCAGGTGTCTTGTTCACAAAGTCTCTCATTGTCTGTTTGTCAGAGAATATTTTGAGCTCTCCCTCATATTTGAAGGACAGCTTTGCCGGATATAGGATTCTTGGTTGGCGGTTTTTCTCTTTCAGTATCTTAAATATATCACACCACTTCCTTCTTGCCTCCATGGTTTCTGCTGAGAGATCCGCACATAGTCTCATTAAGCTTCCTTTGTATGTAATGGATCGCTTTTCTCTTGCTGCTTTCAGGATTCTCTCTTTGTCTTTGACATTTGATAATCTGATTATTAAGTGTCTTGGCATAGGCCTATTCATATCTCTTCTGTTTGGAGTACACTGCGCTTCTTGTATCTGTAATTTTATGTCTTTCATAAGAGATGGGAAATTTTCATTAATTATTTCCTCTATTATTGTTTGTTCCCCTTTTCCCTTCTCTTCTCCTTCTGGGACACCAATGATACGTACATTATTGTACTTTGTTTCATCCTTGAGTTCCCGGAGACGTTGCTCATATTTTTTCATTCTTTTCTCCATCTGCTCCTTTGCATGTAGGCTTTCAGGTGTTTTGTTCTCCAGCTCCTGAGTGTTTTCTTCTGCCTCTTGAGATCTGCTGTTGTATGTTTCCATTGTCTTTCATCTCTTGTGTTGTGCCTTTCATTTCCATAGATTCTACTAGTTGTTTTTTTGAACTTTCGATTTCTGCCTTATATATGCCCAGTGTTCTCTTTACAGCCTCTGTCTCTTTTGCAATATCTTCTCTAAACTTTTTGAATTGATTTAGCATTATTTGTTTAAATTCCTGTATCTCAGTTGAAGTGTACATTTGTTCCTTTGACTGGGCCATAACTTTGTTTTTCTTAGTGTAGGTTGTAATTTTTTGTTGTCTAGGTGTGGTTTCCTTGGTTATCCAAATCAGGTTTTCCCAGACCAGAACAGGCTCAGGTCCCAGAGGGAAGAAATATTCAGTATCTGGTTTCCCTGCGGGTGTGTCTTAGAAAATTGCTCCACCCTTTGATGCCTCGGGTCACTGTGCTTTTCTGCCCAGCAGGTGATGCCTGTTAGCCTATAATTCTTGACTGGTGTGAGGAGGTATGGCCGTGTTCCCCCAGGCTCTGGGGTCTGGTTCTGAATGGAAAGGGCCCCACCCCTTTCCTCCTAGAGAAGACAGACCCCCCAGGTGGAGGTCATTAGCATTTCAATGGTCTCTCTCTCTACTTGTGCTGTCTCCACCCTTCCCCGAGTCACAGCCCTGGAAACTGAAAATGACTGGGGCTTTCTCCACTGAGCCGAAAAAGAAACAGATAGTCCCCTTCAGACCCAGTCCAAGGCGACCCTCCGGCTCTCCCAGGTCAGTCGTCACCCAAAGCCTCTGTCTGTTTTTTGGGGATGCATACCTGTAGTGAGCAGTTCACACTCGCTACTTAAAACCCCAGTTGGAGCTCAGCTGAGCTATATTTGCTTGCTGGGAGAGAGCTTCTCTCTGGCACCACGAGGCTTTGCATCTCAGGCTATGGGGGAGGGGGTCTCGTGACTTGGATCCGCAGGTTTTACTTACAGATTTTATGCTGTGTTCTCAGGCATTCCTCCCAATTCAGGTTGGTGTATGATGAGTGGATGGTCTCGTTTGTCCCCCCACAGTTATTCTGGATTATTTACTATTTGTTTCTGCTTTTTTGTAGTTGTTCCAGGGGGACTACTTAACTTCCACTCCTCTCTATGCTGCCATCTTGCCCAACCTTTGCTAATGTGATTTTAAATGTAACTCTAGCTAGCTGAGCAGTGGATGGCCTCACAGATGTGTGTGAGGTTCTGGAGCACACAACATTAGCTTGGGTGTGATGTTTAGTTTTCTTGTGTTTAAAGGAAGTCCGGAGATTGGGCTCCTGGGCTGGCCTGGCCGCTCTAGCCACCATGGCCACTTAGCACGGCGAATCTCCACCAACTGATCAGTTTGAAACGTGGTAGGACAAGGGGTTGTGATTTAAGCTCCATGGATGATGAACTTGGGCAGCAGAGTCTGAGAGCAGAGTGTAACCCTCCCTGGGGCAGGTAGGAGGGGCTGACATCCGGGCGTCCCTCGGAGGGTCCCCCTCCCCCGATGACCCATCACCCTTCACTTTCTCCGGAGAAGAACCAGGAGTTGGCTCCAATCTTAGGGACCATCTGGGACTATATGAGACAACTTCTGGGAGCTTCTTACGGTCCCAGGCTATTTCTTCTATTAAGATGGTATGTATTTAGGGAATGGGAATCCACTTTAGTATAAATTTAGGTGAGTAAATTAGAACTGATGTTAAAGTAAAATTTAATGCATTCTAGAAACAGCTCTAAGATTTTTTGAATGATCAGTGATTTGGTGTTTATAATATTGACTCATTCAATTAATAAAGAGTTGATTATAAATCTGGTAAAGTGATGAATTCCTGCCATGATGGATGCAAGTATCTTAAAATAATGGAGTTGACTGCATCAGAAACACAATGAGAAGTGATAAAATACGAGTGTGCTGGATGCAAGTGTCTTAAGATGAAGCCATTTCCAGACTGAGGATGGATAGCTTGAAGACAGCGTGTACTCCGTACTTACGTGCTAGCGCTGTCCTTGGTCCTTTACGCATGCATATTAGTTCATTCAATCTTCAGAACCCCAGGGGAAAGGGACAGTTATTTCCATATTACCGAGGAAGAAACTGAGGCAAAAGAAAGAGTGACATAGTGCAACACCACAAAACCAGGAAATTAGCAGAGCTGGGACTTGACCCCAGGCCCCGATGGCCCAGCATCTACTCTCTTGGCCGCCTGGGGTGGGGCCGTGGGAGCCGTGGGCATGGGCTGTCTGCGAGGGGCGTGACTGAGGGAGGGAGAAGGAGTGAGGACAAGGGCAGAGGGTGTGGACGTGACAGGGACCTGCACATGTCCAGCCTCGGGACACCCCTCCGTGCCTCCCGGCGTCTCCCCAGCTGAAGCTGCTTGTCCCGTCTCTGCTGTACTTTCCTTGACTACTGCAAGGGCCTCTGTCCCCAGCGTTGCATGTGACCTTGGGGTGAGGCAAAAAGTGGGATTTGTTAGCAACATTAAATATTGTAAGTGAACATTTACATTGCAAAACTAAACAAACGGCTCACCATGTAGTTCTCAACCTAAACCTGCCAGACAACAGTTTCATCAGACTCACTGCAACTTACAATTCTATACATCCATTCTGTTTAAGAACATAAAACATGGCACTCGCTGCCTCCTTAAACTTTGGGGTTGTCAGTGGCAGTGACTGTGCTTTAGACATTTGGCAAAATATTAAAGTTGAGCTACTTCCAGAAAATCATCACTAACGTCCTCTCTGGTGAGTGAAATCTTACACAATCAGAGATTAGTCTGTGGCATGCTGTTGCCATTCCAACAGCTGTCACTCCCAAGGGCAAGGAAGTGACCCCTGACTTCTGACCCCTGACCCCATTCCTGCCCCAGCTGCTTAGGGATGTTGGTGAAAAGCCACATCTGTGACTTTACGTGGAGGCACGCCAGCCTTTATATTGTTATGCTCAATTTTCAGTGGGTGTGTGTGTGTTGAGGGACAATGAATGGCAGAGTTAGAGAACAGAAGAGGAAATTTAAGTTTCCATCCAGCTCTATTTTGTTGTTTATTATAAATTCAAAGTAGTCTTTCTGTTTGAAGCACTCCACGTAAGGAATAATCATGTATTAACTCTTCAAGTGGATTAGCTAATGCAGTGAGAGACAGAAAGACAATTGCAAGAAGATGCAACTCTAAAATCATCGGTCTTGTTTCTCAGGTGAGGAAAGACTCGTAGTGGCTGAGGAATTTACCTGAGATTTCCTGGCTAGAGTAGAGGTGGACCTTGAGCCTGGCTTGAAGCTGAGATGTCTCCCTTCCACATTCAGCATCTCTGCCCCACGTCACAGTCCCAGGGTGTAATAACATCATATACTACAGCCCCAGGTAGATACACAGCAGGTCCTTGCTTTGTGTGGGCAGCGGCAGTGCTTGGACACCGGGGAGGGCCTGGAGTCGGTGGGCCTGGCTGGCAGCCCAGACCCCCGGCACAGGTAAGTTTTCAGTGGTCCGAGTTGAGAAATGGAGCAAGATGCAGGCAAAGGAAGAAAGTGTCCCGAGTTTTTTAACCCCAAGCTTAGAATAGAGGGAATGGGGGAAGATTTGTGAATATAGTTGGAGAGGTGAAATCAGTAACACATTTTACATAGTGGAATTCAAACTGACCCTAAGAAAGGAAAAGAAGTCAAAAGATGTCCAAAAAGAACACGTTGAAATAAATTTAAAGATAAAATATCAGTCATGTAAGAGGAAGACAGGCCAAATCCTCAGCTGAATTCCTTGGGAAGCGCCAGTGAGCTGCAGCGGGCTCCGGGCGCTAGAGGGGAGGCATCCCCTCAGGGACATCTTAGCAGCGGAGGGTTGGCGGCAGCTTGCTAATGACGCGCAGACTTGTTCCAGCTATTTCTGAAGTGGTTTGCTTGTTTTGATGAGATTGATGGGCATCAGGAGAGCAGTCAAAACTGTTCGGCAATGATTTGCTTTGGCCTCACGGAGGCAGTGCTCGTTCTAGAATGTGAGTGAGTCTAAGCTCAAGGCCCAGGCTTTCCCAGGGACTTGCCTTCAACAGGAGGTGCATAAATACATCTTTTTGTTAAACAAGGAAAATGCATTTATCTGTGTACTTATGATTTGTGTGTTTTTTTGTGTTTATTATGCACTGGTAGGAAATGTTTGTTTAGAAAAGGCTGCACACATAGAATTCTTTTGGTGAGTTTCCTACACTTCATTTTCAGTGGAAGGGATTGTGTGATGAGTTAAATGAATTCCTTCAGTGAATGAATGAAATGGAACGGATACCTGCATTAGGAAGGGAAAAATTCTTTACAGAGAGATGATTTTCATCAGATATAGTGTGGCCCATTGCTGTACTTTGGACCTTATTTTCTTAGTGATGTCAAGGGTAAACATACTGATTACTTTAAATCTGAATAAAGAAAAATAAAACCAAAAAACACAAAAAATAAAATATTAAAGATATTTAATCTGGAGAAGAGAAGGCTAAAATTAATTGGTTTAAAATCTCCATTCACTTGATGTATCCTTCACATTCCTTTTTCTCTTATGTATCTTTTTTTCCCTCAAATTGAAGATAAATATCTCAGTAGCTGCAATGTTGTATCATATACGTTTCCCATGAGATGGTGCTATATTAGGCCTTTTTCAGTTGCAGAAACTGAGCTAAAATTCAGCTGAGAGAAACAGGCATTCGTTACCCCATGTGGAAAGTCGAAGGGTAAGCCGCCTTCGGGCACAGTGGCTCCGGCGCCCTGATGATGCGTCTGGGCTTCTCAGCTCTGCGTCCCTCAGGTTTGCTCTCCTCTGTGTTGCCTGTCGCCTCAAGTAGGCTCACTTCACACGCAAGGTAGGCAGCCCAGAAGCCCTCACCTTCCACAGCTGTCACAGCCAGAGATGCCGGAGCGGGAGGAACCTCTCTTTCCCAACATCCCTCCCTGTGCCAGTCACCCTCGGGTGTGGGATGGAGCCTTCTGATTGGCCAGGCCTAGGCAGGTGCTCATTTCCAGCTGGGATGGGGACGTGGACATCCCAGTAAACCCCAGATTAACCAGGACCAGGGTGGAGTGGGGAAGGAGGGCTCCCCAGTGGCAGAAATGCTGGGCGGGTAAAATAGGCATTTGCCTCAGGCACTGCTTACACGATGGGATCTCGAGGACTGTTTTGTAAAAGCCTGCTGTCTCCCGCACCCGGCCTGGGCTGGAGGAGGCACATACCCAGGATTTGATGCCAGGGTAACGATTAAGAGCATCGTATGTAAAACGGAATTGACCCAGCTCTGTGCAGAGACGATAGCTATGCTGTGAGCAACTTGAGACCTTGCTGTTTGCTTGTAAAATGGTGCAAACAATTCCATCTTTGCACCATTCGAGTTAAGAGGTCTGAGATGATGTATGGATTTCTGATAGTCTGCCACACTAGACGGCCTTTCAGCGTGTCCACTGTGGTCACCGACCTGGTTGATCTGATACATTACTCTCCACTCGCTCACTCACGTGGAGCCAGGCCGTAAAGTTAACTAACAGGCTGCACCTGCCAGCTCTGCCTGTGGGGAATGGGTAAATAAATGAGGTAAGAATTTACAATGTTCCTGTTTATTTTTTCTCCTGGTACATCCTGTACATCATTAAAATGTGACCATTAGGGATAAGATTACTATTCTCAGGGAAAAAATGGTTACAAAGGATTCCAGTTTGTGTGTGTGTGTGTGTGTGTGTGTGTGTGTGTGTGTGTGTGTGTGTGTTAGGGTGGTTTTCAAAATTTTTCTGAGTTCCAAAATATGCCTATTAAAGCCACTGACAAAGAGAGTGACTGAAAGAGCCGAGGTTCTGTGCAGTCCCCGAGGTAACGCTTAGCCTTCCCCTAAAACCAGAGAGTAGAGAAGGAGGCGGGATGACCTGGGGCCCTTCCTGGCAATGCAGCAGCTTTCCCAGCTGGAGGAGGATGCGGCGTGCACAGCACACAGAGCAAGCGGTCTGCGTGGAGCGTGGCCGAGCGCCCCAGATGGGCTGCGGGCAGGGGCAGAGGGGACGAGTGCCCAGCACCCACCTCAAAATTGGCCAGAGTCTTGCTGACGCCCGCAGCCCAAACATGACAGCGAGGCAGGGGGTCCCTCACCCTGTCCGTGTCCCCAGTGCGGCCCGAGGGCAGTGCTGAAGGTTTCCCACGCCGCCAAGGGGATGGCCCTGCCGGGAGGGCCGGGGGGAGCAGGGAGGGCTCCCGGCACACGGGGCGGGTGGCAGGAAGCAGTGACTGACCCTAACGGGGGAGGCCAGAAAGGCTGTGCACCGAAGGAGGCCGCGTCTCCAACAGTGAGAACAGTTTTCTGAGTGTAATAAAAGGAGAAATGGCATCCAGATTGAGGAATTCCTTGAAAGGAGCATGCTATGGGAGGGGGGAGAGTGTTTACTTGCTGGAACAGTGAGCTAGTGGGGGTCAGGGCAGCTGGGAAATGGGGGGTTAAAAGTGTTGCCACATTGTAAAGGGACCCAAGTGCCCGGTGACAGGGTGGGTGCGACGCCAGCGGGTCTGCGTGTGGGGACTGTCGGGATGAAGGCCCGAGGAGGAGAATTCGATGGTATTGGGAAGAAAGCAGCCCCCCAGCGGCTGCCCCACCTTCAGTGTTGTGCTTTGAAATCCCAGGGCAATGACTGTCAACTGCTCATAAACCTGCGTCTTCCAAGGATTTCCCTGGATTCGCAGTGCAAACAATGGAAACGCATGAGGATCAGCCTTGCGTCTCGGTCCCCGACGGTAGGGGCCGAGCAGACACCCGCTGCCTGCACATGGGGCCTGCTTCAGGCTGTTTCTCCGTGTCCCCCGAGACTGCCCACACCCCCCGGCCCTGGGGACCTTTTCCCTAACTTCTCTCCTCCACACGTTTCTCGTATGGCAGTACAGTCTGTTTTTAAAAATCACTTTTCAGACATAATTTTCTATCAGTATTACAGATTCTAAACTGGAAAATCTTACTAGTTAAAACAAGAAGCTGAAGTCCATAAATAAGCTTTCAAGGAAATGGGAAATTCCAAGGGTCCAAAACTGAAGAAGGAACAGAAAATCATTGTGAGGAGCAGATACTGACGCCAATGTTTCCAGGAGGACTTCACTGCCTTAAAGAAGCAATTCCAGAATGACAGGGGCTTGGCACCATGGCCGCGGCACCATGGCAGGTTCATTCTTCCACTGCACAGGGGCTGGGCTGCTCCAGGGCCCCACCTGGAGGCCGTGGGTGAGACCCCCAGGTGCTGCAGAAAATAACGGGGGGCAGTAAGCAGCCCGCCACAGGAAGACTTCCAGAAAACTCCATGGCAGCCTCAGAGCCAGGTGGGTCTCTGAGGACCGATCCCCATTCAACTCCCCTAGTAGGTTTTGGAGTTAAAATTCGCGTTACCTGTGTCCACCGAGACACATCACACAGAGAGATTAACCTTCAGTTCCTGAGTTATGGCGTCAGGGGGCTCTGGCAGAAGCAAGCGAGAAGCTCTTACGTCAATTTTTTGAGGCTCTTACTTAAGTCTCCCAAGATCCCCACGGATACATTCTGACGAAACAGGAATCTAAAAGCAGAATAAAATTAACACTGGGAAGCAAGCTGCAATTACAGGGCCTCAGTAGCAATAATGAACAATGCTATTAGACTCCCAAGGAATTCAGATATTAGAATACTCAGAATATAAAATAAGCATATCCAAATATTTGAGTAAATGAGAGAGGTAATCAGAAACATGAGCAAATGGGAAAGTTTAAAAATAATTGCTGGTGGATTTAAAAAAGGATCTGTGGGCACTGAGGCTGATTTCGCCCTCAGCCTGTCGGGCTCAGACCTGGAAATCACCCTTCACCTTCTCTTTCTCTCACAGCCTAACGCCACCCCTCCAGCAAATCTCAGCTGCTCCACCTTTGAGACCTCCAGACCCCAAACCCTTCTCAGCACACCTGGCACACCTGCTGCCTGGCTTACGGAGGCCTCCAGGCTGGCGTCCCTGTGCTCTCTTCATTCTTTGCCAGAGTACCTGCTCTGACACACGAGTCAGGTCCCGTATTTCTCTGCTCAGCACTGTCCGGTGGCTTCCATTCCACTCTGGAGACGCTCAGGGCCCTTTCCTTGGTCTTCAAGGCCCAGCCCCGCCTTCCACCAGATCTCCCCTGACCTTGCTGCTTGTCAGTCTTCTCATCAGCACCTGCCCATGGTGGCCTCCTCGTTCATCACAGGAGCCACCTGTGTCCCTGCCCACAGGCCCCTGGGCTGCTCTCACTGGAATGGCCTCCTCTTGAGGGTCAGAAGGCTCCCAGTCTCCTTCCTTCAGCTCCTGCTCTGAGGTCTGCCCTCACAGTGCACCTGCTGAGGGCCCGATGTGAGACGGCCCTCCCCAACTGCTCGCCATCCCTTCTCATACCTTTCCTTTCTCCTTCATAGCATTTACTACTTGGTAGATTATCTTTTAATTACTCTTTTAATAGCTTGTCTCCATAAAAAAATGTGCACTCCATGAAAGAAGGGTCTTTATTTGGTTTATTGCTCTCTCTCCAGAGCCTAAAATAGTTTCTGATGTGTACTCAACATTCCAGGGTAACCAGAAAAAGAATAAAAGTAGACTATATAACTGTCCCCTTTAGGAAAGAGATTTTTAAAAATCACTTAAAAATGCAGTCCAAACAATATTACAACAAGAAGGCAGAAAGAACTATGGAAATAGAAAACAAATGGAGAATACAGAAATAAATCCATGTATACCAGTAATCGCAATAAATGGAAAGGGACTAGAATCACCAGTTAAAAATATGGATTCTCAAGTTGTATTTTAAAATAATTATGTGCTATTTTCAAGGGCTATCCCTAAATCACAGGACACAGGAAAACAGAAAAAGGTACAACAGGTAAATACAAAGAATGTTGCCTTACCTATAGTAATTCAGACAAATTTCACTTTAAGGCAAAAAAAAAAACACAAAAAACCCAAATAAACATGTATTATAGCGCCAACAATATAACATTAAAATAATGCAAAACAATGCCATATTTTACTTAAGGATATATGCATATGCCATAAAAGAATAAAGAAATGACTAACAGACAACAAGCTGGGTGGGAGGGGTGGAGGTTGTGATGGGGAAGTATACAACGTTTACTTCAACTCTACTGATACTTTATTTTAAGCAAGGTACTGGGTAAAGGGGTATTAGAAATAATTTCATCATATCTTTGGTATGTCAAAAATAGTTCATAGGAGAACCTAAGATGGCGCCTAGGAGAGACAGGGCAAAAAAACACCTCCATGAAAAATACTAGATAGAGGCCAGAAAGTGACCCAGAACACCAGTTCCAGCGATGCACCAGCTGGACAAGGTCTGCTAAATCCACAGGGACCGTGCACTTGGTGAAACCAGGAGTCTGCGTTCTGAAACAAGTGAGTGAGCCTGCTGAATGTCCAGCAGCCACGCTGTGGTGTGGGGAAACTGTGGGTTGGCATTTGGAGGTGGACTAGTTCTTTTTTAAAAAAACCCAACAGTGGCTGCAGATACGGCAGTGAGAACCACACAGTGAAGTGTGGCAGGAAAGGGCTGTGCAAACGCCTCAATATCTGGCATGGAAGATAGCCTCTCATGCACCCACTGCTAGTTGCCTCAGAGCGAGGGCGGCAGAGGTGAGCCAAAAGGGGAAAATAACCACGCCCCTTGCAGCCATCTTCCCAGCGGGCTGGGAACACTCCTGTGTGGTGCCTGAGCCACAGCCCAGAGCCACGCCAAGGGACCCAGTGTGACGGGAAGAGTTTCTGGCAACACCGCACACAAACCACAATATCAGGCGTGGACAATAGCCTTTTGCGCACCCACAGCTAATTGTCCTGGAGCTGGGGAGGCAGAGCTGTGCGTGAAGGGGGAAATTAACACGCCCCATTCAGCCATCTTTACAGCAGGCTGGGAACACCCCTGCACGGCCCGGCAGCCCAGGGCTTCCCTTGAGGGACAGTGCACACTTGTGATGTAGCACAACATTCCCTCAGCAGAGGCCCTAGAAGGGCACAGCTGGGAAGAGGAACCCACTCGGAAATCCCAGGGACCCTACACCAATACCAAGGACTTGTGGGTCAGCGGCAGAGACAATCTATGGTGAGACTAAAATGAAGGTTTAGACTCTTGCAACAGCTTTAAATCTCCAGGAACACCTGGGAGGTTTGATTATTAAAGCTGCCCTCCCTCACTAACCGCTCAGACATATGCCCCACATTCAGGGCGGACAGCACCAACACACCCAAACTTCATGCACCAATTGGACCCCACAAGAACCAGACCCTCAGACAGCACAAAGATAAAGTTGGGGAGAACAGACTTGAGGGGAATAGGTGACTCGCAGATGCCATCTGCTGGTTAGTTAGAGAAAGTGTACTCCACCAAGCTGAAGATCTGACAAATTAGAGATTGATGTCTGAATAATCCTTCATATCCTAAAAGAACTCTATCAAGTAAAGCAAATGCCAAGAGGCCAAAAACAGCAGAAAATTTTAAAGCATATGAAAAAACCAGATGATATGGATAACCCAAACCCAAACACCCAAATCAAAAGATCAGAGGAGACACAGTACTTGGAGCAATTAATCAAGAACTAAAGACAAACAATGAGAGCATGGCACAAAATATAAAGGACATGAAGAAGACCCTAGAAGAGCATAAAGAAGAAATTGCAAGAGTAAATAAAAAAATAGATGATCTGATGGAAATAAAAGAAACTGCTGACCAAATTAAAAAGATTCTGGATACTCATAATACAAGACTAGAGGAATCTGAACAATAACTCAGCAACCTTGAGAACCACAGAACGGAAAATGAAAGAACAAAAGAAAGAATGGGGAAAAAAATCGAAAAAATAGAAATGGACCTCAGGGATATGATAGATAAAATAAAACATCCAAATATAAGACTCACTGGTGTCCCAGAAGGGGAAGAGAAGGGTCTAGAAAGAGTATTCAAAGAAATTGTTAGGGAAAATTTCCCAAACCTTCTACACAATGTAAATACACAAAGCATAAATTGCCCAGCTAACTCCAAATAGAATAAATCCAAATAAACCCACTCCAAGACATATTCTGATCAGACTGTCAAATACTGAAGAGAAGGAGCAAGTTCTGAAAGCAGCAAGAGAAAAGCAATTCACCACATACAAAGGAAACAACTTAAGACTAAGTAGTGACTACTCAGCAGTCACCCTGAGGCGAGAAGGCAGTGGCATGACATATTTAAAATTCTGAGAGAGAAAAATTTCCAACCAAGAATACTTTATCCAGCAAAACTCTCCTTCAAATTTGAGGGAGAGCTTACATTTTTCACAGACAGACAAATGCTGAGAGATTTTGCTAATATAAGACCTTCCCCACTCAGATACTAAAGGAGCCCTACTGACAGAGAAACAAAGAAAGGAGAGAGAAATAGAGAAATTTAACAGACATATATAGAGCATTACATCCCAAATCACCAGGACACACATTGTTCTCTAGTGATCACGGAACTTTCTCCAGAATAGACCATAGGCTGGGACATTAAACAAGCCTCAATAAATTTTAAAAAATTGAAATTATTCAAAGCACATTCTCTGACCACAATGGAATACAAATAGAAGTCAATAACCATCAGAGACTTAGAAAATTCACAAACACCTGGAGGTTAACAGTGAGGGGGAGATGAAAACATTCCCAGATAATCAAAAGCTGAGGGACTTCATCACCAGTAGATCAGTCCTGTAAGAAATGCTAAAGGGAATTGTGTAGGCTGAAAGGAAGGGACACTAAACAATTGACTGAAACCACATGAAGAAATAAGGATTTCCAGTAAAGAACACATGGTAAATATAAATACCAATACTACTGTATTTTTGATTTGTAACTCCACTATTTACTTCCTACAGGATCTAAAAGACATAAAGTATAGTGATAAATCAGTGGTTTTGGATTCAATGTAAAATATGTAATTTTTGACAAGAACTATATAAAGGTGGGGGAATGGAGGAGTATAGGAACATAGTTTATGTGTCCTATTGAAGTTAAGTTGGTGTCAAAGAAAACAAGATGATTATAGACTTAAGATGTTAAATTTAAGCCCCATGGTAAACACAAAGGAAGTATCAGAGAATATGATCACAGAGATGAAAAGTAGAGTATGGGTTATGAGAAGTGGGGTAAGGGGCAATGGGGAGTTAATAAGAAATGAGTGTAGGGTTTCTGTTTGGGGTGAAGGGAAATTTCTAGTAATGGGTGATGGGAAGGTGATGGCGTTGCAACCTTGTGAATGTGATTAATCCCACTAATGGAATGCTAGGGAGGGGTTGGAATGGGAAGATTTATGCTGTATATATGTTTCCACAATTGAAAAAAAAAGACAGTCTAAATAGATAATGACAATTAAATGCCATAGATGATCCTGGATGAGACTAAGAATAGAGGAGAAAAGGCTCAAAAGGACACAATTGGGACATAAGAAAAAAATGAAATATAGAATGTAAGCTTTATATCAATGTTAAATTTCTTGAACTTCTTAACTACACTTAATGTGATTATATAAATGAATATTCTCATTCATAGGAAATGTATACGTGAATTATATTATTTGTTCAAGGATGTGTGCAACTTGCTGTCATATATTCAGAAGACAGAGCAATAGATGATGGATGATAGACAGGGAGGGAGGGAAAGAAAGAAATGGTAAAGTGACAAAATATTAAAGTTGGTAGATTGGGGTATCGGTGGAGGGGGATTGGGGTAGGCTGGAGTTCTGTGTATGGGGTTTATATTATTTTTGCAACTGTTCCTGTAAGTTTGACTTTATTTCAAAATAAAAATTTTAAAAAAATAGTTCATAAAAATTTTAAGAGACTCCCCCCTAACCATTTTACGAACAACGCAATGCAGCAGAGCTGCCCAATAAAAAAGGATGTCACAAAAGCCCAAGTGAGAGAGCACCTGGGGGAAGAGAAGGGCACGGAGGCCAGGCAACACAAGGTTTTGAGGTATCCTCTTAGGGTAGGTAAGAGCATTCTCAGACTTAGCATGATACTTGGATTAACAAATTACATAAACTCAATTTCATCCCCCAGAAAGCGTGGATGAATATAAGCGCCTGGCAAGGAATGTTTGCATATTAAGTGAAAAATGACTCTAGGCAAAGCACCTGGTACACAGGAGGTGTTCAAACACTGCATGAAAATATTGCTGGAGATGAGGCAGAGCAGAGCTAGATAGAAAGAGAAGTGAGGTACTGCTTGCTTCCCAAACTCCCCAAGGCAAAGATTGCTCTTGTATATTCTTTTCCACACTTTTATTACAGCCCTTGCCCTGTTCTGTATCTAAACCTCTGTCTCCTACCAGACGGGGAGCTCCTCCAGGAAACACTGCATTCTATTCATCTTTGCATTACCCTTTTCCTCAAGCAGAGTGTCTGGCACATAATGGGCACTCATCAACCATTTGGGGACTGCTGGAAGCACACTGGTGTTTTTGAAAGTCAACATAGACAAATCACATAAGCTCTGCAAATAAATGAATCCATTTCAGTTCTCTAGTTGAGAACTCCTGAGATTTACAATCAAGGACAGTGTTTACCAACACTACTCAAACAGCTCAATTTCTTGTTGACATATTCACATCTTAGCAGCAGTTGTGAGATATTAAACAGGTTCTTTCAGTTGACAAATACTGCATATGTCAGAACTTCTGTTTGTGTCACTCAGATGAATAACAAGGCAAAAATGATCTAAAGCTGAATGATGTAAACACAGCTCCTTTCTCTTTAATCTTCTCATAAACGTTTAAAACGACAACCCAAACTGCCTGTTCATTTTTCTTTCATGCTTAATTCCTCCGTGGCAGTGAGGTGGGTGGGAGTGGGGATTAAGCAGAGAGTTTTCCAAAACTCCAGGTAGCAGGCCCAGGGGCATTTCCTTTTTGCCTATGGACACCGCCAACCCTGGGCAGGAGGCGCTCCCGCCGAGGGCCGCCCCGGAGCCAGAACCAGGATGAACAATACCGAAGGATCAGGAAGGTCTGCGCACACTGTCGTCTCCTTGCCCAGCGCGCACGGGAGCGCGCCCAGCTTCCCTCGCTCACTCGGGCCAGTAACTGCCCCCGGCAGAGACCCAGGAGGTCCTCGCCTTGCAGAGGAGCGCGCGGCTCATCCCACTCAGAAGGTGGGCGGCGACCCACCCGGTTAGGATTCGTCCAGTCCCTCCTCGCACGCTGTGACTTCCCGGGGACGTGGGAGGCACCCAGGGCGCGCGGACCGAAGTGCGCTGAGTTCGCACTACCTCTCCCAGTGACAGCAGAGAGCACCCAACTGCCAGCCGCCGGGAAACAACGGAAAGAGAGCGCGCTCGCCCTGCAGACTGCTTTCCACCCCTGCAAGAACCGGGAGGGGAAAGGAGCTGCTGACCTCCGGGAGGTGGCAGCGCGGGGGCGCTGGAAGAGCAGAGCTCTTCGCGCCCTGCGGCCGGGGGCCCGGCTGAAAGCCCGCAGGGCGCCCGCGCCCCGGCCAGCGTAGAGGCTGGAAGCAACAGGTGCCACCCGTAGCCACTCTAGGAGCGTGAGCCCACCGGCAGCAAGGTTTACGAGGCGGTAAGGCCACCCGAGGGATCTCTTCTCCCTTCTCCGCGACAGAGCGGTGAGTCCATCCACGCTCGCGGCTCCGTGGCTGCGCAGCCGGCGAAGGCGCCGGGGCAGAGGTCTCCCAGCACTCCCCGACCGCCGCCCGCGTCCCGCGTCCCGCGAGGTCCACTTCCCGCTCCCGCCCCGCAACAGAGACGGTGTCATTGGGCTCGGTCGCCCCGGGCCGCGTTCATCAGGAGGCTCTCCCTGCCCGGGGCTAGGGCTCCGCGTCTGCTGACCGTGCGCCCTCCCCAGGTGCCCCCTGCCCGCGCCCGGGGCGCACCCGCGGGCCATGGAGCTGGCGGCGGCGGGGAACCTGAGCGAGGGGAACGCGACGGGGCCCGAGCCCGGCAGCCGCGAGCCGAGGCCGCTTTTCGGCATAGGCGTCGAGAACTTCATCACGCTGGTGGCGTTTGGCCTCATCTTCGCGCTGGGAGTGCTGGGCAACAGCCTGGTAATCACCGTGCTGGCGCGCAGCAAGCCGGGCAAGCCGCGCAGCACCACCAACCTGTTCATCCTCAACCTGAGCATCGCCGACCTGGCCTACCTGCTCTTCTGCATCCCCTTCCAGGCCACGGTGTACGCCTTGCCCACCTGGGTGCTGGGTGCCTTCATCTGCAAGTTCATCCACTACTTCTTCACCGTCTCCATGCTGGTCAGCATCTTCACCCTGGCCGCGATGTCCGTGGACCGCTACGTGGCCATCGTGCACTCGCGGCGCTCCTCCTCGCTGCGGGTGTCCCGCAACGCACTGCTGGGCGTGGGCCTCATCTGGGTGCTGTCCATCACCATGGCCTCGCCGGTCGCCTACCACCAGCGCCTCTTCCACCGCAACGTCAGCAACCAGACCTTCTGCTGGGAGCTGTGGCCCAACCAGCGCCACAAGAAGGCCTACGTGGTGTGCACCTTCGTCTTCGGCTACCTGCTGCCGCTGCTGCTCATCTGCTTCTGCTACGCCAAGGTGGGGGCGCGGGGCGCGGGGCGCGAGGCTGGAGCCAGAGGGCGAGGGGCGCGGAGGGAGGGGTCTGTGTGCGGTGGCTGTGTGCCCGAGGCGCGTCCTCGGCCTCCGCAGCCGTCTCTGCCCCCCGCGTCCTCACCCCTTGTTTTCTGGGCTGGTTTGGTATGGAGAACCTTCTCCGCGCTAGCTTGCCCTCGCTTCTGCTTGGGCTTGCTCTGCTTGTCCGAGAATGTACAAGAAAGGAACTTGGGGTTTGAGAAATTCTGGGGAAAGTTTACAGTCCGCTTCCCAGGTGTCCAGGAGAACAACTTTCCCTTCCCCTCTTTTGCGCAACTTGCAGCCCTTACGCCCCGAGGTTGCTCTGGCTGCTTGTGTTGGTGAAAACCCTGCAATATTTAGCATCTCTTAAACCCGGACCTGTCGGCGCAGTGGAAGGAACGCGGCGGGGCTGGAGGAGCCCTAGGGAGCGCTGGGTGGATCCGAGCCTCTGGCTGGGTGGAGGGTCCCCGCCGCTCCCGCTCGTCAGCTCTGCGCTGGGGCCCCCGCCGAATTCGTGTTACGCAGTAGATTAACTTTAAAAGCCCAAGGGGTAAAACAGTATTTCGTCCCAGGCTTGACTGGCGTCTCCAGGGAACTCCGAGTGGAAAGAAGCTGGAGCTGTTGTATTTCTCTGTCCTTTTTAGAAAGGTTGTGGAGAGTATTGAGTGATTGCGGTCTAAGTCTAGCCAGACACACTTCTGATTCGGGTCTGATTTCAGCTGCAGGCGCCTTCCTTGAAGGTGGGGGTGGGGGTGGGGGTGGGGGTGGGGGTGTGTTTGGTTTTCATCCTCCCTTGAGTCCTGCAAAGCTCTGCAAACTCACACTTTCATTAACAACACTGGGTTTTGAAGATTTTATACTGACCCAAAGTGACATTTGAAACAATTGGCTGTACTTGAGTAAATAGTGCACATATTTAACGATTTTGAGAGTGAACTCTGACCCCCCCCCCCAACATGGTCTCTTCTGCCCTGTCATCTGGTTAGACAAACTCCTTTGTAACTAGATTCTGAAATTCCCATCAACCTAACTTCTTCTCTCTCTGCTGCCCTCATTCTCTTTCTGAAAAGGCTGTGTCTTTCCACCATGGATAACTAGAGATGTGAGAAACAACATCTTCAACTCACAAAGTATTTTTTTCCTGCCAAATGTGTAAGCTGTCTGCGTTTTCTTTCCTTTATCATCTATGTGGTATGGGGTCTGTATTTTGAATGGTAATACTTTTGAATATCATCTGAAAGAATTCAGAGGGTTATATATAAAGAAAGAATACAAATAGTGGATTTTGAAATAACTAGCTTAGTTATCTGGAAAATGGCTCTTTTTTTTTTTCACCTAGTCTCTTGCAAATGCTAAAGGTCAGCTCCACCCAGGACAGTAACCCTGTTTAATCTGCACAACATCCTGATGGGTTCGCACCATGGCCGCTATTTTATTTTATTTTACTGACTTCGGAGGAATGAAGTAACTGACTCAAGATTATGCAGCTACTAAATGGTTCAGGAAAGATTTTTTTTTGATGCAATTTTATTGATACAGTCACATAATACAATCCATCCAGAGTGTACTATCAATGGATCACAGTATCATCACAAAGTTGTGCATTCATCACCACAGTTTTAGAAAATTTTCATCACTCTGAAGAATAAAACTAAAAAATATAAAAGAAACCCCAAAACAACCCATACCCTTTATCCGCCCTCTATGATTGGCCCCCTAGTATTGGTGTGGTACACTTGTTACTATTGATGAAAGAATATTAAGATATTACTGTTAACTATAGTCCATAGTTTACAGTGGAACATTTTTTTTTCCATATACCACTCTATTATTAACTCCTTGCAATAGTGTTGGACATTTGTTCCAGTTCATGAAAGAACTTTTTTTTATATCTATACTGTTGAAAACAGTCATTGTCCACCACAAGAATCACAGTTTTATACATTCCTGTATTTTAACCTCTAGCTTTCCTTCTGGTGACATACATGATCCTAAACTACCCCTTTCAACACATTCGGGAAAGATTTTAACCCAGGGATTGAGTCCCCTGAGGGAGAGCCCTTTGGTGAGGGCCCTGAGGGAAAAGCCCGGGTGTTCTGTGCTGCAAGTTTGGGACCAGAATGATTCTTTTAAAAGTTTGGTTCTGATTGGGACTGAAGCATCCTCTTTCTTTTTACCTCAAAAGTCTTTAAGGAAAATAGCTTCAAATCTCCTCACTGGGATGACAAGTAAACTTGAAGGAATAAATTGGGCTACATTTCTGTCATTGAGAGTTTACAAATGTCATACATGGGACAAAATTTTAAAATAGTTCTTAAAATTTAGTCAGTGCATGTTCATTGTGATATTTTTTTATATGGAAATAGTCGATTCTAAGTGTAACTGGAAACATCTTTGGAATTCAAGATAATACTTGCAAATTCACTCCATGGTCCAAGTTGATGGTTGGAACAAGTTATTTCACATTCCTTTTACTGGTTTGATCATCGTAGATGCGAGCTGTATAGGTTGAGGATTTTGCAATTTGGGTGTTAGGTTCAGGACTGGCTGTTTCTCTGGGATCCAGATTTGAGAGCCAAGATGAAAGATCCCCAGTGGCTAAGAAGGCAGCTGGGATGAGGTGCATTTCTTTTCAGTTTTAAGTTTAAGAAGGGAATTGCATACCAGAGCATCCTTCTGTTCCCAAAATCTTACAAATTTTTTTCTGAAATTGTTCTCTCAGATTTCTCTGTATCTGGCTGTCCCTGGGAAGCCCACAGGAGCCTGTGGGATGGGGACCCTGTGTGTGGGAGCCCCGGGCCCAGGGCGTTCCCCAGGTGCCTTGACAACTGTGCACACAGCAGTTTGCTTGGCCTAGGACAGTTACTGTTTGACCTACTCTCCTTGTAAAATTAGGCCTCTGGTGCTAAATGTAGTCTATAACTACCTCCTCCCTGAGACTCCCTGAGAAACTGTCATCTACAAGATAATCTATAATCCTCTGCTCCTCCCTACCTTTCAAGACCCTGCTCCCACCTCATGCTCTCAACCCATTGGAATGTCAAGCCCTTATGACCAGCTTGTTCAGCCCCACCCCCCAAAGTGAGGAGCATCCTCACGTTGAGCTCTGAACCTGCCGCCATGCAGAGCAGCTCCTGATTTCAGGGCAATGGACCGGCTTCCATTTCCCTTGTAAGTAAGCCCTCCTGATTTCAGGGCAATGGACCGGCTTCCATTTCCCTTGTAAGTAAGCCCTGAATAAAATGCTCCTGCCTCTGAACATGCCCGGTGTCTCCTTTGGCCCCGTTGGGCTGTGACCCTCTGCTCTACTGGGAAGCCCCTCCCCACTGTCATGGGGAACTGTACAAAGCTGGGCTCCTCCTCTCTCCCGTTGAAGTGAGTTCTTGACCGGACCCTCCTCCATCCAACACGGAGGTGAACTCTAGACGTGCCCACATCGCCGAATGTCTTGGCACAGCGGGTATGTCGGAGGGCTGGGCTGCCTCGGCTCAGGCTTGACGGGCGCCTTCCTGCTCGCACCCTCTAGATGCATAGGATGGGGAAGAAATGCTTTCTGGTCTTCTGAGGAGATGCAGCCATGACTTACCATGACAGTGCAGCCTTCGTCAGGGCGTGTTGTGATTTCTCAGTAAGCTATTAGCGTCCAGGCTGTGGCAGAGACACAGAGTCCAGTAAGGCCTGGGTGGCCTTTTCTTGGTCAATCCATGACAGCCCATTTCCTTAGGAGTTTTGAAGTCACCAAGCAGAGATCCAGCCTCATTTGCTGCCCCAGGAGAAAACCTGTGAGTTTTCCATGTTGACCTTGTCTCCAGGTGCCTCCTGGGGCCGGTACAGTGCAGCCTTCCCTCTGTTCTCTCCTCCTGCTCCCTTGTTCTCAGGGACCACTGTCCTCTTGTGGTCTCCTGCTGGTGGTCCACTGAGGCCCCCTGTCCTGCCCAGGAGGGCCCTTCCTTCTCCTTGAAACATGTTCTCTTCTGCTCCTGCCAAAGCTCTTCTTCTGTCTTTGCCTTCATCTGATTTGTTGGTACCTCAATTTCAGGCGTCAAAACAGCAAGCAACCCCAGTGTTGATGTTTATCCCAAGTGCTCCTGTTGCCTGCAAAAGACCTCCACTTCAGTGATGGCTTGTAGATGGCCCTGAGCCGTTTTAGGAAGTGAGAAGTGTTTCAGTCTGGTGGGAATTTGGGGTTGGCAGTGGGGGGTGCTTAGCTGCAGGGCTCATGAGGGGGGTACCTGCCTGATGTGGTCTCTTGGGCTGTGGCTGATGGTCCAGGGACACCGCTGCCTCCCGCTGGGTGGGCCAGATTTTTGCAATAAGTCCAATTCGATTAATTATTACCATGCTGTGGTGCTGGAGGGAGACGAAGTAGCTGGTTCTTGGCTCTAGTTCTTTCACTCAGCTCGGCCATCTGCAGACTGTCTAAAGCTCTTACTCATCCAGAAGCTAAATTTTCTTTTGCTCAGCTGCGATATGAAAATGAGATCAAATACCAGTTCTTAGGGTTAGTAGTCTTATATAAGACCAACTTAATATTGGAAATTCCCATATGTATCCAAAGATTTTCACCTCTCCTGAGTATTAAACTGACAAGAATAGGCAAAATTGTTTCTCTAATTACCAAAGCCAGTGTATCTTCGAGAATACTCACTGACAGGGACATCAGTGTAAAACCTGGCTAGGTCTAATAGTCATCACTGAGGCTGTTGTCTAAGAGCACAGCACGGCCGGTAGGATTTGAATAAAGAGTCAAAGGAGCTGTTTGCCTCCTGGAGATCTGCAGTGGAGGCGACCCACGGGCTCCATTCAGCATGGCTGCCTCGAAGAAATGCGATTTCCTTCTCTCCGTTCACCCTGTTTCCTCCACTCTGCATCCACACGGGCTCCGTCAGGGCAGGTGCTTCCTCTGATTTTTCTGTGTATTTGGGGGCTAGCTTCATGTCAGATGTGTAGCAGGGATATGATGATTATTAAATGTAGAATCCTAGGCTCTACAAAGGCAAAAGGAAGATAGATCTGGATGCATCAGTGGGGAGCCATGCTGCTCCTTCTGGACCAAAGCCCAGAGCCTGACGCTCCGGCACCTTCCAGTCTCCTCTGTGGGTATCACAAGGTGAACTTGAAGGGGTAAGTTGTAAGTTTCTGGATGGGTGTCTGTCCCACCCACCACATCCCTGAATGTTGGAAAAGCAGACAGATTTGTCAATTCCTACTGGTTGTTGCTTTCTCCCTCAATGCATATTTTTGTTTAAATTATTTCACAAATAATGATGTCACCATTTTAGAATGTCAATAATTATCAATGCAAAAGAGACAATGAATTGTGAGGTGTGTGGTAAACTGATTTTATTATTCTGTGTCTTTCAGGTCCTCAATCATTTGCACAAGAAGTTGAAGAACATGTCAAAGAAGTCAGAAGCATCCAAGAAAAAGGTGATATTCAAGAAAATATATATCTTATATTTATGTATGTAATTTTGTTGACTTTATTTTTATTCTTAATTATCCTCACATTCACCTAATGCCTATAAAATTTAGAGTCCTTGGTACTGATGATTGAAATAAGCCTGTTTGTCACACTAACACATAGATGGAAGTTTGGGGAGGCAAGTAAATGTGCACGTTTTGGATTCTGAGTCTCGTTAGGAAGCGTGTTCTAGGATGGTTAGGACAGAATCCAGAGTTGCTGAAACGTGTGAAATTATATTCATTTTGTTTTATATTTACGGTCTCTGGTGTGATTCTGGAAGGCCCTGGTTTAATTATCTTTCAAGGGAAAGTGGTTATAATCACTCCCTGGAGCCCCAAGAGCAGATGCTCCATCCTGTCTTCCACTCAGACGTGGGCTTCTTTCAGCCCAAAGAGGAGCTAATTAAAGCCTGGAGGAAGCTTGGAGGGGAATTCTGCCCATTTGTTTTATTGTCTTTCTTGCCAAGTAAATTCTGATTTAAACAAGTCCCTTCTGATGAATGCTAAAGCTCCTAACTTTGATATTTATATCAAATAAATTTGTATTTATTGCATTTCACATTTTGAGGAAAAACTATTTTACAAATCAGGATTAATTTAACTCCTATCCAGATAATATCTACATAATTTCTGATTTCAGAAAGTAGAATGAGATTATTAGACAATATGATTAGGGAGGAGGAGATTCTAACCAGACATTTTTACCCACAAATATTAGTAATGAAATCTTAAAATATCTTGTTTTTCCTTCTAAATATTTATTATCTGTGACATAATTTGAAGAAATTATAATTGTATTTACTTTTAAGAATTCTACTTAAAAAAAAGACAGCTCCTCCTGACTTTCTTTGTTATAAACAATAAATAATGTGGCTAAAAACACTTCTCTTCCTGGAGTAGATGACAATGGCAGACAATTGTTTAAAAAGCACAAAAATTAAGACTTTCTCTTCCTAGCAGCAAAACTTAGCTTGTGTGAGAAGTCCAGTCATATGGTTTATAGGTTAACCACCTAAGGATAAACGCCACACATATAACTAGACTACCTCACGGCCTCCTTTCATTGAACCTCCCTTACATCTGAATTCTCACGGTCTTGGCTTCTTTAGGTTTCTGGGCCCCTCACTAAAGCTGACCAAGTGCTAAGTTGTAAGCATAGAATACACCCTAAACCTGGTGTTTCCCTCCTCTGTTTTCAGTGGTAGGCCAGTATGCTGGAGCTTTTCCGTTTTTGTAGTCTCTCTCAGGTTTTCCTCTGAGCCACATTCCTCATCTCCAAGAAAATGATTTATCAAGAATCTTAGAAATGGTTTGCAGTTTCCCCTTGGGCACATTTCTAGAACGCTCGGTTGGAGAGTTATCCATGGAACACCTGCCCTGAGCCGGCCGAGCGCACTCACGGGATCCAGGGGGAGCTGGCTCCATCCAGGAGCCAACGTAGTAGTGGAGACGATGGGTCAGTCCCGGGGGCTGCTGGTGGGAGGGGTGCTTGGCGGCCGGGGAGGGGGGTGCCGACCGTAAACGGAGGGGGTGCCGCGGACAGGGCACAGGCTGCTCCCCAACAGGAGCATCCACATTCACTGGATGGCATCTGCCTGCTATGACTAGTGTGAGTCTCCGTGTCTGCAAGGGTGTTGGAGGGAAACTGTGCAATCCCAGAGAAGGACTAAGTGATCAAAAGAATGAAAATAAGTCTGAAGGGAAATGATTATAAAAGCTTCTATTTTATTTTCCAGTAAGAAAGACCTAAAAATTAGTGGTTAGTTGAACAATTGCTTTGTTTACTAATAGTGTATATGTGTGTGTCTGTATATATATATATGTATGTGTATATATAAATATCCTTTAATTATATAATTAATTTATATAGTATAAATTATACTATATTTATATTTATACTGTAGTTTAAATTAATATATATAGTGTATATATACACACTATGGGATATATAGTATATATATACACTTATATATACATACTAGTATATATCTATATACACACACTATATATCGGATATACAGTATATATATACACTTATATATATATATCCCCTATATAGTGTATATGTATACTAGTATATATACTATACATATATATTATACATATAGTATATATATAATTTATGTATATATGTATATATTACCCTTTTTCATTCTTGCCATGGGAGAAGGTTTAGCTTATAATAAGCCTTGGAGACAGGAAGAACATTTTCTCTTCCATTCTCATACCCTCTAGCCCTCAGTAGCCACTGAAAAGATGTCGGATCTCTTTTATTTATTTGCAAAGAACAAATGAAGTGTAATGGTGGGATTGTATGTGTGTGCATTTGTGTGTCCAAGAAATAAAAAGGGCAGAGGTGCAAGGGTGTGAGAAGAGGCAGTTAACGAAATAAGAGAGGCAGTGGAGAGGAGATGGTGAGAGGGAGAGAAATGCCAAGGACGGGGAGAGAGGAGATCCAAGAGGAAGGAAAGCAAGCAAGATAGAGCTAGACTCAAAAGCAAGAAGAGACTGCAAATTCCTTGAAGGGGGTTGATTGAGTCATTGGGGGCATTCCCCCTGGTCTCAGCACAGGAAATTGTGGCTGGTACATAAATAGTCAATGTTTGATGAGTAATGAATTGCTGTGATGTAGATTTTTCATGGTTTCTTCATTTCAACGCCACTCGTTCCCAGCCCTGCCCAACAGCCATGTCGCGTTCCCCCTAAGACTTAGAAAATCACATGGTAGAGAATTAGACCTTTCCTGTTAAACATGCTGAACAGCTATTCTCCATTTTAGGAGGAAAAACAAAAGAAGAAAGTGATTTCCATGCAGAAAGAACTGTAATAGTCGTAATAGTCCTGTGTTTGATGAAATATTTTGCTCCTGCTCTGTTAGACATAAAGACACATTCTCTGACTCAAGGCTGATCATTCACTACTCAAGGTTCCTTAGTCCTTGGGAGCCTTCAGAATGGGATAGAAAACCCTGCCTGCCAGTTGCTTCTAGCAGGGAAATTGGATTAGAGACCTCTTGATGCCCCACAAAGCACTCGACTCTTTTAACAGTTGCCTTTTCTGGTTTCTCTGGCTTGAAGTAATCCAGCAAGCTTTTTGGCTGTCATTTATATAATTTACAAAATGTTTTTCTTCATTCTCATCATTTACTCACTTTTTTCCTCCTACTAAGTTCCATTAGACATGGATAAAATTCTTTGAAGAAAGAACAGATGCCTCTGATGATTTGAAAAATAGCATCTTACACAAAGGACAGAGATTAATATTTTTCAGAAACTTAAAGCATAAGAAAAGGAGCAAAAAGATACCAAGTTTATAAAGGACTCCATCTCGAGCATGATAAGAATTACTGTAGAGATTTAGAGCATTATTTCAAATGATGACCTTTTCTCCGTCCACAGATAATACTGTGATTCTACCCTGTAAATGGACAAATGAGGGGAGGAGCACAAATATTGGATATCTTCTGTCTGTGACAGAGGCAAATGATCCTGTAAGAAATGAAATGTAAGAAGTTTAAAACCAATCAGCCTCATTCTCTGTAGAGGGCATTGTCTGTGTTGCATTCTGACATTTCAGCAAGAAGGGCACTGGAAACCGCCTTTCCATCTCTTCCTGAGAAAAAACCATGTTTCAGCCTTAAGGGCTTCCAGTATCAAGTGAAGCACCTTTTGATCATCTAATTTAGGAGGGTAAGATAATTTTACCCTTGCTGTGGCTTTCGTGTAACCCATTGGTGGTTCTCCTAACACCCCTGGGGCTTTACATGGGTAAATGCCTAAAAACCCCTACCAACCAAGTCTGAATTTTTAAATTACTCAGTGATGGGAGATGGAGGGATCCCTGTTCAGTTTAAATCCCAGGCTTGGAATAAACACTCATTACTGTGTGAGGTCTTTGAATTGGGGCTGATGTACTTGGGCACGTGGCCTTCTGCATTTGACAGTTTGGAAGCAGCAATGGGTGAAGGGATGTGGTTTTCTACGCTCCTTTCCTTCTACTCTCCCTTTTCTGGCTTTGAGGCTTACAAGCATCCTTTGCTGAGGGAGAAAGAAGAAAATCACCTGCTGTTGGCAAACGTGTGCACGGCAGCTTTGCAACCTGACGCTACCCTGAATCGCTGCGCTCAGGGCCTGTGTGCAGCGCACAGACTCGGAGACCCGCCGAGAGACGGGCAGCTGTGCCTGACTGAGGTGCTGGGTGAACCGTGGAGGAAACAGCAAACTTGGGACATACCCAGCTTCAAGTACAGGCGGCCCTTACAGTCCTTGGGCTGCTCTCCTCCAGGAGCAGCCAGAGACCAATGATGCCGTTTGTGTGTACACCCGTTAAATCCTGGTGTTTACGCTGTAAACAGTAATCCAGCCACTGTCAGGGCTACTGGTCGACTGTGTGGGTAGCCTCACAGACAGGACCCTTGCCTGGGTTTCTCAGGAGACCAGAGGGATCGCTAAAAATGCAGAGGACTTTGTGAAAGAGTTAACCCACAGACTAAACACCCTGTCAGCAGCACCTCCTCATGGCACTGCTCTTTGCCCTGCGCATCTTGATAAGACAGGAGTCTCAGCGATAAGCCGCTGGGGACTATTTCTGTCCTGTACTTTGCATCTAGTAAAGATTCCTTAAAGAAAGGACGGAATGGAACACCCAGGAGTATTTATTTTGTGAGTATAGAGATGGCCTTATTGTCTCAGAAAGAAGAGGTTGTGCTTTCTGTTCTATTTGTAGATATGAGTGTATGGAGATGGTTTTGACTGAGTCATCTGAGCTGGCACTGCTCCTACGCTAATAGAATAAGTGGATCGCCAGTGCACACTCTCTGCTAAAGCCAGCAGGTTGTTTGTTTGCCGTGGGTGCCATGCACTAAGTGGCTTTTCTATGTAAACTGACCGCCTTATAAAACCCACTATCGGGTTGAAGTACCCATTTTAGTCACGATTATTTTTGTATAGAAGAAAAAAGAGACCAGTGGCCAGTGGGTGATGTCCCATCAGTGTTGGGATGCTAAGGCCGGGGATGTCCTCCTGGAGGTCCAAGCAGTGCCAGGGAGAGCACCGGCAGCTTCTGGGTCCAGGCCCCCATGTCCCCTCCCCGGGTTGAAGCACATCTGCTGAAAATATTCCAAAGGAGAAGTCACTGGGGATCCCAGCCTCCAGGCCAGGGGCCGAGGGGCCTGGCTCTCCACTGGCCTCAGGACGCCTCTTTCTAGCAGATTCCCCTCCCTGCTAAAGTGAGCTGGGCGCAGAAGCACTCGCAAGTGTGGGAGACTGAGCTTCGTCGTCGCCCGATTGAATTAGAGAATGGAGACCAGTGCTGCCTGCCGGGGCCTGGTGGCCCACGCACCTGCACAGAGCTTGGTTTTAAAGCGGCGCTGGTGAGGGTTGGGGGAAACTCGGCACATTCTATGAGCCTTCGCTGTGCCCTGGCTGCAGGGGGGTGGACTGGGGAGCTCGGCGGCCTGGCCTCCAGCCCCAGCTCGGCCATCCAGCCGTGGGACGTTCTCTGCTTGACTATTCTCCTCTCGTGGCCTCACCTGTAGCCCCAGGATCACGGGGCCCTCGCAGGAACGGAAAGAATGGCACAGTGGCCCATCCGTGCCAGTGAGTTCCGTCCACACCTATGCTGGTTCTGGAGCTACTTGGAGGTTCTCGAGGGCCTGCTGGGTTCTGGAACCACCTTGTTGGAGGAGAGCAATCTTTTTAAGGAAGGAACCAACTGGCTGTTTTGTACTTTTTAGTTTTAAAAGTTAGGTGCCCTTAATTAAGGCATTTTAATAAAAATGGTCACCGTCTTTTGTCTGAATCCAGATAGATGGAGTTTTCCGTTAATGGCCAGTTACATGGTTTGGCCTTTCCCAGTGTCCCCAGCAGGCCTGACCCGGGCAGCGGGAAAGTCCACAAACAACACCTCAGCAGGAGCCGAGGCCCTTCAGCCGCCCGCCCGGTGGGAGTCTCCCAGGAGACTCGGGGACCCGCCGCTGATCCGCGGGGCTCCTGGTTCAGGGCAGCAGAGCGCGGCTGCGGTGGAAGCGGCTGGCGGGGCCCGTCCGGACCGGGCACGTCCCGGGGAGCTCCGCGGGCCGTCGGGGGGCAGGGGCAGGGCAGGGGCTGGCCTGGGCGCATCACCCCCAGCGCGGGCGCCACAGCTGCGCCCACACGTGCCAGGAGGTTTACTCGTTCTGAAGTTGCAGTGTTTCATCTTCATGTGTTTTCATTTCCGCGATTCAAAGCGCACGTTCCACCATCCACACGCCATTTCGCAGACATCATAAAATTATTACCCCGGAGGTGAACGACAGGCCTTGGGGAGGTTTGGAACAAAAAGACTGCGAGTGAAGGTGAGCACTGAAAGGAGAGTTAGTATCTTTTACTTGGTCCCATGAAGATGTATATAGAATTATCTGAGGGTGTATTTTAAAAGCGGTGGATTCTTTTTCTGTTGTGATTGACACATTTCCATTTGTTTCCTCTCCTCTGCCATGCTCCCCTTCCCCTCCCCTCCCCACCTCCGCCCCCCCCTCCCCTCCCCCACTACCCCCCCTCCCCTTCCCTCCCCCCTCCTCTCTGTCCTCCTCCCTGTTACCAGACAGCCCAGACCGTCCTGGTTGTGGTCGTGGTTTTTGGAATTTCCTGGCTACCACACCATATCATCCATCTCTGGGCTGAATTTGGAGTCTTCCCACTGACCCCCGCCTCCTTCTTCTTCAGAATCACGGCGCACTGCCTGGCGTACAGCAACTCCTCCGTGAACCCCATCATCTACGCGTTTCTCTCGGAGAACTTCAGGAAGGCCTACAAGCAGGTGTTCAGGTGCCACCTGCGCCATGAGTCACCTCTCAGTGATGCTAAAGAGAACAAAAGTCGAGTAGATACCCCTCCATCCACCAACTGCACTCACGTGTGAAATCAGATGTAGTAGAGTGTTCCCAAACTTGAGTCTCCGTAAATGAGGACCAGATACACACACACACACACATGCACACACGTACAATGAGCTACAAAGTCAGACTGCAGTTTGTTACCCCAACAGTAATTCATATCATTTTCATTAATTTCCGTGGTGTTAGAAAGTATTTCTCCATTTTGGAAATTCCTAGGTTTAGTGAAGGTTATTATTTTTATTTTTAGGGAAACTGATTTATATTTTAATTCCAAATTATATTTCAGAAACAAAAGAAAAGGCTACATAATTTTATATATCTTACAGAAGAAGGTTTAATAGAATTCTATAGATATGTTTAATTCTTCATGGAATAAGTATCAGCCTCATAAATACGGTCAGGAATATTTGCAATCTACATTTGAGGCAAATTTATTTAGAAATAATTTATATTTTAATTCTTCGATTTTAAGAGAAGTGGTGATATTGTAAGGTATGTGTTTTAAAGTCTGGTCATGAACGTACCATGAATGTTTCACCTGAATTTTATTTTACTTTTTGGCCATCTATATAGAGACACCATCTATTAAGTGGAAAAAAAGATTTTCTTGAGTTTATTTGCATGGATCACAGCCGCTTCCAATTGTAAATAGTGTACAGCATTTCTGAAGACGTGCTGCTTTTGTCAGTGACTGAGAGGTGGCCAAAGTTCCTTACAGCAGGTAAACACAGTTTTGACTTGACTCTGGGGTCTTAGCAGTTGGCGTTATAAGTTAACACTGTCCCGGAGATCTAGGCTTTCTAGATCTAACTAAATAAAATCAGAACGAAAGCACGAAGTACAACTCTTCTCATAACGGATGCTGTAGATGAGTTTTGAAGAACAAAACTGGGCATTAAGATTTTATATATGTGCTTTGCCAAGGTATTAGCTATTCCTTGAATAAAACCTACTCCAAAGAGAGAATTTTAAAAAATGGTGAAAATGAGGTATAGATCATTTCTACAGGGGTGAAGATTAGCCAGCACGTAGTAAGTCACGTACAGTGATGCTCACACCATATGGTTAAAGCATAGTAAATGTCTGACTCAGATAATGCTTGAAGAAATCCGAAACAATAATGAGTATATCTCGCAATGTCCTATCTTATACACACGTGAGCTTGAATCAGTAAATCTGTAACTTTTAATGTGCATTTTCTCCAAATGTTATTCCCTCTGGAAATGTTAATTTGTGGTTAAACTCATCATTTGAACTTCAAATATCATTTTCATGATCATTTTATATTTATTCATGTTTACAATGAGAACATGGTACGAAAATCTTAAATTACACTGTATTAGAAAAGTAATTATCGGACTGCAAGACTTTTGTATATTTTAGAAGGAGACAAAAGGAAGGAGATTTTTAAAAAAGGATTTTGTGTAACTTACAACTGTGCCAAATCAGGACTCCATAAGAAATGTCAAATTTTGCATCAACAGAACCCAACTCAGTGTAAAACTTTTGGCATGTTTACTTCTTTAGCTCATGAATTTATTATTGTTATTTTTATTATTATTATTTTACTAACTATAGTCCTAGAGCAAACAGCGTTTACATTTGCAATGGTATAAAGAATTTTCTGGACACAATGGGAGAAAATTGTTGGAAAGGATGGGAACCATCACCTTTAAATATTTGGTGGCAAGGGAAAGAAATTGTGTATGTGTGTGTGGGAGTATTTTAAAGAGAAGGATGTGTGTTTGCTCAGCAATTGTTTTGCACTTTATTCAGATATAGCAGCAGGAACATTGTATCCTGAACATAATACCTGGTGTGATTTGTGGAACTTGAAGTCGCCCTTGCAAACGCGATGTGTGTGTGCACTCAGATGCCGACAGCTCGGTGTGTGTGAATCCAGAAAGCTGCACAAAGAGGCGCCCCTGGTGGCATTTGGACTTGGGTGGGGGAGAGGGATTTCCTGGCCCAAGGCTGTTCCCCTCCCTCTTCTTTGGAGGGTGCCGCTCCTGTGATTCCTAGGCACAGAAATGCAGGGATTAAAAATGCAGTAGCAATGCTGTTTTCTAAAAAGCCTGTTGGAGATGTGCTTCAGTGTGATGTATTGACCTACGCTTATTCTTTGGTCTTTCCCAGATGCTGCTGGTACGTTGGAAGCTAGTGACAATGCACTAAAGTAGCAAGGTCCTTGCAAAGCCCCGAAGTTGCAAAACGAAATGCAAACAGCTACGTTGTTTAGTTAGATAGGATAGCCTTTCCTGTGCATTATCATTTTAATCCATTTCTCTCATTCTGAGTTTAGGTCTATTCTTTTTTCCAAAACAAATTTTGATGCTGATGAGAACTTATACCCTACAAAGATCCTGGTTATTTTAAACCTAAGGTTTCTAGATGAGGTGCCAGAAGAATCTGTAGCAGACTGGAACAGTCCAGAGCTGTGTAGGGAGAGCCTTGTCTCTGCCAACCATCTGCTTCCCAGGTAGGTTTTCCTAATATGTAATTAATATGCCCAGTTTTGAAGAATCTTCCCCTTGGTCGTTCAGTAACGAGGGACCCCGAAACACATGCTTTTCCCTCCAACAGCCAGGCTGAGGGAGAAACGTGGTGTGTGCCTTTGAAACCTGGCTGCTTGAGAAGCATGTTTTTCAGTGAACTTCAAAGAAAATCGATGCTTTCTCCTTGAGACTGGGGTGCCTCAGTGCTGCAAGGCAGCTGTTACTTTTCTGGGCGTGTGTTCTCACACAGGAAGCTGGGCCCTGGACTATTCCAATAGCCAAAATGCCTGCTATTTCGAATGTATAAGCACACATTTGGTTTCGTTTTGACGAACGTAGTGACCTCATTAGTGAATTTCCAGGACCTCTTTTCAGTACAAGATTCTCCTCTGATGATGTGTGTGCCAAGTAAGGTGGGGCACTGAGGCCATTTGCTGTATATTTTCAGTGAATATTTTTGTATTTAACTAAATTGTTCTGTTTTACACATTGGGAGTAAAAGTGTCATTCCCCACCCCCAACCCTCGCCTCCCCCAACCGGTAACCCCTCATTCCAGTGCTTCCCGTGTTAAATTAGTCCGTCACCCAGACATGATGATGTACAGTGGGTGGGGAGGAGCAAGGACCATTGAACTCACGGGCCATGCGAGAGGCAGAGTGTCGTGACTCACCTCTGGGTGGTGACGTGGCAGATGATCGCACTTGCTGAGTTCTCTCAGGGACCTGAGACAGCACAGTGTTCCCAGGACTTTAACTGGAGCCCAAGGCCGGCTCCTCCTGAGACACAGAGAGTGACTTCCCCAAGCACCCACGGGTGCCATCCCCACGGGTGACATGCTTCTCGTCAGCTCTGAAAGCTTGTGTGAAAGCAGCAGTACGCAGGGTAAAATAATGCCCCTGCTTAAAAGGCTTTATTAAACACATGTACGTAAACTACATAGTCAGGTAAATATGTCAGCGTAGCTACTTTCTCTTGAAACTTACTATCTGAAATGTGTCAAATTTGATCAACCCTGGCTTCAAATCCCTCCCACATCTTAAATTTGTAAGTGGCTTTCTACTAAAGGTAACTATATTCTTCTTGGTAATTTAAAAATGTTGCATATTGGGTTGTCAAATAAGTGTTGTTAACTTTTTTCTGTATTTTGAAAAGACTAGTGTGAAATTAGGTGATCGAAGATGCTGATAGTTATGTGTTGGTTTGGAAAAATATTTGAAATTTTAATTATATCAGGTTTTAATTTATTCTATATTTTAATGTTTTCTCTTTTAGAAGAAATTAGTGAAAGTATTGATCTGGTGGAATGGTTTAAAATGCTTTAAAAATATTTGATATGGGCAGCATCTACAAAAGGCAAGCATATCTCAGGCAAGTGGATTGTAGAATGTAACACACTAGTCAGGATGCTTGCTTGTTTACTTGGGAAAGTGCCACAGACCTCAGAGGGAGCTTCTTTTCCTACCATGGCAGGTTCACTTGCATTCAGCTTTCCAGTTCGGCGGCCATCCTGTGGTTCTGAGGTCAGTATGTCCATCTGATTTGACAAGATGCTTAGAACACTGGCAGCACCTGGGCATTTGCTTCTCTACTTGGCGTTCAATGCTTTGCTGACCACGAGTAGACACTCAACATTCCTCCCCCCACACACACCCACGGCCCCTGCTCAGAGGCTCCTGGTGCTATGAACTTGGTCCAAGGTTCTGTGACTTGGGAATAAGAAGGCAAAGCAAGGAGTGTGCTTTTCACTTGTGGTTTCATTGTGGGAACAACCTCAGACGGATTTTCTTTCTGTCCGTATTAACGTGATGTTGGCCAGGTTTGTCACATTCAGACAATTGAATGAAGAGCTGATCCTATAACTAAAGGTTTTTTTTTTTTTTGTTTTCACTTTTTCCCCTCTATTACAGAAGTTGTGGGTTTAGAGAAGGATCATGCATAAAATACAGGATTCCCTAGATCACCCTATTATTAACACCTTACATTGGAGTGGAGCATTTGTTACACTTGAAGGCAGCACATTTTGATCATTGTAATCTTAACTAGAGTCCACGGTTTAACTTAGGGCTCACTGTTTGTGAGGTGTAGTTCCATGGATTTAAAACTTTTTTTTGTTGTTGCCATTTGTACAATCTAACATTTCTCCTTCTAATCACATTCAAGTATGTATTTCAGTGCTGTTCATTATGTTCACAATGTGTCAACGTCACCATCATCCATTACCAAAAATTTCCAGAATTCCAAATAGGAACCCTGTGCATTTCAAGCCTTAACTTCCCATTCTCTAACCCACCTCCAGTCACCCCCCCATCCCCTGGGAACCTATATTCTAGATTCTGACTCGACGAGTTTGCTTCTTCTAATTATTTCCAATCAGTGAGATCATACAATATTTGTCCCCTTGTGTCTGGCTCATTTCACTCAGCATGATGTCTTCACTGTTCATCCGTGTTGTCACATGTATCAGGACTTCATTCCCTTCTACAGCTGAGGAATATTCCATTGTATGCATGAACCACATTTTATTCATCCATTCATCGGTGGATGGACACTTGAGTTGCTTCCATCTTTTGGCAATTGTGAATAATGCTGCTATGAAAACCAGTGTGCAAATATCTGTTCAAGTTCCTGCTTTCAGTTCTTTTGGGTATATACCTAGAGGTGGGATATCCGGGTCATATGGTAGTTCTATATTTGGCTTTCTGAGGAACTGCCAAACTGTCTTCCATAGCAGCTGCACCATTTTACATTGCCACCAGCAATGAACGAGTATTCCTATTTATCCACATCCTCTCCAACACTTATGTTCCTTTTTTTTTAATAGTAGCCATTCTGATGCCTATGAAAAGGTATCTCATTGAGGTTTTGATTTGAATTTTCCTGTTGGCTAATGGTGTTGAGTATCTTTTCATTTGCTTTCTGACCAATTGTATATCGTCTTTGGAGAGATGTCTATTCAAGTCATTTGCCCGTTTTTAAATTGGGTTGTTTGTCTTTCTGTTGTTGAGTTGTAGGGTTTCTTTATACATCCTGGATATTAAACCCTTTATCAGATATGTGGTTTCCAAATATTTTTCTCCCATTGAGTAGGCTGTCTTTTCACTTTTGTGACAAAGCCCTTTGAGGCACAAAAGTTTTTAATTTTGGTAAAGTTTTTGCTTTGCTTTGGGTATAAAGTCCGTGAAATGATGATTGTCTAACACAAAGTCCTAAAGGTGCTTCCCTGCATTTTCTTCAAGGACTTGGATTGTTCTGGCTCTTATATGTAGGTCTTTGATCCACTTTGAGTTGATTTTTGCAGGAGTATGAGGTAGAGGTCCTCCTCCTCCTCCTCTTCCTCCCTGCTTCTCTTCCTTCTCCTTTTTCTTTTGCAAATGGAGATCATTTTCCCTGCACCATTTGTTGAAGAAACTGTTCTTTTCCAAATGAATGGTTTTTGCTCCCTTGTCAAAAATCAGTTGGTCGTAAGTAGGAGGGTTGATTTCTGAGCTCTCAATTTGATTCCATTGGCCTGCATGTCTGTCCTTTGTGCCAGTACCATGCTGTTTTGATTATTGTGGCTTTGTAATAAATTTTAAGATTGGTAAGTGTGAGTTCTCTAACTTCATTATTCCTTCTCAGATGGCTTTAGCTATTTGAGGCCCCATATCTTTTCATATAAATTTGATGATTGGCTTTTCCATTTCTGAAAAATATAAGGTGTTGGAATTATTATTGGGATTGCATTGTATCTATAAATTACTTTGGGTAGGATTGACATCTTAGTGATATTTAGTCTTTCAATCCATGAAAACAGAATGTCCTTCCATTTATTTAGGTCTTCTTTGATTTCTTTTATCAGTGTTTTACAGTTTCTTGTGTACAAGTCCTTTACATCCTTGGTTAGATTTATTCCTGTATATATGATTCTTTTAGTTGCTATTGTGAATGGAATTTTTTTCTTGATTTCTTCTTATTATTGTTCATTGCTTGTGTCTAGAAACACAACTGATTTTTGAATGTTGTTCTTTTACCCTGCTGCTTTGCTGAATTCATACATTAGCTCTGGGAGCTTGGTTGTGACTTTTCCAAGATTTTCTGTATATAGGATCATGGCATCTGCAGATAGGGAGAGTTTTACCTCTTGATATCCAATTTGGATGTTTTTTATTACTTTTCCTTGCCTAATAGTTCTGGCAAGAACTTCCGGTAAATGTTGAATAACAGTAGTGACAGTGGGCATCCTTGTCTCGTTCCTGATCTTAGAGGTAAAGCGTTCGTCTTTCACCATTAAGTAGGGTATTATTAGTGGGCTTTTCATATATGTCTTTTATTATGTTGAGGAAATTTCCTTCTATTTTAGGGGGTTCTAAGTGTTTTTATCAAGAAGGGGTGCTGGATTTTGTCAAATGCCTTTCCTGCAACAATTGAGATGATCATGCAGTTTTTCCCTTCATTTTGTTAATGTGGTATATCACATTAATTGATTTCCTTATATCGAACCAACCTTGCATAACAGAGATATACCCCACTTGATCATTGTGTATAATTCTATTAATATACTGTTCAATTTAGTTTACTGGTAATGTGTTGAGAATTTTTGCATCTATATTCATAAGAGATATTGGTCAGTAATTTTCTTTTTTGTGGTATGTTTATCTGGCTCTGGTATGAGGGTGATGTTGGCCTCATAGAATGAATTAGGGAGTTTTCCCACCTCTTCAGTATTTTGGAAGAGTTTGAGCAGAATTGGAGTTAAGTCTTTTTGGAATGTTTGGTAGAATTCCCCTGCGAAGCCATCTGGTCCTGGGCTTTTCTTTGTTGGAGGCTTTTGATTGCTGATTCAATCTCTTTACTAGTAATTAGTTTGTTGAGATCTCCTATTTCTTCTTGCGTTAACGTAGGTAGTTTGTTTCTAAGAGTTTGTTCATTTCATCTAGGTTCTCTAAATTTTTGGCATATAGTTGTTCATAGTCTCCTCTTATAATCCTATTTATTTTACTGGGGTTGGTAGTAATGTCACCCTTTTCATTTCTGATTTTTGTTATTTGTATTCTCTCTCTTTTTTCTTTGTCAGTCTAGCTAGTGGTTTGTCAATTTTGTTGAACTTTTCAAGGAATCACCTTTGAGTTTTGTTCATTCTATCTTTTTTCCTATTTCATTTATCCCCACTTTAATCTTTTTCATTTCCTTCCTTCTACTTGCTTTGGCTTTGTTTGCTCTTCTTTTTCTAGTTCTTCCAGTTTGGAGGTTAGGTCTCTGATTTGAAGTCTTTCTTGTTTTTTAGCATAAGCATTTAGAGCTATAAATTTCCCTCTCAACACTACCTTCACTGCATCCCATAAATTTTGGTATGTTGTATTTTCATTTTCATTTGCTTCAAGATGTTTCCTAATTCTGCTTATGATTTCCTCTTTACCTATTGGTTGTTTAGGAGTATGTTGTTTAATTTCCACATATTTGTGAATTTTCCATATCTCCCTCTGTTATTAATTTCTAGTTTCATTCCTTTGTGGTTGGATAATATACATTTTATGATTTCAATATTTTTGAATTTTCTGAGACTCATTTTGTGATCTAACATATGGTCCATCCTGGAGAATGATCCATGTGCACGTGAGAAGAATGTGTATTCTTCTTTTGTTGGGTGAAGTGTTCTAGGTATGTCTGTTAGGTCTAGCTGATTTAGAGTATTATTTGAGTCTTGTATTTCCTTACTGATCTTCTAACTAGGTGTTCTATCCATTATTGAAAGTGGTATATTAAAAGTCTCCTTCTATTAATGTAGAAGCATCAGTTTCTCCTTTCAAACCTGTAAGTTTATGCTTCACATATTTTGGGGCTCTACTGTTACGTGCATATATGTTTATAGTTGTTGCACCTTCTTATTCAGTTGTCCCCTTTATCAGTATATAATGAACATCATTGTCCCTTGTAACTTTTTTGACTTAAAGTCTATTTTATCTGATAATTAGTATAGTCATGCCAGCATTCTCTCTCTCTCTCTCTCCCCCTTTCCCTGTCCCTCCCTCCCTCCCTCTCCCTCCCTCTCTTTTTACTACTTGCATGGTGAGTTTCTTACCATCCTTTCACTTTAAACCTACTTGTATCTTTGAATTTAAGGTGAGTCTCTTGCAGATAGCATATTATTCAGTAATGCATTTTTATCCATTTTGCCAATCTCTGCCTTTTGACTGGAGAGTTTAATCCATTTACATTTACAGTCATTTCTGATAATGCAGTGCTTTCTTCTGCCATTTTGCTATTTAGTCTTTGTATGTCTTATGCCTTTTTGGTCCTTCAATTCACCCATTGTACATTGTATACATAGATGTATTCATACTTTTTATGCATTTCATTTTAGCTTTTATAAGAAGTAAGAATTGGAATTACACACCAAACAATATACAACAGTAGTCCTGGCATTTATAATTATCCAACTGGTTACCTTTAATGCAGGTCTTTTTTTAATTATGCTGCTTTGAACCACTGTCTAGTGTCCTTTCCTTTCAGTCTGAGGGGCTCTCTGTAGCATTGCTTGAAGGGCAGGTCTAGTGTTAACAAACTTCTGTTTGTCTGGGAATATCTTAATCTCCCCCTCATTTTTGAAAGAAAGTAAAAAATGGTAAGCAGTTGTTTTCTTTCAGCACTTTAAGTATTTCAAACCACTGTCTTCTTGCCTCCATGGCTTCTGATGAGAAATCAGCACTAAATCTAATAGGGACTCCCTTGTATGTAACATGTTGCTTTTCTCTTGCAGCTTTCATAACTCTCTGCCTGTCCTTTGCATTTGATAGTGCAATCAGTATATGATGGGGTGTATTTTTCTTCATGTTCATCCTGTTTAGTGTTCCCTGGGCTTCTTGGATGTGCGTATTCATGTCTTTTGCTAAGTTTGGGAAGTTCTCTGTCATTATTTCTTTGAATATTCCTTCTTCCCCTCTCTTTCTGTCTTCTCCTTTTGGACCTACCATAATGTGTATATTGTTGCACTTGATGGTGCTGCAGAGGTGTCTTAGACTATTTTCACTTATACTTTTTTTTCTTCTTTTTTTCTGCTCCTCAGCAAAAGAAGTTTACTGATTCTTTCTTCTGCTAGCTCCAGTTTGCTCTCAGAACCCTCCTGGGAATTTGCCATTTCAGCTATATTGTGGTCTTCAACTCCAGTTTGGCTCCTGTTTAAAAGTTCCCCCTTTACTAAGATTCTCATATTGCTCATTCATTGTTTTTCTGATATCCTTTACTTCTTTTTCTGTATTTTCCTTCATCTCATTGAGCATTTTTAAGATCATTTTTTGAAAGGCTTTGTTTGCTATGTCCATATTCTGATCTTCTTCATTGGTGTTTTCTGGATTTTTATTCTCTTCCTTTCAATGGACCATGACTTCCTGTTTCTTTGTCTTGTACTCTTGCACATTGTAATTTTAATATTTTAAAATGTTACTGCTGGGATTTATTCCCTGTGATGTCTGTCTTTTGATTTTGTATCCAGCTGGTGATAAGACAGAGATTTTATTGACCTCCAGCCCTCCTGTCTGGAAGGTCTGCCCCAAACAAGGTTTTCTCTGTCTTTGTGGGCCTATGTCTTGACCTGTGCTTTTGCCTTTTAGTTGTTTTGTAGTTCCCCTGTTTACAGGAGTTTGGTTGTCCCCTCTGTTTCCCAGGAGATAAGCCTTACTTCTTAGGCATCTGAGGCTGTTAAGCCTTTTTTCCCAGATTGTATGCCTCTATGATTTCTTTCACTCCTTTCATTTTCTTATGCTGTTTTTGCCTGAAAGGCAAATTCTTGGAGGAGGGGCCACTGGGGGGGCTTTCCCGTGTCAGTGCCCCAGAGACCCACTATGGAGGTGCAGACCAGCCCCAAAGTGCCCTGGAAGAGGGGTCAGGAAGGGCTCCAAAACTCTCTTCCATGGCTCTCCAAAGCAGAGCTTTCTGGCCTGCGCAGCGAGTGCAGCCCTTAGCTAACTGAGCCGCACAGCCTTGAGGAGGTATGGTGTCTTCACGTCTCCATTGCCTGGCCTGGGGTAGGTTGAAACAGTGGCTGCCACCCTCAGAACTGGGCCTCCCAATCAAAAGACGTGATCTATGATCAGCTGTGTCCACCCCTGGTCTTGGGGAAGAGGATCTCTATGTCCCTTGCCACCTGCAGTTGCTAGCCAGGGGCTCAACCCCATAGCAGCCTGCTGCGAGAGTAGGTGATAGATGCTGGTGGGCGCCAGGAGCCACCACACAGAGAGAGCAGTTTATAGTTCTCTACTATAATTTATGAGTCTCTTCCTCCCACTCTTCCCTGGATACTGTTGAGTGTTCTTCTGGCCTCTGGAGTTTCAAAAAAGTTGTTTCATCAGTTCCTGCCCATTAGTTGTTCTTGTGGAAGGACAGAGTTCTGAGCTCCCTTCTCCACCAACTTCCCACAATCCTTTCTAACTAAAGGTTTTGATGCAACTTTTGGGATAGAAATCCTCATACTTTTTTCTGGAGAACAGATTTCTGGACATATCAAGCTATGTTGGAAGGCTCCAAATTTTCATCAGTTAGAGAAGTCAAAGTAAGAAGGAGATCACTAGATCTCCTTCATTTGAATTCTTTAGACTTTCAGGTAGTGATAATCAATAGGGTAACCTATACATTTGGAAGGAGGGATGTTTTTGCTATTTGTATGTCTTTCTACACAGTATCTGAACTTTAACATAGGCACAGAGCATTTTTCTGAAGCAGATATGAGCACGAGGTGCTACAGAACCTCATTTCTAAAGACTGAAAATTGATCATCAAAACTGGAGCTACTTCTGTGTCATTCTCCAAGAGACCATTGTGGATCTGTCGCACTCTTACCCCTCTGGTGGGCTTGTGTTGGGCAAGCAGGCTAGCCCACCTTTCCGAGGGTGAAAACGCAGACGGTCCTGGGGCTGGCACTGGTGTGGACTGGGTGCTCCCAGCACAGGGTCTGGAGCCACTTTACCAGGATGATGAGCATCCCCGTGAGTGCAGGCCAGACCTGCAGCTGCCATCAAGGCAGTGAAGGCAAAGCTTGAGGGGGACCCTGGGTGACTGTGGGGCACGAGGGGCACGTGTGGCCTGTGTTGTGGTGCAGCAAATGCACTGGGGCTTTTCTCAGGATGGAACGGAGGTGCCAGCCCCCATGAGAGAACGTGTGGTATCCCTGCTTCTGGAATGGGATAGCAGGGGTGAAATCCAAGATCTTCTGGGACTGATGGGCTGTGTCAAGAACCTGAAGGATCACTGAACTGTGCATGGAGCCACATGTCCCATGGAGCCTGCTACCGGGAGCCCTAGGATGCCTGTGGGACTCTCATAGGGGCCACACCCCAAGGAGGGAGAGTGGGGAAGAGACTCCAGGTTCTGCACCTCCTGTTCAGCCTGAGGATTTCTGCATCTGTCTGCCTTACGGTTTCCATGTGAGATCTCACTGGAAATTAGAGAAAAACTAATCTAAGGGACATAAAAATCCATCGCTTGTGTTGGATTCTTCTCATCACTCCTTGCTTTGCTGTGTCTTTTGCCCATGTGTGTATGTTCTCCCCTGTGCCTGCCTTTACGCTAATCACATTTCTCTGACATCTTCTGGAATGCATCATTGTTGAGGGCTGCACAAATGGCCTGAGCCCTGGACCTCCCCTGTCTTCACTCTCCTGGGTAGACCTGTGACTTTTTCCTGGCTATCGTATCAGTACCTCCCCTGCCACCATGAGGTTGTAGAAATGCAAACTTCATGAGCAAAATTATGTTCTTATAGAATCCAAGTGACTTATCTCTTCACTGAATTGGAAGGCTGTAACACAAGAGACTTCTTTGGGGTGCTGCACCTCTGAGAACTTGATCCCCACGATGTGGCCTGCATGCCCCGTTGCTTCTGTGGTGCAATGACTCTGGTGAGGGTCACCAGAGGGGGTCCTGGTGCTGCTGCAGGGCCTGGGCTTGCCTGCCCTGGTGGTTGCTGGCCGGGCCTCCCACTGGCTGCCTTCGGCGGCTGGCTGCACTTTCCCTTCTCTCTGGAGATCTGAGCAGGTGAGTTGACCTTCCGTAGTCCTGGGGCTCCCATTCCTTCTGAAATACCAGGAGTGAAGGCAAAAAATTGGGCAGGGACTTGTGGCCACACAGCAAACCACAGGCGAGAGAATCAGAATCCATAGAGGCAGGGATGGGGATGCTGGCTTTTAGTGGAAATCTTCCCATCTTGCTACCAATAAAGAAATCAGGGAAAACAAATATTATTCTAGAACATTTAGCTGTGCCCTCTAGCTTGGAGAATGAGAAAGCATTGTCTAAAACTGAAAGGAGAGCATTTTCCTTCTAAAAGGAATGTTTCTGGCATGTCTGTGTAGCTAAAGAAGCAATTTCAGTGCTTCAGGCTCAGCATCAGCTCACAGAAAAGGGGTTCTGCAGGACCTCTGTACATTTGTGTCTCAGCTATCTTAGCTTCACAGCCCCCCCACCCCCACCCCCCAGAGGAACTTTTATGGGGTAGACCCTTAGGGAGTGAATGAAAACATTCCCAGATAGGCAATATTTTCAAAATACAGCTAGCAGGAATACTGAATTAAAATTAATCATTCTCTTGATATAAAATCAGGTTCTAATGTAGAAATATCCATGACTCAGAAACAGGCCAGTAAATGACATTTTCCATATACTGATTTTCTAAGACTCATGTTAACTGACATATATGATGATTGAATATCTGACGAGAGACAGGAATCCAAGGTTTCCTTGAACAGCGTTGAACAAATAATTTGCCACCTCTAGGTATATTGGCGTGGGTGAGGAGGCTGGGGGGGGGGTGAGGAATACACGGCTTTGGAATTTTGGAGAGGGGGTGGTGGGGAGAGCGGGTTGGTCCTGATTCTGTGGATAAGGTGCTGTTAAGAGTCATCTGTCCCTGGTGTCTTCATATACGAAAAGAAGTTTGGAGTTGATAAGCGAGTCTAAACGCTGACTGCATGTCTGAATGAGCTGGGGAGTTGTTGACAGAGTGCTAATGCCCTGGCCTCACCTGAAAGCAGTGGCTCTAGGATGTCACCGGATCAGGTCACCTGCAGGTGTCTTACCACAGACAGAATTCCCGATGCGGTCGATTTGGGGCAGGCCCAAGAATTTCATTTCTAACAAGCTCCCAAGTGATACCCATGCTGCTAGTTCAGGGACCGTGTTTTGAGAGCCATTGGCTTGGAGATTCCTATTTAATTCATGTCTAGACAGAGGCCAGGTATGTCTCTTATTTATTTATTTTTAAAGGCCCCAGGTGCTCAGCCAAGGTGAGGATCCATGTCCTTGGCAAGTCTTCACTTTTATGGTTCCGAGGGGGAAAATTGCTCATATGGGATTTATATCATTCAGATATTTATTGGTTATACTGATCAGATAAAATAGCCATTCGACTATCATGTGACCCTATCTATAGAAATTTATAAGTTTTCAGGAGTGTAAAGGAGTTTGATGACTTACATCTAAGGATTTCAAAGATTATCATAATTTTTCCTTCCAAAGAAGAAAACGGTATACCTTGGTGGAAAAGTACACCTGTACTTCACTTTGTTGCTCCAAATTGTGAAGGATTAAAAAGTAGTATTTAGAATCATTATATAAGAATTTTTGAACTCAGTGCTTTAACTCAGTGTTTAAATTAAATATGTGCATGTCTCTCTATGTGGTGGCTAACTTTTAACTACAGTATTATCTCTAAGAGATAAATGTGGCTTTCCTGTACTTAAGGTTTTCCAGTTAAATATCTCCTGATAACTTTAGTATGGCTAAGGAAGAAAATCTGTGTACATTGCATTTTTATTTTACTAATGTGGTTGCTTAAATACTGCTATCTAAATAGCTGCTGAGCATGGAATTTCTTACACCTGATGCTGTTACAATTATTCTCTGAAGAGCTGGCTATGAATTTTATGTCATCGCATATAAATCTAGCGTGAAACCAAAAGCCAAAATTGAGGGTTTGTATCAATCTGGTTAGTAACAAATGAAGTCATTCAAAATTGCCCTGCCTCTGTGTTATGTACATTATCTAGCTGACTTTGTGATTTGGACAATTTTGTTGCATTGAAAAATAAAATTTGTTTCTCAAAGTGTTTGAATTTAAGAGTATGCTTTCTTCAAACAAAGCAAACTTACAACATTGTTAAGGCATTTCCATAAATATGGGGACACAGTGCAAACTTGCTGAATTAAATTGGTTTAACTCTTTATTAGTGGGTAGTGTTATGGAAGGCCTGGATGAATTTTGTGGATAATTATTGGCACCCATCTTTGTAAATGTTTCCCCTTCTCCTTCCCTTCTCCTCTTCCTTCTTTTACTTTTTCCCCTTCTCTATTTTTTAATGCAATTTTATTGAGATATATTCACATACCATACAATCATCCAAAGTGGACAATTAATTATTCATGATATCATCATATAGTTGTACATTTTCAATTTTTAAAAAACATTTTCATTACTCCAAAGCATAAAAATAAAAATAATAATAATAATAAAAGTAGAAAAGAACACCCTCCCCCTTATTATTCATTTACTTTTTATCCCCCTTTTTTTCTACTCATCTGTCCATACACTGGATAAAAGGAGTGTGAGCCTCAAGGTTTTCATGATCACAGTGTATAAGCTGTATAGTTATACAATCATCTTCAAGTATCAAGGATACTGGATTACAGTTCAACAGTTTCAGGTATTTCCTTTGAGCTATTCTAATACACTAAAAACTAAAAAGAGGTACCTACATAATGCATGAGAATCATCTCCAGAATGATCTCTCAACTCCATTTGAAATCTCTCAGCCACTGAAACTTTATTGTGTTTCATTTCTCTTCCCCCTTTTGGTCAGGAAGGCTTTCTCAATCCCATGATGCCAGGTCCAGGCTTATCCCTGGGAGTCATGTCCCATGTTGCTGGGGAGATTTAACACCCCTGGGGGTCATGTCCCATGTAGGGAGGAGGGTAGTGAGTTTACCTGCTGAGTGGGCTTAGAAAGAGAGAGAGGCCACATCTGAGCAACAAAAGAGGTTCTCTGGGGGTGACTGTGAGGCACAATTATAAGTAGGCTTAGCCCCTCCTTAGCAGTAACAAGCTTCGTAAGGGCAATCCCCAAGTCAAGGGATTGGCCTACTACAATGGTAGTCCCCAATGCTTGCGTGAATATCAGGAATTCCCCAGGTGGGGGGTTAATATTTCCACATTTTTCCCTGGGCCCTCAAAGGGGATTTGAAAATACTTTTTATTCTCTGCCCAGATTACTCTGGTATGTATCAGGGTTTCACTCTAACCTGTACAAACCAACCAGATCTCATACCCTATTCAAGGTTCCATGTAATTATGATGTTTGAATAAACTGATCATACAAGTTAAATTATATAGCGTGCTACAGAAAATATAGATTTCATGTCAAATAAACATCTCTTCCTTTGGTCTCACACAGAAGTTGAGGTTTTAAAACACAGTCAATATCATCATTTTCCCTTTAGTATGGTTTACTTTAGTTCTAATCAAGTCTGTTTCATTCATATCTCTAATTGAAGTCTGATCTCTTTTTCAGCTTCTTTGACATATGCTTCATGGGGGAATGCTGACATTCACAGCTGCCGAACTCTGGCTCCGAGTCTCAGGTGTCACACAGATACCCAAAGTTACAGGGACTGACCAGGTTATACAAAAACAGCTCAGCAGCTCAGAATTTAGAGATAACCATTACAACTCATGAATAGATGTGACTGCTGTAAGAGCTTACAATCTAGGAACCTTTACCATAAGCCTTCCCCTGGTAACCTATGCTCTCAGATTCAATTCTCTGAGTTTGCACATTATAGTTAGTCCATATTAGTGAGGTGTTATAATGTTTGTCTTTTCAGTTCTGGCTTATTTCACTCAATATACTGTCCTCAGATTCCATTCACCAAGTTGCACAACTTCATTTCTTCTTGCCACCACTCAGTATTCCATTGTGTGTATACGCTACAGTTCATCATTTGGTTTATCAGTTGATATACCCTTAGGACATCTCCATCCATTGCAAATTGTGAATACTGCTGCCATAAACACCAGTGTGCAATGTCCACTCATGTCCCAGCTCTGAGTTCTTCCAAGTATATACCAATAATGGGGTTGCAGGCCCATATGGCAACCCCATAGTTAGTTTCCTGTAAAACCAACACACTTCCCTCCAGATGGGCTGCCCCATTCCACTACCCTGCCAACAGTGGATAGGTACATCTCTCTCTCTCCACATTTTCTCTTACACTTGTATCCCTCTGTTTATTTTTAAACAGTTTTATTCACAAACCATACAATCCATCCTAAGTAAACAATCAATGATTCCTGGTCTAATCACATAATTATGCATTCACCACCACAATCTGTATGAGGACATTTCCACTTCTTCTGCAAAGAAAGAGGAAAATGAGAAAAAAATGAAGGATAAAGATATAAAAGATAGAAGAAAAATAAAAATAAGATAAAATACAATGAAAAAGTCAGATAACAGCACCACCACCAAGAATTCCATATTACTCCCTTATATCCCTCCCCTCTTATAGATGTTTAGCTTTGATATATTGCCTTTGTTAACAATTAATGGAGGCATCTTAAAATGTTAACATTAACTGTAGACTCTAGTTTGCATTGATTGTATTTTTTCCCCATGCCATTGAATTTTCAACAGCTTGCAGTGTTGACATTCATTTGTTCTCCCTCATTTGAAAACATTCTTATAATTGTATGTTTAATCACCATCATGGGTTTTGCTAAGTTATACAATCCCAGTCATCATCTTCTATCTTTTTTTCTGGTGTCATACATGCCCTAGCCTTCCTCTTTCAACTGTACTCACACTCATCTTTGTTCAGAGTGCTTAAAATATTGTGCTACCATCACACACTATTATGCTATCCATTCCATTTCTGGATCTATACAATCGATCCTGTTGAACCTTCTGTACTCCTTCAGCATCAAATGCCCGATCTCTAACCTCTTTCTCTCTCCTGATAACCTGTGTTCTCAACTCTCAAATTTTGCTCATCAGTGTTAGTTCATATTAGTGAGTCCATAGAATATCCATCCTTTTGTTTCTGGCTAATTTCACTCAATGTAATGTCTACTATCTACCATTTTGTCTTTTGGAATTTGTATGTTGTATCTTACTTTATTTTTATTTGTTCCCCTCTCTCCCTTTTTACCCTTACTGATAGTCTTCATTTCTACACTCTTCTCCAAACCTCTCTCCTGTCTTTTCCTATCTGCCTGTAGTATTCCCTTTAATATTTCTTGTATATCAGGTTTCTTGTTCACAAACTCTCTCAGTGTCTGATTGTCTGAAAATATTTTAAACTCTCCTTCATTTTTGAAGGACAGTTTTGCTGGATACAGAATTCTTGGTTTGGCAGTTTTTCTCTTTCAGTATGTTGAATATCTCATACCACTTCTTTCTCGCTTCCATGGTTTCTACTGAGAAATCTGCACGTAGTCTTATCAAGCTTCCTTTGTATGTGATGGATCACTTTTCTCTTGCTGCTTTCAGAATTCTCTTTGGCTTTGATAGTTGATAATCTGATTTTTAAGTGTCTTGGCATTGGTCTATTTGGATCTATTCTGTTTGGGGTATGCTGTGTCTCTTGGATCTGTAATTTTATGTCTTTCATAAGAGATGGGAAATTTTCAGTGGCTATTTCCTCCATTATTGTTTCTGCCCCTTTTCCCTTCTTTTCTCCTTCTGGGGCAACCTTGTCATGTATATTTATGCACTTCTCGTTTTCATTCTGTTCTCTGAGACCCTGCTCATATTTTTCCATTCTTTTCCCTGTCTGTTCTTTTCTGTGTAGGATTTCAGATGTCCTGTCCTCTAGTTCATGAATTCTTTTGTCTTCCTTTTCAAACCTGCAGTATTATGTCTCCATTGTGTTTTTCATCTCCCCTATTGTGCCTTTCATTATCATGTTCTTTCAATTGTTTTTTTCAAACTTTCAAGTTCTTCCTTATTTTTGCCCAGTTTCTTCTATATATCCTTCATCTCTTTTGCTATATCTTCATCCAACTCATTGATTTGATGTTTGAATTTATTTAGCATATTTGTCTGAAGATATTTAATTAGTTGTTTCAATTCCTGTATGTCAGCTAAAGTATACGTTTTTTCCTTTGAGCCATGTCTTCATTTTCCCTAGTGTGATTTATAATTTTTTTGTTGTCTAGGCATCTGGTTTCCTTGATTACCTCAATAACATTTTCCCAGATGGGCCCAGGTCTCAGGAAGAGTCTGTGTTCAGTATCAGGTTTCCCTGAGGGTGAGACTCAGCAGATTGTCAGACTTTCCTGTGAGGCCTCTAGACTCTGTACTTTTCCTATCCTGCCCAGCAGGTGGCACTTGTCAGTCTGCAGCTCCCGACCAGTGTAAAGAGGTGCAGTGCATTTAATTCTCTGTGGACCTTGTCCCAGCCAGGGACTGAGGGTGTCAGAAGCCAAGCTTAAGCTGTTTCTGTTTCTTTTCCCCCCAGGCCCTGTGGTCTGAGGGTGGACAGCTACTTGAGCTGGGCCCTGCCCCCCTTTTCTTAGGGAAAATAAGCCCTTTAGGGAAATGTCTCCTACATTTGAGATTTTCCTTTGACTCTCTATCTTAACTCCAGCCTTGCCTAGATCAGTGCTGACAATTGAAAATGCCTGAGGCTTTCTGTAATGAGCTACTTAGAATATGAGTAAAAAACAGGAAAAAAGAAAGAAGTCCGCTTTTCAGAGCCAGTCCTCAGCCCTCCAGTTCACCAGTCAAGAACCTGATTTTGTACCCAGTTCTTTGTACCCTTTTTCTTGAGACATGGCCCCTTTCCAGTATTCTGAGCTCAGCCAACTCTAAAAGCCTTTGTTTTTATTTATTTATGTATTTTTTTTCCATCAGCCTTGCCTTCTCTCTGCCAGGAGAAACCTATGGGTTCCTTTGCTGCTTTCTCTGGATATATCTGTGCTCATAGCTTGTATTCAGTGGTCCAAATTTGTTAGTTAAAACCACAGATGGAGCTTGGTTGAGTTATTTTCCCTAGCTCCTTGTAGCCTGCTTCTTTTTTCCACAAGGAAGTGTTTCAGCTCAGCCTGCCATGCTCGTGGCGGGTGGGGCACCATCTCTGCACTTTGGGGAGCTTTGCTTACATTTCTGTGCTGCAATCGCAGATGTTCCACCCATTCCAGACTGGTGTATGACGTTGTCTGGTCAAAGAAGTCCCCCTAACATTTGTTCTAGATTATTTACTAGTTGCTCTGGCTATTTACTGGCTGTTCTAGGGGAGTAACACACCTCTGTATGCTGCCATCTTGCCCTGCATCCTCCCTTCTCTATTTTTAAAAGATTAAATTTCTATTTTTTTAATGGCAAAAATTTGCTACAACAAGTTATTAAGAAGAAAGTAAACATTCATTTAAAATTCCATTACCAAGAAATAGGCATCATCTACACTTTCTGAATATCATTCTGGACATTTTCCTAATGAATATAAATAGAAACAAAGGATGCAAGTTGGGACTGGAGGGAGAGAGAAGGAATTTAAGAAAAGTTGGATCATCCTATGCATATTTTTAGAAATAAAATTAACAGCTTTACTTTTAGGTGAATTAATTGATGAAAAACAAAGTAAAGTGAAATTGGAAGAGTTGCTAAATTTTTAGTAGTTTAAATAGTTTCACCATGAGTGAAAAAAACTGATTTTGAAACACTGAAGGGAGTTGGGGTTATTATTCTTATAAGTATAAACACATTTTAGCTTTAGACAGTATCTTTTTACTCTGTTATAGATCATAAAAAAAACTACAGTTCCCTTCAGCTTCCCTTTTCCTACCTTAATTTTGTTATATTATTATTTTCTCTTCTGAAAAAAATTTTTTTTTAAAATCTAAATTCTGTATTTACATTGCTGTACTGCTTACCAATAGGGTTTTACCACCTTTTATAAGCTCTTTATTTGGACACCTCTCACCAAGTAATTGTTTTTTTTCCCAAAAGGTCACAGATACTATATTCCTAAGACATTGAATGCTTGAGAATGTTCACTGTTGCTTTTATACCTGAGAAACAACTTGGGGAAATATGAAATTATTTCATTGCACTTTTTTTCATTATATACTTTCAGACCCTACCCAGAATGTTGAATTTACTGGGAATAAGTCTGAAGGCAAACTAATTTTCCCCATTTTCTGTAACTAGCTTTTTTCTCCTGTTGGATGCTCACAAGCTTTTGAGAAATGTTGATGCTCAGTATTTTCACCAGGATAGATCTTGATTTATTACCTGGTGTATGTTACCAGGTGGGATGGAGTTAGGAGTGTCTCTTTTGTACAAGGATACAAAATTTTAGATATATTTTCATCAAATTCTAATGCCTGAGTATTCTTCATAAACTGAGTAATGTTTCCATAAAAGTGAAAGTAATATTAGTGATCACCTAGCCTGATGATTCCCAGCATTTTGACGTATAAGGACTTGTTTTTAATATAAGTAATTATCAGACCTTCATATGTGAGTAATTGTACTTTTAGTATATATTGATAGAGAAAATGAAAAATGAGAAAAAAAGAGAAAAATACAGATCAAAATCTGTTATGAACACAGAAACAGAAATCTTCAACCAAATCCAGAAATGTATAAAAAGAATTGTGCATCATGACTAAGGGTGGTTTATTCCAGAGATGGAAGGCTGGATCAACATTCAAAAATCAATGTAATCCACTAAATCAACAGGCTAAAAAGGAAGAATCATAGGATCATATCAATTGTCTCATAAAAAGCATTTGACACAATTCAACACCCATTCATGATAAAAACTTTCAACAAACTAGGAATAGAAGAAAACTTCTCCAACTTGACAGATAATATCTACAGAAAATCCTACAGCTAATATACTTAATGGTGAGCAACTGAGTGTTTACTTCCCAAGAACAGAAAAAAAGATAAGGATATTCACTTTTGTTCAACATAGTACTAGAAGATCTAGCTACTGCAATAAGGCAAGAAAAGAAATAAAAGACATCCAGATTGGAAAGGAAAAAATAAAACTGGCTATCTGCAGCTGACAAGACTGTGTACAGAGAAAACCCCAGGGTATCTACAGAAATCCCTTGAACTAATAAATGAGTTCAGCAAGGATACAGAATCACAAGATCATACACAAAATGAGAAAATGCTACTGTGAATTAGCTACACATTTAAATGATTTACATTTTATTAACCACAGTAGCATTTATATGCATTAAAAACAGTGGCACACATATTAGGGAGATGAGATTTATTCAGTTTACAGACTTCCCTATCTCAAACCTGATAACTGAGGAAACTTCAGGTCTTCCCTACTACAAATTATGGGGCTTGTCCAAACTCCTAAACTAAGGGACTTGCCCCTCACCTTAGGGGTAGGGGATGTCAGAGCAGGGTCCCCAGATCTCTCTAGGTTAGTCTCCCCATTTTTCATGTTTCCCTTGCAGTTTCTTATCATAAGCACAATTTTGAGGACACCAATAGGGAATCCATTCTGAGTCCAATTTTTTATTGTTTTCCTAAAGTAAGTCTTGTGCCTGGAATCTGTAGTGCTACAGAGAGGTGCTTACCAGTTTCACTCTCCTTTCTCCTTCCTGTCATGTTTGTTATTATGGGGCATGGACTGCCTCATACTCAATGGTACAGCTATGACCATCTTTACTTCCCTAGAACTTAAATCAACTTTTATCAGTTATGATATTAATTGTAATTCCCAGGGAAGCTGCTAAGAAAATAATTAAAAAATGTATCATAAAAGAAATGAGAAGGGAAGTAAAATGGCACACTAGAAACTATTTTACAAGAAAGAAGGCAGTAATGAAAGAACTGAAAGACAAAAAGACAAGACATCCATAAAAACAAATAGAAAAATGGCACATATAAATCCTACTTTATCATTAATTACTTTAAAAGTAAATGGATTAAATTCTCTGATTAAATGGTAGAGATAGGCAGATTTGATTGATCCAACTATGTGCTGTCTACAAGAGAGTCGTAAGGATACACATCATTTGAGAATAAAAGGATAAAAGAAGATATACCATGTCAACAGTAAACAAAAAGGAGCAAGAGTGGCTATACTCATAGTGAATAAAATAGAATTTAAGGTAAAATTTTGTTACTAAAGACAAAGAAGGATATTTTATAATGAGAAAATGTCACTCCATCAAAAAGATACTATTATAAACACAGATGCAGAGGCCCGAAATACATGAAGTAAAAATTGACAGAACTGAAGGCAGAAATAAGCAATTCAACAATAATATCTGGAGACCTTAATACTCCAATTTCAGTAATGTATAGAACAGCTAGACAGAAGATGAGCGAAGAAAAGACTTGGATGACGGTGTAAATCAACTAGACCTGACTGATATCTATGGAATTCTCCCCTCAGCAATAGCTGCTCAAGTGCACAGGGAACATTCTTCAAGAAAGACTATATGTTAAGCCAATTTCAAAGGATTTAAATCCATAGTGGAATGAGATTAGATATCAGTAACAGAAGGAAATTTGGGCAAGACATACCTATGTGGAAAATAAACAACGTACTTCTAAATGAATGATGAGCAAAGAAATCACCAGTGAAATTAGAAGGTGTTTGAAATGAATTAAAATGAAAACACAATATACTAAAACTCTAGGTATGAGTCAATATTTAAATTTATTCTTACATTTTTCTGTCTTTTCTTTCTTTTTGACACCACTCCTTTTTAAATCTTAGTCCTTCTTTCCTGGTTTAGTTTCCTTTTTCATTTTTTCAACTTTTTGAGTTCTTAAAATCCTATGCATCACTAGTGGTTAGAGTAATCCAGTGGCAGTAACAAATAAAACTCAAATTTCCAATGTTTCACATAGTAGGAGTTTGTTTCTCACTCACATCTGCCCACTAAGAGTGTTTCTGGCAGGTGGTTTCTTCCTATAGGTGACTCAGGGATGTGTCCTCCCTCCATCTTATGAGTCCACCATCCCCTTGACCCCTACAGTTCTCTGTGTCCAGCCAGAGGAAGGGAGAAGTGGCACATGCAGTCCCTGTCCTGGAGGTGACACGGGTCATTTCCACTCATGGTCCATTAGTGAGGACCAGTCTCATAACTGCACCTAAGGACGGCAGTGGCTGGGGGTGGTGGTGAGATAGAGTCCCCAACTGGAGATCTCCTTCCCGTCAAGATTATACTATGAAAGGAGAGTTTAAATTTTGGCATACAGCTAGTGTCTCCACCACACCCTTTTAGGGCCAAGTAGAAAAGTCTCTTCTTCCAGGAAGCCCTGTCTAATCTTTGTTCCATTAGCAATCTCTTCCTTTCTTGTGCTCTTGGGGAAGGTTTTATCTTGCTTCCTTATATCACATGCCATGCTCTATGATCATTTTCATTATTTAGCCTAGGTGTTACCCTCCTCTTTTTTGATTTTTAAGTTTGTTGAGCGTATGTTTATTACCTTGATTTTCCAAGTGTGGTGAGAGTATTTTTGAGAGATTAATGGATGATGCATTTTTATGCCCTCCCTCTCCCAGGCTCTGACTCATCAAACATCAGACCAGGCCAGGCCATGGGCTTGGCTCCCACCTGGAAGAGAAGGAAGGCTGGCAATAGCTGGCTATTGTTATTGTGCCCTAGTTTTGCTCTCCAGGCAGGCATAATTTGGAATTGTGGGATTTTAGACTGATAGGACCACATGAGCTGAGGAGGGGAATAACAGAAAGTACAGTGTGATACTTTCATGTGAATTTATTATCTGAAGACACTGGCCTTGTGTGTTGGCTGAAATGGCCTCCAGAGGATTTGCCATGAGCTTTTGCAGCTGAGGTTCTCTCAATCCAACCCTAAGAATTATGGATCTTCCAAGGCATGGTTCTTCTCAAGCTACTGGCCCACCTCTCCCCTTGCTGGCCAAACTCCTCAAAATAGTAGAGGATTTCTATTGTTTCTGACTCCACATCTTCCAAGCCCTTCTTTACCCCCTGGCGTCCACTCCAAAGACTCCCTGAGGTCTCCAGTTCTGGTAACGGGTCCATGTGTAGATCTCATCCCATCCTCTGTAGGTTGGTACTTGGGGCTCCTCACTCAAGTTCTGCATCATTTATTCTCTCTCCCCCTCTCCCCACCACCTTTTCTCCTTTTCAACAAATCAGCTTTACTGAGGTATACATTTGTTACTTATAATGACAGGTACCTTTTAACAATAGAGCTGGATGAGTTTTGACAAAATGTGTACACTCTTTTTATCACCACCTCAGTCAAGATGTTCAAAGTTTGCATCACTCCACAAAGCTCCCTCATGCCCCTTTGCTTTGAACCCCGTTACCAACCTGCCCTGGCAACCGCTGATCTGCTTCCTGTCACTATAGACTAGATTTGCTTTACTAGAATTGCATATAAATGGAAACATATAGTATGTATGCTGCTGAATTGCTCCATTTAACAGCATGTTTTTCAGATTGGTCCCTATTGCTGTAAATATCGGCAGTTTGCACCATTTTGTTACTGAGTAGTATTCCGTTATGTAGACATACAACAACTTGTTTTCCATTTGCCTGTGGAAGAGCATTTGGGTGGTTTCCAGTTCTTGGCTATTATGATTAAAAGGGTTATGTAGATATATGTCTTTATTTCTTTTGGGCAAATACTAATTGTCAAACTGCTCTGACATATAGTAAGTATATGTTTCACTTTATAAGAAAGTTCCAAATAATATTGTAACTTAGCATACCATTTTTCATTCCTACTGGAAGTCTATGAGAATTCTAGTTGATTCACATCCTTACCAGCACTTAGAATTGTCAATATTTTTAATTTTTGTCATTCTAGTGGATGTGTAGTAATATTTTATTCTGGTTTTAATTTGCATTTTCCTAATAAGTACTGATGCTGAGCATATTGTACATGTATATTTGTCATTTATGTATCTTCTTTTGTGAGATATTGTGCCAGTTTGTATATATTATGTCCCTCAGAAAAAGCCATGTTCTTTAATGCAATCTTGTGGGGGCAGACATATCAGTGTTGATTGGGTTGGAACCTTTTGATTGAGTGTTTCCAAGGAAATGTGACTCACCCAACTGTAAGTAATAACTCTGATTATTTCCATGGAGGTGTGGCCCTGCCCATTCAGCATGGGTCTTGATTAGTTTACTGGAGTCCTTTAAAAAGAGCCACACAGGCCCACATGCTTGCTGATACTGACACTTAGAGATGCTTGGAGATGTAGACAGAAGGATGTTTAGCTAAGAGATGCAGCCCAGAGTTTGTCCCCGGATATGCTATGACAGGACCCCCAGGCACTTAGAGAGAAAATCCTGGGAGGAAGAACCAGGAATGCACAGGAGCTGAGAGAGGAGCTGGAACACAACCCGGGATCAGTAGACACCAGCCATGTGCCATCCCAGCTACCAGACATTTTCTGGATGCCAATGGCCTTTCTCCAGTGACGGTACCCTATGGTTGATGCCTTAGTTTGGACACCTTTATGGCCTTAAGACTAACTTTGTAACCAAATAAACCCTCTTTATAAAGGCCAATCTACTTCTGGTATTTTGCATAATGGCAGCATTAGCAAACAGGAACATATGTCTTTAAATATTTTGCCCATTTTTAATTTGGTTGCTATTTTTTGAAAATTTTCAAGTTATAAGAGTTCTTCACATACATGAATGAGTGCTTTGTCAGGTATGTGTATTGTGAATATTTTCTGGCAGTTGTTTCTTGCCTTTTAATTTTTGTAATTTTTTTTTTTACGAACAAAATATTTGAATTTTGCTAGAGTCTAGTTCATCACTTTTTTCTTTTCTTGTTTGGTTCTTTTGTCTCCTGCTTAAGGATCTTTGTTTAGTCCAAGATTACAAGGAGTAATGTTTTCTAGAAATGGTATGTTTTGCAATGCCAGAAATTCCTAGTTTCCTTGTAACACTTCATCCAATGAATCAATGAAATCCGTTGCTTTAGGGTTGGATGATTCAGTGTAGAACAAAGAAATCTGTGCATATATTTGTATTTTATATTGCAATTTTTCAAAAACACAGCAGAGCTTTGCAATGGGAGAGCTTAGGGTTGGAAGAGGACGAGGGAGCTTACACTTTACACCCTGGTGTGTGGTCTGTCTTGCTCCTCTCCACCTTGGTGCTTAAACCTAGCAGGTTGGCAAAGAAACCAAACAAAACTAGATAAATTTGGTAAGCCAAATTCAAAGAGGGACTTGTATACCCTCTTCTGTCCAGAACTCCTGGCAGAGACTACTCTGCAGCTGCCCAACACACGACGTGCGGCTGCAGCTCCAGCGGACCTGAAGATGGGGAGATTAGCCTGGATTACCCAGGTGGGACTCATGTATTCGCAGTGGCCCTTGAAAGGGGTAGGGGAACCAAGCAATGCGGAAGGATTGGCCGGGGTCGCGGCTCTGAAGGTGGAGGAAGGGGCTGGGAGCGAAGGGAGGTGGGGGCGACGGGGAGCTGCAGAAGGCTGGGAATGGATTTTCCCCTGGAGCCCTCAGAAGGGGCGCACCCTGCTAACACCTTGATTTCTCCCAGGAGGCCTGGGCTGAGCTTCCTTCTCATGGGGGTTTACGAGGATACCCACTCGTGTTTTATGCCACCAGGTGTGTGGAGTTGGTTGCAGCAGCTGCAGGAAACTGGCTTATAGAAATGCGCTGCTGTGGCAGGAGGGCCGGAGGGTGGTCACATCAGTGGGGGACACAGGTCCGAGCCTTGGTCAGAGGCCGAGGCCAAGGCCAGGCTGCCCGAGCGGGGCAGAGGGAGGTCTCGGCCCAGGCGCGTTCTCGCTGATTGCCAGGGTAGCCCATCGGATGCTCCCCGGGGCTCGGATCTCCTTGGGCAGGAGGGAGCCGTGCGGACGCCGAGGAACACGGTTCAGCTGGAGGCGATGGAGTCACGGAAGTGATTTGTTCAGTTTTATGCTGTGAGGAAGCAGTGGGGCTGGTTCAGGTTCAGTCCCAGAGAAACCAAGGGGTTACAGGTGGCTTTTGCCCGCTGGAATAGCAGCTTTCTCAGGGCAGGTGTCAAAACTGTGAGCGGGATTGAACGGGGGGGACAAGGACTTGAGAGCTACAAGTTGGCCCTCCTTGGCCTCCGTCTGGCCGTGGTGGTTTTTGCTCCGCCGCGGCCTGGTTTGTTGATAGGTTCCGTGGTAACAGAATGTGGGGTTTAGCATTTCTTTTTGAGCCGCTCAAAATCGAACAACATTGATGTCTTCTGAGATTATTTTTTAAAGAGGTTTTATCTTTTGGAAGTAAATACCTGCAAGTTTAAATACCTAAAAACTCTCCCTCTTGGCAGCTGCCCGCTTGCCCCTTGCTGGCGGGGTCCCCGCCTTGGGTGCAGCGTGTGCTGGGTCCCCTCCGGGCAGGCAGGGGTGTGGGCCCCTCCTAGAAGGTGGGCTTTCCTCTTTTTCCCCCATGGTGTGCACTTCCCCTGGGAAGACCCCATGAGCATGTGGAAGATGTCTGTATTTTACCCAAATGTAAAATGTGTTCATTTTTAGGCCCAAAAGGAAACTATGGATCTGGTAGGCATGAGTTTGGGCTCAATAATAATTGGATTAAAAATATACTACTGTGATATACACGACATTCTGAGGGGGGAACAGTGCCATCAAAATAATTTAAAATTTAAGGCATTTGACTTAACTTGACACTCTTGTCACCTCTCAAAGAAAATTAGCAGGACATAGAACACTTTGAGGTGTACTTTCCCACTAAAGTCTTGTGTAAAAATACAAATATAAGGCTAATAAACCCTGAGTACAATTATGTAGTAAAGAAGTGAATAGACTATAAAGCTTTCATGGACTAGAAAAATGCATTGAGCCTCTTATTTATCCAATAGTTTTGGAAGTCTTATGTGCCAGGGATTGTCTAAGATGGCAGGGAGAGTTCCCTCCTGGGGAGGGTCAGTGTACTCAGACAATTCTGTGACATGTGCACTCTGCTAGAGAACACGGGCACAGACATCCTGTGGCCGGGGAGGCTGACGTGGGGAACCGTGGGTAATGACTGGGACACCCCTTCCCCTCGAGAAGGCAGAGGGAGGCTTCCAGGAGGAAGGAGAAAACCTAGAAGGGAAAGGAGACAGGAGTGCTCCCAGCCATTGGGGCCAGAGGCAGCTTGTCTTGCTGGAGCATGGAGTGGACTGGGGTGTGGCAGAAAGTGGCCCTATAGGGGTAGGGTGGGCCCCGAGGGCAGAGACCTCCAAGAGTTTGCTTTAGGCTGATGGGGGGTGGGGGGCAGTTTAGAAGATTTCAGTTAGGGCAGTGCAACTGTGTATTTCAGAAGATCTTGCTTCCATGAATGACAGCAATGCATTTCAGAGCTGAGACTGGAAGCAGAAGAAACAATGAAGAGGAATGTCTTATTACCTCTCCCGGCAGCAAATTATAACAACCAACGTCGTGGCTCACACTAACAATTTTGTTGTTGTTTCCTCACTAACCAGGGAGTCTAGCAGTAGGTGGCTTCTGCCATTGGCTAACAGCCAGATAAAATCAGCACCAAAGTCCTTTATTTCTCTTACATTTTCCTCATGGGCATAAGATAGCTGCTGCAGTGCCGGTCTTTGCTTCAGTCAAGAAGGGAAGGAAGGGGCAGCCCCAGCAAGGTCCGACTTCAGTTTCACTGGCCAGACCTGCCCCTGAGGGCCCCCTGTGGCTGCACGGGAGCCTGGGAAAGAGTCCTGCCCCTTCCCGGCCCTGGAGTTGAGAGATGGGGATGGAAGAGGTGGGCTGGAGTGGTGTGAGTGGACAGCATGGGAAGGCGAGGTGAAATTTATCATGTCTCTGAATGTATTCAGCGGCAGCATGAACAGAGGAGGGGATGACTTCGAGGATGATTTTCCACGTGGAATAGAGAGGAATGAGTGGCTTCTGGGTGGGGCAGGAGGGTAAGACGGATTGGTGAAGGGCCAGGAGACGCTGCACCTTCTGGCTCAAGAGGCTGTGAGGTTGGCGGCGCCATCCACGGTGGCAGAGAGGACAAGCGAGGGGCAGTTGGGGAAAGACAAAGATTGCCCACTTGGAGTGTGTGGAGGTAGATCTAGGTAAAAAGGGATCTCCAGCAGGAGTCCTCAGACTTTTGGATCCTGGGAAACTTTATATTCGTAAAAATTATTGAGGACCCCGGAGAGCTTTAGTTTATGGGGTTATCGCTATCTATATCTACCGTATTAGAAATTAAAATAAAAATTTTAAAAATATTTATTTATTAATTTAACAAGGTAACAGTAAAACCCCATTGCGTCTTTTAATCCTTTTCCAAAGCAAAACAAAACAAAAAAACTGCCTGGAGAAGAGTGGCACTGCTTTACATTCTTACAGATTTCTCAGACAACTGCTAGCCCAGCGTGACGTCACTGCACTGATGTGTGCACGAGTGCCCGGCAGTTTCACCCACTGCTGTTGTGGCACCACGAGCACAAATGTCAGTGCAGTGAGAAGGCAAATGATGTCTCGGCATTTTTATGAAAGCAGCCTGATCTCACCACCAGGGCTGCAGCCACAAAGTACCACAAACCAGGCGGCTTCCAAAGGGAGAAATGCATTCCCCGGGCTCTGCAGGCCAGAAGCCCAAGATGCAGGTGTCGGGGCCCCGGCCTGAACCCGCGGAGGAGAGCTCCCTGCATCCTCCGCTGCTGGGGGCGGCGGGCAGTACCTGGTGCCCCTCGATGTGTGGACGCGGCACTGCAGTCTCAGTTTCGGACACTGCATGGCTTTCTCCCCCGTGTCCGTGCCACTGTGCTCACATTTCCCTCTCCCTCTAAGGGCACCAGCCTACTAGGTCAGGGCCTGCCCTGCCCCAGGATGACCGCTCTTTAATTTAATTCCATCTTCACTGGCCCTATTTCCAAATAAGCCCATATTCATGGGGATGGGGCAGGACTTCAGCTTAGCTTACAGAGGACACAACTCAACCCAGGACTCTACATTTTGATGACCTCTTGCCTAGAGTTTGGGGAAGGGTCTGGGTTAGAGACGTAGAGTTGGAGGTTAGAGGTCTTCTGCTTGCAGGTTTGGATGAGGCCAGGGAGAATGAGCTGAGGGAAGAGGAGAGGATCAGCTCCCTTAAGGGTGGGCACTGGAGGAGGTGACCTGGAGGACACTGGAGAAGGGATGGCCAGAGGCCTGAGGAAATTCAGAGGAAGGCCTCATGTAGTAAAACACAATTTCCAAAACATGGAGTGAAAAACACCATCAGAAGCCAAAAAGCAGTGAAATAAAATAGAGCTTTAAAAGTGCCTGTTGGATTTGCCATTGGGCATCGTCAGTAGGATAAGTCACAACAGTTTCAGTGGATGAGAGGAACATCAAACTTCAGGGACTTGGAGAAAGAGTGGAAGAAGAGAAAATGAGGTTGTTTATTTTGACCACTATTTCTAAAAGTTCTTCAGCAAGGGTAGAAGAAATGCAAATAGACTTACATTGGAAGCCCCACTGGAAAATGGAGAGTGATGGGCAAATGGAACTCACTCCAGGAAAAAAGCAAGTTAAGTTTATTGGAATTAACGTGCTTACCCTGGCCTGGCTTTTTCAAATTACTGGTCCAGTGACCATCAAGAACCCTCCTTCTCCGCCTCACTTTGTCCCAGAGACCTGGCGGTGAAGGTTCCCCAACACTCACCTAGAAAGAGTCAGAAGGTGTGTTAGGGTGAAAGTCCTCTGCTTCCCCTAGACAGAGAGCAAACAACTGCAGCCTAAGGCTCAGCGTGCCTTGGTCCTCGGGTTAACACTTACAAACAGTTTTCTACCCTAACAAAGCTCTCCATATCCTGAAGGATATGTTTCTGCATGAAAGATTTTTAGCATCTTACAACACAATTTCCTTTGGAGGAAACATTCTGCAAGGAATGAAAAGAGAAATTTGTTTTTTTGTTTTGTTTTGTTTTGTTTGTTTTGTTCTTTCCCCGAACACTGCATCATCAGTTATTTTTAGTTGTTTTTGAAAACAGTGATTTTAAAAAGTCAAAAACCTTGTGTTTGGTTCATAATGAAAAATTTCAATTTGCAAAGAGCATACTCAGTATCCTTTCCATCTCGTGCACCGTCATGACATTGGCTTGTGGTCATATTTAATATCTATACAGGAACTGAAGGGAGGGAGACCAGGCTGACTAGGAATTGGTTTAATTTAGGAATTGCAATCTGTACGGTGGCGATCCGATCCTTTTGCTCCTGCTGCAATGCAATGAGATTGTCGTCCTGCAAAATGGAACCAGAAAACTCTCTCTTGGGACTGTGGTGGGGATGGCATTGCTAATGGATGTTAAAAGGTGCTTTGTCAAGCGTTCAATGAATGTTAGCTATTGTCATCATCATCATTGTAATGTTTATATACCCCGGGGGCAGAAACAGGCTTGTGTCTCCCTGTAATCGCCTCTCTCGGCTGGTAAGCCTGTGCGTCCTCTGAGGACAGAGCCTGTCCTCGTTGTCTTTGTACCTCCAGGACGCCCAGTAACTTTCCATCTCTACAGGTGAGGCGAATGTCTTCCCTTTGCCCCTCTCCCTGCCTCCAGGTGACTGGTGGAGACTGACTGGCCACCGGCGCCCCCCGCCCTGCCCTGCCCTCTCTGCCCACCCCTCCCCGCCCCATCCTGGCCATACTGAACGTCTTCAGGTCCCCGGTGCGCCAGCTGCCTCGGGCCCCTGCACAAATTCTTTTCTTTCCTGCACACCCTCGCTGGGCTCTGGTCTTCATCCACGGACTCCCTCTCCTCGTCTGCTCACGGGCAGTTTCCAGCGCCCTCACGTGTGCAGGTGTCGGTTTAGAGTCACTTTTCCCAGGACACCTTTGCTGAGCCATCAAGGGCGGCAGGTCCAGGCCTCCTGCCGGGGCCCATCGCCCGCTCAGCTGCACCCCCACCCTCCTGCGCCCCCACTGCTGCTTCACCTTCCCGCGCAGGTGAGGCAGCTCTCGCGCGCAGGTGACGCTGGCCAGTCGGCCCCGGACTCCACAGGGTCCCCAGGCCGCCGGCTTGGAGGGCGTTTGGTGAAGAGGAGCTGGTGAAGAGGAGCCGTGTGATTGGAGAGAAGGCCTGAGGGTGTGAGTCAGGAAATTCGAATATTCACTAAGCACGTGTAGATAGTGGAATATTCCACAGCACAAGCCTTCCTGCAAGAGCGCTACCTCCGAGCTGGGTGACCTTAGGGCGCTTCTTAACCCCGACCCACAGCCTCGATGTTCTCATCTGCAAAATGGGAAAATGGTGTCGCACATAGCGAGGATCTGTCGGCTGTTCCTGGCGATGGAGAAGAGCCAGCGGATGCTGTCATCAGGTCTGTTGTGAATACTCTCCTATTCCATGCACTCAGGTATATACCAGCTTTATTATGATGGTAATTAGAGATTATATATGTATGTAAATTGTATATGCTAATTCACTGGGATTAAAAATATTGGTTATATAAAAAAGTATCCTTTGATACTTGATCAAAAAGAAGGTGTTGATTTTAAATGTATAAACATGAAGGGTATAGGGAAATGAATCTATAGGGGAGTCACAGGCATAGATTATTTTCAGCCAATTGTAGCACAGTTAAAAATTGTCTTATTTAGGAAACAATAATTCTCTCATATCTTGTGCAGTCAGATTTTAGTTCCAGACTTCCATTCAACTCATGAGTTCACTTGATCCCCTAAGTTCTAATAGGTTTTATGATTTTTATTTTGATGACATTTTCCAATGCCACATTTTTATTATTTTTTGATATAAAAATCCATGCTTTCCATTCACTGCAGCAGCAACAGTGAGTGTCCTTCGGGGCTCCAGGAGCTTACCGAGTGATGGTACCCCCTTACTGACTTGTCCCATAGGTCCATTTTACCCCACAAGGCACCGACTGGACTTCAACTGCATTTGACCTTGTGTGGCTTTAAAGACTCTTCCCAGGCACCTGCCCTTGGCATCTCCTCACAGCTGTCAGTCTGTCCCTGTGAAAGTTCAGGAGCCCAAGATCCCGGAGGCGCTGGGCTTCACCTGGCTCTGCAGGGTGTGTGAACCAGCGGCTCATCCGTGAGGGTAGCTTTTGAACTGTTAGCTCACTCGTGCTGGCCCTGCAGAGCTGGTGGTGTGGGTGGTTCACAATAGAGAAATGAGGCTCTGGGCACAGATGCCCCCTGGGGCCGGGGCCATGATGGAAAATGCACAGACTTTGGCCTCAGCTCCCCCTGCCCCCTGCCATTCTTCCCGCAGCTGGTGACCCCCTGAACCTTGGTTTCCTTAGACATAATATGGGAATAGCATATTATAGGGAAGAAATGAAGACATATTAGGCACATGCAAAGCTATTTAGTCAACACTGGGCTTGGCTGATGCAAGAAGTATGGATTTTTGAATCCTGCTAGTGGCAATAATAGAGTAATAGCAAAATATTACAGCAGTAATAGAAAAAAAAATACTCCGAGCACTTTTCCTTTACCCACACCACACATGCCCGCACACCACGCCTCTTCCAGGCAGTGTCCTTCTCCCTTTATGACCGGGGCTGGGTCACATGAGCACTGATGGGCGAGTGTTAGGGGATGGGGTGATGTTCAGGGCCAAAGAGCACACACAGCTTCGTTCTGTGCTTGGTTCTGTGGCTCCCATGGCCCAGGGTGCACTGCTGGGCACTGCCTTTATTTTCGAGCTGGAAAACTTGAACGATTCCATTGGTGACAGCTAAAGGCAGGCCCCGAGGTGGGCTGCAGGCCCCTGGTTCTTGTGCCAGGGCTCTTTGCCGGCCCGTCCTTCAGTGCAGTGAGCGCTGCCAAGGGAGGAGAGCGCTGGGGGGGCAGCAAGAGGTGGGGGCCAGCGGGAGAGCCGGAAAAGTGATTGCAACGGGCTACACCGGCACTGCCAGGTTTGAAGGGATCCTTTTGGTTTCAGGACACAGAAACCAAGCTTAACTTCCTTAGGCAAATGATAATAACAAGGATGATGGTTATAGAAATAAAATAAGATAAAAAACATAGTAAAATGCAGGTATTCTTGCCATCGGGTGTCTGTGAAGCCAGGGGTGTGCATGGCTTTATGGAGAGGGTTCTGGTGACCCCAGCAGGGCTCTGCCTGGGCGCTGCTGAGCTCCGCTGGCTTCTCTTTGAAGGCGGGCTCGTTGCCTGCGTGATGAGCAAGGCTGTCGCCATACGTCCCAGACTTACACTTTCCCAGTTTAATTAACAACAAGGGCAGGAAACCAGTGAGGACATGGCGCGGCTCCATTTGGGGCACATGGTCAGGGCCCCATAAACCGTTTTCCTGACGGAACCGTGTGGAAGTCAGCCAGAGGGGCACTTCCCCACGGGCAGCGGGCACAGCTGCAGGAAGGCGCTCAGGAAAGAGTGGTCTGATGCAGGTGCCTTGGTGCTGTCTCCCCGCTTACTCATTAAATGGTCTTTAAAATTCAGTAGCAACATCTTCAACATCCCATTAAGATGTGCTCTTAAAACCAATAGAGGGGAGTTAGTGGCCCAAGAAGCCCCAGTGCTGTAAATCATTAGCAGGAAATTTCCACCCCGCTAAACTAAAACAACTGGATGAAAGAAATCTTGAGAAGCATTTTGTTCTATTTTATTCTGCTTTCAAATATAGACCAACTAAAGCAGAGAAAATTTTATCTCAATGTAACCTCTAAGTAAAGAAGGCAAATAACCAATTCTAAAATCTTAGGGTTGATCATTAGGAGGCTTTGGTGAAGTTTCCATATGTCTTAGATTAGGATTTTAAAATCCCAATCCAGTAAGTGCTTTAATCAAAGGCATTCAGCTGGTTGCTGTGGTTGTTGTAACGGATGAGCCCCTCTCTGCCCTCCTGGAGCCTACAGCTGGTGGGAAGGCCTGACACCGAGCCGGTAACTACACGATTACAAGTGTGGGAAGGCAGCCTGGAGGACACATGTGAACCGTGACAAGGGACTTGACCCAGTTTGGACAGACGAGAAAGCCTTCCCTGTGGAAACACGACCAGGCCCCGAGGATGTGGTGGTGGTGGTGGGGGACTTACAGGCAGCGAGGAGCTTGTGTGCAGACCAGCAGAGAACAGCAGGTAACAGAGAAATGCCCCTTGGAAACAACAGAAAATAACCTAGTTGCTGTAATCTGCCAGGAGCCTTGGAAAGCAGAGGCAGACTGGCACGACGGGAACAGAACCCGGAAAGGCTTGTGGGCTGTGACGAGGGTGGTGGACCTCATCTTAAGTGTTTTCAGTTGGGGTAAGACATGATCCTGTTTTAAAAGTATCCTTCTGGCTCCAAGTGCAGAATAGATTGGATACAGCCGAGGGCAGACGTTTGACTCTAGTTGGGAAGCAGAGGTCCAGGTGAGAGTGCGACAGTAAATTTGTTGAGGCTGACAGCAGTGAAAATGGAGAAAAGGGATGGGTTTGTTATTTATGCTGAAAGTAGAAACAATGGGATGTGGTGATTTTGTTGGCCACAGTTGCAGTTACAGAGGGTGAGCACATGAACGTGCCTTTTCTGGAGGATGCAATTCAACTCACAGCAGTGATTTTTTGTTGTTGTTGAGGTTAGGGGAAACACCAGTGAAGGACTAGCTTAGAGAAAGGTTGGAATTCATTTCTGACATGTAGAGTTTAAGATGTCTGTGAAACATCCACATGCAGATGCTGATAGTACCTTGGCATTTGGAAGAGATTCCAAAGCTGGAAATATAAATTTGGCAATTTTAGTGTACAGGTAGTAATTACAGTCTTCAGAGCAGCTAAGGTAGGAGGAGAGTTCAGCGTGGATAAAGGGTCCAGGGAAACACCAGCACGGAAGAGTCTGGTAGAGGAGCAGCCTCCAGGAAAGACTGAGAAGGAGCCCTCAGAGGTGTGCGGTGAGAACTGGGACAACTAGGAAAGAGAATGTTTCGAGAAGAGTGGTGAGCTGTATCAAAAACTGCTGGCAAATCCAATAAGATGAGGACAGAAAACTTTTCCTGGATCTGTCACTCTAGAGGTAATTAAAAGCCACAATGAGAGCAGATACAGATGTAGGTGCAGTGGGATGGGAAGGATACAGAGTGGAGTTCCTTGAGGAAGGAATGGGAGGGAAGGGATGATGGCAGAGGATGAAGTGTTAGCAACACAGAGAACATTTCCCTTCTTACATGGGCAAAGATAGTGATACTCACCACACGTGTCCCAGTCCCCTCGCTGATGGGTGAACCTCGTGTCTAGACCAGTCAGTGGACTGAGCTTGAAGCTTTGAGGAGCCACCCGGTCTTCCACTCCCCATCCCTGGGCAGTGGGGGCTGTGCACCCCAGATGGTGCAGCTCCAGAGGGGTGCAGCCCAGATCCCTGAGGGCTGTAGGCCAGAGAGTCCTGCTGGGCTGTGTGAGATGTACAGCTTGAGTGAGCAATAAACTATTCCGTTAAACCACTGAGAGGTGGAGGCTGTTTATTATCAAGCTTTCCTCCAGCTCATCCCGGAACTGAAAGTGCAGTAGTAATAGAGACCTAATGCCTTTGGCACTGGTTTGGTGTCCAGTGGCAGGTGGTGATAAAACTTATCAGCGGCTGGGCTGATGGCAATGCCAGTTTTCCAGTGACAAAGCATCTATCAACTGAGGCAGCTCAGTATCCCCGAACATACGGCTCTAGGGCAAGGTGCTGTTTAGTTTTGGCTGTTTGTAAAGACACTACATGAAAGAGAAAGCATTTTCAAGTTTGCAAGCAGAAATACAAGATATAGAGAAATTCCCAAAATTTTGAGTCTTAATGAGTTTTAAAGAGCCAACTGCTTCTGGTCTCCAAATGCTGTAGATAAGATAGAGAAATGGTTTGACTGATTAAATTGTCTAAGGGCAAAGATGAGACTCCTCACACTGAATCCCATTAATTAAATAAAATGACTCAGGGCAAAGAGTCGAATTAATGATGGTGTCTTTCTACAGAAGCCAGGCAGCCTTAAGTTGTCTCCTTCTAACCCCAAAAGAGATCAGAATGAAGGTGAAAGCAAAATGTGCAGCCGAGAATGGGGTGGGGGTGGGGGGTATGGTTTTGCATACTGAACTGACAGCAATCATACTTATCTTCCAAAGACAGTGAAGGGCAGGACTGAAGATGGGGTGAGTGTTTAAATGCACATTGAGCCTCCAGGTTCTTTGAGCAGATTCTGGCCTGAGGAAGCTGCCTGGTGCTTAAGGAAGAAACTGGAAGCAAGAGTAAGAAATCATTTTTTTGATGTGGGATAGTTTGCTGCTGCATGACAAGCTGGCCGATCCTAACCACTGTACTTACTTGGGAAGATGTTTTCCTAAGCCAACTGTGGAGTAGAAGGGAGCTTTGCATGGTGTCCAGGCTTTATGTGCAAGGAGGAAGGCTCTCTGCTTAAGCAGAATGTGGGAAATAGGAAGTGCAGGATGGAATGCTAAGGTGGGGGAGTCAGAGGGAAGGTTTCCACCAGGGAGCTGGAAGGGGGGACTTGGGAGCAGGCCACATGTCACGGAGATGCTTCTAGTGATTTGGCACAGAACCGGCAATGCTATTTTTCACCAACACTGACAGTATTCAGTAAAACTACAACAGTTACAACATGGTCTGTGCAACTAGATTTCTTATGGAAGCTGACAAAATATGTATCAAGAATTCCTTTTTTATTGCTGCAAAATTTTATTGTATGAATATATCACTATTTGTTTATTCATTCTACCAGTGACATCATTTGATAAGGTATTGTCACTCATAAACATTCTCTTATTGTTTTCATTTTTATCTGCTGGGAAGTACATTGAAGGATGGATTGTTATTCTCACAATTCTAGTGTTCCCTGTAAGAAGGTCAAGAATCAATTACTCTGCATTTTTTATGGTAATTGTTAAGAAAAGTATTTGTAAAAAAGGCATTCACAATAGGCAGAAGAAAAACATTTCAGGAAGGGATTCAAGGTGAACACTTATTGAAGATTTGACCTCATTCTGACTTCCTCCTTGGTTGTGGAAATTGGCTTTTGTGTGTTTGACTTTCATACTTTTGAAAGGAACCACATTATTTTTTTAAATAAGTTTTGTGACTGTTGGGATTTAAAAATGGCACTAGAAGATATTGTCAAAAAACAATTTGTCTTTTTACTTAAATCTTAATTGAAAAAGGCTCTCATTACTTAAAAAAAAAAAAAATCTCCCCCTTCATGCATGCATTTCTTTTGCTCAAAAGTAGAGCGCTCTCTTTCTCCACACTGTGATGAGGGTTCCCATGTGCCCAGCACTGTGCCAGGTGCCGAGTATAACCCAGTGAACAAAGAGAAGAATAACCTCGGCTCTGAGAATTGCACTTCTAACCTCAATTGCTTCCCGGGCTGTGGCGGGAGATCCTTGGGTATTATTTTCTGTTACGTTGCATTAAAAAACGCTTCTTAAAAGGCTAATTGGGTGACTAGGCACCTCATAGCTGTTCTGAAATTCCAGCTGTCATGGATCATAATTAAAATTATAGCACTTACAGGGACTTTGAGAGATTAGAATGGAAATGATCCTTTTTAAAAAGATCTGCAGGGAAGTATATTCCAGCAGCTGCTTGAGTAACACTCCTTCACATATGAAATCATTAATTGTCGATGTTAGATAATCTTTTTAAACTCAGTTCCCGGGACCCATGCGGTGTGAGCACAGGAGAGGCTGATGCTGATTGCTGGCTCGGGGTGCAGCCTTGGAGGGTGCTCGGCCCCCACCGTGACCTGGCAGGCTCCACTGCCCTTTCCAGATAGGGAGAGCCCAGAGGGAAGATGGGGTAGTGTGCTGATGCACCTGAACTAATTTGGGGGGAAAGTGGTAGCATTTATTCAAGGTGTTTCTTTTCTAACAATTTAACAAAAAAATAATGGAAAAACTGTATTGGATCTTTTTTCTGTGAATTGCTTGTGTGTGTGTGTGTGTGTTTGTGTGTGTGTGTGTGTGTATCCTGCATGACATTTGCACTGTGATTAAAAAGTAATGCTCCTGCATTGCTGTTGTTTAAGGATGTCAGATGGTGCTGCACGGAGGTGGGATGTGTGCTCCTGGGCAGCGTGGGGAGCTGTTTCCAGTTTGCTCTGTAAAAAGGAAGTCAGTCTAACAGAGCTACCAGAGAAAGTGCTGATCCTTTGGTGATAAAGCATCTGATAAGAGAATGGAGATATCGTATGGAAATTAGAAATACTGGTGCAGTTCTGATTGTGTGGTGTAGTTTTGATCTTTCCTTTCACATCCTTTGTGATTTCGGTAAGAGGCTGTGGTTCAAAGCATGGGCTCTTAAGTCCGACTACCTGGAAGCCAAGTCTGGCCTCACTATCGACTACTTGTGTGGTTGGGGCCATTGCTTTACCTCTCTGTGTGCCATTTTCCCCCTGTGTAAAAGCTAGGGTGATAGAATTCGAGTTGCCGGGAAGCTTGAATACCTTTTTATGTAGTTCTTAGGGCAGCACTGGAACATAATATTGGCTCAATATAAGTCATCTACTGTTGTTTAAATTGTGTTTGATCCAAGGAGACCCCCACCAACAAAACTCTGGTGCCTGAGTGAACGCATTAGGTAAACCCACTAACGAAGCCCCTCAGGAGACTTAGCATCTCCACTCACCACTTCCAGGGTTTTGGGTTGTCGCTACGTGCTGGAGAAACAGGGGAAGGTCTGGGAAGGCCAGTGTCTCCAGGGGGATGTGATCTGGACTGGATTTAACACAGAGGTTCACTGACTGAACTGTGTGGGCTACGCTTACACAAAGGGAGCTGTTTTAGTCATGGAATTTTTCTCCTTTTACTGATGAATGTACAGGGAACACTGACCATTTTCAGAGAGCCATGCCACATAATTCTTTAATTCCAGGTCTGTTGACTGTAAGTAATCCCTACAGATGGGGCATATCCTGCTGAAAGCATTCCGTTGGTAAGGGCTCTCCTTTAGTAGATTCCACCGGGAAGTCCAGGTAGCTTGTTTAGGAGGAGATGTGATGAGGCGTTTTCTCCCCAGGTGACTTCTTGGTAGGAAGGATGCACTGCAGACCGCCTCTCCGCTCCCACTTCCTGTTAAACCACATGTACGAGAATCTCCATCTCAGAGTGTTTTCAGGAATTGACCTCAGAGAGTGGTGTGGATGACGGAGAAATATTTACTGAGGGCCTGTTAGGTTTTGGGACCTGTGCTGGGCCTGGAGAAGCCAGGGGACAAGACAGACATAGCCATTGCCTTCGGGGAGCTGGATTGCTTGGCCAGTTCAGAACTAGACCATTTTTGAAAAGTTCTTTAAAGATTTAATTGTATAACCTCATTCTAAATGACTACCTAGTTTTCCAGCATTGTGTATTATCTAATACAATTATATTCTTTAATCTCATTTTATTACACATTTATATTGTTTCTAAGTTTTCATTAACACAAACAAAAATGTAAAGAGGTTATAGGCACATCAATGATTTTTTTTAGGAAAACTTTCTAGAGGTGGAATTACTGGATCAACAACAGACAAAATTCTATGGGTTTTGATAAGTATGGGTGGCTCAGTTTTCCACCAGAAATATTATATAATTTAATTTTCCACCAGCAATGTGTGATGCTGACATGTGTATTTACATTCAACTTCATCAAAAGAGGGTTTATCTTTTTAAAATGCCCTTGCCAATTTGATAGGCAGAAGATGTTATCTCATTGCTTTAATTAGGGCAACCTAATTGCCTTTCTGAGGCAATTTCAGTGCATGATTCAGGTCCCAGTATTTTGTCTAGCTGGGACCTTTTTCATGTTAAAAAAAATATGCTGGTTTTGTTGTCAAATTATATGGTCACTTGAGTTTAATTTGCATATCTTTGATAACAAATGTCATTGAATATTTTCCATATACGTATCAGTCATTTGCATTCCTTCTTTTGTGAATCTTTTGTTCATAATTTTTGTCTAATTTCATTATTAGAAAGCTTAAGTTTTTTTTGGATTTTTCAAAGGATTGAGGATATTAATTCCTTGATGTATGTCTTATAAACACGAGGACATAGAATATACTGATTAAGAGCATAAAATGTATTGATTATGAGTTAGACCAATCTGCAAGGAGCCTTGCTGCTAGATCTGATATTTTGGGCAAGTTTCTTAATATCCGTAAAATGTTGCATCATAGTATCTCTCTCATAAGAGTCTTGTGAGGGCCAAAGGAGAGAACACACATAAAGCCCTTCACAGAGGGCCCACAGTGACTGGCATGGACCAAACATTCAATGTGGTAATTCCTTCCACAACCATTCAGAAATGTTGCAAACTCTCCATGCTTTCAGCAGCATTTTGGACTCCAGTATATAGTGGCAAACAAACAAAAATCCGTATGTGCTCTAAACCTTCATGGAGTTCGCAGTCCAGTATAGGAGAAAGTCACTGGACAAAAGCATCAGTCAATTATCATTATAAATATTGCTTAGTGGTGAGAAGGAAATACTTAGGTGCAATGACAAGGAAGAAATATTCCTTGAGTAGGGAAGGCACCTCTAAGGTCACGTTTAGGCTGAAGTTTAAAGGCGAAGTGGTAAGTCATGGGCAGAAGGAGGAAGGGTGTTTTGGGTAAAAGAAACAGCAAGCAGGGAGCTTGTTACGTTTAAGGAACTTCTTTGGAAGTTGGGAGTTTGATGAGCAGGAGAGAAAGTGACCCAAAATAACCTTGGAGAGGGAGGCAGAAGCCAGGTGGCCCCGAGCTTTTCAGACCTTGTCAAGAATGTTGCCCTTTACCTGTGTGGATAAGAAGCATTGAAGGCTTTTGTGTCTGGAAGTGAGGCAGTTTGGTTTACATTTTACAAGGAGCGATTTCCTAGGCGAAGAATGTACTGGTGGGAGAAGATGGCGCCCAAGGAGCCTGGGAGAAAATGGCGGCCTGGACCAGGTGGGAGAAGATGGCGGCCCGGATGAACATGGGAGAAAATGGCGGCCTGGACCAGGTGGGTGAAGACGGCGGCCCGGATGAACATGGGAGAAAATGGTGACCTGGACCAGGTGGGAGATGATGGTGGCCCGGTGACCATGGTGCCAGGGATGTGAAGAGGCTGGACCCCCCAAAGGGCTTGATGAAGAGTTGAATGTGCCATTTCTTGGGATTTTAGCGAATGTTATTGCTATTGTACTATTTGTTATATGGCTTTTTATTTGATTTTATGTCATTTTAGGTGCTTCTGTCTTTGTTATGAAGCTTACAACCCCACCAAACTGTCATCAAAATATTTTCCTTCAGTACTTTTATATTTTTAGTTGCTTTTACATTTATAACTTTAGCATTCTTTAATTCATTTTGTGCAATAACAGGAAGTAGTAAGGTAACTTTATATTTTTAATGATTGTCCTAACATTTTTAATTGAGCAACCTACTAGTAATGATTTAAAATGAAATAGTCACTTGTTAAAATTACCCAGTTCTGTGGAATTTAAGGTGTATACTGTTCTGACCTTAGAGAAGTGGGTAGACATTCTGCTGTATGTAATCAGGTTATGCTACTGGGAGATTGTAAGTTTAGAAAAATATATATGAAGAGAAATACATTATATGGTTCCAATTGATCAGGGTGTGCTAGAAATTCAGTAACGCAGTTACTGTCTCTTGCATCTAACTTCTACTTGCAATTTCAGCCCACACTGCACTCCATTCATTGTCTAGATCATAAGTATGGCATTTATAAATCATTTTGAATTGATAGTTAAATATGCAATGTTCTACTCCACCAACTCTCCAAATATTTAATCATTTGAATCACTTCCTCCAGTCATTTACCCTGCATTTAAGGAGAGCTACAGAAGAAAGCCACTGAGAACAGAGTAGGGGAAGAACCACTATTGTCAAAACTTTGCCAATTTGCTGGAGCTTTTTAATTTAATTTTTTCACCAAGAAAGGTCTTTATTTTACTATAACAATGCAATTAAAATAACAAGGTGTCATATAAACTGATATGGATGATAGCCTAGATAATCATCAAGCATCATTAAAGTATATTGCCATTACACCAAGGCTTACAGGACCACATGAGGTGTTTGTCCTGTTTATTAATGTTCACTGCTTCTTTCTTATTGTTCAACACAGAAAAATCAGAAAATGAAGAAAAATGTAAAGCAAAATGACATGACTAATAATTTCCTTTTGGTAACTTTCCTATACACACACACACACATATTACATGCATATTGAATATACAATTTTTAATTCTACTTTTGGTATTTCACAATACATCAGCAACAATTTATTTTCATGAAATTAAAAAATATCCAAGGCATATTTTGGAAGTGTTTTGGTATTTTGTCATCCCACTGACTTCTTGTCTCCATGGTTTTTGATAAAAAAAAATTGGAATCTAATTTTATTGAGGCTCCAGAGTCCATGGTGCATTGCTTCTCTCTTTGTGCTTTCAGAATTCTGGCTTTACCTTTGGCATTCGACAGTCTGATTATAATAGGTCTTGGTGGGGGTCTATTTGGGTTTACCCTGTTCAGAGTTTGCTGACGTTCTTTGAAGTGTACATCCATGTCTTTGTTAAATTTTGAAAATTTTCAACCATTATTTCTTCAAATATTCTTTCTGCCTCTTTTTCTCTTCTCCTTCTGGGACTCTCACAATACATGTATTGGTATGCCTGATGATCCCACAGGTTCTTCAGGCTCTATTCATGTTTCTTCATTCTTTTTCCTTTCTGCTACTCAGACTGAGTAATTTCAATGGTCTTATCTTCAAGTTCACTGATTTTTTCTTCTGTCAACTTCAACCTGCTGTTGAACCCCTCTGGGGAAATTTTTATTCCTGTTACTGTGGTCTTCAGCTCTTTTTGTTTCCTTTTCACGATCTTTGTCTCTTTATGGATGTTCTCTTTCTGTTCATCTATCATATTCCTGGTTCCCATCAGATATTTGTCCATGTTTTCCTTCAGCTCTTTGAGCATATTTAGAATCATCTCTTTGCAGTCTTTGTCTGGGATTTCCAAGGTTCTTCTCCTAGATTTTAACTCAAAAGAAGTAGGGTGGGAGAGGACAGTGTCTGACATTGAAGGAAACTTCCGGGCCCACTGTGGGGCAGCTGGCCAACACTGACATCCCAGGCTTTCTTCTCAGTTCCCAAACACATTTCTCTTGTTGTGCACGTAATTCTTTATTTCATTTCCTAAATCAGGGATTGGCAAACTCCAGCCCACAGGCCAAATCCTGCCTGCCACTTTAAAAAAATAAGCTTTTAATTTTTATTTTACAGAAAAGTTGCAAAGATGGAGCAGAAATTTCCTGTGTGGTCCTCACCCAGTCTTCTCCACTGTTAGCATCTTCTGTAACGGTGGCACATCTCAAAACAAACGCACTAGACTCGGTACAGTACTAGTCACTAAACGCCAAACTTTATTTGAATTTCACTAGTTTCCCTTAATATCTCCTTTCCTTTCCAGGATCCCTTCCTTGCTCTTACATTGCTTTCAGTTGCCACATCCTCTTAGGCTCCTCTGGCCTGACAGCTTCTCTGTCTTTCCTTGTTTTTCATGGCCCTGTCAGTCTCCACCTCCTGCCTTTGTAAATAAGGTTTTAAGGCACACAGCATGCTCATTCTTTTACATATTGTCTACGACTTCTTTCACCTTCCAACGGCAGACCTGAGTAGTTGCAGCAGAGGATGTATGGCCCACAAAGCCTAAAATGTTTACCTGCTGGGCCTTTGCAGAAAGTTTACTGACCTCTGTTCTAAATTATTGTTCTGCCTTCCTTTCACAGAGTGTAAACTTCTTGGGCAGGACTCCCTGCTCCATGGGACATAACTCTGAGGGGCATAGATCTGTCAACATGGGACATGACTCCTGGGGATGAGCCTGGATCTGGTATCGTAGGATTGAGAAAACCTTCTTGACCAAAAAGCAGAAGAGAGTAGAAACAAGGTTTCAATGGCTGAGAGACTTCAAATGGAGTTGAGAGGTCACTCTGGAGGGTGTTCTTATGCGCTATATAGATACCCCTTTTTAGTTTTTAGTGTATTGGAATGCCTAGAGGGAAATACCTGAAGCTGTCAAATTGCAACCCAGTAGCCTTGATTCTTGAAGAAAATTGTATAACTATGTAGCTTACATGGTGTGACTGTGTGATTGTGAAAACCTTGTGGCTCACACTCCCTTTATCCAGTATATGGATGGATGAGCAGAAAAATAGGGACAAAACTTAAATAAAAAAATACAGTGGGATGGGCGGATGGAAGGTTTTAGGTTGTCTTTTTTACTTTTATTTTTATTTTTTTGGAGTAAGGAAAGTGCTCAAAAATTGATTCTGGTGATGAATGCACAGCTATATGATGATACCGTGAATAATTGCACACTGTGGATGACTCTAGGGTATGTGAATATATCTCGACAAAATTGTATTAAAAAAAGAAAAAAAATTTTCCTGGGCAGGAGAATTCTTTTTCATTTCATGTGCTGATTAACTTTCATAGATCCTATTAAGTGTGGTTAATAAATGTTGAGTCATTATATGAAGAGTCTTCCTATCTGTCGAAAGAGTTGAGATACCTACCGATGAGGGATACTTTTTAAAAGGAATATTTCTATCTTGTTTTCTAAAGGGAATATAATTGTATGATCCATAATCCTGGTTTCTTTTTAACCTGCTGTCTACCTTTTATCAACTTGTCAAGGAGAGTTTCCATCTCCATAGTGAGAATTAGCAGAGTTAGTTTCTCAAACACAGGTAGAAATTGCTGCACCTTAAATGGCAGTTAATGCCTTGGAAGATAGAGGATTCATTCCCCTTAAAACACATGAATTTTGTGAAACCAGGAAGTTTGATGTTTTTGGAAAACCATTTAGGTTTCAAAGTACACATGGGAAACTTTCTAAGTCTCAAGAGTCTTTTCCAAGTGCCTGAATAGCTTGGATTACTGCATCACAGACACCACTGTCAAACAAAAGGCAAGATCACTATCTCACCTGCTTTTGACAGTGTTTCATGGCCCTTATATTTGAGGCTTTCATGACTTGTCTTCTAATTCTTAGAATTGTCTGAGGTAGAAGGAAAGGTCTGTTGGGGGCATGGGACTCAAACTTAACTCACCTTGAGCATCAGACGTATCTAGTATCACGTGAGTTCCAAAATCTTCCCTGGCTGGTGGACAGGGGGCCACACAGTGTCGAAAAGCCTAGAATTATTTATGGGCATTCTCTGGTAATCCAGATTTAATTCCATTGATTTACAAAGCAGCCTCCATTGGCAGGTCCATTTTTAAAAATGGGTTTAGTAGACTTCTCCTTTTGCAGTGTGTGCTTAAGTTGCATGTAGAATGGTTATTTGAGTACTTCTTATGTTTCAGGGATTATGGTAGGGACCAACAGAACTGCTCTAACGGGGACGTTCCTGGGAAGCTGTGTCCGGAGGCTCTGTTCCATCAGGGAGGATGTAGGGGGTTTTCTCTCTCTCTCGGGATTGCTGTGGACGGATCCCTCCTGGTTGAAGGGCCGGTAAAGGAGCACCTGATTGGGAGTCGGGGAGACGAGAGCCACCACCTCCCTCCAAGCGCTGGTCCTCACTCCACATCTTCAGGATTCACTGCACTTGAAAATAAGGACTCCATTTCCAAGTCTCTTCAGCGTTATCATTGAAGGGCCTTTTGGTTTATTTACTGGAATAAAAGTGAAATCCCCAGAAAAGGGGTGCCCTCAATATTGCTTTATCATGTTATCCATTTTTTGACAAATGTACTTGAACATTTAATTTTGCTCTAATAACATGTAATCTTCATTTAAGATTCTGAGGCTCAAAGAAAGACTTGGTTTCCACCAAGGCACCAGCTCTAACTGGGCTTCTAAATTGCCTTCCCCTTAGCACTCACAATTATTAGCTTTTTTTTTCCTAATATGATGGCAGCCCCTGTTGAGTATCTATATTTTTATTATACCCCTATTCACTTAAGTACTTTTTTCTTGTACCCATGAGGCATATACATATGTGATTACTTTATGAATAAAAACTAAATTAAAATGCAAATGAACTCTGGTCAAATCACCTTGGATATATTAGTTGGCATAATTCTAAAATTCTAATATATTTTGCCAGTTCGTGTTTACATGTCTAGGTTTTTGCAGTTGCTTTGTGTAAACATTACTTTTCTGTGTCCAGTATTCCTTAGGATTTTGCATATTGTAGCATATTGGTTTTATTTTGTGGACAATAATACAAGAACCCAGATGAAACCGAATTACAAAAGTATTTGTGAGTAAAGAATGAATTTGTTCTCACTTTATTTTTACAGCGTCTTAATTTTCTGTGTTCCTTTCCACGTTTGTGCCATAATTGAAAGCTGTTTTCCTCCATGGTTCTCTCCTCACTCTGGGGGACGTTTCAGCCTTTGCAGAAGGGGCAGAATTCAGTGTTCCGCAGACACAAACTTGTAGCCTCTGGAGAAGAAAAAGAAGCAAAGCAAAGGTTAGGATATGTGTTTCTTTTCTTTTCCCTGCCTTGCTGTCCTCCTTTTCCTCATTCTTCTCCTCCTTGGAATTCTTGGGGTGAATTTTTACCAAAAAGGGGTTTGCTTAAAGATGTGTCTGTCACTTACCCACCTAAGGAATATAATTTCTCAGTATGAGATAGAAGAGAAAAAGTGGGGGTGTGCGTGCTGTGGCTTTGTGCTAATGCAGCATATTTAATTGAAAAGCTAAGTTTAGCTTCCAAAGGGCATGGGGGCTGTGGAATTCTGGGAGAATGGCAGAGTGGGCTTTCTGGTGGAAGACGGATCTTTCTGGCTAGTCACCCACCACTCCTAATACAGCTATCACGAAGCAGAACAATGGACTCATGTTTTGGAGTATGTTTTCTCCCCCACACTATATGGAACTACAAGAGATTCTGGCCAACGTGTGAGTACTATGTGCACCACCTGGACTTGATACAATGTAACCATTAGCAACAAAAATGAGCACCGGTAAACTTGCGTACCTTAGCATCCAATAAATAAGCAGGTCATTGCCCAGTTCTCGGAAGCCGAAGCAGCTGATGGGCACCTGCTGCTCCCCCAGAGCTCCTGGTGTTTGTGACTCCAGGGTTGCCAACGTACTCCAGTTCTGCTGCCTGGTTTCTAAGATGCCCCTAGATACAACTATGAGCTCCTTGCAGGCACTATAATCTGTGAATAAGATGGGTGCTAGAGGAAACTTTAGAAGACTGGCATGCCACAACACAACATTTTCCTTTTCAATATAATTTTCAGCATAAATATTTTGAATTTTGGTGAAATGTTCTTAGGAGCCATCTCAAAGAGAACCTTATAAAAACCTCAATTGTCAAATTTTTAAGCATTGAAAACAAAGATAAGTTTTTATAGATTATGTATATAATATGTATTAAGACATTCATAATATTAATACAAATAAATATATCTATGTATACACACATATATACAAATATATACACACACAAAGATAGGGACTACACACCTACACACACACACACTGCATGCACACACCTACTCATGCACAGGTTTTGCTACTTGCCTTCTGTGGCTCACTTCTTTATGGGATAACTCCGCTCGGCTTCTAGCCCCGGTGACAGCCCTGAACTCTGCCTTCTGCCTGCCCCCACCCCCTGCTGCACACCCACAGGGCGGCCCCTCAGAGAGGAGGGAGAGCCACGGAGCTGCAGGGGCTGCCCCGAGGGGCGGTCCACCTCTGGTTTCTTCCAGCCTGTATCACTCCCCATCATTCCAGTGACTGCTTTTTATATTTCATTCTGATCATCGTTGTTTTCTGCAGTAGGGTTTGTCCAATGCACACGACATGGCCATATCAGAAATGGGCAGTGGTGTTTATTTCACATGATAGGAGCAGGGAGCCAACATTCCAGCACACACACATAAGGATTCGGTGGATTGGGTGGGAGTCCTCAGAATGCAAAGATGCAGTAAATCCAGTTGACCCAAACTTCAGGTTCTCTCCCCCATAAAATCTACTTCACTGCTTCTGTCCCACATGGGCTCCTGCTGCTCCAGGCCCGGTCCTCCAGCCTCTGAGCGTGGCCTCTCTGGGAGTAGAAGGAGCCTGAAAGTTGCTGAGGTCAGGGCTTGACCCCTGCTAGCCATCCCCAGATGCTCATTTCAGGGCTGGGCACACGAGCTGCGAGGGGAGGGCAGTCGTCAGACCTGAGTTTTTAAGCATTTCTCTGGCTGCTGTGTGGAGAATAGCTGGAGCTTAACAAGCATTAGGTATGTAGGAATGTGGACAGAAAACTTGCTCATTTTAATAAAATGCTATTTTTTTAAAGGTGGGGGGAAGTCAGGAAAAACTTTCCATGTTTGGGGTTTCATTAATTAAATGAAGTGGTCAATGGTGTCATGTCTCACGCAGTTAGATCAGTTGACCTACAATTGTGTTCTCAGAAAGGAGTTTTGCTGTGATAGCTGTGCTTAGAACATTATTTAAAAAAAAAAAATCCCACTGAAAACAGTCATTAAGTCAAATGAAACACAAAACAACACCACCACCAAAAACCCTGAGTTTTACACAGGCAAGGAATGTGGAACACTTTTTTGTAGCTATCTTTTTAACACAGAAGAGGTCAGGTATTTTTAGAATGGTCTTCATTTTGGGTTTGTCTGATTTAGGTCTGAATTCCTATCATTATTTATCTGTGTTGTGGTATGCTTTTATTCTGGTTGCTTTAAACTTTTTCTCTTTTTCTTTGGTTTCCTCCAGGTTGACTATGATGTGCCTGGGTGTGGTTTTCTTTGTGCCTACTTTTCTTAGGGTTTGCTGAGCTTTTTGGGTGTCTAGTTTGCTGTTTTTGAATAAATTTGGGAAAAATCAGGCTTATGTAAGAAAGGGTTAAGTTTAGCTTTCACATAAAGGCAACATGGAGTAGGGAAAATGGAGACTTGGCAGCAGAACTGGCCTAAACTGGCTCCGCGGTAAGGGGAAGGAGAGAGAGAGCCCTGACGTAAGCCTAGAATCAGCGCCAGCTCCTTATATGGGAAAAATAACCAGGGTTACTGGGATGTAAAGGGATGTGGGGTATAATCAATGGTGGGAACTTTCTGTGAGAAATTTAAACTACTTAACTCTCTCTGATAGGCTGTACAATTTAAAATCCCAAAGGCATACTAGTTAGCTCTTTCGGATAGGCTGTACCCTCTGGAGTATCCAGCCAATGGAGAAACAGGGAGGGATGTGCTTTTTAGGCCTAGGATAAATAGTGCTGTGTTTGTTTTTGTTTGGTGCACCTACCACATTTCTGGCTGTGCATCTGTTCTTGCAAGATTGTGAATAAATTCTTTCTCCTCCACAATCGTGTGAGCATTTATTACAGCATGATTTCCAACAGCCTGTATGTCTTCCAATAATTTTAATGATCCTCCCTCTCTCTCTCTCCTCTCCTTCTTAGATCCAATACCCATTTGGGAAGCATGGAATAAATAAATTAGGAGTTAGCAAACATTTTTCTGTAAAGGCTCAGAGAGTTAATATCATAGGCTTTGGGGAACATATGGTCTCTGTTGCTTATTCTTCTTCCTTTTATTTTTTTAATCACCTCTCAAAGAACATGAGCTCTCTTTAGCAATTAGGCTGCACCAAGCTGTATGTGGGCCACATTTGGCCTGCGGGCTGTGCTTTACCTAACCTTGGGATATATAGTGCTATTCTGTGAGTCATTGAGGCCTGTTAAGTTTTAAAAAATATTTTTTCTCCCTGTGAGGTTCTGCAGAAAAAGTCAGCTTACCTAATTGACTAATCAGATTCACTAATCATTTTTCTCTTAGGTCCAATATGATGTTAATCCCATCCAACCAACTTTTATATATTGTATTTTTTAGTTCTAGGATTTACAGTTGGTTCCAGTTTGCCTATCTCTCTGGAAACTGGTTTTCTCTCTATTCATTATAACAATTCTTCATCTTTCTCATAGCTATCTTTGAAACCTTATAAGGTAACTTGTAAGGGTCTACTTATAAGTTACCTTATAATGTGGATCTACTTTTACTGACATTTTTCTACCTTTTATTGAAATTTTTCTCTTGGAAATAATATGTATATATATATGTGAGAGAGAGAGAGAGAATCTCTTCAAATGCATCATAATTTTTTATTGTTTTATTGAAATTTATGGGTGGAACATTGCAGATACTTTCGTCTGTTATCTTCCTCCAAAAAGTGTTGAGGTTTGTCCTACTGGGCAGTGGAATCACAGGGGGATCATTGTGAATTTGGGGAAGATTGATTTTAGACTTTCTTTGGTCAAGTATATTTTGATTTTTCTCTTACTCCTAGTCCAAATCTCTAAGCCCTAAATGCCTCGCTCTTCTGTTTAACCAGCACCTTCCAAACTTGTCTACATGTCTCCTGCGGGGAGCATCTGCCAAACACTCTGCTCAGCTCTTTCACCCACCATATGTTTGTACCCTTTGGAGTATTTTTTTCCCTGCGCTCTTCACTTATCTATGGTGCCAAGAAAGGGAAGCATTATTAGCTTCACATAAAAGTTGCCTCTGACTGTGAGACAAGAAAATTAATGAAAAAGACAACCTTGGGTGTTTGGCCTAATTGCTTGTGCAGTTCAGCGTGTAGTAAAGAATTTGCGGGGATAGTGTACAGAGATTTTGGTCGCTTTTGATTTTCCTATTCAACTTCCCAGCTGATTTGGCTGCTCTGAATCCATCCCTTGGCACCTCAGGTCATGAAACTGTGGCTTTGTGCTTGAACTCTATCTGCCTCGTGCCCAGTGAACTGGAGATAATCTCGGGGAAAAATCCAAGTAAATGTGGTTCTCACCCAGGGGGTTCTCTTCTTTCAAGGGCTGAGTCCTCTCGAGATTTTTCTCCAGTGATTTCAAGTACTTGTTGTTGTTTTTCTTTTAATCTTGTCCATGTTTTGTAACTGGTACCAGTAGGAGAGTTGATCTGATACAGAGTACTCTGCTATTACCCAAGGCTGACATTTCTGAACTCTGGTTAAATGCAAATACTTCATCCAGATATGTAGAGAAGTTATGTTTTTATTGCATTTTCTTTTTGCACAGTCAGAAGCAGTTTTTCTCTGAAGCTGTTGATGCTTAAATTTCATGGCACCATAAGCATATGGATAGTGGAGAAGAAACAGTCTTTGAAGTAAGTAAAGCCAGAGGCTATCTGTGGAAAATTTCTTCCAATAGTCGGAAGTATGAAATTCCTAGCGAAGGATTTCATTCTCATCCATGCCATATCAAAACAGAATTTCTCTCCTGTCAGAAATATATTTGATAATACAAGATACACAATAAACATATATTAAATTTTTTTGATGGGAATAATGTATTTGATAAAGTGGGACTATGCCATATTAACTACAATTTGGAAAACTATTTTGGAGATTTTTAATAAAACAAATGAAGAATTGATAGCACCTAATTCAGGACTATATGAAGGGAGCCTCTATAAAAACTGAGAGGAAATTTTGATAAAAATTTGATTACAACACAAAAATTAATAAGGAGCAATTAAATCAGTAAACGTCGTTTAGACAAAGGAAAGTGCTGTGGTCACTCTGAAAGCACAGAATGAATCTCCATCCCAAATTCGGATCAGATGTGGAGACTGATGGTGCCACGTGCTCACCACGGGGTCCGAAAGGCTCGTTACTCGCATCATGAGGCATTCTGGGGAGAGCAGGCAGCTCCCGAGAAGGCTCACAGGAGGCTTGAGAGAGCAGGGAGGGGCTGCTTGGGGTTCTTATGGGTTGGGTGGTGTGCCGAGGTTTGAACTTTCCTCTGGCACCGAAGGAAGGAACCTGGGCTTTCTTATCGGCTTGCCCAGATGTGGGGGGCAGAGGGTGAAATGTGGGGGGGGGGGGAGTGCAGAGGGCAAGAGGGGGGTTGGGGCTTAAGGCTGTCAGCCCAACAGCAAAAACGGGGCCAGCTCTCTCTGTGAGAAGCAAATTGTAATACAAATTTTTAGGTAATTTCAAAAGCAGTAATTCTTTAAGAAAAAGAGATGAATTTCAAAATAAAGTAGTGTATTAAATGAAAGGAATTAGTATAGGAAATCATTGAGAAAAGGCTCATATTTCTTACTGATTGGACATGAAATTCCAATGATGATCTGCAAAAATTGTTTTTATGAAGGCATAAAATTTTCACTATAAGGACATAAAAATCAGACAAGCTTATGAGTGTCAAGAGTTCAAAGACTATCTAAGATTAGACAGTGAACCAAACCCTCAGGTGTCCTGAAATCTTATAGCTCATAAAAGACAAGAATTTGATATAGGTTTACCAAAATTAGATGACCACCCTAAAAATTTTCATGACCCATTGATAAATTGTGAAACTTAAAGAAATTTCTAGACTATCAATAGTTATATGAAAGAGTATTGTCATATGAAGAGAGGATCAGAATATGCAGCCTAAATAACTGGAAAAAAGTATTATTGACATGTGTCAGATGGTTAGTTAATAAAAATACTTTGATATTTTTTCTTTATATTCTGATATTTTTGTTGCTAGTTTTTTACCATTTGTAATTTATTGTGATTCATTTTCTCATTCTAAATAAATAGTTGCTTTCCTTTTTAATTTTGCATCAGTTATTCTGCATTCTTTTTCTTAAGGAGGGTTTCACCCACCCAGTTTTTTAAAGCTTTAATCACAACAAAACTCATACTTGCCACTCTGAACAGCAATCATTATTTACACATACATCTTTTTTTTTTTGCATTCAGAAAAAAATCTGCCTTTTATGCTTTGAATATTGCTTTTTTAAAAAACTATTCTATCTCCTTTCCAGTCATTCCAGTTTTCTACTGCCTATGCTCCATATTTATCTAAGTTTTTCATTATTTTTATTTCATTTCTTTTTGCATTCCGAGAGGGCTCCTTGAGCTTTGTCTTCCACATAACTCAATTTTTTTGGCCTTGGTTCTGCTGCTTACTGTCTCACTGTGGTCTAATTTCTGCAGTCGCAGTCTCAGTTTCTTTATTGCCTTCCCCATCTCAGCCAGCTCTTCAGAGCACATCTGTCTCTCTCTGGCAGTCCCTTTTCTTTCTCTCTCTTGCCTTAGACTCTTATATTTGCTGTTTACTTCATAGAGCTTTGCTTAATTTTTTTCTTAGAATTTTATGATGAAGAGCAGCATATGCTTTTATAGGGTTTTTCTGTATTTCTGGAATACCCTGTTTGCATTTCTCTCACTCCCCCGTCAGAATCTATTAGCAGGATGTGTGTGTGTGTGCACACGTGTACACGTGTATATACTTCTCTCAGTGAGAAAGGATGTGCACGGCTCTGGTTTTTCACATCAGTAGAGACGGGTGTGTCCTCCTTGTGTCTTCTCTCCTGGTTACTGCTGGTAACCACCTGGTTGCGGAGGATAATCTGCGGGCCAGTGGCTTGTAGGGTCTGAGCGGTGACCCAGCCCTGGAAGGTGAGGACCTGGGGCGGAGCCTGGGGACCTGGGGGGCCTTCCGCAGGTGGTTTTTCCTACTCAACACGCTGCTGTGTCCACAGCGGGTGTCACTGGCCTCCACTGGACACACCGTCCTGCGGTGCCCAGGCCGCCTGGGGGCCGGGGAGGCCCAGCCCTGAGACGCGGGTTGCTCCCTGGCTCCGGGCTTCCTGTCCGCCCTGCATTTGACCTTCAGCCGCCCTGATTGCAGGAGCGCGTCTGTTCATCCTCCACCACGCAGTCCTTCTCGGGATGGCGTTTCTCAGGAAGGTTTCGCCCGGGTGGAAGGGATCCCCGGGCTCTGCAGCTCTCACGGAGCACCCACCCCGGGCCCTGCCTTCTCCCCGCAGAGCCCGAGAGGGACAGGAGCATCCTCACCCACGGAGACCCCGGAGTCCCTGCTGGCCCCTGCGTCCTCTCCTGGGAAAAGGAGGAAGGAGGGGAAAAAACAGCCTTTTTCTAAGGCATTCGTTGGAAGCCCCAACCACTGGCTTCTCCTTGGCCACCCCTGTCTGCAAGGGGAGCTGCAAAATGTTTGTTTCTTTTGTTTTGGGTTCAGTGAGGGCAGGGACCTTGGGTAGTTAACTAGATAACTGACGCTCTCTGTCATTCCCTTGCTTAAATTCCAGCAGAGAAACCTTTTATTGAGTTTGACCCTGATACATAATCAGTCACTTTAAATATAGACCATTGTCTCTTCTTTTTATTACAACTTTAAAATATTATTTTGGGTTTTGTAATTTTTTTGTCCCCGCATTGAAACTATTCCATCCTCTCTTAGCTTAATAAAAGACTTGTGAATATTCCATGGTTACTGAAAGAAAATGTATACTCTAATTTTGAGGATTAGGGTTTTATGTATATATGATAACTTATATGCGACTTAGACCTATCTTATTATAATTATTTAGATCTTATGTCTTCATTTGTTTTTGTCTGGTTAATAATTTTTGATCTGGGAGAGGTTAGTTAATTACATGTATGACTTTTTTTCCGTACCACTGATGTGTTTGACTTTATCATTTTAAGATCATGATTTCTTTGTGAAGACTCATGACAGCTTGGTCTGTTTTGTGTGTTGTATCCTTATAAAAAATGTCCATCTATGTCTCATAAATCCTGCCTTGATGGGCTTCAACATTGCTTTCTCTGGCTTTGTTTTTTTCTGCATTTTCGATAATGATTTTATGCAAAAGTTTACTTTTAACCTCTTAGAATCACTGTGTTGTAGATGTGTTACTTACAAGGATTATTCTTTATATAAAAATTAAATCTGAGATTTTTTTCTCATTTAGTAGACATGTTATTTCCAATTTTAATCTAACAGTTTTCTGGGTTTTATTGCTTATTTTGTTTCCCATCTTTTGGTGTTCATATGTATGTATATGAGTATATGTGTGATTTTTGCTTTACACTTCATATAAATTTGAAGGTTTAAATGGCTTTTTAGTTCTTCTAATATTTTTCTCTGTAATTTCAAATGTTATTTTCCTCTCTTTTTCCTTAATCATCTTTAGAGAGTATTTTTTTGACTTCCTTACTATTTAAAAAGAGGAATTTCTTCTACTTCTTATCAACTAATTGTTTTTGTTTTCACAATGTCAGGCTTTTAACATCCATATTTTTTCTGAAGCCACAATCCCTGTTTTTTTTTTTTTTTTTTAAATCCTTGGTTACTTTTCTGAAGTTGGTTCAATGCCCACTGCTGTCCTGGTGGCCATGGTTTCTCCATTCCTGATCCCTTGTGTTGGCTCGTCTCTCTGTGGTCTCTGAAAACAAGAAGAGGTCCTAGGAGGCTCGCGTGCCATATTTCCAGAGCTTGTTCTCTTTGAAGAGGTCTGGTTGTGACTGCCTGTCGGCCCAGCAGGTGTGGGCTTTCTTTCCCTCAGCACCCTGGAGACAAGAGTGGACGCTGTCTTGACATCGTGGTCTCCGACGTCTGAGGCCAGCTTGTGTTGATCCTCTTTTTAGTTCACTTGCTCATTGAATACTCTGTTTATTCCTGAGGTTTACAAGCTGCACAAGGATATAGCTTGGTGTCTATCAAACAGTATTATCTTCCTGATATGCAGTGTGCCCTTTGGTTTGGAGTCAGATCTTCTTTTATTCCAGAAAAATTTTCATCCATTATGCTTCTGAATCTTTCTTTTCGGTCTCATTTTTCTTATTGAGGGACACCACTTATGTATAAGTTGAATCTCAGTTCTCTCTTACATATGGATACATTTTCCTCTAACCCTTTTTACCATTTTCTTCTTCCCTTTTTTATTTTCTGTGACTTTATGAAACATGTCCTCTGGATCTCCAAAAACAGATTTTAAGCTTTTTTTGCATTTGCTATTTCTATGTGGATTTCACAAGCGTCATGATCTTGTTTTATATTTCTTCCTTGATCTTCATATCTCTCCTCTGAGTACAATTTCTCTGAAGTTAATGTTCCCTTTAATTTTTTGAAGAGATGGAGAAGTTTTTGCTTGAACACTTTTTATTTTTAATTTTCTGGATTGATTTTGTTGTTGTGTCTTCTTCTCTCTTGGGCCAGTTCCCTTCCTGTGTGGGTGGATTGTGTGGGCGGCTATTGTCAGTAATATTTATGCATATGTGCCATGACTTTTAGAAAGCTGTTTCACTTTTGAACAGTTCTGATCCTTCCTGAAATCGCCAGGTACTTAAGGAAAGTGTGACGAGGGACGTGTGCAGGCGGCGGGTATGGCTGAATCTTTCTTTGTGCGTGTTGTCTCGGGTTTCGTACGCTAGCTTTGCTAAGTGTGTGCAGCGGGGGGTGGGGGCGCATCTTCCGGTTTGGGCTCTCCCCATTTAGGCAGGCTGCTTGGGGGCTGGCCCTGGAGGAGCCCCCTGAGTGGGTGCTGAGGTGTGGCACCCGGCTTCGGCACCCCCTGTACCTGGAGTGTGGTGGCTGATGTCCCCCAGCGGGGGTCCCCTTTGGAAGTGACCCTCCACTGAAGGACACTGTCCCCTCACCGCTTGATTCACCCCATCACCATGGCCCAATCCCACGCCCCCCTCTCCTTAGAGATGCAGTACGAGAGCATCACCCAATCCAACACCCACCTGCAGAGCTCTGTCTCAGACCCCGTAAGACCCCGGGGCAGCAAACAGACAATTCTGTGCTTTGTGCTTTAGTCCTTTCACTTCCGCTTTGCTGGACTGAAGGGCCATTTTCCCGTCATCTCGCTGTTTGCTTCTCATGTGTGTCCTGTGGAACCCTATTCCCTAAGACATTTGACAAAAAAGTATTCTATGTTCAACACATTCTGAAACTGCTGCCCATTATATGTTCTAGAGTTACACCACCATTAGCATGGCAATAGCCCCAAACAATCTTATCATTAAGAAACTCATTGCAAGTTCTTTAATTCAGCATTTTCCAAATATTTGTTTACAAAACTACTTTTTTTTTGTATAATGTTTATTAATTTTTCTGGTAGAATCATGTCCCACGGGAACTGTTATTCAGGAAATGTGAATCCAGAATGCTGACTTCTCAAAAATAGACTCTAAGCGGACCATTGCATGTTATGAGGCATTTGAATGAAAAAACCTATGGTTTTCAGGCTATTGCCCACTTCTAAACAGTGATGCTGTGACAATTCCCAAGTCATGAAACTCACTATTTTAGCAATAATTATTGTGGGCTCTGAGCTCCCATCCACCAATGCGTTTAAATTTTGCCCTGGTCATTTATATTGGTGATTATCCATTCAATTTGCTTCAATTGTATTACATACTCATGTGTCAGTTTCCCTTAGTTTCTCAAGGAGGTGATAGGGCCGGAGACCCAGGTTATCATTTTGGACCAAATGACTGTCATCAGTACAAAAGGATGTGTAGGATATTGACCTTTTCTTTAAGGGTAGCTGTGTGGCTCACGTGACAACATGAATACAAATGGACTTTCAAGTCCCTAGCGTTTGCTACTCCAGGTTGTGAGGGGATGCAGTGTGCCAGTTGTAACACCTCGCTGAGTCACTGGTTAAGTACACCGATGGCCAATCGCTGAGTCACTGGTTAAATACACCGATGGCCAGTTCCGTCTGATCGCTGCCATGACACACTGAAAATTCTCCCTGCAGACAAGGCAACAGCCTGCCCTTTTCATGAAGGAGACAAGCCCTGCCCCTTCCATGATATTCCCCAGGTGAAGCCCCAGAGGCTGACAGGGCGCTGGGGACTTTTCTTTTCAACAGCAATGCTGTCACTGTGTGTTGCTGTATTTTAATTAAATTCCTTGGCACTTGTGGAAATGGATTCTTCCTCTGGACATCTTCATCTTTAGGTTTCTTGAGGCCAAAGCTTGTTTCCGGGACAGTGACCTCCTTACTAAACTGGTTAATTTATGAGTGCGAGAGTTTGGGGGGATGTAAGATATGAACAATTAAAATGCTGACTCATTAAAAATTCGAGGAAACTCCAAATTTCAAGATACATTCTCTCCCATTTCCTCTTACAGGAAGAACAAAATAAGACAATCCCACAAATGAGTGGAAAATATGTATTCTTAATAGGATGCCTCCAAACAATCTGGGACTGGAAGATTATCGATGGCCCAGTCCTCAGCCATGGTGAAGAGGGGTCGTCTCCTTGACATGCAAGCCGCTAATGTATATACCCAACAGGGCGGGCTTAACTCACATGCCTGCCCGCAAATGATTTGATTAGACACAGTGTACGCACAAAACCCCAGTACATGAGTGGATCTCATCACTGCATCTCTGTGAAGTAAATTATTATTATTATTATGTGAAAGGCTTGAAATTATGCGATGAAAAATGGTCACACCCTGAAAGAAATAAGCTTTGGTATCATGTCTGCCAGGCTCATATCTATGTTAACAAGCACACCAGGTGATTTATTACACTTTTAATACGAGCTGACAGTCGGGAAATAAAGATTTCAGCCTCTCATATTCAGATCTACAATTAGGCATCTGAAGATGAGTGTAGAATTTGGTTCCCTTTTAAATGAAATATTTTTAAATTGATGATATAACTGAAACAATGTAACCTTTTGTAATTAGGTTTCAAGAAATGATATAATGATCAACTCACCTGTTTTACGATTGCAAACATCTGTCTCTTTTAGACTACTCTCTCAACCAAATCCAGAATAAAGTCTGGTGGCTGGACTTTTCTGAGACAGAGTTTTCATGCATTCAGTGTTTGAAGTCCAAGCTTTTAAAAACATAGGTGAAGGAGTATTTTGGAAGTCAAGAAGTTTGAAGTTCTTGATAAATTATGATGCAGAGACGTATTTGCGAGAGGTAGTGTAATCTGGTTTCCAGTGTCATATTACCATTTGTTTTTGTTACTACTGAAGTAGAGAAAGAATACTGAGCCACTGAAAATAATGGTCTTGTTTGTCTCTATATGTCCAACTGAAATGCTTTAGTATTCTTTGCTTTTTTATGTCTCTTCACAGTACTCAGTATGGTGTTCATCCACAATAAAATCTCAGGAAATGTTTATTAATCGGTAAAAGTAAAACAAATAAACAAAAACAAGTCTGTGGATTGCATGAATTTGAAAAAAGAAAATCTCCTTCAGAAAGTTTCAGGTCTTTGATTTTTACATTCTCAGTAGAGGGTTTTTACTAATAAGAATTTTTCAGTATTTTAGGGAGAAACTGAAAAATCATTCAGATGAGCTTGCTTGATTTAAAACAGAAATGAATTTTCAAACACTGTGAGATAAACTTCCTATCTATGTACTATATAGTCATATGGAAAAGACAAACACAGACACACATATATACACATATACAACATAAAGAGGCAAGAAATTGTTATCAAGTCCTTTGTCATTCTAGGACAACTAAGAAAAAAATAACGGATGAATTTTCATACAACTACAGCTAATCTGGGTAACTCAATGCCAAATATGATTCTCCTTGAAGGATCTGGACAGATTGACTGGCATCTCCCCACTCCCTGCATTTCTTCTCTGATTTATATACAAATAAAAAGGAAGGTTTTTTATCTGCTTGCAAAATATTTATTGAGTCTGGGAAATGGCACAAATAAATGTGCTATGAAATAAGTCACTTGTTTCATTTTATATACAACATGTTTTCTTCTCATCCTCCAAGTATTGTTTCTTTTGGATTTAGGTATCTATTGGATTTTGTTGTCAAAGAAGCACATAATTTTTGAAAAGGAAAAGTAGATATGCTGGATAGGGCAATTACTTTGAAGCTTACGTATGTGTTAGAGCAGTGGTCCCCAAAACGCGGTCCCAGGCCCAGCAGTCTCAGTGTTTTGGGAGAATCAAATTCCTCCCGGGTGCCTGTTTGTAGAGCCAGTATCATAGTGCCTAGTCCTCAGTACTTCAAAAAATACTGCTTTCCTTCCTCCCTCCCTCCTTCCTTCCTTCCTTCCTTTCCTCTTTCCTCCCTCTCTGGTACTAAATGAAATCTTCTGGCCATTAAATATATGAAAAGGCTTTAATCCCCTTGAGTAATGGGGCACATTTAAAAAACAGTGAGATACCATTTTTCTACTTTCAGCTTGACAAGGATGTGGAAAAACATATGCTCACAGACTGTAGGAGACGAAATTGGTACACCTTTTGGAAGAATAGTTTAGCTATTTCTATAAAGATTTACACCATCTATGCCCTTAGGTCCCTCTACTGTACTTTTTAGAAGCTCTCCTTCAGAAATAGTTTCATGCCCAGAAAGATGCATGCAAATCAGGGTTCACTGTGACATTCCTTATGGTAGCAAAGAGCTGGAAACTGCCTGAATTGAAAATTTGGGGTATCAGAATTTCTGTGAATATCCATCCATTATCTATCTATCTATCTATCTATCTATCATCCATGTAAACCCAATGGCATAGTCAACACGCATATTGGAACTATATCCAATTTGCACATATGTGCAAAAGATCCAGAATGCTAGACTCCCAAACAGACCTAAGAGTGGTTATTTTCAGGGAAGGGTTGCAGGGTTGAAATTTCTGTATGGTTTCTCTTAAAGCAAGAGAACATGTAGATTTTTCAGTTTTATAAAAGCAGCTAGTATGAAAATAAAAGGACACCTAGGGAGGCCCCATTTCATTCAGAATGCTGTGTCCGGGCTCCAAGTTAGGAAAAGCGAAGCAGGCTCCTGTGGTTGCCCTTGCTGAGCTCGCCGCTGCGGGGATGGGCGCGACCCCCCGGGAGAGAGGCGTGGGCTCCCAGGTGAGCTGTGCTGTCCCGGAAGATGCCTCACCTGGCGGAGGAAGCTCCATTTGCCACCTGTGCAGCCAGCGTTTCTCCAGTGCCAACGGCTGGGCCACGGCCGTGTTCTAACCACCCTCGGTCAGTTCACAATTTCACTGGGCGATGGAAACATAAACACACGATCAGATGCCATCAGTGAAACAGCAGGGGCTGCACAGAGGGCCGTGGCACACAGCGGACAAACTCCCCCTGCCTGGTGAGGGTCACGTGAGTCATCGTCAGATTTGCAATTTGGCAGGAAGAAGGTGAGGGGTGCACTGGAGGGGTGTGAGGATGGCTTGAGGGGGATCTGTTTGAAACTCTTGCAATGCCCAATAAGACATTATAATTTGAGAGCTGTTTTGGAAGTAGAATAATCAGGAATGCTATCAGTAAATGAAGTAGCATTGGCTGACACATAAATTATAATACCCCTCCTCTCTATCAGTCTACTTCATGAAGAAATGAGCCTCGAGTTACGATACATGGGCAATAAATGTTTTTCTGGGTTCTCCATAATTATCACAGTCAGAGAAGGTTTCCCTGTTTGACCCTAAAAACACATGTTTCCAGGAGAACACAATCCCAAAGTAAATGAGTTGATATCAACATACTGTCTCCTAGAATTAGCCTTTATTGATAGCTAATTAAACTGAAAAGCATTTAGGTCAACTGCTGACACATTTTCATAATTATTATTTGCTAGAATAAACCATTAGAAAATATGTGGTAAGAAATCAATAATTCCAATACATTTTTCCCCCATTCTCAAATTAGGGTAAACCTACTATCCTTCTCTAAGGTAATGGAAATTTTCCATTTAATCTTGAATCCCAGGTCTGCTCTTCCATAAGGAGAAATTCTCATTTTCTTGATTCTCATTTGGCTGATTCCTGGAATATTGTCATGGTGTATGACTTTTGTGATGTTGCTTCTTTTTTGTTTACAACCACAATCATAACCTGGAGTCCTGAAATGCCTTTAGCTTCAATGTTAATCTGCTTTTGAAAAATACAATGGCAATTGCTATTTTGTATTGAAGAGGCACAGACCTTCCAAATATGTTCTATAATTGTTTTTAAATTTTTACTGCAATTTTTACATCCAGGATATGACAAGGGAATGGTATAGTTTTTAATATATCATGTAGAATATAGGGTGGTGTTTTGAAGTTACAAACATAATTTTCCTTTGAAAATGGATCAAAATGGGAAGTATTCCTTGGCTTATATCAGGCACTTTGAAAAGAGATAAGCTTAGAAAAATCCACACAAGATTCTGGTTTTCCCAAGGGTTCCAACAGAAGAAGACAACCGACAGCCAACACAGAGGATGTGGCCAGTGTGGTGAGACAGGCCTGGTGAAAATCTGGGTTTGGCCAACTCCCAGCTTTATGATCTAAGGCTCTTACTAGACATGTGCGCTTGACCGCAGCCTTTCTCTGCCTGTAAAATGAAAATAATAGCTCCTACATCACTAAATCTGTATTTCTGAAACCTGGCTGCACATTTGACTTGGTGGGAAAACTTTTGACGCTGCAGATGGTCAGAACAATTAATCAGAATCTCTGGGAATGGGGCCTGGGTGCAATAATGAGGAAGTCTCCATTCTTCATGTTTGGCCATTGACAGCTTCCAGGTCCCCACCTGTCCGCTTGCCCAACATCTGGGCAACCCAATGAGAAAGCCATTGCATGCCTCTGCCCCTTTGGATGGTGGACATCCCACCACCCAGGCCCCACCCTGGCCCCACCCACCTGTCCTGGTTCTACAGTCGCCGTGTCCTCTCTGTGCCTCCCTGGAGCGTCCCAGTTGTTGGTGACAGACTCCCCTTCACACCTCCCCGGGGAGGGTGGGCATTGCCAGTCTGGACATGTGGCTAATTTGGGGTGGGTGGGGGGTTGACCTCACGCTCTGGAAGTAACAACAAAACACTGGGCCTGGGTATTTCAGACATGCTGGCTGATTTTAATTTACAGGGTAGAGAGCCATCACCCTAAATAAATGGTGTTTTCATGCATGCGATTTCTTTATATTTTCTTAATAATTTCTCATCTAACTCTCTCATTACTGCTTGTGCAGTGTGTTGTAATAATTCCCCAGGTACAGATAAAAGAAGTGAGACTCAGGTTAAACTCTCAAGGTCACAGAGCTAGCAATTTCAATGCAGAGCTTCAGATCTGGTCTTTCTGGCTGAAACAGACGGTCTCTTTCTACTCCAAACGCCGTCTGACACCTGTGAGCCCAGGCGGTGATGACTCAGACCCTCCGCCGAGCTGGGAGCGCGAGGGGCAGGGCTGCAGCTCCTGGAGCGCGTCAGGATGCGCCGAGGGCCTCTGGGGGCCGGGGTCCTTGCTGTGCGGTGCGACGGGGCAGCTCGGTTTCGAGGGGGCTGTGGGGGGGCGAATGATGCCCCCTTTCCACCCCTCCCCCCACCTCAGATGTCCAAGTCCTAACCCGACGGTTACATTGTCCAGGACTGGGCGTGTGGGCCTGGCGCGTTCACCAGCATCCTTGAAGGGGAGGCAGGAGGTCGGCCTCGGGGAAGAGGCCGTGAGACTCCAGAGCAGCGGGACCAAGGGAGGGAGCCGGGCAGGTGGGCAGGGGCGACCCTGGATCTTGACGATGGAGGGAGGGCCAGGAGCCCAAGGACACATGCGGCTATGGGAGCTGAGAGGGCGATGAAGGAGACGCTCCTGGAGCTGCCACACGGACCAGCTGGCACTTGACTCCAGCCCCGAGAGACCGAGTCCAGACTTCTGCCTCCAGGACGGCAAGAGCCTGACTCTGCCTTGTTCTGACCTCCAAGTCGCGGTGGCTCGTCTCAGTAGCCAGAGGAATTGTTGGCCATGCAGGCAGCCCTCAGGCCACCGGATTCCCGGGAGCTTAGATGAATTTGTCCCCCAACTCCAAGCCACTGACCTCTTTCATGACACTGTCTCGTAGCAGAACATCTCTTTGTCAAGTGTAGATAATATCACGTTCTAGTTATCGAGGAGTCCCTACTCGTGCCACCACTCATTACCATTTTGGGGGGCCGTGGTGTATCAGTGGCTCCAAGGCAGCTCCCTTCCGGAGATTTCCTAGACCAGGGATAGAAAATCTTGGGGATGTAAACTTGTCTACACAATAACAACACTCTTGTATCGTGGCATTTAAAATAACCCTGCATTTGGAGAAAAGACTAGGAGTGTTTTCTATAAAGGAAACTAGGAAATGTCAACTGGGCATTGAGAGCAGGGGCCTAGTGACTGAGCTGGCAAAGACCCACCTGGAGAGCCAGGTGCCAGGTGTGCTGAGCAGCCGGCTTTAGGAGTGATGGGCCTTCAGGAAGGGAGGGTGGCCCTCCCATCTTCTCCCTTGCCCTTCTGCTCACACGAGGAGCAGCTGGCTCCCCGAGCCGCACTGATCTTAGCGAGGGCTCTTCTGCAGGCCGGGGCCTTTTTGGTCTCTTTGCTACTGGAGGGGAGGGCTCAGAGAAAACGAAGTGGCCTCCTCGGGAGCCGAAACACCCAACCCCACGGCAAGTCTGGCTTTGGCTCACGCTGGGATGGCTGAAATGTGGGCTCCACTCGTGTTTGCAGGAGGGTGAGAGCAGCATGTGGGGCCCTTCTGCTAGGCAGAGATAAACCCCCCAGAGGGAAAGCCACACTGTTTTTCACGAGGTGCTCCACTGGAGAGTGACCAGAGCTATTCAGAACTCTTGTAACGTTTAAAAAAATCCTGTTCCCTCCTCACAGGCTCGAATCTATGAACCAATACATAATGATTAAATGTCTACTTCCCCTAGAGAATAAAGGCTGCTCCCTTTAGTCTCTATTTGCTAATTTCTAATGAGGAAACCAAAAGGTATTTCAATGACTTTGAACAATACACAATACACTCAGTGCAGATGCAAAAATTCCTTAGTGGCGGGGAGATACCGTAGCCCCAACTGAACAGCCCTTTATTATGTGGAACTGGGACTGTTTGACCAGATGTCATGAAAACCATTTTAGCTGCCCAGTGAGGTTGTCTATTCTTTACTGATGGATAGTGTGGGAGCCCCAGGCCCAGGGCCTTCCCCAAGTGCCTTGAAGACTGCACACAGCAGCTTGCGTGACATAGGACAGTTAAGGTTTAACCTATTTTCCTTGTAATATCAGGTGCTAAATGTAATCTATACCTGAAACTACCTCCTCCCTGAGACTCCCTGAGACACTGTTATCTCTATAATCCTCCCCTCCTCCCTGTTGATTACAATCAGTCCCTCCCTACCTTGCACTACCCGACTCCCCACCTCATGCTCTCATACCCATTGGAATGTGGAGCCCCTATAACCAGCTTATTCAGCCCCTCAAAGTGCGGACTATTTCCACATTGTGCTCTGAACTAGCTGCCATCAGAGCAGCTCCTGAATCCATCCAGAGAAGCTCCTGAATTCAGGGCAACATGACTCAACTTTCCCACCCCGTAGGTAAGCCCCATAATAAAAGGTCACGTCTCAGAACATGTCCAGTGCTTTCTTTAGTCCTTTTTCTTTATAGTCCTTTGGCTATAAAAGCCCTCTTGGGCCATGGCAGATGAGATTAAACAAACACATCCGTAACCACTGTGGTTAATCCTAGAAGTGCACTGGGAAACAGGAAAGTGGATCCAAACATGCAAAAAGTCCTGGGCAAAAGATTGGACACACATCTTATTGCATAAAAGAGGGAAATACAAGAGAAAATGACACACTGTGGACAGCATGAAAAATGCTTAGAAGATTCCTAACGAGGTGTTATTTCTTTTTTAAAGGAGGCCAAGGTCAAGGAGGCTTTGTACACTATGTCCAATGTTTGCTCTGCCTTCCCTCCAGGAAGGGAAGGATTGGCATTTTACTCTAATAGTGATCCACTCAACAGGAGAATTAAAAGATTCAGGTGCTTCTGGCTTTTGTGTTTTCCTTTGTTCAGGGACAATGTGAGGTATTCAGGAGAATGACCGATTAACTTCTTATGTCAAGTGGGGGAGGGAAGTGGGCTTTCGAGCTGAAAGCAGGTCATCTGGAGGAGCCGGAGACAGGTCAGCAACCTCCCGGACAAGGTGACAGGGGAGGATAAGGGGTTGTTAGGGTGGAGGCTGGTGTTTCCTCCTGGGATGGGGAAGGAGGAAGGAATCGAAAGCAGCCGCTGGAGAGTGAGGTGGGGGAGCCTTTGCGAAGCCCCATCTCGCAGTCGGACGTCACAAGCATGGTGGCTCTTCAAGGTTTGATTCAAGAGCAACAGCATTGGAGAAGGAAGCAGAGAAAACTTGTTCCAGATCCTTCACATATATGCCCTAATTTAGGTCCCCATTTCTCAGTGAGGAAACGAGTCATGGAGACATCAAGTTTGCCAAGTAGGTCATGGTCAAGCCTAGACTTCAAAGGGGGCTGCCCCCAAGTTCAAGTTCTATTCTCAGTCCCAGGGCTGGGAGACTTCCGAAGAGCACGGCCAGATCACACGATTTCTAGAAGCAACCAGAGCATTGCAGTAAGAGGAGCAAGGGGTCAGGGATGGGGGACGTGGGGAAAATCAGTTTACTGGTACTTTGTTCCTTGATTCCCTCACCATCCGATGTGCCTGGGGTGCAGGGTGGCACAATGAGCGCCTCCGTGGTCTGAGGGGTCTGGGTTGGAAGCGTGAATCTTTGAAGCCTCCCTCTTTCCTGAGCACAGCACGCACTTTGGCTCTGGAAAGGATGCTCGGGGGTCTCCTCCACCTGGGACGCCTGCTGCTCCTTCTGCAGTGGTGCGGCTGGTCAGGACCCCCAGGCACCCTACGTGCCTGTCTGTGCCCCAGAATCCTGCCCGAGGGAGCACGAGCACAGGGCCTCGGAGAAGTGTGAGGAGCCGCAGGGGGTGAAGGGCAGGTGGGAGAACAGGAGAACAGGGCAATGGGGCAGGGGCCGCAGTGGGAGCTGCAGCTCCCCCACCTCGCGAGGAAGCGCCTTCCCCAAGTAACAGGTGCACAGGAGGGTGACCCAGAGACCCCGGCCGGCAGTCCCCTGGTGACACGTGGGCCTCAGGAACAGGTGGGGCCAGGCACTGCCTCCCGGGGGGCCCACCTGAGGGTCCCGGAACACCCTGTGCCGACCCATCTCCCCTGTGCCCAAGGAAAACTCCACCGAAGACCAATTCTTGGAGTGGCTGAGCTTTCTGGAGTTCAACCACTTCCTATTAAAATGCTAATAGTGCCCAGAGTATTGTCGGCTCATTACAGGATGCCACAGAAGAATTATGTTGAAAATCTGTACTCCATCTCCTGATTGCCTGGTAACTTGTCTCCTTAGTCATCCATTTAAAAAAAAAAGGAAAAAGAAAAAGAAACAATTTAAATCATGTATTGCCTCTCAGATACTTAACTTTGATTGAACAGAATTGCATTGAGTCTGGGTTGGTAGCTGGAGTCTTTGAAGCTACCTGTCCCCATGCCTCATTGTGCCCACGGGAAACAGGGCCCTGGGCTGGCCCCGGGGGGTTTGCACGGGAGCCCCGGAGGGAGCCGCCAGGGCTCTGCTGGTGGGCATGGGAACGTGGCACGAGCACAGGGGTGCCATGGAGACCCCATCACTTTCTAGTGTCCCGAGCTAGGCTGCGCTACCTGCACCCGCTGTTTAGACGGAGTTGGGGTTTCACGACAGGATAGTCCACTTGTCTTGTAAATTACGGGACAACCTCAGAGAAAACAAAAGGGAACAGGACAGTGATGGAGACGTCTCCTGCTCCTGCCTCATGAGTAATCGAATCCCCTGAATAAACGTCATCCCAGGTGTCCTCCTTCTCCCCTGTGGGGGCTTCAGAGCTCTGACCTGTCAGGAAATAAGAGTGATTGAGTGAAAGAAACTGAGAGGGGTAAGAGAAAGCAGAGCAGGGGTCTTTTCCTTCTCCCTTGGCCCCGTGCCTGGCAGGGCTGGAGGTGGCCTGCTGTGGTTTCCAAGCCCGTGCTGCCCTGTTCTGTGTCCAGAGCCCGGGGGCTCGGGGCCTTTGTCTCTCTCTGGTCCTAGAAGGTCCACAGAGAGGCCATGGCAGGGGCCTCAGGTGAAGCCCAGCTTTGCTGGGGGTGTTTTCATGGGCCCAGTTTTGAGACAAGGTCCAGTTCCCCACCGCCATCTTCATCTCCTCAGGGGGCTCGTGGCGAGGGGCAGGAACAGGGTGTTGGCATTCCTGGGAGAGATGCCCCTGGGGGAGAAAGCGGCCCCTCCAGGGGGGACGTGCAGGCTGCTTGGCGCCAGGCAGTCTAGATTTAGGGTCAGCTTTTGGCAGGACAGTCTGGGAAGGTCGGATGCTCAGGGCAGGAGCCGCTGGGCATGGAAGCTGGACGTGCGTGTGCCCAGTCCTGATGGGAGGGGGAGGCAGGTGGCCTCACCCAGCTGGGGCTTCACCAGTCAGAGGGAGCACTGGGGTCATTTTGGGCAACCCTGCTCATTGCACCCAGTTTAATGATGTACATATATATATTCTGCACATTGAGAAGACTTGGAGCCATTTAATACACTATAGGTATATACAGAAAAGTCAGCCATTTCTGCAGGCACCTGCGACTGGCTTTGAAATGAACCCCAAGTGTCAGGAGACAATTTCCCCCCACACACAAACACACCTTCCAGAAGGCTCCCTGTGGCTTCATTGACATGGATGGGACATGCCTCCCCTCGGCCAGGAGAAGGAGCTTCTATAATCCTATAATCTTGTTGGCCAACTGGTCATCTCACTCTTCACTCTTCTACTGTTGACGCAGATCAACAGAAGTTCTTCGTCTTCCCTAAGTCAGAAAGGTTTCCACCCGTTCCCGCTATCCCAGAGCCCTAAACAGTCATGACTGGGGAGCCCCTGGAGCAGGGCCCTGGCCATCTTCCCCGAGACCCTCCTGAGGATGCTGCGTGAGGACAAACACTTCACCCGGGGCCGGGAGGGGTCGAGGCAGTAAGGAAGGGACACGCGTTGAGTGCCTACGAGGTGCCAGGCTTTGTGCTAGATGCTTGCCCAACCTGGTCTATTCTGCAGCAATTCCACGAGGCCGGCACCTTGATCCCTTTTGCACAGCAGTTTACAAGAATCTCCTAACTGGTGTGTCCCCGAGCTGTGACCGAAACACAGGGCTGCTTCCCCAGGTTGTCTGTGTTCTGCTCACCTCTCGGGGGCACTGGGTGGAAAGATTTCCGGCTTCCTCATCCCTGGTGACCTGACCATGAAATCAGACAGAAAAAACTTACCTAAGATCATAATCATATGTTAGTCGGGAGACCATGTCAGAAAACACACATGGGGAAAAGGTTTCCTGTTGGTGAACCATAAGTTAAAAACCAGCCTTTCTCAGAGCTGTTGTTTGCCTAGAGGCAGAGTTTTAAGGTTGGCAGGTGCAGTTGTGGAACCAAGAGTTATCAGCAAATGGAGAAACGATGGAAAAAGAGGCAACCTCATTTTGATCATGTTGGAAATTCTGTTCAGCTCTGGCTGGTTGTGAGGCCCTCAGGTTTAGCAAATCATGAAAACCCCAGTTTTAGAATGATCTTCCTTGGAGGCAGCCTGCACGCCAAGTAGCCGGTAGGTGATGACAATGAGCGAAACGAAGCATCCCAGCACGGACACGCCCCAGCCCTGCACTATGGCTTATAGAGTGACGGTGGCACTGCGCTGGCCGGAGAAGGATCGGGCTGAGCCGGGTTAGCATTCGTGGCCGTGTTCGCTCCATCTGGGAGAGCCCCGTGAGGAGATCCCTGCGCAGGGCCTGCCTGGAGATGGGGCGAAAAGACGCAGAGTGGGCAACAGAGCCGGCTGCGCTGGGGCCTGGGAGACCGTGGTGAGCGTCACACTCTGCTGGCAGATGCCGATGAAATCATCCCAGGATAACACGAGTCTCACGAGTTTCCCTGATGGAAGGCATTTTGGAGCCCCGGATTCTGTTTTGTTTAGATCTCTCCCGGCAGTGGCATTGTTTGTGGTTGGAGAGAGCATCCCGGTGCCCGTGAGAAGGTGCCCACGCGCCTTCACCGCCAGCCCTCGCTGGAAGCGTCTCCACCGCCCTCTCTTCCAAGTGGGTGTGCTGGGAGGCGCCGGCTCTGCCAACTCTGCACAGGGGGCAGACGCTCCGGCACCACACATCGGGGGTGCCAGCAGCAGGGAGCTGTCGGACAGGCAGGCGTGGCCAGCGGGGAGCCCCTGAGCCGGGCTTCTCCCGGTTTCACAGAGGACCCCGTGTCCGGCAGGGGCCCTGGAGGTGGCAGCTCCTGAGGCCGTCTCACGGCGGGTTGTGGGTATGCGTGAGGGAAAGCGTGTGAAGGCGCGGCTGTCGGGACCAGATGGCGTAAAACACAGAACCAGCACCAGCCCCAGGGGTCCAGGCACGGAGAAGTATAGAAGACGGCCGGGGTCTCAGGGCAGGGGTCTCAGGACTCTACTGACACTTGGCTTCCCTCGGAGAGCGCAGCAGCTACGGCTCTACCTGGTCCCAGCGAAGAGGGTCAAGGGCGTGGAGTCGGGCTCCTAACCGATAATGGTGTGGACGCCTCCACCAGGGGCCAGCTGGCCCGGAGAAGACGGGGAGCCCAGGAGGGGAGCAGGCTGTCTTCGTCAGCGGGGCACGCCGCCAAAGTGTTGGGCAAGGGGGTCGCGATGTGCAGCTGAGGCCTTCGGTGATGGCCTCCTCTCATCCTGGCCAGTTGCTCCCTTCCGTAGGGGCACATTGGCAAAGGACACGAGCTGCCAAAGGAACCCGCACCTCCATTCTCTACTCAGGGCTCCCCAGCTCTAATGTACCTGGGGATCTCGTTAACCTGCAGATCCTGATTTCCCCGTCCAAGGGGGGTCTCAGTCACCACTTGTCACAACTCCCAGGTGGTGCTGGTGTCTCTGTGGTGAGGAGCTAAGGATGTGTCCTCCTTTGGTTTGCGGTGAAGCTCACATCTACGCCTAAGGGCTCCTCAGAGAGAGGCGGAGCCCCCGTCCCCACCCAGTGGTTACACGTAAGCTCCCAGGCCTCACCCCAGACCCACTGAGGCTGAAGCCTGTGGGGTCCCAGCACCTGTGCCTCACCAGCCTCCAGGTGAGTCCGATGCTGGTAAGGCTTGAGGACCACTGCCCGGCTCTACTCGGGGAGCGCTGGTTCCCTGGGACACCTGCGTTAGGTGCCCTGGCTTTCCCTCTGGGGCCCATGGACAGTCTAGGGACTGAGCCCCCAGAAGGACTCCAGCCCAGCCTCCCGCTGGTCCCCGGATGGAAGGACGCGCCCTGGGCCTGCTAAAGTTGTAGCTCTCCATCCCCGGTGACCTTCTTATCCCACTTTCCTGTGTCTGTGCAGGCGCATTGCTTTTGTCCCTCATTTGTTTCTTTTTCTATTCCCTGCCGACTGTCATCTACTCTGTGCTTCTGGCTCTTTGTTTGATGTTAGAATATAAAACGAGGAGGTGCTAGCCTTCCCCTGGCAGTGTGCTTCTCCCCAAAGGGCCAAACCTCTGCTAACAATCAGGTAAACTTCCCTCACAGGTGAGAACGTGATTCACCTGCATATTGCAGGAAATCCTCACCTCTCTCTCAGGCTCTGCTTCCTTCTCCATCTCATAGGCTCCTTGCTCTGGTCTGCCGTTCCCGGGGTCCTGCATTTTGCTGGGACCCTAGTTCTGCTTGGCCTTTTAGAATTGATTATTAGTTGCATGCTCTGGCTGACCATGACTTTTTTCAGGTTTTCCCTTGCATATGGTCTCTCCAGCCCAGTCCCACTCCTCTTACCCACCTGGGCCCAAGTGAACTTCCAGAATACTAGCCCAGGCCGATGTCCTGGTCAGCAATTGTCCTAATTCCTTAATATGGTTTTAAGTGGCTCCTCCCTGGTCTCAGGTTTTTATGTCACCTTAATTGACCAGGGGTCCTTCTCCCATCCCATGCCTCTGCAAGCAGGAACAGCTTCTACACTCATTCTTGCACTCTTTCGAGTCTCATGGAGCATCGACAGGCCATTGACCATGGGTCAACGATGATCAGGAGCAGATGCCACTGTTTCCCACCCCTGCGATTGGCCCTGGCCTGGGGCTCCTTCTGCACACACTGAGGCCCGACGCTGGTGGACTTGGGAGGCTGAGCTCCTGCGCCTGGACCCGGCTCTCCTGAGACAGCTCGGAGCATTCCCTCCACACTCTGTCACATTCACAAGTCCTTCTGAGAAACCAGGCACAGCACCCAGAGCTGACGAGACCAATGTCTACTCTCCAGGCTTTCATCCGGAAAGAGTCTTTTTCCCAGTCTCTCTTGTACTATTCCAGATTAATTCCTTCTTCCCGATTGTTCTAAGATCGTAGAAAAGATCCTCTCCCAAACAAAGAAGCCCAGAGCCCGCAAATAGGAGAAACAAAAGATCGGTTCCTATCCAAGAAGCTCTCTTCTTTCCTGGCCTCTCCTGAGGCGGCTCCAGGAGAGAATAAGCAAATTGGACCAGGATCAACATCTAACGAATACATTGATATTTTTAACTGTGATTTTTCCAATGCTTCTATTGCCAATTTGACTACATTTAAGAACACCAATTTTGTCAAAAAGTTTTACAAATGAAACAAAAAGCCAAACAAGGTAGAGAAAATTATCAGTAATATAATAGATAGTGAGCTCATAGCCTGAATGTCCGAGTGTAAAAAATTTAGTAAAAAAAGTTCGACATGAGGGAAAATGGACATACTTAGTAAATAAACAGTGAGTTTTGACTTCAATAATACCAAAAGATCCACCAACCATCACACTGACAAAGCTGAAAAGCCAGGATAATGTTCAGTCTTCTCTGGGTGCAGAGACACAGCTAATCTTCCTCACTGCTGGTGGAAGAAAAAATTGGTGCAAATGTCCTGGAAAACAGTTTTACAATATTTATCAAGACACTTAGAAATATTCAGTGCGGTCGCAGTTGACTCGTCTGGGGGGGGGAGGTGGCGGCCGGTTGCTAAATCCTAGGCTCTCAGGATTGCTTGGAGGGTACCAGCGGCGGGGGCTCTTTCCCGGAGGCGAGGGCGAGGCGGGGGACTTGGCCAGGTCCCCGGCGGGGTGGCGTGCAAAGTATGGAGGGCGGCGAGAAAGGAACAGGCGGGACACGTTTCTTTTTAGGGTGAAGAAACCAAGAGAGTTTATTAGGGGAGAGTACAAGCTTATATCGGGCGTTTAGAGGGCGGGGTAGCTGTAGAGGTTAAAGGCTTGGATTGGTTCTGAGAGGGCGCGGAGGTTGATTGAAAAGGGGCGAGAGTTGCTCCGGTAACGGTGTCTGGCAACAATGTATGCGCACTGGTGGTAATGGGAGTTGCACTGGCAACGGGGAGTGTCCGGGCAAGATAAGGGGGTGGGGAAAAGGCGGTTCCCTCCGGCAAGCCTCCCCTAACAGTGTTATATTGGGTGAGGAAATGGGGCCTGCCTCCAGCCTCACTTTCCCAGGCCCGGGGGGCTGCGGAGGGCGCTGTCGCCCGTGCCCACCACCCTCCCCAGGGGCTGATCAGGTCCCCCAGCCCAGGCCCGCCAAGTTGAAGCACGTAATCAGTGTCCCGCAATTCAGATCCTTTGATTCAATAATCATACTTCCAAAAACATAGCCTAAGGAAATGATCCAAGATGCAGAAAATTTATGCATGCAGATGTTTATCCGTGTTATTATTCATATCGAAAAATTGTAAATAATCTAGCTAATAGTAGGGAACTAGTTAGATACATTTTGGGAAATCTTTATAGCAATATTTTATGACTACTGAGAGAATTTTTAAAAAGAAGATGCTTGTGAAAAAATTAAGTTAAAAAGGGAAAATATTCCTATATTGTATGATTCAATTATGTTTAAAAAATAAAGATGCATTTTCAAAAGGCTGAAGTAAGACATACAAAAATGTTAGCAATAGTTATCTCTAGGTTTTGGGACTGTGGGTGACTTTCTTCTCTTATTTATTCTAATTTATACATTTTCCTCAATGAGTTTACATAAGGCTTATTTTATAAATTACATACATTTTAAAATCACCTACCGCCCACCTCCCAACCTCTTCCCAGAAGTCATTAATGTTAACAGGTTTGTATTCTTTCTGTCCCTTTCTATGCAACTACGCACATTGAAAACAAACAAACAGAAATTGGTTTTTATTTTTTATTTGACTGATACGATACTATATCCTATAGCTTGTTTTTTCACTAAACATCTTGGAGATATTTTCATATGATATTTAGCTCAAAATATTTTTTTCCTTTTTTCTTTGTAGCATGAGATGCTTGATCTTTAATTACAAACACTTTCACATGATTAATTCACACAGCTAATGAGTAAGTGAGGTAAACATGTCCCACATGAGGATATTTTCCTACTTAGAACTGAAAAGCATGTGCGTCTGAAAGTCTCTTTCCAGGATTGAGCGTTGGTGGTCTCTTATCGATCACCTGTCCTGCCACGGGCAGTGAGAACGGTGGTGAGAGGTAAAGGTAAATGAGACCTGGTATCACGAACACAGCCCAGAACAGAAGGCCGCTTGTCCCACGGAGCAGCAGAATCCAAATTATGAATTAGGTTCCAATCTCTTTTTTTGGGTACTTGTAATGCTGACTTGAGAGCATTTTGACACTTGGATTTAACAAAGATTTTATGAATTCATTGACTCCTTCCAGCAAAATTTTGACTGATTCCTACAGTTGATTCCACACTTCCAAGGTTTCAAAGGCAAGCTCACCTTGCATTATTTCTGGGATTACCACAATAGGATCTTTGACAGTAGTCACCTCTTATAATATGAACTTGAGGTTTACAAGCTTCCTTGAAATTAAAACTGTAAAAACTAAAGAGAAAAGTTATAGATTTTCTTTATTTCAGTGATATAGGGGAGTTCTATAAATCGCCCGAAGGGGATTGTCCGATTTTGTGTGACTTTTGTGCTAAGTGCCCAGATCTGTGGAAGACCCGCACTGTGAGATCGGGTGATTTAGTCTTCATTGGATGAGGGGGAAGGGAAGAAAAGTAGAAAAGTAAGAAAAGTAAGAGAAGTCAAGTAAGGTTGACCTTCTCTGGTTTTCCTCTCCCCTTGCATTTCGTTCCCAGCGATATCGTTAGAGCTGGGGAAGACGTCCCCCGTCTCTGTCCTCGTTTGCCGGCATCCCCTGCTATGAGGCGTCTTGTGGGGAGCAGGTGTTTAAGGCTCGTTTCCTCATCGGGTTTGATGCCATCCCACTTACCCACTTACCTTTTCTCATGTGAACTTGTTGACTAGAGGATTTCCTTTTTTTTTTTGATGATCTAAAAATCATGCTAAGAAATTCAGACAGCTGAGACTTTTTTTGTTTTCATTTTCTTCTTAAAGCAAAAACAAAACAAAAGCATGCATTTTCTTTTTCTACATGTTGTTTGAGTGTTTATGTTTGCAGAACAAACTGGAGAAAACAAAATGTGCCTTCCTTGTAAATGTATTTGACTTCAATGGTAAGAAATTGATCTGGTGTACGTGATTAGGGGCAATTTTATAGTAGGCCAACTATATCTGTATCTAGCCAAGGACAGTTAATTGCTTTAGGAATATGAAACTTGGAACTTACAGGCCTGGAGTCCAAGGGTCAGCTCAGAGGCTCCATTTATTATAATTCCATATAGTGAAGCCAGCTCTGCTCCAAATATGCCTATTTTGAATATTGAATGCTGAGAATGAGAGCTGCTTCTCTTGTATTTCTTTCTGTATGAGAAGGTGTCAACCGAAGATCCTTGGTATGTGTCTGCAAATATTCCAATTTACATTTGTAGAAATTTTCCATTTGCTGACGCAAGCATGTGGCAGAGAAATCTAGCAAATATGATTCACATCCTGATGTTTATCAAACAAAGGAGAAATGATTCCAGGGCAGAAAGCTGCCTGCTTTAATAAACTCTTAGACATCTTCAGAAACCAGCTTGTTATACGTTATTGCAGTTTCTGGTTATTTCTTAGCTTGCATGACTGACCAAGCATCCCCTCCGGGCCCCATAACCAGCTCCTCCATTATCTCTGCTCATAGTTTCATCTGAGCTTTGCTGACCCCACCGCACTTAGAATCAACTCTCTTTTTCATTTAAAATAGATCTGAAAACAAAGCACTGTGGAATATGAGCATCTGTGATATTCTTTCCAATTCAATCTGTTGTTATTTATAGTTTCTGGTAATGATATATAGACAGTTGTTTATTTTTATAATGACAATATTTTAAGGAAGCACATTGGATTTTTGGCTATTGAAGGTTGCGTATTTTTTACAATTTTAGAAGGTGACAAATCCTGCAAATGTGAAGTCTCTTTTTCTGTTTACTTCCTTGCTTCATTGCAGACACTCATTTTTATTATTCAGTCTTGTGTATATTTTTGTGGAATTTTATTTTCCGGGGAATTGCACAAGGGCTTTCTCAAAATCCAGAACTGGATTATTTCCGTCACTTCTTACAAAGGAATGTTGGGAAAAATGGCTTCCAAGTTTTTCTTCAGGGGGTGAGTAGGGAGAATTTCAGATCAGGGAATTTTCCCAACAGTGCTGTGCGTGGGGGGTGTTGGGGGGTGTTACCTATACAGAAAGTAAAGTTCTCTTATTCTACACATGTGCAGTCTAACTCGTTCCTTATCATTCTCCAGCAAGGTATCACTTAATGTTCTATATATTTTATTTGCTTTTAGTTTTTGTTTGCTTTTTTCCCCAAGATGAGGGAAAAGATAGACAGTGAGTTAGCGCTAAGGAAAAGAGTAAGATTTTTTCCCTTTATTAAGGGCTACAAATTGCTGAGCTTAAATGACTGGTAATGATGTTAAACTAATGGACAACATTACTAGACACATAGTACGAACAGGGCACTCCAACCTTCCCACACCCCACGGACAGTGTGGTTGTCCCCGTTCAGGAAGGAGCAAACCGAACTCCAGAAGATCTAGAAAGGCAATGCCAGGCGTCAAATCCATGTCAGTCCAGGGACAAAGACTGCACTTTGTACCTGAGTAGAAGTCTCCGTTTGTTCACTTCCAAGCACAAACCGAAGCAGTTGAACTAATGCCAGCATGTGAGAAATCCTATTTTTGGACTTCACCTGTTGTTAATGATGTTGCAATGGATGCTTTCACTTTATGAAAGATTAGACCAGACGCTTCAAAGGACATCTTATTACTGTTATTTTCTGATCACAGACCAGGCAGTTTCAATCAACAAGTGGCTGCCCACTGGTCTCGCTGTAATGCACGACCAGAGCTCTCAGGTGAGGCTCTGAGAACACCTAACAGCCCCACCGCGTTCTTTTATTGCCCCAAAACGCCTCTTGCACTTTCCCCTTGAACCACTAACACCTCCACGTCTCGTCCCACGTGGCTGGTGTCTTGCTTCCTGCGGCACTGGGAAACTGGTTAGAAAGAATTGGGAGAAAACTTACATTTTGGTCTGCCTTCGTCTGTATATTCTCTCTATGTTTTCATTTCCTCTTCCTGTAGAGGTTAATCTCTTCACTCGTATTGTGAATTCCATTTCCTCTTACCCTTTCAAAGATTTCAATCCTATAACTAAACCCTCTCCGTCTGAATTCTCATAATCTCACGTCAACCTCCTTCGCACCAGCCTGCAAACGTGCTCCAGAATTTCCTAGATTGAAACACACCAGTGGGCTGCTACCTCCACACCAGCCCCTCGCTCCAGCCACGTGCCCTGCCCTGGTCTCCTTCTCAGCCCCTCTGTGTCCCGATCCTGAGGAGCCGGCTCACTCTCTTCCCTTGTTGCCATGGCACCGTCCCTCGGGGTGGGCCTTTCTTGATCTTTATATTTTCTTTATCAGTTTTGCTGACTTCTTGCCTCTGCTATGATTCTAAGAGTTGGAGTTCCCTAGACCTTCCAGTTTTCTCTAGCTACACTCTCCATTCCCTTAAATACAATCTATAGAATGTTTACTCTCATATTTATATCTCCAGCTCCAACGTCTCCCTTTGAACTCTGAACTCATATGCATCCTCCTCCTCCGCATCACCATCTGTAGGGAATACACATTTCAAAACAAACGTGATAGAAGCAGAGCTGTTCATTTCTCTAAGTCCTGACCCTAAACTTCTATCTCCCGTAGCCACCCCCATCCCAGCACACGGAGCCACACCATCAGTTGCCCAAGCCAGTCCTCTAGGAGTCACTCATTTTCTTTTGATATGGAGTGAGTTGTATCCATTAAAAATACAGAAAATATTGTATGCTCAGTACAGAAAACATAAAGAAGAAAACAAACAAAAATCCACAAATCTACCATTGACCACTATCAACTTGGTATAGAGACTTCCAGATGCTTTTCTGTTTATTACAAAAATAAGGTTTTATAGTTCATGATTCCTTCAGTTTCAAGAGACAGAGAGTCAATTCAAATAGTCTAAGCAAAAAGAGATTTCAACAGCTCATCCCACTGAAAAGTCCAATGGATGATGCTGCTGACCCCACGGGCTCAAACCAGGTCAATGTGGAACACATTCAGGTCAGCCCAGCCCGCAGGGAGGCTGCTTCCCTGTGAGCTCCAACACGGTGCCAGGATGTGTCACTGGTCCCGCAGGTGACGCCGTCTGCCAAGCTGGCTGCCATGCTGGGGGACACCCTAATTGGTAAATCCCACCCATCCCACATGGACCACGAAAGAGGGAGGGAGATTCCCCAAAGAAATGCTGGGGAGACAAATTGTCCGTCTTGGTGATCATACCATAATAATATTTTATCCTGTTTCTCTCATTAGCAAGTTATCATGAACATCATGTCAACAAATGTAATTTTAGAAACACCAGTTGTCATGAGAGCTGTAGTCAGATGTGAGGATGATTAAACATCTATTTAACCATTCCTTAGTGATGGGTATTTAGGTTGTTTTCAACTTTCTTTAAGACAATTAGTACAGGTGACAGTCCTTTTACTTAAATATTTGTACACTTTGAACTATTAACATGCTCAAATATTTTCAAGAAATGGAATTCCTGAGACAAAGGGCAGGCACATGTTTAATACTTTTGACAGATTTTTTTCAACTGGCCTTCTAGAAAAGTTGTGCAAAGGTACACTGCCACCAGCAAGATTCATGTCCCTGCCTTCAATTCCTCCGAGTTTATACCTAGTAATGGGATTGCTGGATAATACGGCAATTCTATACTTACCTTCCTGAGAAACCTCCACACTGCCTTCCAGGGTGGTTGCACCATTCTACATTCCCACATCCTCTCCAGCACTTGTAATTTTCTGTTTTTCAGATAATGGACATTCTGGTGGGTGTGAGATGATATCTCATTGTGGTTTTGATTTACATTCCCCTAATAGCCAGTGAAGTTGGGCATCTTTTCATATGTTTTTGAGCCATTTGTATTTCCTCTTTAGAAAAGTATCTGCCCATGACTTTTGCCCATTTTTTAATTGGGTTGTTTATCTTGTTGTTGAGTTGTAGGATCTCTATAAATATTCTGGTATTAAACCTTATCTTATATGTGGTTTCCAAATATTTCTCCCATTACACAGGCTCCCATTTTACTTTTCTGACAAAGTCCTTTGATTCACAAAGGTGTTCAATTTTGAGGAGATCTCATTTATCTATTTCTTCTTTCATTGCTCACACTTTGTCTGTAAGGTCTAGGAAACCACCTCCTATCACAAGATCTTTAAGATATTTCCCTACATTTTCTTCTAAGAGTTTTATGTTCTTGGCTCTGATGTTTAGGTCTTTGATCCATTTTGAGTTAATTTTTGTATAAGGTATCAGATAGGAGTCCTCTTTCATTCTTTTGGATATGGATATCCAGTTCTCCAAACACCATTTACTGAAGAGGCTGCTCTATCTCAGTTGTGTGGGCTTGATCACCTTATCAAAGATCAATGTCCGTAGATGAGAGGGTCTGTTCTGAACACTCAAATCGATTCCACTGGACAGTATTTATGCCAGTACCGTGCTGTTTTGACCACTGTAGTTTTGTAATTTGCTTCAAAGTCAGGTAGTGTGAGACCTCCCGCTTCATTCCTCTTTCTCAAGGTATTTTTGGCTATTTGAGGCACCCTGCCCTTCCAAATAAATTTGGTTATTTCTATTTCTGCAAAGTTGTTTGGATTTTAATTGGTATTGCATTTAATCTATAAATCAATTTGGGTAGAATTGACATCTTAACTATATTTAGTTAAGTAATAAATGCTCCTTCCATTTATTTAGTCCTGTTTGATTTCTTCTAGCTATTTTTTGTAGTTTTCTTTGTAAAGGTCTTTTGTAGCTTTGGTTAAATTTATTCCTAAACATTTGATTCTTTTGGTTGCTATTGTAAATTGAATTTCTTATTGATTTTCTCCTCATATTTCTCATTAATAGTGTACAGAAACACTGATTTTTGTACATTGATCTTTTACCTGTCACTTTGCTATATTCATTTATTAGCTCTAGTAGCTTTGCTATATTAATTTATTAGCTCTAGTAACTTTGCTGTCATTTTTTTTTTTTTTTGGATTTTATACATATAGTATCATGTCATCTGCAAACAGTGATAGTTTTACATCTTCCTCTCCAATTTGGATGTCTTTTATTTCTTTTTCTTGTTTAATTGCTCTATCTGGAACTTATAGCACAATGTTTAAAAACAATGGTGACAGTGAGCATCCTTGTCTTGTTCCTGATCTTAGAGCAAAAGCTTTCCCCATTGAGTATGCTGTTAGCTGTGGGTTTTTCATATATTCCCTTTATCATGTTGCAATTCCCTTCTATTCATTTCCTTTGGAGTGTTTTCATCAAGAAAGGATGGTAACTTTTGTCAAATGCCTTTTCTGCATTATTCAAGATGATCATGTGGTTTTCCTGTTTTTCTTCCCAGCACTGCCTTTGCTGCATCCCATAAGTTTTGATATGTTATGTTTTCATTTTCATTTGCCTCATTTCATTTCTCTTGTAATTTCTTCCTTGACCCACTTGTTGTTTAAGAGTGTGTTGTTTAGGCTCCATATGTTTTGTGATTTTTCCATCTTTCTGCCTGTTATTGATTTCCAACTTCATTCCATTATGATCCAAGTAGGTATTTTGTATAATATCAATATTTTTTAATTTATTGAGACTTGCTTTGTGACCCAACATGTGGTCTATCCTGGATAATGATCCATAAGCACTTGATAAAAATGTGTATCCTGCTCTTGTGGGGTGTAGTGTTCTATAAAAGTCTGTTAAGACTAGTTCAGTCATCATACTATTCAATATCTCTTTTTCCTTATTGATCCTCTGTCTAGATGTTCCATCCACTGATGAGTGTGATGTATTGAAGTCTCCAATTATTATATATAGAGGTGTATACTTCTCCCTTAAGTGTTGTCAGTGTGTGCCTCACGTATTTTGGAGCACTCCGGCTTGGTGCATAAATATTTATAACTCTTATGTCTTCTTGAAGAATTGTCTCTTTTATTAATATACAGTGTCCATTTTTGTCTCTTTTAATTGTTTTACATTTGAAGTGTAATTTGTCTTAGTATAGCTACCCCTGCTTTTTTCTGGTTATTGTTTGCATGGAATTTATTTTTCCAACCTTTCACTTTCAACCTATTTTTGTCCTTATGTTTAAAGTGAGTCTCTTGTAGACAGCATATAGGTGGTTCCTGTTTTGTTTTGTTTTTAATTTTTATTGAGATTGTTCACAAACCATACAATTATCCAAAGATCCAAAGTGTATAATTAGTTGCCCCCGGTACCCTCATACAGCTGTGCATCCATCACCACACTTAACTTTTGTTCAATTTTTAGAAAGTTTTCATTACTCCAGACAAGAAATAAAGCAAAAGAAGAAAAAAAGAAAAGAAAAGAAAAGGAAACTCAAATCCTCCCATATCCCTAACCAACCCCCCTCCATTATTGACTTGTAGTATTGGTATAGTACATTTGTTACTGTTGATGAAAGAATGCTGAAATACTACTAACTGTAGTATATAGTTTCAATAGGTATATATTTTTTTCCCCTTTATGCCCCTCTATTATTAACATCTAGTTGTATTGTCATACATTTGTTCTGGTTCATGGAAGAGATTTCTAATATTTGTACAGTTAATCATGGACATTGCCCACCATAGGATTCAGCTTTATACATTTTTGTCTTTTGATCTCCAACTTTCCTTCTGGTGACATATATGACTCTGAGCTTCCCCTTTTCACCTCATTCACACACAATTCAGCACTGTTAGTTATTCTCACATCTTGCTACCGACACCTCTGTTCATTTCCAAACATTTAAGTTCATCCTAGTTGAACATTCTGCTCATAATAAGCAACCACTCCCTGTTCTTTAGCCTCATCCTATATCTTGTTACCTTATATTTCATGTCTGTGAGTTTGCATATTACAATTTGTTCCTATCAGTGAGACCCTGCAATATTTGTCCTTATGTGTCTGGCTTATTTCACTCAATATATTGCCCTTAAATTTTTGTCATCAACCCATCTTTTTTTAAAGATGGTTTTGTTCACACACCATACATTCCATCCTAAGTAAACAGTCGATGGTTCCCTGTATAGTCACATATTTATGTGATCACCACCTTCACCACTATCTCTATAAGGGCATCTACATTTCTTCCACAAGGCAGGAGGGAGAGTCAAAGAATGTAGAGAGGCAAAAGAAAGAGGAAAAAAAAATGACAGCTAGGAAGCAGCAAAAGGAAAGATAGCCTTAAATCAAAGCAGAATAAAGAGTCAGACAACACCACCAATGTCAAGTGTCTCACACACCTCCCCTTATCCTCTCTTCTTATCTGCATTTACCTTGGTATAGTGCCTTTGTTACATTAAAGGAAGCATAATACAATGATTCTGTTAATTATAGTCTCTAGTTTATGTTGATTGCATCCCTCCCCCAATGCCTCCCCATTTTTAACAACTTGCAAGGTTGACATTTGCTTGTTCTCCCTCATGAAAGAATGTATTTGTACATTTACCACAATTGTTGAACACTCTAGATTTCACCAAGTTACACAGTCCCAGTCTTTATCTTTCGTCCTTTCTTCTGGTGTCTCACATGCTCCCAACCTTCCTCTCTCAATCATATTGATAGTTACCTTTGTTCAGTGTACTTACATTGCTGTGCTGCCATCTCCCAAAATTGTGTTCCAAACCTCTCACTCCTGTCTTCTCCTATCACTCTGTAGTGTTTGCTTTAGTATTTCCTGTAGGGCGGGTGTAAGTCTCTCATTGTCTGTCAGAAAATATTTTGAGCTCTCCCTCATATTTGAAGGACAGTTTTGCTGGATATAGGATTCTTGGTTGGTGGTTTTTGTCTTTCAGTGTCTTAAATGTATCACACCACTTCTTTCTTGCTTCCATGGTTTCTGCTGAGAGATCCGCACATAGTCTTATTAAGCTTCCCTTGTATGTGATGGATCACTTTTCTCTTGCTGCTTTCAGGATTCTCTCTTTGTCTTTGGTGTTTGATAATCTGATTATTAAGTGTCTTGGCATAGGCCTATTCAGAGCTATTCTGTTCAGAGTACACTGCACTTTTTGGATCTGTAATTTTATGTCTTTCATAAGAGATGGGAAATTTTCATCGATTATTTCCTCTATTATTGCTTCTGCCCTTTTTCCCTTCTCTTCTCCTTCTGGGACACCAATGATACGTACATTCTTATACTTTGTTTCATCCTTAAGTTCCCGGAGACATTGCTCATATTTTTTCATTCTTTTCTCCATCTGCTCCTTTGCGTGTAGGCTTTCAGGTGTTTTGTTCTCCAGTTCCTGAGTATTTTCTTCTGCCTCTTGAGGTCTGCTGTTTTATGTTTCCATTGTGTCTTTCGTCTCTTGTGTTGTGCCTTTCATTTCCATAGATTCTGATAGTTGTGTTTTTGAACTTTTGATTTCTGCCTTATGTATGCCCAGTGTTTTCTTTATAACCTTTATCTCTTTTGCCATATCTTCTCTAAACTTTTTGAATTGATTTAGCATTATTTGTTTAAATCCTGTATCTCAGTTGAAGTGTACATTTGTTCCTTTGACTAGGCCATAACTTCATTTTTCTTAGTGTAGGTTATAGTTTTATGTTGTCTAGGCATCTGATCTCCTAGGCCACCCCAATCAGGTTTTCCCAGACAAGAACAGGCTGAGGTCACAGAAGGAGAACATATTCAGTATCTGGTTTCCCTGATGGTTTTTCTCAGAGGATTGACACATCCTGTGCTTTTCTGCCTGGCAGGTGCAACTGTCAGCGTGTAAGAGGGTGTGGCCCACAGCTCTCCTCCCCCAGGCTCTGGGGTCTGGTTCAGAATGTAAGGCAGGCAGTAGAAGAGCTGGGGCCCTCCCTTTCCTCTTGGGAGATATGCCCCCTCCAGAGAGGTCATTTGCATATCAATAAGTTGTTTCTCTGATTCTGCTGGTCAGAGTGCTGCAATTTTAAAATGGCCGAGGCTTTCTCTACTGCAAAGCGCTGTGGGCTGGAAACAGCTGAGGCTTTCTCCACAGAGAGAGAAAGGGACAGAAAGCTCCCGGATTCATCTGTCAGCCAGAGATAGCACCTGATCCTCTGGGTTCCTCGACCTGAGACAGTTATGTCCCCCAACTCTCCCAAGGTCAGTTGTTGCCAAAATTCTCTGTCTGCTTTTTGGGGAGTCACTGTCTGTGTTGAGCAGTTAACATTAAAACACCAGTTGGATCTGGGCTGAGGTACGCTCGCTTGTTCAGAGAGTGCTGCTCTCTAGCACCGTGAGGCTTCTGTGAGGGAAGGGCTCTCAGCTCTCGGCTCTCAGCACAGGTCTGCAGTTTTTACTTACAGATTTTATGCTGCGATCTCTGGCATTCCTCCCAATTCAGGTTGGTGTGTGATGAGAGGACGGTCACGTTTGTCTCCCTGCAGTTATTCCAGATTATTTACTAGTTTTTTAGTCATATATGAATTGTTCCAGGGGGACTTAATAGTCTACCACTCCTCTCTATGCTGCCATCTTAGCTCCTTCCCTGGTACCTGTTTTTTAATCCATTCTGCCAATCTATGTCTTTTTATTGGTGAGTTTAATCCATTAACATTTAATGTTATTACTGTAAGGGCAGTACTTTCTTCTACCATTTTGTCTTTGGGATTTTATATGTCATATCTTATTTTTTCTCTCTCATGCCTTTTACCTTTCCTGATAGTCTTCATTTCTACCCTCTACTCCAAATCTCTCTCTCATCTTTTCCTATCAGCCTGTAGCACTCCCTTTGGTATTTCTGGTAGAGTAGGTATCTTGTCCACAAAGGCTCTCAGTGTCTGTTTCTCAGAAAATATTTTAAACTCTCCCTCATTTTTGAAGGACAGTTTTGGCGGACATAGAACTCTTCGTTGACATTTTTCTCTTTCTGTATCTTAAATATATCCTACCACTGCCTTCTTACCTCCACAGTTTCTACTGAGAAATCCACCCATAGTCTTACAGAGCTTCCCTTGTGTGTGATGGATCATTTTTCTCTTGCTGCTTTCAGTATTCTCTCTTTGTCTTTGGCATTTGACAATCTGATTAGTATCTTGGAGTAGGTCTATTCAAATCTATTCTGTTTGAGGGTACACTGCACTTCTTGGATCTATGATTTTGTTTTTCATATGAGTTGGGAAATTTTCAGTGATTATTTTCTTCATTATTCTTTCTGCCCCTTTTCCCTTCTCATCTCCTTCTAGGATACCCGTAGAACATATATTCATGTGTTTCTTGTTTCATTCAATTCCCTGAGACCCTGCTCAAAATTTTCCATTCTTTCCCCTAACTGTTCTTTTGTGTGTTGGATTTCAGATGTCCTGTCCACTAGTTCATGAATCCTTTCTTCTGCCTCTTCAAATGTGCTGCTGTAGGTCTCCACTGTGTTTTTCATCTCTTCTATTGTGCCTTTCATTTCCATAAGTTCTGCCATTTAATTTTCAAATTTCCAACATCTTTATGCTCGCTCAGTGTCTTCTTTATATCCTTCATCTCGCAGTCGGACGTCACAAGCATGGTGGCTCTTCAAGGTTTCGATTCAAGAGCAACAGCATTGGAGAAGAAAGCAGAGAAAACTTGTTCCAGATCCTTCACATATCTGCCCTAATTTAGTTCCCCATTTCTCAGTGAGGAAACAAGTCATGGAGACGTCAAGCTTGCCAAGTTGGTCATGGTCAAGCCTGGACTTCACAGTGGGCTGCCCCCAAGTTCAGTTCTCTTCTCAGTCCCAGTGCTGGGGAGACTCTTCTGAAGGGCATGGCCAGATCACATGATTTCTAGAGGCAACCAGAACAATGCAGTAAGAGGAGCAAGGGGTCAGGGATGGCGGATGTGGGGAAAATCGGTTTGTTGGTATTTTGCCACAATCTCACGGTGCTCTCCATTGCCTTGTTTCTAGTGCTGTCCCTGGCCACAGCTACTGCCTCCTTATGGATTGCAACTTATACAATTCTCTCTTCTGCCTGATGGTTGTGCTGTGCTAACACTTCATGTCATGGATGAGTCCTGTTTCCCTTGGGTCACAGTTACTGTGGTTGGGTTTGAGGAAGTCTCTCATTTTCTGATGAAATTGGGCAGTCATTCCTCTGAACAGCATCCCCTGGGAGACATTCAGATTGACTAGTTTGAAGTTCTCTCAAGCCTTATGATTTTATTACATTCAGAAGTCCCCACAGTGGATCTCAGAGTCTCTCTGAACTATAAGTAATCAATATTAAATCCCTAGGACATCTCGACAGAAAAATACTTTAAAAAATTTAATAAAGAAAAATTAAAAGATGAAAAAAATCCTTTTCTAATTCCTTGTTTAACATTTTCCCTTAAAAACTTTTGCTATATCCTTCTTTTTAAATCATTTCAGCATGCTTTACATTAAATTGAATTAAATGGTAGCAGTTATTGAAACTGAATTGGCAAGAATACTTATTTACCATAATGTTTTCTGTCGTGGAGGTGGAAGATCAAAATATTATGCATTTATTTGAATTTCAATTCTGCAGAACATATTGGTTAAAATTTAAGTGTATATTCTATAACACATTAATTCAGTATTTTAAGTACAAAGTAAACACAGTGGAAAGATTTTTCCCCTTAGAAAATAATGTTCCAAATAGTCTGATCTCATGTGTGGCCACACCTCATCTCTGCTTCAAAGGTTCACCACCTGTGCATAACAGTCAGCAAATGTTTGGGGGCCCAGGGTCTTCCCCGTCCCTAATGAGGAGCAAGACCTCAGAGCACGTAGCAGCCTATGGGGCTGGGACAGAATTTGAAGGTCATCAGACTCCCCCAGGGGGGAAGGAAAGTAGAGATGGTGTCATAAAGAAAGCAGTGAAACTCCCCTCCCCGATCACTATTGATAACAAACCTCCAGACCCCTGTGTCACGAGACTCTGCTGAAACTGTTCTCACACCCTATGGAACGTCTTTGTCCTACACTCATAAGCTGCCCTTTGCACACCCCACCCTTGTGGAGCACTAATTCCATCTTCCTCAGTCGGCCACCCCCGAGGACCCTCCTGTTCCTCATAAAGCCATGTCTCACTCCGTGCCAGGCGTGTTGTTCGGTTTGAGGGCTGTGCCCACCCAAGCCCTTCAAGAGCCAGGTCGGAACGAATGTTAAGGTAGCACTGAACAGTTAACTCACACAGTACCAACCCTTTCTTTATGTGAGAGCAATTGCATTTACACCTCCAAAATGGTCTTTCAGGGGTGAATGAGCTTGTCCATGCTCAGTGGTCTGGTTGGCGGTGGGGAGAAGGGCCTCCCGTCTTCCGGGCACCAGAACCAACGTTACAAATGCCAGCGAGTGTGCACCCAGCCCAGGCACGTGTGTTCATGACTCCTGGAGGGGCTGATTAAATCAGATCCCCTGCAGATGAGAAAAGCACTTGCTGAGAGAAAAGGAATCTACATTCTGCAACAGGAACTCTGAAATGGCATTACGTGTCTCGCACGGCGGTTTTGACAGTTTTCCTGTTTCTTCCCACCGCATTCTGGATCAGTCCTTCCCTGAGTGTCCATGGAACACCCTCTGTTTTCCTAGGCTATTTTCCAGGCATTCCATCTTTCATTCCTGTTAGACCTCACGTGTCAACTGTGCCTCAGATCTCTTATAACTAAACGGATTTTGCACACGCAGTTGCCGGTAAGCACAGTTTTTAGGCCCTGAGCTGTGATTTGCCCCAATGTGTTCTCCGTAACACTTGCTGTGACTATTTTTTGTCTGTACTTTTTCTGTTTCTTCTAACCTGAAATTCTTCACTTTCCTTTAATCAGATATATGCCACAACACATCAAATAGCCTCTTCCATTGCTGACATTTGTCCTTCATTTTGGTTATTATCATGTATAAGAGAGGTGTTCCTTTAACTAAATAATATGATTTTTTTTAAGCAAAATTGGAAACATTCAAAGCACACGCTCATCGCCAGTCAGGAGTGGTGTACTGCGGTCGCAGTTGATTCTTCTGGGGGAGGGTGGCGGCCGGTTGCTAAATCCTAGGCTCCCAGGATTGCTCCGAGGGTACCGGCGGCGGGGGCTCTTTCCCGGAGGCGAGGGCGAGGCGGGGGACTTGGCCAGGTCCCCGGCGGGAGGCGTGCAAGTATGGAGGGCGGCGAGAAAGGAACAGGCGGGACACGTTTCTTTTAGGATGATGAAAACCAAGAGAGAGAGAGAGCTTTATTAGGGGAGAGTACAAGTTTATATCGGGCATTTAGAGGGCGGGGGTAGCTGCAAGGGTTAAAGGCTTGGATTGGTTCTGAGAGGGCGCGGAGGTTGATTGAAAAGGGGCGAGAGTTGCTCCCGTAACGGTGTCCGGCAACAATGTATGCGCACCGGTGGTGATGGGAGTTGCGCTGGCAACGGGGAGTGTCCGGGCAAGATAAGGGGGTGGGGAAAAGGCGGTTCCCTCCGGCAAGCCTCTCCTAACATTTGGTATATTTTGGGTGAGGAAATGGGGCCTGCCTCCGGCCTCACTTTCCCAGGCCCGGGGGGCTGTAGAGGGCGCACTCACCCGTACCCACTACCCTCCCCAGGGGTGGATCCGGTCCCCCAGCCCAGGCCCGCCAAGTTAAGGCACGTAATCAGTGTCCCGCATTTCCCCCTTCTTTTCTAATTAAAGGAAGAAGCTTACCGGAGAGGTCCGCTAAGGGATGAGGGAAGGGGGGAGGTTGGGGAGGGGAAAAGGGGTTGACGGTGGCTCAGCGAGGTTGGAGCTCGGCGTTGGTGTGGCGCCCGGGCGCTCGACAGGGGCCTTGCTGCTTGCGGGATGGACGAGGGTGGGGGGTTTAAAGTTGGAGGTTCAGAGAAGCTGGAGCTCGAGGTTGGTGCGATGTTCAGGCGATCGAGAAGGGCCTCGTGGTCGGCGGGTTGAACGGTGGCGGTGAGGTCGCGGAGGGTTGGTTGTCATCTCGGAGTAGGGAGCGTCAGAGGTGGCGAGTCGCTGGTACTGGACTTGCACGAACGAGGAAAAAATAGCATCCGTTTGTTTCCTTACAAGCTGGACAATTCTGCGGATAATGTAGGGTCCTAAGGTGAGAGCTAGAATAATCATTAGTAGGGGGCCGAGGAGAGGGAGGAGGTATGGGAGGAGGGGGGTAAAGATGTGGGACCAATAGCTGGTGGCTTCACGGTCTTTTTTGCGTTGTTCCAGTCCCTCTCGGACCTTTTTTAGGCTGTCCTCAGCGAGACCTGTGGAATTGGCATATACACAGCACTCTTCTCCTAGGGCGGCGCAGAGGCCTCCTTCTTTGAGGAGGAGAAGGTCGAGACCTCGGCGGTTTTGGAGCACGACCTCAGAGAGGGAATTGACAGAATTTTTAAGATGGGAAATAGCGTTTTGTAGGTGACGAATGTCCTCGTCAACAGCCGCCCGGAGGTGAGTTAGGGCGGAGCCTTGACTGGCTAATGCAGCGATTCCGGTGCCAGCGCCTGCAAGACCTAGGAGGGAGGCAATCGTGAGGACGGTGATGGGCTCTCGCTTTTGCAGTGGGGCAGAAGCTGCAGTTGTTTCCAGGCGGAGGAAGAAGTCTTCCTCGCTGTGGTATAGGACCCTAGGGATGAGGACAATTAGGAGGTAAGTTTCATTAGTTGTATTGAGGGTTTGCACGTTAAGGCAGGGGGTAAGCTCTGTAGAGGAGCAGAGCCATTGGGAGGAGTTATGAGGAATGAGAAATTTGGCAGAGCTGCTGGGAGATGAGTAGCTGGCACAGGCAGTGAGGCTGGGAGAGTTACTTGAGCGAGGGCGGATGCACTTTCCTGTAAAGGAGACTGAATGAAAGGTTAGGGGGACGGCAGAGGTATTCCAATTACATTCCGAGGGGCTGTCCTCTGTGTTTTCTGAAAAGGAGAGGTTGGAGGCAACTGGCTCATACAGTGAGGAGGAGGTGGAGAGGCAAAGCCAACAGGAGGAGGTAAGATTGGGGTAGGAGACATTTAGTGAGGTGAAGGTTGCTTGGATAAGGCTGAAGAGGGGAGAGGAGTAATGAGAGGGGGGTAGAAAAGGTTGGGGTGGTGGGGTTGGCGATGCGTTGTTTGCAGCTGAGGTGCGGTTTCCAGATGCGCTGCTTGTAGTTGAGGTGAGGCTGGAGAGCTGTGGAAAAAGGGGGTTAATGACTTGGTTGGGACCTATGCCAGAGGGTGTTTTTTTATGAATAACAAACACTGGCGAATTATAGGGACTAGTAGAAGGCTCTATGTGGCCAGCGTCCAATTGTTCTTGGACAAGGGCTTGGAGTGTTACTAATTTATGCGTGGGAAGGGGCCACTGCTCCACCCATATAGGTTCCTCAGTATCCCACTGCAGAGGAACGGGCGCTGGAGGTGTTAAACGAGCAGTGGCGCACATTATTGGGGGGGCTGCGTGGTAAGCACTGCCCCAGAGGCGGCGAGGATGTCACGGCCCCATAAAATTTGGTCTATGGTGTGTAGAAATAACGGGCGGAAGGTGCCTGAGTGGCCCTCTTCATCCTCCCACTTAATGGGCCCTATGGCCTGGCCTGAAGAGAGGTGGAGGTACCAGTGGCTCCCACTACCGAGGGACCATCGAGAACCATGCACATGGTGGCATACTGAGCGGGCATGCAAGAGACCTCTGCCCCTGAATCGAGCGTGCCCGTGTACCATTGCCCCTCTATTCTTAACTTACGAGTAGGCTTTTCTGGGGTGATAGGGACTGTCCAGAGAAGCGTTTTACTGCCGGTGAAGTGATTAGTTTTATTAGAACCGGCCGGCACGCTGCCTCTTAGGGGCGGGGCTGAGGCTTGCCCCGCTTGGAGTTTAAAGCTTGCTCAGTGCCCTGGCGCTGACTGCCGTCAGGGCACCAGGGATAGCAGAGGTTTTTTAAGCTATCCTTGCTAAGATCTCTGGGGCTGCTCTTGTAATCGCACGCCCAGTGATAGCCACGCTGGCAGCGTGGGCAAGGAGTGGGAGGGGGGCGCCCATTACGCTGCATGAAAGGTAGGCGGTTGATTTCTACATTGGGGCACTCCCGTGCAAAATGACCGCTCTGCCTGCACTTAAAACAACCGGTGGTGGCGGCTAAGGCGGCAGTGACAGCGCCAGAGACAGCCTGGGCTAGGGACGCGGCAGCTGGGTCAAAGGCGCTGCAGGCGAGAACCCAGTCATCTAGACTTTTTTCCCTCAAGGGGAGAATGGCTTGCTTACAGGGGGGGTTAGCCCCTTCTAGAATGAGTTCTCGGGTGAGAGCTAGCTGGGCTTGGGGGTTGCTAACTTTTCTAGCGCAGGTTTCTTCGACTCTGGATACGAAGGTGGCGAAAGGTTCGTTTGGCTCCTGGAGGAGCTTGGTAAAGCTGTCAGGTCGACGGGCAGAGCAGTTGGCAAACGCGCGTAAGGCGATGCCTCTGAGGATAGTCCAGAAGGTGGCAGGGACATTAATATAAGCAGACGCATTTAGAAATGCTCCCATGCCTAAATAGGCTTCGGGGGGATGATAGACTCCAGTGGCTGCGTCTTGCTCACTTTGCTTAGCTGCTTCCGCCTGGAAGTGAGCACGCCAATCAATAAACTGGCCGGGGTTAAGAATGGAACGGGCAAGCGAGGCCCAGTCTTGGGGGATGCAAAAGTCCATGCCGAGATCCTGCAGTATTTGGGAAGCGTATGGGCTACCCAACCCGTCCTCCTTGACGGCCCTGTGAAGCTGCTTAATAGTATTAGAGTCAATGGGATACCAGTCATACGGTTTCTGTGGTGTGGGGGTAAGGTTAAGAGGAAAGCAGCGAAAGGCACGAGAGAAAGGAGGACGCGCTTGCAGAGGGCTTGGCGCGGGAGTGGGGGTAGGGGGAGCGTTGCCCCAAGGGTTGCCTTGAGGTGTAGAAGGCAGCCAGGGGTTGTTAGTCGGCAGGGTGGGAGGAGCGGCGGCAGCTGCCGGTAGCGGCTCCGAGGGGGAGCTCGCCGGAGGGGGAGGCGGAAGTGGGAGGCCCCAAGCGTCGCAAGACGGCGGCGCGGTGGGAGTGGCTAAGGCATAGGATGGTGGACTAGCTCCGCCCTGTGAAAGGGCGGGGTAAAGCGCATGCGGTTTCCGGCCCAGCTTAGGGCTGACGTCATCGCCGGAGCACTTCCTCCCCTCGATGGAAGAAGAAGGAGGAAGTTCGCCATCTTGGCGAGGCTTAGTATTGCTTTGTTTTTGGGGGGCGACTTCGAGCGCGTTGTTAATTTGCTCGACTAAGGATTCTGTGTCCGAATCGTGGTCTACATTAGTATCGCTGTCTGAATCTGTTGGCTGGGTTGATAGGGCCTCCTTGGATTTAATGGGGCCTCGATCAGGGGGAAGGGAGCCTTGAAGGCAGGAGCGGACGGTTATTAAGGTGGGGAGCAAGCCGGGAGGGAAGCGTTTGCTCTCATGTTCCATGGCGTTGGTGACCCGATCAATAAGGCGATCATAAGTAACAGGGTCCCAAAGATGGCAAGTGGTGAGCCATGGGTTGAAGGGCAGCAGGAGGTCCCAGTATACCTGCAGCTGCCTGACAGACACCTTACAGCGATGTGTGTCTAGGAGACCCGCCAGAGCGCGAACTTGGGGTGCTTGGCGTGCAGATAGACGATTACCCATAGCGGAGTGAGAAAAGAGAAAAAAGGGGGGTTGATTATTGAGTAAAGAAAATGAGGTAAACTGTGGCAGCGAGGCCGAAGGAGATGGTGAGAATGGAAGGCAGGAGCCTCTAGTAGCGAGAGCAGTTTGGGAGGGGGGCGGTTTCAAAGAGGCACACCGCACGAAACAAAGAAACAAAGACACAGAGGACCACAGCAAAGTAATGGAGGGGAAGAGGGAAAGCTACTGGAGGAAGAGTGTTAGGAGGAATGTGGGGATATAGGAAGAGAAGACGAAAGGTAGTCGGGGGTAAGAGTTAGGTTAACGCGGGAAAGGAAGAGCGGCCCGGGCGCGGAGCGGCGTGGGAGGGGCGGCTCTGCGGGGCGGCGAGGGAGAGGCGGCCCTTACTTTGCAGGCGAGGAGAAGGGGAGCTGGAGAGGCGTCCGGGCGAGCGGGTGGTTTTACTGGACCGCTGCGTAGAGAGGACTTTTAATTCCAGGGGCCCCACGTTGGGCGCCAGTTGCGGTCGCAGTTGATTCTTCTGGGGGAGGGTGGCGGCCGGTTGCTAAATCCTAGGCTCCCAGGATTGCTCCGAGGGTACCGGCGGCGGGGGCTCTTTCCCGGAGGCGAGGGCGAGGCGGGGGACTTGGCCAGGTCCCCGGCGGGAGGCGTGCAAGTATGGAGGGCGGCGAGAAAGGAACAGGCGGGACACGTTTCTTTTAGGATGATGAAAACCAAGAGAGAGAGAGAGCTTTATTAGGGGAGAGTACAAGTTTATATCGGGCATTTAGAGGGCGGGGTAGCTGCAAGGGTTAAAGGCTTGGATTGGTTCTGAGAGGGCGCGGAGGTTGATTGAAAAGGGGCGAGAGTTGCTCCCGTAACGGTGTCCGGCAACAATGTATGCGCACCGGTGGTGATGGGAGTTGCGCTGGCAACGGGGAGTGTCCGGGCAAGATAAGGGGGTGGGGAAAAGGCGGTTCCCTCCGGCAAGCCTCTCCTAACATTTGGTATATTTTGGGTGAGGAAATGGGGCCTGCCTCCGGCCTCACTTTCCCAGGCCCGGGGGGCTGTAGAGGGCGCACTCACCCGTACCCACTACCCTCCCCAGGGGTGGATCCGGTCCCCCAGCCCAGGCCCGCCAAGTTAAGGCACGTAATCAGTGTCCCGCAGTGTACTGGTGCCTGCCGTCTCACTGTGTTTCGTGAGTGTTGTAGAGTTGCTCTGAGAGCAGTGACTGTGACACATCAAGTACTTAGGTCAACGTGAGCCTCGTCTGGCTCTCTGGCCTGCACCGCAGACCGTGGGGGCAGCAAAGCCAAATCGGCTGGTCCAGGGCCCTGGCAACCAGACACGCGTGGGAGCACGGAAGAGGCCCCAGAGCTGTGTGGGTTGATGCCCCAGGGGATGCTGTTCCGTGGCCACCCATGCGAGAGGCCCTCCTGTGGAGTGCCAGCTCTTCCCACACCGAGGGGACAAGGGGACGCTGCAGTCCCGGGGCTGAGCTGCTCCCCCAGCCACGCCAATGATCTGGTAAATCACCAGAGACCTGATAATAAGCCTCTGTTGGCTTCATCTGGCTAGAATGGTGTTCGTTTTCTACCCTTGATCCTGTACTAATATGTTCAGATGTCATTAAAATTAATTAAATGTGATAGTTAAACTAATGAGTTACGTTTCAGCTTACAGGTAAACTTCTAACACTTAAGATATGTGGGGGGAAGGTGTCTGACTGTCACAGAATCACCTTTTCTCACTCTGGAGGCTGAGGCTCAATCCACCCTGATGTGCTGATGCCTCTGAGGGAATCCTGCTACCCCCGGCTGAGTGCAGTGGAGCTCTGTTCAGAGTTGGGACCCCCCAGTTCCAGGACAAGAAGGTTTCCCGGGGGCCAGGAAGACCCTGGAGACGCGGAAACTCTCCTCACTCTGCAAGTCAGCCCGGAGCTGTTATTGACCAAACAATGCCTTGTTACTTTGTGAGTGTTAAACATCAATTTTTAAGTGAATAAAAATAAGCAAAGTTGTATTTTATATTTACCTGCATTTTTGCCACTTCCAGGACTCTTCATTTCTTTGTGCAGCTCCAAATATCCAGTTGGCATCATACACATTCTGTCTGTCTTTAATATTTCTTGTAAAGCAGATCTGCTGGCAGGTAGTTTTCTCAGCTATTTATGTTTTCTTGTCCATAAAAATCTTTATACCACCTTTTACATGTCAGCTTGGCTGGGCTGTGTTGTCCAGGAGTTTGGCCAGACCCTGGCCTAGGTGCTGCAGTGAGGGTATTTTGTAGATGGGATGAGCGTCTACAGTCAGGTGACTCTTGCAGGAGAGGACCCTCGATGATGTGGGTGGGTATCCTCCAGACAGCTGACGGTATTAAGAGCAGAACCCTGAGGTCTCCTGGAGAAGAGGAGATGCCGTCTCAAGAGCCCCAGGCCTGCAGCTGGCCGTTCAGATCTCAGACTTGCCAGCCCCCACTATTTCATGGCCAGTTCCCTCAAATAAATCACGGGTACACCTCTTTACATACACAAACATCTTGTTGGATCTGTTTCTCTGAAGAACTTTACCTGACACATCTTTTCCTTGAAAGATATTTCTCTGAGTGTAGAATTGTTTAAAAATTATTTTTTCTTTCAGTGTTTTAAGGATGTCGCTCTATTGGCTTCTGGTTGACATTACTTCTGAGAAGTTTGCTGTAATTCTTACCTCCGTTTTTCTGAATACGATGTGTAATCTTTCTTTTCTCTAACTACTGTCAAGATTTTCTCTTTATCTTTGTTTTTCAGCAGTTTGAATGAGGTGTTGCTCATTTGTTTGTTTACCCTGCTTAGGGTTTTATGAGATTTTTGGATCTGTGGAATTTTCCCTCTCCTTCCCTCCCTCCCTTCCTTCTTTCCTTTATATCTCCTGCCTGTTTTCTCTTATGTTTCCTTCTAGGATACCAATTACTTGTATATTGGGACATTTGACAGTGCCCTACTTGATTTGGATTCTTCTTTTCCTGTTTACACTCCTGTTTATCTTTGTATTTCTATTGACCAAGCTGAAATTCACTGTTTCTTTGGTCAGCTGTGATCAGTCAGAGAAAGTACAAGAAACCTTTCCCCCTCCCATGCCCATGAGAAATATGAGGCCGTTTGGCTGTCTGGGGGAGAAGGGCAGGGACACTGGGCGATCCCAGCCCCTGTGGCCCAGGTGCACGGGGCGTGCCTCGCCCTGAGGGTGGGCCAGGAGGAGGAAGAACCTCAGCTCTGACTGCCGATGGCCTCAGCACCAGGCGATAAGCACCTGGGAGCACAGCAGAGGTGTGGACAATGACCCTGTGGGTCCACAGGTGTCCAGGCTGATGCTGAGGCTGGGCCAGGAGTTCTGAGAAAACCCTCCAGCATCCCACACCCCACTCTCAGCACAGGGTAGCAGCAGGACACTGACTTTGTACATCGGAAGCATCCTAAGGAGAACAAACCTCCATCAGAAAAACATTTTGCTTAAATAAGTCATTAGGCCCAAGTCCAGAGGTACACAAAGAACAATATTTCAAAGTTTTGTTCTTTGAAATATCATTCCAGATATTTAAAAGTACTCAAACACCATTTATTCTAGGTCTTTGGCACTCTAGCTTCTCAGTAGGTATTTTTAATTTTGTAGTTTAAAATTCTGATTTCATTATCTTTATTTCTCTGAGATTCCCAAATGAGCAAAAAAATGTCATGGACTTTCACATATGAAAGGTCAGTAAGATATAATTATTAGATGAATGTCAAAGCATAATAATTTTCTTTCAGTCCTTTAATGAAAATGTCAACTTACTTTTGATTATTCAGTAAGTAAATGATAGAGTAGTTTTTAATAATGGTATGATATGGTAGTTTAAAGGAAAAACAGTCACATATGTTTAATAAATTTTTCATAAATGGGTAAAATGACTTTCCATTTCCTAAATTTCTTTCTCAGAAAGAAAATGCAGTATGTATGTATATGTGTGTATGTGTATGGATATGTTTCTTACTATAAAATAAAGCAGATGGTTTAGTTAATGACTGTGACTACTGACTAATTATATAAATATTTCTTTTTAATGTCTTGTGTTTTAGAATAGCCAGAAGGAAATAACCTGAAGTTGTTGAACTGTAATCCAGTAGCCTTGATCTTTGATAAGGGTTGTGTAACTATGTAACAACAAAAAAGTCAGTTGCCCATGTCTGTATGGAACTACTTCTAGATGTTCTGTTCTGTTCCAGAGATCTATATATCTATCTCTGGCGATACTACACTGTCTTACTGTCTTAGTTAACCTACCTCTATTGAATGTCTTAAAATTGAGTAGAGTGCAATAAGAGGGAGGAGTAAGGGAGATATGATGCTTGTGGTCTTTTTTCTTTCTGTTTCTTTTTCTGGAGTAATGCAAATGTTCTAAAAATAATCATGGTGATGAATATACAAATATGTGATGATACTGTGAACCATTGATTATATCCTTTGGATGGAGTATATGGTGTGTGAATAAAGCTCAATACAATTACTTTAAAAAAAGTGGGGCTTTAATTCATTTGTAGATGCATTGGTGTGGGGACCTGGGGCACATTTGGTGTGACTCTTGTTACAAACACCACCATGATGAGATTAGCTGTTAGAGGGTCCAGGACTTAGGCAGCTTTTATACTGGGCCACCAGGTAGGAGCAGGAGCAGGTGTAAGCAGGTGTACTAGAAGCCCCATTCTCCTAAATAGAGCAGGGAGATCAAGGTCAAGGTGGAGAAAATGAAACTCGTAGGAGGCATGCATGAGCAAACAGCACCTGGCAACAGAACCGACGCAAGAACACATTTCTCAGAACTGGTTAAAAGAATGAGTGACTCTCTTCTGATAAATAACAATTAGTGGAGAACATGAGTGTGGACCAAAGACGTTTGTGATTAATGTTCTTGGATTTCAACTTCAAACACCCACATGGAGCGTAATGTTTTCAATAAACACTCCAGAACAGTATTGATGAAACACAAAGTGCCCTTGTCTTTGAGAGAAATCTTTATTTCTCCTTTTATGTGAAAGGGACTGTAAGTTAGTTTTGAGATCAGCTTCTCTTCCCTTGTGACAGGCTTGGGCATGACATAAAAATGATTCATGTAATTTGAAAGTCTGGGCTCCGAAGCCATCTTTTCAAGTTGGCACCATTAGGGCCTGAGAAAGGTGGGTGAAAAGTGGACACTCAAATGGGCTCATCTCAAGTCACAGCACTCTCTAGAGAAAGTTGGAAAATGGCCTTTTCTGTGACTCCCAATGCAGGCGGAACACAATCTCATATACCAGCATTCTCTCCATTGTGCAAGTTGATAGAGCTGCTGGAATTAAAGTTTTCTCTTCTCCCATCCCCAGGACTGTGTGTCCATGTAATTGAATTAGACCACTAAAAAAGGAAGGTTGGCCATTCTCGTTGGCCCGAGTGCTGACCTTGACAATGATTTCCTGATACAGCTACAGCCTGGAGAGTTTGCTGTACAGATGCACCTATTGTGTGCCATGGATGGAGAAAATTTTTATCCTGAGTGGACATTTTGCCTGTGTAAACCAGGGAAGGAGTTGGATTCTGCTCCTGGAATCAGACAGGGGGAAACAGGGCTAAAAGGAGAGGATGCCAGACCTCTGCGGGGCTGCGAGCTTCTAAAACTTCAGCGATGCGTGGAGATGCAGAGGAGAAATTCAGATGACACGCGGGACACAGCTCTACGTAGGCAGGTTAAATTCCAGGCTATTTGACTTTCACTCGAATTTGAAGACTCTTAACTGCTATAAAAACTACTCTATATCTATGTTCTTAAGATGAGTCCCCAAGGACACCTCATCCTAGGTTACCCCCACAAACACCTTGGAAAGTTGTACCCTGTGTTGGAGCCAGGTAATGGAAGTCCCTGGGGGCACAGGTCTATGGAAGCCCATGGAGGTTATATGGAGACAGATGCCAATGGGGGTTAGAGGGAGATGGACGTCCACAGCAGCTAGAGGGAGACGGACGTCCACGGGAAATAGAGGGAGACGGACGTCCACAGCAGCTAGAGGGACACGGACGTCTATGGGGACTAGAGGGAGATGGACGTCCACGGGAAATAGAGGGAGACGGACGTCCACGGGGACTAGAGGGAGATGGACGTCCACAGCAGCTAGAGGGAGACGGACGTCCACGGGAAATAGAGGGAGACGGACGTCCACGGGGACTAGAGGGAGATGGACGTCCACAGCAGCTAGAGGGAGACGGACGTCCACGGGAAATAGAGGGAGACGGACGTCCACGGGGACTAGAGGGAGATGGACGTCCAGAGCAGCTAGAGGGAGACGGACGTCCACGGGAAATAGAGGGAGACGGACGTCTATGGGGACTAGAGGGAGATGGACGTCCACGGGAAAGAGAGGGAGACGGACGTCCACGGGGACTAGAGGGAGATGGACGTCCAGAGCAGCTAGAGGGAGACGGACGTCCACGGGAAATAGAGGGAGACGGACGTCCACGGGGACTAGAGGGAGATGGACGTCCACAGCAGCTAGAGGGACACGGACGTCTATGGGGACTAGAGGGAGATGGACGTCCATGGGAAAGAGAGGGAGACGGACGTCCACGGGGACTAGAGGGAGATGGACGTCCAGAGCAGCTAGAGGGAGACGGACGTCCACGGGAAATAGAGGGAGACGGACGTCCACGGGGACTAGAGGGAGATGGACGTCCAGAGCAGCTAGAGGGAGACGGACGTCCACGGGAAATAGAGGGAGACGGACGTCCACGGGGACTAGAGGGAGACGGACGTCCACAGCAGCTAGAGGGAGACGGACGTCCACGGGGACTAGAGGGAGACGGACATCCACGAGGACTAGAGGGAGACGGATGTCCACAGCAGCTAGAGGGAGACGGACGTCCACGGGAAATAGAGGGAGATGGACGTCCACAGCAGCTAGAGGGAGACGGACGTCCACGGGAAATAGAGGGAGATGGATGTCCACGGGGGTTAGATGGAGATGGAAGTTCACAGGGACGAGAGGGAGATGGAAGATGCACAGATTTGTATTTTTGTTTCTTGGCTGATGTTGGAGTCACCGAATGTGATAAAATATGTGCAGTGAGAAAAAGGGTAATGAGGAGTAAAATAATGACAGATAACTTCTAACTTTAATTATGGAAATGTTCAAACTTATAATGTCTGTAAAGTATAGGTGGTAGATAAAAACCCCATATACCAGTGACCCAGCTTCAACAACACTTTTGCTTACTTTATTTCATCTATTCTCTTCACCATAATTTTCTCAACTGGAGCACTTTTAAGCAGATATCATATAAGTTTACACATAAATACCTTAGTATTTATTTTTAACAGATAAGGGCTTTTAAAAACTCATAATCTCTGTTCCATCTATCGTAGAAATTAACAATGGTTCTTTAATATTATCTAATATCCAGTCTATGTTTATGTTTTCTGGTGTTCCAATGCTATCATTTTACAACTGGTTTATTCAAATCAGTATACAAAAGTCCCAGGCAAATCGCTTGGTTGCTATTTCACCTCAGTGTCTATAAATCTATCTGGGCAGTTTTCCTTTTTTTCATGCAATTACTTGTTGAAGAAACTAGGTCATTAGTCCTCTGGATTTCCCACACTCTGGCTGTGTCTCACAGAATCTTTGGGATGTCTTGACTTTCTCCTTTATTATGGCAAACACACTTTACAGATGGTACCATGTGCTTCCCCTAACATTATTTTATTGATATTTAATTTTAAGAATGGGTCAGAGTGTTGTCAGCCTGGTCCATCCATTATAAAGTTCCCTGTCAACAGCTCACCGAATGAATTAGGCATCCATTGATGATATTGCCTAGATCTATCATTTCATTAGGGGCTGCAAAATAGTGATTTTTCTAATCTATAATTCCTTCTGAATTTGCTAGCTGGATTTCTTCTCTGAAGAACTTCCCTCATGGACTATTTAGTTATCCTGAAACGTATTTCAAATGGAAAGGCAAGATAAAGGTTTGACTCTTTCCCACTGTTTACTGATTTTCAGAAAAATAGCTGGATGTCCCTTCCACCAATCTCCAAATATGCCCTGCATGTGTCTGTGTGAGTGTGTGTGTGTGTGAGTGTGGGCATGTGTATGAGTATACATGTGTGTGTGTGTATGTGAGTGTGGTGTGTGTGTGAGCCTGTGTGACTGTGTGTGAGGTATGAGTGTATGAGTGTGAGTGTGTATGTAGTGTGAAGTGTGTGTGAGTGTGCATGTGTGTGTGAGTGTGTGAGAGTATGGGGGAGAGTGACCAGGAGGTCGGGAGGCCATAGGATGACCGGGGTCGGCGGATGCTCTAGTTAAACGGCGTGAGCCTGGGAGGAGACAGCGGCATCTGGTGTCAGGACAACGCCACCTCCATCCCCATCTCCCGCTGCCCCAGCTTATCCAGGCGCAGGCAGTGGGAGGAGGAGAAACTTCCCCCTCCAAGGACTGCAGGGACGTGGAGCCCTCAGAGGAGGCCCAGGTGCCAGGGAAGACAAGGGAATGGAGAGCGTTTTCTGCAAAAACTTGAGGGTGCAGGGGAGTCTGCTTGCAACACAGTGAGGATTCTAGGAAGTAGAATTGGGCTGTGTGTGTGGTATAAAGAAAAACCAGGGACAAGAAAGTGAAGGTCGTTAGAAAGACACGAGGCTGAGGGATTATACACGAGGGGGTGGGTGGCTCTGTTTCCTGGCACAGAGGCACAGGTGTGAGACATGGTGAGCTACAAGGTGCTCAGAACTCGTGCATTTTTCGTGAGGGTTGTGCGTGTCCCGGTGGGTGCAGTTGAATGCGGAGAGCCAGGCAGTCTGGCTTAGTCTCCGAGGGGGGGTGAGGACGTCTTCAGGAAGGCCCAGCTTGGGGCGGCACTCAGGATTCCTCGGAATGGGCTCAAGGGCACTGGCCCAGCAGGTGTGAGGACATTGGCAATCAGTGTTGGCAAGAGCCATCTGGCCCACGGTTGGAGCTGGATACTTATTTGCTGAATAACTGAATACAATGGAGCCAGTTCCAAGAGCCCTGACAGGGGAGGGAAAGAGGCTGTGCCAAGCGTTTGCAGGGGCTCCCTGGAGCCGTTCCCCGGGTGAGCCTCGTAGCACCCCATCTTCCTTGGTCCGGTGCTTCATCCTCCTGGGGATGCAGCAAAGGATCCTTGCATCCAGGACACCATGGTTGGGAAAAGAAGGGAGACACTAAACAGGTGACTATCTGCAAGGTAACTCAATTACGCTGTAAACTCTGAATATTTCAGAACGGAACTGAATACCACCAAGTTCACCAAGCTCTTACACGTCTCTCATCAGAGCAGTTTCTGATTACTTATCTCCTCCATTAAGTCTTTTCTGATTAAGGAGAATACGTTCTTTCTGTCTCAACTTTGAGATTGCTTTTTCTTTAGTCCCATGACATGTGTTTGGTTTATTTATGAACTCATTCTTTTCCTTGTTTAAGTATAGTTTTTATTCATCACTTCTTCAACTTCCTTCAGTCCTTTGTCCATAGAAGCATTGCTAAATAGGACACTTACTAATTTAACTCTAATCAGATCACATGGGGTGCAAATGAAAATTGAATGTTATTTTGGTCTTATTTACAGAATATTTAAAAAATTTTTTAAAGGTAACTGAAAGAGGAGGAGAGGATGCTAGAAACTTCTAGATAGGCAAGGAATTATTTGTTTTCTTTCCTTGGTGTTGAGTACATATAGTAGAAGTTCCAAAATGTTTTCTGAATAAAAGAATTTCTCTCTTTATTATGGTATGAGAAAACAGTAATCAAAAATAGCTGCTGAAGATAATTGTAGTAAAATACATGTAGACATTTATGCAAGGGTAAATTTCTCAGTTGTTATGGTTTTGGTTGAGAAATGATCAGATTATAATGATATACTATTCACAACCTCTGCTTATGTTAATGTAATTGGATATCTATTCATATACTGATTAACTTTTGAGTGTATAATTAGATTCTAGAGAAGGAGGGTTTTCTTATGGCTGGCTTCGTTTTTATCTACGTCTCTTATTCAGTTGTAAAAGCTGGTTGAAAGGACAAGACTCCTTATTCGTCTTTGCCATTTTTCCCACAGCACATACTATATCATCAACATGGAATAGATGTTTGAGTACTTAAATGAGCAAATGAATGAATTTTAATATAAAAAGAAAACTGCTCGAGGGAATTAAAAAATATGTGAAGTTAAATTTCTTCCCTTAACATTCTGAAGTATAAGGTGTGTTTTAAAACGTCATGCTCTGGAGTGTGTGTTTAAGAGACAATGCCTTCTGCTCAGATCTAGACAAGGACATAATTATCATTTCTCCAAGGTCACCATGCTCTTATGTCTTATTATTACAGGTTGTTTTAAAACACATATGTAATTTTACTGGACACATAATTTTTTAAATCAAATTCAGTTTTATTGAGATATATTCACATACCATACAGTCATCTATGGTGTACAATCAACTGTTCACAGTACCATCATACAGTCAGGCATTCATCACCCCAATCTATTTTTTGAACATTTTCCTTATACCATAAAAAGTAAAAATAAGAAAAAAAAGTAAAAGTAAAAAAGAACACCCAAATCATCTCCCCACTATATTTTTCATTTAGTTTTTATCCCCATTTTTCTACTCATCCATCTGTACACTGGACAAAGGGAGTGCGATCCACAAGGCTTTCACAATCACACTGTCACCCCTTGTAAGCTACGTTGTTACACAATCATCTTCAAGAGTCAAGGCTACTGGGTTGGAGTTTGGTAGTTTCAGGTATTTACTTTTAGCTATTCCAATATATTAAAACCTAAAAAGTGTTATCTATATAGTGGGTAAGAATGTCCACCAGAGTGACCTCTTTTGATCAAGAAGATGTTCTCAATCCTGCAATGTCAGAACTGTACACATAATTTTGTATTTAAGTAGTTTTTTTGTTTAAATTAGACTGTACCGAGGCTTACCTTTTGGAAAAAGAGAAAACAATTTATCATAAGTGAAAACATGAAAAAAGTTGGAAAGAATAAATTAAAACATATTAGTTAATGTAAAGGAATGGAATTCTCCCATTAAATAAAGAGATACAGACTAAGTTGAAAAACTCAATATATGATTTTCATTAGAACTTAAACGTGAGGAAGAGAATTTGAGAATAAAGGGTCAAGCAAGGAAATACAATGAAAACAAAAGTATTTATTTTCATGTAAATAAAAATATTTATTTTCATGTAAATAAAAAGAATGAAGGCACAGCATATTCTATCAGACAAAATTCAATTTCTTTACTGGTTGTGCAATTATTCAGATTATCTATTCAACCTTGGTTGAGTTTTGGTATTTTGTGGGTTTGGTAAGAGAAATAAAAGCCTGTCTGCAAAGAAGTTCATGTTCCATCCCCTAGAACCTGTGGATATGTGAGGTTGCTTGGGAAAGGGGAATTACGGTGGCAGATGGAATCATGTTGCTTCTCACCGGACCCTCAAGTAGGGTATCTGTCCTGGATTACCCAGGTGGGTCCACGGTAATCAATAGAAAAGAGAGGCAGGAGAGAACCAATAGAGGTGGTGTCCTAAGAGGAACTGGTCCAATCCTGCTGGTTCTGAAGTCAGAGAAGTGGGCCCACAAGCCAAAGAAAGGCCATAGCCTCTGAACCTGGTGCGGGCAAGGAAAGGGGCTCTCCTCCAGACCTCCAGGACACATGCAGCCTGGGACCTCACTCTTAGCACAGTGAGACCCTTCTCGTACTTCCAACCTCCAGAACTGTAAGATAATCAGTGTGTTGTTTTATGATGCAAATGTGAGACAATTTGTCACAGTAGCCGTGGAAATCGAATGCAGTGTATTTTGAGGAATTGGTCTATTTTTTCAAAGTTGTCATATTTATTGCCATAAATTTGATGTTAATTTCCCTTGTTTTGTTTTTAATGACTGTAGTATCCATAATGATATCCCATTTATTTTCTGATATTGATCATTTGTTTCCTTCATTTTTGTCAGTCTTGTTAGAGGTTTATCAATTTTATTGAATTTTTTTGAAAAACAAGCATTTGTTTCATTCATTTCCTCTATTGCTTTCTTTTTTTCAGTTTCATTGATTTCTCCTCTTTATTATTTATTAATATATATTATATAATATAGTATACAGTATGTATTACTGTATAATTTATATAATAGTATATATTATTGTGTAATTTATTATATATGTACTTATCATTTCCTTCCTTAGGCTTGCCCTCAGTTTATTTTACTCTTATTTTTCTAGTTTATTGGCATAGAAATTTTGTTGACTTGAGAACTTTCCTCTTTTGTACTGTAAGTATGTGGTGCTATAAATATATCCCCATCATGGTTAGCTGCATTCCACATAGTTTGATATGATGTGTTTTTATTTCCTTCAGTTCTGTATCATTGCATCTTCCTGGTGGATTGGTCTCTTCATCATTATGGAATGATGTTTTCCTTTTCTGAGCAATCCTTATTTCCGCTCATACCTGAAGTATAGATTGGCTGGATAGAGCATTCACAGTTCTTTTCTTTCAGCTCTTAAAAAAAAATCTCCACTTCCTCCTGGCCTCCATTGTATCAGATGAAAAATCTGCAGTTCTGCGAGTCGATGTTTCCCTAGAGGTTGAGGAGTCTTCTCACCTCCTGGAGTCTCTGGTGGAGGAGGGCAAAGAGGCCCCCCAGCTGGGGGACCTCGTGGCAGGACCACCCACTGCTGCTTGGTGGCCCAGCTTCTCTGGGGGGCACAGGGACCCAGGCTCAGTGGAAAAGGAGAGCACCGCCCCCCACTTAATGTTGGGGCTTCCACTCGATCCCTGATGCTGGTTCTGCCAGGCTCACCTGATGCTCTCTGTGGGACTTCCACTCAATCTCAGCAAGGAGTGAGCCTACCTGGGCTTCCTTCTGTCGCCAGGTTGGGGAAATGCCAGGCCTGGGTCTCCTTCTTCTACTGGGTGTAGGCGTCCTGAGATGTTCTGCCCCTGTGTTCCCCCACTCCTCAGAGCTCTAACAAGTGTGCTGTCTTCTTTCTACCTTTCAGGGTTCTCCTTTTCTTGCCTCTGGTGTTATTTCCAGGGCTCGTGGCTGTATGAGGGAGGAAAAGCTGGGATGAGTCAGTCTATGCCACCTTGTCTGAACAGTGAATTTACTTTTGTAAATTAAATCTTTCTTTAAATTAATTAAATTGTTTACCTCTGGGGGTCAATTTTGATGTTTTACATTGTACTATGAAGTCATACATTTCTTTAATTTTTTACTGTAGCATTTCACATAATATTGTAAGATCTTTTCATTTGTATTTTTTGACATTAAAATTTTTATATAAGAAAATGTCATTCTTCAGCTGAGGAAATTTCATCTTACTTGTTTAATCATTAATTTTACATCTGTTTTTTCCCTTCTATCACAATGATTATTATGAATGTAGCTCTCTCCTTGTGTTTCTTTTCTGTGTTGTAAGATTTTTTGTTCTTCCATTGATTTTCCAGGATACTATTTCAGTTCTTAACAGTGATCATTCTAATTTTATGGTTCATCTAGTAAATTTTTAATATGGAAAATCATGCTTAATAGTTTCAGAACATTTATTGTTTTTTTTTTTTGAGGTTCTTACTTTTTCACTATTGTTAAATCTCTCATCTATATTTTTATCTCAACAAGAGTTCAGCTTTGTCTTCCTCTCACAGTATTGAGTCCCCTGACAGTAGTTCTCATTTTTTAAAAAAAATATGGGAATGTCTTAAATTCTCCTTTTTAAAAAAATTTTATTGTGGTATTATGTATGGCTTGGTTTGCTCAATGATTCCTCACAAGTCTCAGAGGCGCTGTACATTTCTCTCTATTATTTGTTTCCTAGACCTCAGACTTAATCATCTCAAGTGGCCTAGTTTCAAGTTCACCATTTCTTTCTTCTGCAAGCTCAAATCAAGTATTGAACACCTCTAGTGAATTTTTTTCATTTCAGTTTTACTTTTCAACTCCAGAATTTCTATTTTGTTCCTTTCAAAAATTCCTCTCTTTTTATTGATACTCTATTTGGTAAGACATCATTCTCATACTATCCTTTAGTTCTTTAAGCATGGTTTCCTTTAGTTCATTGAACTTATTTAAATTAAATGATTTGAATTCTTTTTCTAATAAGTCCAATGTTGGTGCTGTCTCAGAGCCAGTTTCTATTGATTGCTTTTTCCTGTGTATGTGCAATACTTTTATTTTCCTTTGCATGACTTGTGGTTTTTGTTGGAAGTGTTCTTTTTAAGTAATATAACATGGCAACTCTGGAAATAAGATTCTTCCCCACCCCAGGGTTTTGCCATTGTTACTTGTTTAGTGAGTTTTCTGAAATAACATCTGTATTTTCTGCTTGGTCAGCTTAGTGGTCACCTAATGATTTTTCAGAGGTTTCTTTACTTCTCAGGAAGTGTGAGTTCCCAGTCTACCATGCAGCTGTGAGTGTGTGGGGCCCTGCCTTCAGCCTCAGCCAGGCAGCTGGCAATTCTGCTGCAGCTGTCACTTCCTATTTGTGCAGAACCTCAATGTCAGCCCAAGGTGAGAGGGCAGTATCTTCTCTGCTTTTCCAATGCATGCCCTCAGCCCATCCTGTGCACAGACTTAGGTGGCAGCAGGGCTTTCTAGATTCCCAGGAATATGTCAGGGCTTTTCAATGCTCCTATGGACATTTTATTCCCTAGCTTTTTCTTTGAAGATTTTTGGTTAGCTTAATGTTTATCCCAACTGTTATCTGCTGCTTCAGGAAGCTGTGAAGATAATCAATCACCTCTAATTACCTACAAATACCCCTGGGGTAACGGCTTTTCGCACTGGGCAAGTTCTGAGTGAGGTTATACAAAACATCTTTGAAAGTGGGCTCCTTCAGGGACCCTCAAGACAATGCAAATTATGACTCTTCTCTGGGATTGCAGCTTTGAGGGAGCAGTAGCCCCAGCCCGTCCCCTCTGGTGGCTCTTGGGCTGTGGATTTTCTCCAGGCTTGTGGGCTGTTGGCATTGAAGGTTATTATGGAGTAGGCAGGTTAAAATGCCATAGACCTTGCTGTTTTATTGAGAGTCCGCCCTTTTCTTCAATAAACACTACCCAGTTTGCTGCAAGCCTTTCTAGAGTTCTGAAAAAGTTGAGTTTGACAATTTTCATCAATTTTCTTGTGGCTCTTATGGAGAGGGGAGCTTTTCAGAGGCACAGACTCCATTTTCCTGTTGTAACCTGTGCTCGTTATCATTTTGTGTGTTTGCTCAGGACCCACACGGTTCAGGGGCAAGGGCCAATTTCCCCATCAGGGAAAACTTGTAAGGGATGTGAGCCTAGATAGGTTTGTTCTTGCGAGATGGTGCTGATGAAGTCGCCCAACAATTTGTCTTCTGTGGATGGGTTCAGGATCGGCCTCTCCCTAAGTGGCCACGCCACAGCCTGCTCCTATGTGCAATGTTTGGGGGTGATCCGGGTCTCTAGTTAACTCCTGTCTTGGCCTTGCTGGGATGTGCATATCAACAGGTCCTCATGAGTCATCTGCTCTTGGACCTAAGATTTAATAAATTAAGAACTAGGCTTGGTTTGATAAAAAGTGGAAAATCATTTTAGCAAAATGACTTGTCTGTTTTGAAGTTTGTCTTTTTATCTGAGGGTAATGTATTTTTTTTTTCCTCCAAAGTCACTGTGCTCTTTGATTTTAATAATCTGGGTTATGTTAGGCCCTGTAATAATAGACATTTAATGTTATCAGTACATCTATAACTTTACCTAGTGGCAATAACAGCATTTGAGCAGCTTTTGTTTAATCAAGTATTCTGACTACAGGGTTTTTCTCCATCAAAACACTCAATGTGTTTCCGGTTAGGTGTGAGTTTTGAACTGATTTTCCACGTGGGACAGCTCAGTTTGATCCACTAAAACTCTCCTCCCATCCTCTGTAGTGAACTTCATTCATTTTGAAGATGACTGTCTAGGATTTGGGATTCAGTCTGTGTTTGCTGGGAGAGCATGAAGCTGATTTGTCTAATTGACAGACTAAGCTAGCACATTTGACCCTTTAGGCAATGTAAAATCCTGAAAGAAACTGAAGATTCTACCAAATATCGTAAGGTTTGGCACTGTTTTAAAAATTCTTTTTCTTTTCTATAAACATTTACACTTAATTTGTTAAATATAAATGCTGACCATCTTTAGGATTATATTTTAAACACATTGATTTATTACTGTTTCTTATAAGACTTCTATAATCACTCTAAATTTTTATTTAAAAATTGTTATAACAATTATTATAGGAACAATAAAGCCCCAGATTAATACAAATGACACCATCTACCTTAAATGTTATCAATGTTCATCCTAATATACTTCTAAGACTGTGCACTATTTTCTCAATTAATGAAGGAACAGATTTGATGTTACTTGTCTCTGAAGGAACCTGGTGTGTCCGGAGCATTTTGGTAAAGATTATTCTAATTCTATTGAGGGACACTGTTGTCCCTCATCTGGGAGAGTCTCATGGGGCTCCAAAGCAATAGCTAAAAGAGACTGTAACGTCTGACTCCCATGAGCTATTAGAAACAACTTGCAGCAGGAATGATGTACTTTGGAAATTGTAGTATTGTGTGTAGGTTTGATAAGCTCTAAGCTAATTAGTAACTAAACCTATTCATCTTCTGAATTAATTTTGGATGTTGTTTCTTCCCCTGAGTCCTGGACTTTCAACCTTAGAGCACTAAGGATGGTAAACAATCAACAGATATTATTCTTTATGGCAATGGTGATGTGCTGAGAGTTTCAGAGAGTAATATTTTAAGTGATGATCTATCTTAAAAAATAAGTAGCCTGTAAGTATAGGTCTATTATGAACTAGATAGTGCTTTATTAGCCAATGGATGAAAGAAGGTGATTTAAATTACAGACATGATGTAATATTGCAGTTGGTCTCCTGCTTTCATTCTCAAATCTTCCAATCCTTCCTTGGCACTGTCATCACAGAGAGCTTTCTGCAACATACATCATGGCCACATCCCATCCCTTCCTCACCTTGCAGCCTAAAGTGTTTTGATGAAAACATCCACCCTTCTGACATACAAGTGTCTGCTCTGTGGCCCTGCCCACCTCACCAGCCTCACCCCCTGATGCCTGCCTCGAGGCACCTGCTCTTTTACGTAGTTTTGGTGTCGGGATGAGTTCTCCTCCTGAGCAGTCAACGTATTCTTTATCCTCTGGATTCTGTGGAGCCTGAGAGCTCAGCTCCAAACCACCTGCAGTAAACACGTGGGATTTCCATGTCCAGAGGCTTGTTGAACTTTTAGCAGTGTGAAAGTGGATACTCACGGTTGTGGTTAATTCATCCGACCTTAAAATGAGATGAAACTTCAGGAATCGTAGGATCCAACACATTTAAAAAGACTGAAGACAGAAAAATTCAGGTTATATATAGATGAAGGAAGAAAGTCAGGTTAGAGAAATGCTCTGGTTCTTGTTTCTTTGCTCTTTTTACTAGGCTGTGATTTTCAGCTCTATCATGTATCTTTTCTTTACTGCTACAGAAATATTCACACATATTGAAATCAGATGAGTAAATCAGTAAATATTTTTGGCAGCATTTTAGTCATATTTTATAAATGTGGGTCATTATACTGTATTCTTGTTTATTTACTTGTGATCCAAATCAACTAGGAAGAATAATGTCGTAGGGTATTTTTCTCATGTGAATATTATATAAAAATCTTAACCATTTTTCTTAATAAGACTTAACACAATAAGTCTTTATTTTTGGTACAAACAGACACAGGTTTCTAATTTTCAGAGATTAAAGTTCATATAATTCTGCACATTAGAAAAAGAGTCTTCAATATTTTGTGTCTACAAATTTCTTTGGAAATGAATTTTTTCAAAAGAATTTATGATAATGACAGTAGCTTATATAATTATTATTAAACATCAGAGATGAGAGATAATTTGCAAGTCTGGCCAGCCCTCTTGAGGCTTGGCTTCTATATTAGCTCACCAATCACAATTACCTCTGGGTAGCAAAACTGCTAGAGGTGGCTCCATGCATTTGAGTACGTCAGGAAGAGAAGACTACCATGGAGCCAATTATAAATGAATCTGGGTGGGCTAATTGTGATTTTCGTTGATAAATGCATTCAAAAGATAAAGTTTTGCAGCTTTCTGTAAGAGACAAAGGCACCTGCCCGTAAGTGGATCAATCCCTGAGAAAAGAATCCTTTGTTGATCCTACTGATATCTGTATGCTCGAAACCTAAGAAGAGGTTTATTGTGTACCAGAGAGGGACGGTGCTTAATAAGCAATATTCAGAGGCTCTGCAGATGTTGCACAGGAATGTTAAATGATTGGATTGTGGTCACAATAGTGTCCTTAGGCATTGTCTGACGTTGGAACTGATGGTAAATTCAAGAAGTTTGCTGGGGTTTGGGTTATCTTCTTTTAATGAATTATATCTCTTCAAATGAGGCAGTGACAAAAAAGTGTTTAAAAATTAAGAATCCATTCGCCTAGAACTTGATTTTTCTAATTGATTTTCTTCTCTTCATGTTGGCCATAATATGGTTCCTGTAATAATGGTTTCAGGGCGGCAGTAACAAATCACTGCAAAGCGGGTGGCTGAAAACAACTTAAATTTATTCTCTCACAGTTCTGGAGGCCAGGATTTTGAATCAAGGTGTCCACAGGACCGTGGTCCCTCCGAAAGCTCTAAGGAAGAATCTTTCTTGCCTCTTCGAGCTTCTTGTGGCTCCGTGTGTTCCTTGGCTGGTGTTCCATCATCTAACCTCTCCATCCGTCTTCGCACGGCCTTCTCTTCTCTCTGTGTGTCTCTTCAAGGACCGTTGTCATTGAACTTAAGGCTCAGTGCATAATCTAAGATGATCTCACCTTGAGGTCCTTAACCTAATTACATCTGCAAAGACCCTTTATCCTAATAAGGTCACATTCCAGTTTTCAGGTGCAGATGTGGACATATCTTTTTAACTCATGCACTGCCTTCCACCCAGCCCTTCTCAAGGGCCAACCCCATGGACCACTGACAAAGGCAGAAGAAGTGCCACTGTCAGCATATGTGATCTCAAAACCAGACTCCAAAACCAAGCTCAAGAAGAAAAGTGTCCCAGCATAGAGAGGAGTGTGGCTACTATATCAAAAGCCAGCTCCTGAAATCACCAACCAAGTCTTTGAGAAGACAAAATCCCAGGTCAGATCCCCCATGAATTGGCAGAAGAAAAGTCACAACTCATAGCTTAGCAGGTTTTAATTGCTCATATCCAAGCACTCTTATTTCATAAAATGTTCTAGTTTATTAGATTTAGCTCCTCACTGAAAAAATAATTAATCTGAGAAGTAACTGCCTTACAGACTAATTGACTTAGGATGTCTCCAACTAAAATTAATCAAAGTTAACTCTTAGCTACAGCAATGGAAGAAAGATGAGATTGTAAATTTGGGTGCTTTGAGTCTTTGTGGAGTTCCATAACACCCAGAAATATTATAGATCAGGTAAACAATACTTCTGACTAGAAAAGTCTTTGCCTTTTTATTTGTGCTAATATTCACTGGCTATGACATCACTATGTTTGTAGACAATGAAGATGTGGACGTGATGCTTTTTAGGTTTTGTTGGAGTTGCCTGTGCCATCTGGGTAGAATCAGCGTACCTTAAAAAAAAAAAGTCCCTTCTCCTCTTTACAGGCTTTCTATGTTTAAGTATTTTCTTAAATATGCTAATGCAATTTTGGTAATGATTCAGCTTCATTCAATTATTTGGTAAAAATTCAAAACTCTGCAAGGATCAATCCATAAATCTGACTATTTGCATTGCTGAGTCATGGATGAAGTTTGCATAATGATTCAGTGATTTTAGGACAGTTTAAATGCCACTCTGGAAGATCTGATTAAAAAATATATCCAGGGGCTTTTTTGATTCATCTAGCTTGGTTATAAAGTATGCCATGAAATCTGGCTCATATGTACTTTATAATTTAGCTGGTAAACGGATTAACTTTGCTTAGCTTTATCTGGCTCTTTCAGTATAATAACACAGTTGGTTCCTCCACAATATATCATTTTGCTGAGTCACACTGGTCCCTGCTCAGAGAAACTGTTTGAAAAGTGAAAAGGCAGATGGTAGTTAAACCATTATTTTAGCTTTCTTTTGCATGGTCTGGCAGAAACCAAACTTACAGTGCCCAAAACAAAATTAATTTTCCCTCATTCCCATGTCCCCAACCAGCTTTTCCCAGTGTGTTCTGATTTGGATGGAAGGCTCAAACATAATTTCCAGAGATGGGGCCGGAATCCAAAATTCACTCTGAAAAAAAATTTTTTTTTTTACCTCTCTCTTATCTGTAGCCCTTTAAAAAATATTGTCTCATAAATGTGTCCCATTTTTGCTTCTCCACTCTCCAGCGCTGAAACGCAGCTTTCCTCACCCCTCCCCTTGACTGTCTGGACTGTCAGTGGTCCCCTGGACACACGGCCTGGACACACGTCTGGTCTCTTGGACACACGGCCTTCTTCCGTCATGTCATCCTCTAATCTCCTACATCTAACCCCCGGGGGTTAACTTCCGAAGTGGGAAACCTGCAGTAGCTTCGGGATAAAGCTGAAACTGCATGGTTTGACATGAAGAGATTTCCATGATTCATCCCCAACCAATCTTAGAAACCCTGCCTCTGTCACTGGCGCTCACGTGTCCGGACTCTAGTGGCACCAACCTGTCCAAATTCCACAGACAAGCCGTGTGCCCGCGGGCCTTGGTGTCTTGGCATCGCTGCATCGAGCCCAGGGTGCCTCCCCCCCTTTCCTAACCAGGGAGCTCGAGGGACCCCCTCATAGCCCCACGCACTGGTGGCTCCTCAGTAAATCCGTTTCCAACAACCCTGCGCTCCCCCCTCCTCCAACGCTTAGGCACCTCCGTTGCCACCTGCGTCACACCCCCCACACCCCCCACCCCGCACCCCCACCCCCACCCCGGGCACTGATGATTAAGAGGATCCCAGATTCCTCTCCTCCCCCGGACAGGTCAGATCACGCGCATCAGCCCGGTCAGCGGCCCGCGGCTCCACCCGCAGCGTCTGTCTAGAGCCCGGTGACTTCTCTCGCCGCACCACGGCCACCCGGCCTCGCTATGGTTTCTTTCTCACCTGGGTCACCGCCGTCATCTCCAGTCTGACTGTTTCCACCTTACCTCCCACTGTGCTGTATCCTCAACAGCTGCCAGAGTTATTCAGTGGTCCCCGTGCCCTCGGGGTAAAAGCCAACGTTCCGCCGTGACCTGCAGCCCCCGGTGCTGCTTCTCTCCTCTCCAGGGCCTCCCAGCAACTCTGCGCACAGCTTCCAATAAATTACACAATTAATTTATTTTCTTTGTCTGCCTTCACCCATTGCAAACTTGTTGTACCCCCAGCACCTAGAACAGATCTTAGCACGTAGTGCAAGTTAAATTATTATTTAGTAAATGAATACTCATATTAATGTTCTTTTCTACACACCATGAGTCTCAATACACCATTGATTCTTATTTCCTTACAAGAAATTCTGGCATATACCAAGCATGGAAGAACTGTTTGTTGAATGAATAAAAAATAATATCAAACATTTATGTCGGACACTGTTCCAGGTGTGGCAGCTGCATCAGCGCGTTCAATCCTTGCAGCAACCCATATGAGATGGAGAGTCAAGTCCTCAGACTGCTGCGTGTGGGATCCTAGTGTAAGCCAGGTCCACACTGTGGGAGTCCAGAGCTGAGCAGGGAGAGCTGGGCCGGGAGAGCTGGGCAGGGGGGCTGGAAGGAGCCGGTCGGGACAAGAAGCCAGCGTGGAGGGCTAGGAAGGAGGCTGACCCCGGGAGAGGGCGCCGGCTCCCCACTGCTCCGTTCTCCCCATGGACCGGGCTGCTGGGCAAGGTCAGGTGGACCCCACAGATGCGGCGGCGCCTCCCTGCCAAGGGAGCCCTGATTAAAAGCCTCTGCCATTCCACGGACCTGGGGGTAAGGGGGCCCAGGAGTGGAAAAGTACCCGCTACCAAGGGCGGAAAGGAGGGTCCCTGAGCTCCAAGACTGGTGAGGAGGTCTCGGCAGGGGCTCTGGGGCAGAGCATGGGGAGGGTTAGTGCAGCCCCCTTGGGAGGCTGCCGTGCAGAGACTGTGGCCCTGGCTGTGTGGGTTCAGCAGGGCGTCCCGCGGGTCCTGCGGGACAAGCCTTCCTCAGCGGAGGGGCCAGGCCTGCCGGGCGCACGTCGGATTTGCATCAGGAGCCAAGGTCGTCAGGGAACTTAACCCCGGCCCTGCTCTCCCTCCCATGGAGCAGACACCTCGGCACCCCGACTCCAGTGGGGCCCCCCGTGCCCCCCTTCAGGGCTGAGGACCGGCTCCCTCTCCCCACCCCAGCGCTCGGCTGTCGGCCCTCCTCCGATCGTCCTTGCCCCAAGCACGGCCCTTTCCCGAGCACCCTTCTTGAGGCTGCATCGCAGCCCAACCCCCCAACCTGCTTTCTTCCCCGCCTTCCCACAACCGGGGTCCCAAGAGCCCCCCTAATAAAGCCCCTGGGCGCGTTCCCAAGGACGTCCAACTGGAGATGCTGGTTTCCACTATGGAAGTCTCGGGAGGACCAGGGGAAAGACGGAGGATCTTCTGCAAACACCAATTCCAGGGGAGGCTCCGGTAGAGTGACCTGGGTGCCGTAGGTGGGACGGGAAGGAGGAAAAGGAAAACGTGGATTGGGAAGTCTGAGTAAATCACTGTTGCTCTTGGCGCGGGAAGGAGGCATCAGTGTCCTCTTCAGTCTCCGCCACAAGCTTGTGGGCAAATGCCAACATCACCTTGCAATGGATTGGGAAACCGGCTCCGCCTATGAAATCACCTGTCAGAGCCGTTTTGCTGGTGACTTGCGGAGCTAGACTAGACTCCAAACTGCAGACGTTTTCGGTTGTTTCTCCCAGCTTAATAAGTAACAACGTGTTAATGTTATTTGAGCTTTGTGGTCTTCAAAACTGAGAGGAAGGTGAAGTAAAGGTGGCTAATGGAGTTCTTATGGTCTATAATTGCTCTCTGGTAGGGGACTTACCTTCCTTAGGCTTCTGCAACAAAGTAGCACGAACTGGGAGAGGGGGAGGCTTAAAGCAACAGAAAATTACTCAGCTACAGTTCTGGAGCCAGGGGTCTGAAATCAAGGTCTGGGTGGGGGGCGGGCTCTCTCTGCAGGCCCTGGGGCAGCTCCTTCCTTGCCCTTCTGGAAGTTACCTGCTGTCCTGGGCTTAGGTTGGCCTCTGTCTAGCCCACCTGCAACTTCACATGGCCTTCTCCTGCCTGTTCTGGCTCTTCTCACAAGAAAATATTCTTGGAAGGACTCAGCAGCCTCTTTAGGACACAGCCCACATCTATAGGAATAGACTCATACATCTGTCCTATTGCACTAAGGGCCCACCTGCCCCAGCGTGACCTCATCTCAACTAATTCCAGCTGCAAAGCCTATTTCCAAGTAAGCTCACATTCTGAGGTCTGGGGGTTAGGACATCAATGTATCTTTTTGAGATACAATTTAGCCCATAACAGTGGGTAAAGGAAGCTGTGTTGCTGCTGCTAATATGCAAATATCATGATTTAAAAATCGCTGAGGATATCCTTCACAAAGGGTCTTATTTTTACTTGCACAAAGGTTAACGTGGTCAAACTGTTCTTTGCCATGTCGGCTGACACTGGGATACATTGCAAATCACCAGGGGCTTAGTGTGATGCAGGAAAAGAACTATTCTTGGTGAGGACTAAATAGCCTCTTTGGAACTCATCCTAAAATGCGGACAGTGTGGGAGATGGAGTATGCAGCTAATGGAAAGCCAGGACAAGCTACCAGGGGAAAAGCTTTTAGACTGCTTCCAAATGGTCTCATGGGGTGGCATTCTTCAATTCACCCATATCAAATCTCTGATTTTATTAACACACAAAGAGCATATCCATTTCTCTGGGTAGATATGATTTAACCAAGCTTGCAAGAGAGATATATAAAACCAGAACTCCTATATATTATTTGCATTGAGCCCCCATGATCAGCCAGTCTTTCAATATAATCAAACTATATGGAAAGCCATTTTTAACCCTAGTTGGAAGCCATTTCAATTTCCTAAAATGAAAGCTCACTGCCAACGTGACTCAGAGTCCTGAAGACCAAAGCCTTCTTTTGTGCAAGGTAAACCTTTTTAGGGACTCAAACCACTTTCAGAACATTTCTTGGTAAACTCAAAAACAGAAAAAGAACAGAAAATTAGTTTAATTGAGTGCTGCCTATGTTTACTCAAATTTCAGCTGCCTTTTATCCTCTTTTTTAGGGTTTCCCCAAAATATAAGGCTAATTGTACAAATACATTATCTAGCAATGTGTGTATCAACACAGATTTTATAGACAAGGAACAGAAGAGGATTTATGCTACAAAACCATTTCACTTGTAAAAATCCCAATTAGACTTTTCCTCCCCCCCCCCCCCCCAAAAAAAAAATACCCTCTATAAGGCCACCAAATGCTCCTCTCTCAATCTATCTCCCGAGGAGCTTCTAAGCCTCTGGCTCCATTTTCCTATTTCCAGTCTTCTCTGCTGCCTGTTAACATTTCCTTCTCTCTTTTTTGGAATATTCTAGTTATGCCCTAGCTCATCCCAAGAATAATCTCATGCCCACCATTTAACATCTCCTATCCTATAAGAGGCTCTGCTTCTTTGACTTTGGTTTTGGATACTAACTCCTGATGGGTGTGTGTTACAATGTTGCCAAGCATGCAAGTTCTAGAGTCTAAGGGCAGGTCCCCGATGGGTGAGTCCTGCTATCTGCTGCCTCTGTAAGAACAGCTTCACCCAAGGTCTCGGGATCCCCCAACCGATCAGCTTGGGCTCCTCAGCTCTGGACAACACCACACCCCTACGGCCACCTGCCCTTCCGTTCTGCCCTTCTGGGCTTCCAAGGCTGGGCAGCCCCTTGTTTGATTGATGCCCCGTTTCTTGGGGTACATTCGATCAAGTTAGAGCACATTGTTGCTTTCCTGGCAGACATTGTGTTGCTTTAAGGTTATCTTTAAAACTTTCCTCTCAATTATTTGCTGACTTCCTAATTTAACTTTTAAAATATAGTAACATTTTCCTAATTTTCAAGCTGTGGTGAGGCTTCCTGTAACTGCCTAACGGTGGCTCCTTTGAAATGATAAGAACTTTAACAGTCACCAGGCTGAATGAAGAAAAGCAATCAGTGTGATGCCCAGTATATCTTGTCTGTTTAGATGTAGCTCTATGAAAATTGGGAGGGTTGAATCCGAAAGTGATCGCGAGAGCAAGCCTTCCTTTGCCGTTTGGAAGGGGGTCATGCACAGACTTACTCTGGGTCCCTGATGACGGAATCCTGTCCTGGAGAGAACGCACCCCCCGCCTCCCTGCTGTACACACACAGAGAACACAGTGAGAAGGGCAGGCACTTGCAGGTGGTTCACAGCCCCCCAGAGGCTAGCCGTGGACACCAAGTTCAGAGCCCCTGATGGAGCAACTAGAGCACATGGCAGGAAGAAGTAAATTCAGTGCCTCTTCTGCTATCTAGGTCCTTTCCTCCAGCAAGTACGTCATGGTAACTTACCCTCAGGCAAAAAGAAAGTATAAGCAGAGTTCCCGAAGGCATTGAATATGGGATTTCTTTGAGAATATATATTTAAAGTCAAAATGTATAACTTCAAGTACCATGTAGTTTCAAGAGTTTATGACCACACAAATAGTACATGACAAACAACCTTATAACACCCAGCCTTAATTCTAACCATAGATATTTCATTATTAGAGTACATTTACAGGTTTTGAGGACCGTGAAACAAGTGTATAGATTCTTAAAGCTTCTCAGAGGAGATGATTTACTTATGAAAAATGTGTAAATAATTTCGGTGAGTCCTGGACATCCCCTTTGACGTGAGTTAAACCTAGCTTTAAAAAGTTGTATTGCAGTTCTGATTTGGGCTACCCATCCCATCCCCTTCTCGTGAATTTCTTCCCCATTCATGACATCATAGGGCTGAGGTGCTCCAATGGGGGCAGGGAGTTAGCAGAAATAACATACCTTTACACAGGTGGATTTCCTCTTCTGAAATTTAGTCAGGTTTGATACCTGATTAATTCAAAATGTACACTCGATGAGCCACAGGCTGTTTTTTGATATTGATTTGTTACCTCTGGGAGTGCAGGTTGAAGTATTTGTCATCTTTTCAGAGTAAAAATAAAACTTCACTAGCCCACTCTCCAAATGAGGACATTCTACCAGTGTACCCTTAAAGTAAATAGAGCTTGGCCAGCACACTTCACCCTCCTGGGCCCCACTGCCCAGCCTGTGGCCGATGTTGGCAAAGATGATTGATTTGTTCTCTTTAGAGAAGTATTGTATAATCTTTACATCAGTTTGGTAGTATAAATATAGACCCTTTATTATTAACTATCTTCCATAAGCATAAGCAATGTTGCTTCTTTTTAGTCAGTAACAAGTGTTTGTGATATCATGATGCTGTCTGCTTGCCCTGAGACTGTGAGTCGATTCTCCTGCATTTTCCTTCCCACTCTGAGCACAGAAGTGCTATTCCTGTAAGTGGCAGCTTTGGGTTCCCAGATATGTGCCTGGAAATTTGTTTTCTCAATTTCTCTGGAGATCCAAAAATTTTTAAAGAGCCTATGGAAGGGTTGCCAGTTGCCTCTTTGGGCCTTGCTCATTCTTCCGGGGACTTGGATGCCAGAGAATTCTTTCCACAGTCCTCTCACGTTCAGACATTTCACACTTTGCACCTGTTTTCATAATGAAAATGGAAATGAACAAGGCCAACTAATTAAAGAACAGGCTACACGCTGCCCAGAAGGGAAATTTCCCACGTGTTGAGTTGAAGCCAAAAAGCTGTGCCTTGGAACAGGGCTCACGCTGCTTTCTCCGAATGCTGGCTGTGAACTGTGGGGCGATCTGGCCTGTTAAGGTGTAGTTTATGGACCAGGACATGGTCTGTCTTGGCGAATGTCCCCCGTGCACTTGAGGAGAGGGGGTTTCTGCTGTGCCAGGCGGAGTGTCCTGTGAAAGAGAATCAGAAAAAGGGGAAACACACGGGGATGATGTCTGGAGGAAACCAGCTGCCAGCTCCAGGATTCTTCACCCGGGGAGTGAGAAGGTGCTGCCAGCCTCAGCAGTGGATGCGACAACTCGTGGGAAGTATTGTCTGCCTGGGAAGCTCCTTCCAGACTTAGTGCCCGCAGTTGATCGGAGGCTGGCAGCCAGGCACTCTGCCTGGCAAGTACCAAATTTCCAGACTCCCAGGGGAAAGCAGCCACTCAGCACAAAAGGAACTGCTTGCACACACAGTCTAGCCACAGCGTACCACCCTCATCACTCGGGAAGCTTATGTCCACACAGGACCAGCCACGCTTTCAGATGCAAGGGCCAACCTTGCAGGCAGGCTTCTCCGAGGATGGCAGCCTCAGGCTCGCTACGGTAATGCTTTCTGCTCAACTTTTAGGGATTTTTCTAGCAGTATTTGCTTTTATTTTTAACTTCTTCTTATGGAAAATGTCAAATATATACACAGATAAAATAGCACAATGAACCCCAAGTACCTAATTAGCCATATTTATCTGTCTTCAAGTCAGGCTCAATATTGCTTTATTTATCCCTCCATCCACCCCCCCCCCACACACACACACACACTGTATATTTTTAAGCCAATTCTGGACGTCACTATTTTTTACCTGTCTATATTCACCTCTTAAAAAAGATCTCTGATTGACTAATTTAGAGTTAGGTAACAAAGTGAGCTTATAGGTTTAGCTCATTGTCTGTATTTTTATTTTAATTGGTTTGCCCACCATTTTGGGGGAAGGTTATTTTCACTGTCCTCTCACCGTCAGACTTGGCTGTGTAGTTGTGTAGCTCATGCATTGTGGGCAGGAGGGACTGGGTCACTGCCAGGCAAAGCTCAGAGACCCTGTGTGTGCTCTGCCTCATCCCCATTTCCTGATGCCAGAGACCAGTAAAGCTCCAGAAAGTGAATGTCCGACAGCATCCACGATCACCGCTGGGGAGCAGAGCTGCAGTCAAGCCAGGCCTGGTGGATGAGGGGCATTGGATATCCCACGGGAAAAAGCAGGAAGATCCCATTATAATTGACATTCCTGCAGGGAAAAGAGAGATCTTCCACTGAGACACAATTTCATAACTTGATTAGAAAGAGAAACTTAATATTAGAGAAGAACCTTATAGACTGATGAGCAATTAAGATGCCTATTGCAAAATGTCCTCTCACACTGTCCAATCTTGCTTCCCGGCTGTTTCTTAGTGTCAGGAATGTCTGTGTCATCTTTAAATACAGGTTTAGATTCCATGGCATTTTGATATTTTAATAATACATCGTTTACATAAAGGAACTGGGCATGGGTACATACAAAGCATTGTGTTTTTACTTTTTATCGAAATGCTATGTATATTACCAAAACTGTACATAGCATATGTGTACAACTCAGTGAATTTTTCACAATCGGAACACACCTGGGTGATCAGAGCCTGAACCGAGTTAAAGACCCCTGCTCACACTCCGGAAGGCCTTTCTAGGCATTACCCAGCGTAGGGAAAACCACTGTTGAGATAGCATGGATTAAGTTGGCCCATTTTGTACTTACATAAATGCGGTCTTAAAGAGTGTGCCTTTTGTGGCTGGCTGCTTCTTTCAACATTATTTCTGTAGGTTTTATCAATGCTGTTACCTGTACCATTAATTTGTCTTCTTAATTGCTGTACATTTTACTGTGTCATATTTTCATGTCCTCTCACTTCTTCCAATCCTCTCTGGGATCTTGGAGCTGTGCAGATTGCAGCCAGCGCACATCACAGAAATCCTATCGGAGAGGCACAACCAGGCCACCCCCACCCCCAGGGCTCCAGGACTGATATCAAGGGGTGAGTAAAACCCTTCTTACTTCGGGGTATCATGCCCTCCTCCCAAGGGGTCACCAGGAGCCCCTGACATCATCTGTCCCCCAGATGCGCAGGAAGTACAGGTGCTCTCTTAGCAACATGCTGGGAGGAGCTGAGCACACCCCCGGGAGAACTTCCAGGAGCGCGACTGGAGTTTCCCGGAACCCCTCCGCCTCTGAGAGACGAGGTCGGAGCCAGAGCAGCCTGTCCAACACCATCTGACTGTGTGGCGCTCAGCCGCGCCCCCTGCTCCCCGACTTTGAGCTCTCTCGCTGAGAGCGGGCCCCCCCCCCGTTCCACCCTGCACGGGGCTCCTCACGGTGGGCGGCGGCTCTGCCCCGTAGCTGGCCCGGCCCTGCCCTGGGTTCTGCAGCACCGGAGCCGACGCGTCGCCCCTCACGGCCCCGAACCGCGTGGCCTGTGGGGACAGCAGGTAACAGCTCCTACCCTTCCTGCTTTGAACGCGGTTTTAGAAGTGTCCACACAGACATTTTCGCATCCCAGTTGTTGCGGACCAAATTGTGTCCTCACAAAAGATTTGTCAAATCCTAACCCCCAGTCCCTGGGAGAGTGAACTGATCTGTAAACGGGTGAGTGCAGGTGCGGTGGGGCAGGTTAGGACAGGGCCGCGACCGTGAGCCAACGGATTCCTGTCGCGTGGCAGCCACAGCAAACTAAGACACCACTTGCCCCAAATTGTCTGAAACTCTGCTTTCAGGTTTACTTGCAGATCTGGACCCAGATGTGGGCTGATGGTGCTGGATTGGGGCCCGGCTGGAGTGACCTCACCCTGTGTGCAGAGTCACAGCCCCATCCGACAGCCAGGGCAGCGCCCACAACGGGTATGGGGCACAGAGGCTCGTGAGCCTCCCGGATGAGGGACCCTCCCACCCTCGGAAGTTCAAGGGCATTTCTCAGGCTCACCAGACATGGAGCCACGTGCAAACATCCCCCATGGGTGCGACTTCAAGTCTTTAAGGGGATTCCCTAAACTCGCCGGTCGGAACCACAAACTGCACAAGCTTATCTCCCCACGATTGCTGTGTTCTTCCCGGAGGCCTCCCCTGAGCCTACTAAGAAATCCACTTGAGCCTGAGTGTATGTGTCGCTCATAGAGTTCCTGTGTCTTGGTTTCCTGGCTGCTGAAACAATACCACACAGTGGTCAGCTCTACGACAGGAGTGTGTTAGCTCGTGGTTTCAGAGGCTGGAAGTCTGGCTTCCCGCGGGGGTGGGCGCCTTCTGGCTGCCTGGAAATCTCTGGGACTCCTTGGCTTTCCGTCCCATGGCAATGCACACGGCATCGTCTTCTTCTCCTTTGGGTTCCATTGGCTTCCGGCTGCTGGCTGCTCACCATGGCTTCTCTCTCCAGCTGCATTTCACCCTGCTCACAGAGGACTCCTGTCATCTGGATATAAGCTCAGCCTGATTCAGTGGGGCCACACCTTAGCTGAAGGATCACCTGAAGAGATCCTATTTCCTATGGGTCCATCCACCAGAATGCAGAACAAGACCAAGAACACGTCCATTCCAGGGGCCATAGTTCAAACCCCATCACTGTGCCTTGTAGAGTGTCAATTGTAAGACAAATAACAAGGGATTTAGAAAGGGGCGTTGTTAGGATTTTTACTGATCATGGTGACAGGCGAATTCAAAGCAAGTACTGGGTATAAAATGAAATAACTTTAAAGAGGGTCAACAAGTCTGATTTCTCAGTTTTTCCTCTGTTGTCTTTGTTACAATATGAATTTTTGACTTGAGCACTATTAACAAATATAATTTTATATTCATGCTCATGCAGGGATTCTAGAACATTAGGTACATGGAACTCATTTTCAAACATTTCTTGAAAAATGTACAATCACAGTAATTACTTGAATTTGTAACACTGAATCTTCAAATACTAAGGAGTATAATACTAAAACAGAAACTGTGGAACCTAAACCAGGAGATCATGGTACTGTTTTGAATTAAATTTGCAGAAAAGTATCTAGATGATACATTCTCTCTATTATAATAATTTGTAATGACCCATAATTTTTGTCATTTAGCTGACTTTTCTCTTTATTGGATTTTTAAATAATGGTCATTAATCAACTCATAAAATGTGCTCCATGGCTTACTTTTTTTTTTTTTTTTTTTTTTTTGCTTGCTGAATAATAGTTACCTAACACGAGAATTATTTCTTTCTTGAGAGTATGATTGAATTTAGCAATGAATCTGTTGGACCCAAACGTCATGCTTTCGGTAACTTTTTCATAACTTTATTTCTTATGTCATTACTCTAGGTTTTCCATTTGTAATTGCATTTTATAATATAAGTGACTCAATTCTTTTAAGTTCATGTTATAGTTTACTCTTTTTAATGATTCGACTTGCTTTGACTAACTACTTTACTGTACATCCTGTGGCTCAGAGGTCTAGCGGGGAGGAAGAAGGACGAGAGGGGCTGTCTGCTGGGGGGAGTGCTGGGGGGTCCGCGCTTGGTCTGTGACCCTTTTCTTTACCAGCCTGGCTTTGATTCCCCTCCATCACCCCTGCCACTTCCTCCTCAGTGCGCTTTCTTCTGGTTGCTGTTCCATTTTATCTTTCGGATCCTGGCATTCCCAGCACTCCCTCCATCCCCACAGACGTTCAGTGAAGTCGCATGAAATTACAGATGCTGGGTGCTGGCGCCAGGCCTGCCGGGTGCCTCTCCCAGCCGAGGGTGCTTGCCTTATTATTCATTTCTCTTTAATACATTTGAACAAATTCTCTCCACCAATTTTCCCTTTGGTTGCATTACATATTAAAACAATAAATAAAAATCTGCCACAAAATCTGTATTCCCATTACATTTCTTCTGTAATTATAATCTTCCCTAATGCATATTCCTACATACACATTTTTATTCTCACATCTTTATTATTACTTACACTTTTTAGCACTTTGGATTGATTATTTTGTGTAATAAATTTGGCCTTATATTCCAGCCAAAGAAATTTGGATTACTTACTCAAACCTTAAATGTTTGAAAGCTTGATAATGGTGAGTTTTCTTAATGAAGTTAGGTTAAAAAGAGAAAATGAGCCAAATATAAAGTACTTATAGGCTTTGAAACATGTTTCTCTTGCACACACATGTACACAAATGTGCACACACAAATACATGCACTCACACATGGGAAAATTGGTTTTGTGTAAGTTATCTCTTTAAGCATGGATTTAAATTAACTAATTTTGATTAGAAAAAAATCATTTCACAATGTATTCTATTTGGCCTGGTTTTGTAAAGAATACTAAATTGAACTTTTATTTACAAGGTCTTTTCTGTGTCAATTATTATTTGAGGTCTACTAGAGATAATGAATGACTCAGCTACCTGGTGAGTGAAACACGTGCACGCCAATGTGCCCAGCTCTCTGTGTTGGAGCCCTGGGGGTCCTCTTTCCGCTCACTGCACTGGGCTTCCTTTGAGTACATTTCCCCCAGGCAGCCTCACTTTTCTAGGCATTTCTTTGCCCCTTCACATCTGCTGTTTCTAACTGGCTGTGAACTGAGGGAATTAGGCAGGAGAGCTCAAATAGGAGATCTAGAGTTTTCCATTGAATTATGTTTCATTTATTTAACAAACATATGTGGATTATCACCTCTCTACCAAACAATGGCAAACGCACAAAAACACACCTGATGTTCCCTGCATTCAACAAGCTTATAATGTTATGTTATTATACAAGAATAGGATATATATATATATATATATATATTACATTTATATAACATATATAATATAAACACACACACAACTTTCAATCTCACAAGATAGAAACTTTCCAGTGCCATAAGGGACTATAAATAGTGATGCATTTATGAGTACTTAGTTATAAAAAATGTATACCCAGTAATTTTTTTTCTGTTTAGATCTATGAGTTTGGACAATTGCATGGTTGTGCACCCACCACTACAGTCAAAATAGAGAACAGTTCAATCACCACTGAAAAAATTTCCTTCATAGTCAAACGCTCTCCCACCGTTTGTCCACGGCAATAACTCATCTGCTTTCCTTCACGATACTGCTTGTACTTGTACCAATGTGTTTTTATTGTCGTTTTCTTGGTGAGTAGGATTCCATTTATGGATGTACCAGTTTGCTAACCCACTCCCCAGCTAAGGGACAACTGAGCTGTTTCCAGGTTTGGGAATTATGAATAAAGCTGCTATAAATATTCACACATAGTTTTTTTTTTTTTTTTTTTTTTTGTGAACATAGATTTCATTCCTCTTGGGCAAATATCTAAGTATAAGATTAATGGGTTGTGTGGCAAATACATGTTTAACTCCTGTAAGAAATGGCCAAACTGTTTTCCACTGTGGCTGTGCCATTTTGCACTCCCACCAGGAAAGCTTCCTTGACAGCACTTGATATTGTCAGTTGTCTTCTTTTAAAATGTTAGTCATTGCAGTAGGTGTGTATAATCATTTCACTGTTGTTTTAAATTCCATTTTATTGAGATATATTCACATAACATACAATCACCCAAAGTGTACAATCAGTTGTTCACAGTACCACCATATAGTTGTGCATTCATCACCCCAATCTATTTTTTGAACGTTTTCCTTGTACCATAGAAAGTGAAAATAAGAATAAAAAAAGAGAAGTAAAAAAGAACACCCAAACCATACCTCCCTATTTTTCATTTAGTTTTTTGTCCCCATTTTTCTACTCATCCATCCATACACTGGATAAAGGGAGTGCGATCCGCAAGGCTTTCACAATCACACTGTCACCCCTTGTAAGCTACATTGTTATACAGTCGTCTTCAAGAGTCAAGGCTACTGGGTTGCAGTTTGGTAGTTTCAGGTATTTATTTCTAGCTATTCCAATACATTAAAACCTAAAAAGTTTATCTATATAGTGCATAAGAGTGCCCACCAGAGTGACCTCTTGACTTCATTTGGAATCTCTCAGCCACTGAAGCTTTATTTCGTTACACTTCACATCCCCCTTTGGTTGAGAAGATATTCTCAATCCCACAATGCCGGGTCCAGATTCATCTCTCGGAGTCATATCCCACATTGCCAGGGAGATTTACACCCCAGGGAGTCGGGTCCCACGTAGGGGGAAAGGTAGTGCGTTCACCTGCCGAGTTGGCTTAGCTAGAGAGAAAGGCCACATCTGAGCAACAAAGAGGTACTCAGGGAGAGACTCTTAGTCACAATTATAAGCAGGTTTAGCCTCTCCTTTGCAGTAACCCCGTGATAGAGGGCTCAGCACATCAAACCGCCAGTCTTCAATGTTTGTATTTCACTGTTTTTAATGTACACTTTCCAAATGACTATTGATGTTGAGTGTATTTTATGTGTTTATTTATTATCTGTGTGTCTTTTTGGCAAACTCATTTATTAATTCTAGTAGTTTTAGTTCTTTATTTTCACAAATTCTATGGGATTTTCTAAATAGGCAATCATGCCATCTGTAAATACAGATGGTTTTATTTCTTTCTTTCCAAACTGTGCTCCTTTTATTTCTGTATCTTGCTTTATTGCCCTTGTTAGGACTGTCAGCACAGTTTTGAATACAAGTGTTGTGAACAGAGATCCTTGACTTGCTTCTGATTTTAGGTAATCTGTTAACCAGGAGGATAGCTGAGGGTTTTTTGATATTTGCTTTTTGTTAACTTAAGAAAGATCCTCTGATTTTTGGTTTGCTGAACTTTTATCATGAAGAGATGCTAAATGTTGCCAAATGCTTTTTCTGCATCTATGGAGATGATTATATAGTTTTCCTTTTTTAATCTCTTAAAACTTAGTGTTACACTTAATGATATTTAAATACTGGTCCACCTTTTACATTCCTGGAAAGAAACCTACTTGGTTATGATGCATTAATCTTTTAACATATTGCTGGATTTAATATATTCATATTTGATAGAGTATTTGTGTATATATTCATGATGGCTGTCAGTCTATAGTTTTGTTTTTGTGTGAAATTTTTGCCTGGCTTTGGGGTTAAGGTATTTCTGGCTTCATAAAATACTTGGGGAGTGTTCAGTTTGGGGGAAGAGATTGGGTAGAATTGGTATTGTATATTCTTTAAATATTGGATAGTTTTTCTCTAAACTTTTTGAATTGATTTAGCATTAGTTGTTTAAATTCCTGTATCTCAGTTGAAGTGTACGTTTGTTCCTTTGACTGGGCCATAACTTTGTTTTTCCTAGTGTAGGTTGTAATTTTCTGTTGTCTAGGCATGGTTTCCTTGGTTATCCAAATCAGGTTTTCCCAGACCAGAACAGGCTCAGGCTGGTTTCCCTGCAGGTGTGTCTTAGAAGATTGCTCCACCCTGTGATACCTCAGGTCACTGTGCTTTTCTGCCCAGCAGGTGATGCCTGTTAGCCTATAATTCTTGACTGGTGTGAGGAGGTGTGGCCGTGTTCCCCCAGGCTCTGGGGTCTGGTTCTGAATGGAAAGGGCCCCACCCCTTTCCTCCTAGAGAAGACAGACCCCCTAGGGGGAGGTCATTAGCATTTCAATGGTCTCTCTCTCTGCTTGTGCTGTCTCCACCCTTCTTTAAGTCACAGCCCTGGAAACTGAAAATGACTGGGGCTTTCTCCACTGAGCCAAAAAAGAAACAGATAGTCCCCTTCAGACCCAGTCCAAGGCTACCCTCCAGCTCTCCAAGGTCAGTCGTCACCCAAAGCCTCTGTTTGTTTTTTGGAGATTTGTGTCTGTAGTGAGCAGTTCACACTTGCTACTTAAAACTGCAGTTGGAGCTCAGCTGAGCTAAATTTGCTTGCTGAGAGAGAGCTTCTCTCTGGCACCATGAGGCTTTGCAGCTCGGGCTATGGGGGAGGGGGTCTCGCAACTTGGATCCGCAGGTTTTACTTACAGATTTTATGCTGTGTTCTCGGGCATTCCTCCCAATTCAGGTTAGTGTATGAGTGGACGGTCTCGTTTGTCTCCCCGCAGTTATTCTGGATTATTTACTAGTTGTTTCTGGTTTTTAGTTGTTCCAGGGGGACTACTTAGCTTCCCCTCCTCTCTATGCTTCCATCTTGCCCCAAGAAAATATTGGGTAGTTTTTGCCAGTAAAACCTTCTGTCTTGGAGTTTTCTCTGTTTAAAGGTGTTTAATAATGAATACAATTTTTTAATAGGTATAAGATAATTAAGTTTATTTCCATCAGTTTTGGTAGTTTTTGTCTTTCTGAATCATCCTGTTTAATCAGAGTTGTCAAATTTATGGGCATAGAATTGTGCATTGTATTCTCTTATCCTTTTAATGACTGTAGCATCTGTAGAGGTATTCCCTATTTCATTCCTGATATTGTTAGTTTTTGTCTCTTCTCTTTTTTTCTTGGCCATTTAGGATAAAGTTTTATCATTTTCTTGATCGTTTTAAATGAACAGTTTTTGATTTCATTGATTTTTCTCTATTGTTTTTTCTGTTTTTAGTTTCATTATTTCTTCTCTTATCTTTCTTATTACTTTTTTTGTACTTGGCTTTGTTTTATTTTTGTCACTGTTTTCTTTTACCTATTTTCTTAAAGTAGAATATTTTGTATTGATTTTAGACCAACTGAGCATTTAATGCTGTAATTTCCCTGTAAGCATGCTTAGAGCAAAAATTTTGATATGCTGTATAGTTATTTCCACTGAAATTCAAACATTTTAAAAATTTACCTTAGACGTTGACCCATGGATTATATAGAGGTGCACCTTTAATTGCCAAATATTTGAGAGTTTTCTCCCTTCAGTTCTACCAGCACAGCTCTCTTCTAACCAACAAGTCTGCTTCATGAACAGTAAGGTTCTCACCGTAACAGTTTTGCTTCATGTGTTTTGGACCTCTGTTAGAGGTCCACTTAGAATTGTTATATTTTCATGGTAAATTGACCCTTTTGTCATTTTTTAACATGCCTTTGGTAATTCTCCTTGTTCTAAAGTCTATATTGATATAGCCACTTCCAGCCTCCCTTTGATTAGTGTTTGCCTGGTATGAATTTGTCCCTCACTTTCTTTTAATATATCTATACCATTAGTTGGGTCTTTTTTATTTCAATTAATGTGTTTGGACCATTTCAATTTGATATAGTTATTGAAATCATTGTGTTCAGATCTACCATTTTATTCTTGTTTTTTAACTCTTCTCTTCTATTTTCCTGTTTCTTGGTATTATTTGAATGTTTTCAATATTCCATTTTAATAAAAATAACTTAGTGCTAGATGAAGTGATGTATGATAGTCCATCATATCTTCATGGAAGATAAAATTTTGACAGAAAATATAACTCAGCCCATTAAATACAAAGGCGTTCTTTATCTTTTAATTATCAAGGTATCATATCAAATTCCTTGCAAAGACAAATGATTAAAGCATCTCATAACTAACAGAACCAAACAACGTATATTTTCTGTACATCTGTGGCTTCCAGTTGTAATAAGGACCTCCAGGAGAAGCGCGTTTTCTGCATTCTCGAGTAATGTTTCCTGTGCTCCTTGTCTGGCACCTTCACAGAGCAGGATTGTTGTTGGGGGGTGCGGCTCCTCCTGGCTTTGGACTGCAATCAGAAAATCTCCTCGTGTGTTCCGTGAAGTCCCACGTCTGTCTGACAGAAAGCATAACTGGAGATTTCTAGTTGTAACCAAGGAAACTCAATTAGGTGGCACCATTTATTTTTTCACGCTATTAAAGTTGGTGTAATGAAAAGGTCAGCCCAAGCCTCTGAAAGGAAAGTACTCATTTTAGCTCTTTATGATTTAAAGGGTCCCAGGTCCTGCCCGTTTCTGTGGAACACTTCTCTGTTGAATAGTGCAACGTGAGGAGGTAAGTAAATGGGAAAAAAGTGGAATATTATGCTTTTCTCCCAAGCTGTGACATTCACATTATTTACATAATAATCCCTTTTTTCTGGGGTAAGTCAGACACCTCCACTTCCCCTTGAGCTGCTGCACTCGCCTGCCCCAGGTGGAACCTGCTCACACCTGTCTCCCTGCCTGTCCCTCCCCGCCCTCTCCCCAGGTGCTCCCTGCTGAGGGTCATGAGGGCCTGGAAGCGCCGCGCACGGCAGAGCCTGTGAGGAAACCCTCCTGCCCTCGGCCTCCAGGGGCTGGTTCTGGGGAGTCCCGGCTGCCTGGGACCAGTTCAGAGCCCCGCGGCCCGGCCCGGCTCTGCCGTCCGCTCGTCCCACTCTGCTTGGCTCTCGGAACCCTCCGTGGACCCCGCGCCTCGGCCCCCGCGACCCCGCTGCTGGGATCCCGCGTCCTCTGCGCCCCGGCCACGCTGCGCCCTCCCGACTGGCCCCGCAGCTCCCGCGCAGGCTACAGGGGATTTCCCCGGGGAAGGGTCTCAGATCCTTTCCACGCAGACCCCCTCCGTTTTAAGGTCTTGTAACCCCCCGCACTGCCCTTGGTAACACTCGCTGCAATCTGGAACGGGGCTGGGGGAGGGGCCTGTCCTGCTCGCCCAGGGGGTCTGCCTCCTGGTCACCAAGTCCACCTCCACACACCTGTCTAACGGATGGACGTGGACGCGGCCCGGATCGTGCCCACGAGCATCACCCTCCGTACTATGGCCAGAGGAACCCACATAACCCCCGATCCGTCCACGCGGCTCCCCTGCTTAGGGCCTTGGGGGTCCCTCCCCTGCCGGCGGAGTTAAGACCCGCCCTGCGGGAATCCGGCTGAGAACCCGGCGCCTGTCCTTCACCTCCGGCGCCCACCCGACCGGCCGTGCGCACGCGTCCTCCTTCATCCACCTGCCCAATCCGTCTCCATTCCCGGGAACACTCTCCTTGCCTGCAACCTCCGGGTTATCCGGGATCAATTGGCCCATAAAGCTCCCTCCACCCGGCTACTCTGCGGTCCCCTAACACCTGTGCACCCCTTTATCCCTCACTCAGTCACCTGCGTCGGTTCCCGTGCGCTCCCTGGGACTCTGCACTTCCAGGTGGAGCCTCTACCCTTGTCTCCTGCCTCCACCCCAGCGCCTGGGAGACCCTCCATTGGCCTGTTCTCGCTGTTTCACCGACGGAGAGGAACCTGGTCAGCCATGAAGAGGGCGGCTTCTCCCCGGAAGGTAATTCTACTGCTCTTCAGGATGCCACATGTCTGACCACCGCGCTGCATCCTCGGAAGGAAGCCCGGCCCGGGGGGCCTTTGGGGATACGTGGGGAGCAGACATGGGTTCAGCTGATGAAGAGAAAGGTGTCAAGGAGTTGCTTGGGAACCCTGAACTTCTACAGCATTCTGCCATTTTCAAAATGATAGTTTTCTGTAATGTCAAGTTTGTCATATGAGGAATTACTATTTTAAAAGAAAAATAATAGCAGCACATATTTTAAGTAAAACATAAATAAATAATGATCCCTGATCAGGAGAGATGAAATTTCATGTCATATTTCATCCTTGCTAAAAAATTATTTATGCAAAAAGCTACTTTAAAAGGAATGCTAAAATAGCAGCACAGAACTGATTCTTTTTTTCCTTCAACAAATAAATCTTAAAATTATGCTTCAATATAAAAGTGAAATAATTTGCCTAATAAAATGTAACTTAAGTACTTTATTCTAGTTTCAATCAGTCTATGTATTGGGAGCTCTGGTGTTGTAAAGGATGATTCTCTTAGCAAATAAAGGATTTGTGAAGAAAGTTGGATAAAGAAACAGGGAAGATCCTAAGTGTTTCTATAGCCCATTACTTGTGTGATAACTTATAAACTGCACAGGATCACCTTCTCATAGTTTTCTTTTCTGTGTTCAATATAAGGACAGCAGGGAGGAAAGAAGGTCTGATGACAAAATGCAATAGCTGCAAGGAGTCTTAGAATGAAATCCTACCTCCAGGAACCATCAAGCGCACCCCTGAGCATCGTGCAGATGTCATAGCACAGTCCCTGTTTAGGACACTAGGGGCCAGGGTCAAAAATCAAGTAACATTTCTAAAACTAAACACCTAGGAAGGGGTGCAATGCAGCCCATGAGACAGGTTTCTAGTGTCTGAGTGTGCACTTTAGTGCACAATGCCATATATTCCTTCTCTCAGGTAGACAAGATAATCAGTGATGTTTCTTAGCAAGTTTCTAGAGAGAACCCAGGACAACTTCAACTGTGAAGTGTGTTATTGTTTAGAGGCTGGTGCCTGCAAGTGCATCGGGATGGGGTATTGCTATGTGAAGTGTCCCTGGAGCCACCCAGGTACTGGGCTGAGGGCAGCCTCTACATGTAATGATGAGCTTAAGAAAAATGACAATTGCTTCTCGTGCTTTACAGAACTAGCAAATTAAATTCCATGAAGTAGTGCCATTATTCTTGCTGAAAATTCACACTTCATTTGATTGGGGTTTTTTTCATGGTGCTTGTAAAGCTCCTGATGGCATAGAAGTAGAAATACACTGCCTTTATGAGCTGACACTACTGATTCATTTCATCAAGGAATAAGAACAATTACAAAAATGAGCCTAATGGATGGCATTGCTTCACTCTAAGTTACCATTTAAAATATTAAACCAACTAACAATTATGGAGGCTGCATTACAGCCCAAGTCCCACTGGTATTTACTTGCTTTTGATGTTGCCAAAATTTCTAGGGGGCAATCTGAAGCAACTAATGACAAAAAAAGTAACTATCTGCTTCTCTGACTCAACTTGGGGGGAAAAAGCTGTGAAATATGGACTGACGACTTTAAGAGTTTTCATAAGTCATCCTGCTATTCATTTATTGTTTCATCAATTAATTCAACACCGTCTTTCCTGCAAAGCTCTGTTCCCCATCCTGAGGGTTCATCAGTGAATAAAACAGACAACAATCCTTGCCTTCCAGGATTTTAATTCTAGTGGGAGTTGTGGGGTAGGATAGGGTGGGGTGGGAAGAAAAGACATAAGCAATAAGCAGATAAACAGATAAAATACATAATATGTCAGATTGTGATTAATACTAAGTAAAAAGATAAAGCGAAGACAGGATGTACTAGAGTGAGGTGGGGGTATTGTAATTTTAAGTGACCTAATCAGAAAAGATTTTACTGAGAAAGTGATGGGTAAAAGCCTGAAAGAAGGGAGGCGTTCATCTGTGTGTATGTGGGGGAAGAACGACCCCCCACCCCAGGGAGCAAGAAGTTAAATGCCTAGAGGTGGGAGTGTTTCCAGCACGTTCTGGAATAAAACAAGTGGGCTGGACCTGACTGAGTGACGTGGAGAGAAGGGGTTCAAGTTAGAGGGGTAACGGTGGAGTGTTTCTCTTTAGAAAAGCCTTTAGCTTCAGTTATGCTTCTGTTTTAATTAAATGGGGGACTAACACTTTTTGTGCTGCTTTAACAGAATAAATGCTACCCTCAATAGAGATACAAATGTGATCCACAGAGCAACGCTAAGGACCTCTGAGACAATCTTATAAAATTAAAGTTTTGTAATTTTTGTATAAAAGAATCTGGGTGACTTCATTTAGTAGCTTATTATGAAAATAAAGTTGAATAGCTCAAACTAAATATAATGCTAAGGAATTGTACTGTCATCATTTGCTGAACTTCAGTTCACTCATTTGCTTTCCTTCAGCTGGGGGACTAACACTTTTTGTGATGCTTTAGGTTCATAGATTCCCCTTTGCCGCCTCTGCACCTGTAGTTCTCAGATATTCTCATTGGCACTATATATTTCCATGAAACTCGATCAGCATCTAACGCATTCTCGCCTTCTTCCTAACTGTCACAGGAAGAAATATTGCCACACTCAACAGCTTCCTTCTAAGGACAATTCAGGACCTTGATCCTTTAATCACTGCTCCTCATTATATTATCAACATAATCTTATTTGTGCTATTTAATATTATGTGATAGCTGTAACTATTACTGCACATTAGTCTGCAGAATGTAATTTTTCTTATTGTAAGAACTCTCCCAAATACAATCAGTAGTCAGGTCCTGCTAATTGGATCACTGCAATATCTTTGTCTCATATCCTCACCTTTCCACTCCCACTTCCTAGTTCAACTTGTAATTTTTTCATCTGAATTATTTCAAAGATCTCCTAATAGAACTATCTAGCTTAGAGTGCAAAAATGTCCTCATCTGTAAAATGATAATACAATAGAAATTTTAGGGCTGGAAAGGAACCATTGAATCCAATGTATCTATCTGATGCAAAAATTCCCTGTTGTAAAATTCCCACCATGTGTTTTTTTCAGTTTGTAACAGAAGTTCTCTGGTGAGAAGAAGTCTTAAAATCCAGAAGCAGTCAAATTTTTGAAAAGTTCAATGTTAAGACATTGATAATCAAATTCAGCAATATACAAAAATGACATACCATGACCATGTGTTTTTTCCCAGGTATACAAGACTGGTTCAATACTCAACAATCAATTAATGCAAGCCACCATATCATCAGGCTAAAGAAGATAAAAGTCATATGCTCATGTTGACTGATGCAGAAAAAGAATTTGATGACATCCAACACCCATTCTTGATAAAACCTCTCAGCAAACTAGGAATAAAGGGGAAAAATCTTAAATTGATAAAGAACATCTGCAAACATGCTATAGCTAACAGTATACTTAATGGCAAAAGACTGAATGCATTCTCCTAATTTTGGGAAAAGAAAAAAAGATGTCTGCTCTTAGCACTCTTAGTCAATATAGTACTAGAAGTTCTAACCAGTGCAGTAAGGAAAGAAAAAGAAATAAAAGGCATCTACTGATAGGAATGGAAGAAATAATACCATCCCTACCTGCAGAGGACATAAATGTCTATGTAGGAAATTACAGGAATCTACTGAAAACTCCTAGAACTAATTAGTGAGTTCAGCAATGTCATAGGTACAAGATGAACACACAAAAATTACTTACATTTCTGAATACAAACAATGAGCACATGGAAACTGAAAATAAAAAGAGTACCATTTACAATTACTTCAAAGAAAATGATGCACTCTTGTATTAATCTAACTGAACATGCACCATATATGTATGATTAAAATGACAAAATGATGAAAGAAATCAAAGAACTAAATATAAAAAACACATCATGCTCATGAATTGGAAGACTCAACATAGTAAGGAGGTCAATTTTCATCAAATTGTTCTGTATTGAATGCAATTCCTATCAAAATCCCAGCAAGATTTTTGCACACAGACACGCGTATTCTAAAATGTCTCTGGAAGAGCACAGGGCCTAGAAGAGCTAAAAGAACATTGAAAGAGAAGAAAGAGGGGGTGGGATCATTCAATTTGGTCTTAAGTCCTATTATACAGTTATAGTAATCAAGACAGAGTGGTATCAGCAGAGAGAAAAACACAGAGAACAATGGAACAGCATAAAAATCTCAGGAATAGACCCACACAGTTATGCTCAACTGATTTTTGACAAAGGAGCAAAAACAATTTAGTGAAAAGATAGGTTTCTCCAGAACTGGTGCTGTTCATCCACACCAAATAAAAAACTGATCCTTGACCTAAACCCCATGCTCTATACAAAAATTTACTCAAAATTTATCATGGAATTAAATATAAAATATAAAGCTATTAAACCTTTAGAAAAATGATAGAAAATCTTTAGAGTCTAGGGTTGGGCAAAAAGTTCTTAGGCTTAACATGGAAACATGATCCATAATAAGAAAAAAGATAAATTGGACTTTATAAAAAATAACTTTGACCCATGAAATATCCTGTTAAGAAGATGAAGAGATAAGCTACAAACTAGGAGAAAATATTTTCAAACTACATATCTAACAAAGGATGAGTATCTAGAATATATAAAGAACTATTGAAATTAAACAAAAAATCCAATTAAAAATGTGCAAAAGACATGAAGATAAATTTCCCAAAAGATATACAGATGAAAAATAAGCACATGAAAATATGTTCAACTTCATTAACCATTAGGAAAATACATTTTAACACCAAATTGAGATGTTACTGCATATATATTAGAGTAGCTAAAACATGCACACACAGAAATAATCACAATAAAAAATGCTGGTGGGAGAGTAAAATGGTACAACTGCTCTGAAAAACCGTTAGTCAGTTTCTTACAAAATTAAACATGTGCTTAACATCTGATCCAGCAAGTGCATTCTTGGGCATTTATCCCAGAGAAATGAAAATGTATGTTCACACCAAAACCTGTACATACATTTTTATAGCAGTTTTAGTCATAACTGGAAATAACCTAAATGTCCTTCTTTGTGTTAGTAGTTAAACAAAGTAGTATACTATGTTATATTACTCAGCAATAAAAAAGAACGAAGTATTGACATATGCAACAACTTGGGTGGCTCTGAAAAGGTTACATTCTGTCTAGTACCATTTCTATAGCATTTTCAGAAAGAATGTTAAATTTATAGAGATAGAAAACAGATCAGATGTTAGGGAAAGCAGGTAGTTTAGTTTCCTGGCTGCCAAAACAAATGCCATGCAATGCATTGGCTTCAACAATGGGAATTTATTGGCTCACAATTTTGAGGCGAAGTAAAGTCCAAAATCAAGGTATCATCAAGGTGATGCTTTCTTCCAGAAGCTGTGGGTGATCCTTGGTCCTTGGCTTCTCTGTCACCTGGCAATGCACTTGGCGGCCTCTCCTGGCGTCTCCTTCCTCTCCCGGGTTCCGTTGGCTTTCAGCCTCTGGATGGTCCCTCTGGCTTTTCTCTCTCTGTCTGACTTTCACCCTGCTTATCAAGGACACCATTAATCCAGATTAAAGCCCAACCTGATTCAGTTGGGCCACACCTTAAGTGAAGATCCACACCCACCAGAATGGATTGAGTTTAAGGGCATGTTTTTTCTGGGGCATGTAGCTCCAAGCCACAACAGGAATTTTGGGGGGAGGTGACTGTGGCTATAAAAGGGTAGCACAGAGGGTTCTTTGGCTGGAACTGTCTTGAAATTTGAATGTGCCAGTGGCCAAATGACGCTATACATGTGATAAAATTTCATAGAACTAAACATACACACACACATGAATGAGTGCATATAAATCTCGTGAAACCTGAATAAATTTGACAGATGGTACTAACATCAATTTCTTTGTTGTGATATTGTGCTATGGCTCTGCAATATGTTACCATTGGGGTTGAAACTGGGTGAAGGATATAGTGGATCCTTCTCTATTATTTCTTACAACTGCATGTGAACACACAACTTTTTCAAAATAAAAATTCAAAAATAAGTTATTTCTTGGGCAAGGAGCATTTTCAGGTGGCACCGAAGACGAGAGATCATTTACCTAAAGGGAGATTTATAAGATAAACATTTTAATGATAAGGGGAGTAGGTTTCTTGCTGTTGGAGAAGAGAGTTACAAATATGGAAAAAAGAGAAAACTCAGTGAATCCTGCGTTATTAGATTAGAGTTGGATTATCAGTGTGAACCCTTTGATTTCAATATGTATAGTCTACCTGGAAATGAATATAGATATAAATGTGTCTATATGTAAAGGTAGTCCCTACCTCTGTCCACTGAGAGGCCTTGGGCAAATGACACCCCAACAGCAACGAGTACACCCAGAATACCCTGGCCTTGAAATATCATTCTCCACCAAAATGAACCAAGTCTACAGGAAAATAGTTGCCTCCAGGGCTGTGACAGAAAAATACAAGATGATCCCACATCTTGCTGTGCAAGAAAGTAGGCAAGTGCTCAAATAATAATGGTGAAATGTCATAAAGACTGAGAGGCCAGCTTCAAATGACTATAACCAATTTAATGAAATAGGAAACCATGAGTCCATACTGACGTAAATAAATACATGAATACTAGAATAGTTGATGAGGAATAGGACATTAATATAGTTGCAAAGAAAAGGAGAGTAACTTCCCAGTGAAGAAGTCTGGCAGATGCCAACTTAATCAAGTGACCAAGGTAACATCACTAGTAAAGGGACAAATCACGCCGTGTGCCACCCCCCAATAGGATGCTTTCAGTAGAATATAGCATTACTTCAGTGAGAGTCTTCCCAAAGATTCATAACCTAAATGTAAGCATGAAGAAACATTAGACAGTCTAGACCAAAATTGAGGAAAACTCTGTGAAATAAGTGACCTGTAGTTTTCAAAAGCATCAGGATCATGAAAGTCAAAGAGAGGAAGAAGAAATGATTAAGATTAAAGGGGAATAAGGAGGCATGACAATAAGCATGGTATATGATCTTGAGCTGGACCTTTTGTTCTAAAGTGCATCATTGGGACAACTGGCTAAACTTGGAAGGTGTGGTGGTTTGGAGATATATACCCCAGAAAAAAGCATGTTCTTAAACTTAATCCATTCCTGTGGATGTGAACCTGTTGTAAGTAGGACCTTTTGATGAGGCTACTTCAGTTACGGTGTGACCCAATGCGATCAGGATGGGTCTTAATCCAATTACTGGAGTCCTTTATAAGCAGAATGTAATTCAGACAGAGAAAGAGAGAGCCATGGAAGCAAGAAGAGAAGGGACAGGCCAGGAGAGGCCGCCATGTGCATTACCCTGTGACCGAGGATCACTGGCAGCCAGCCTGGGAACACCACTTCTCAGGAAGAAATCATCGCCTTCGTGATGCCTTGGTTTGGACCTTTTCCTAACCTCAAAACCATGAGCCAATAAATTCCCATTGTTTGAGTCAACCCATTGCACGGAATTTGCTTGAGCAGCCAAGGAAATTAAAACAGAAGCGTTCTGAAGATTAGAAAGTGGTTACATATCAATGTCAATTTTATCATTTTGTAGTTATATAATCATTCTAGAGGAGAAGGGCCTTATTTGTAGTAAGTATACAATAAATTATAAAGTATTGGGGGTGATGAGGCATCAGACAGGACAAAATCTTACAATTCTTTGTATTGCCGACACAGAAAGGGAGAGAGGGACTGCTAAACTGCTGATGTAGCTCATATTCATAGCTCATTCTAATGAGCTATGAATCAAAATCAGTTCTGATTTCCCAGAGAACTACAGAGGTGCACCTTCCATCGGATATAGGTCATTAGATAGAACTCAACTTGTTCAGCAGGGCACGTAAATCCTTTTGTAACATAATTCCTGCCTAGCTCTTCTTGTCTCATCCCCCACAGTCTGCCCATGGATCCAAATCCCCGCATTACCACTGTCCTTGTCCTCGCTGAATTTATCACGGGGTTTTATACTTGCCATCTCTGCTCAGATCGCTTCCTCTTGCTTGTGATTTCCTTCCCCTGCTGGTACAAATGCTAAAGTCCTACTCATCCTTTTATTAGTCATATCAAGGCAAATCAGTGCTGTGATGCTGTCTCTGAGGGCTCAGGATTGAGTTGTCTGTCTTAGAATCTGCCTTGGCTCCTTCTCAAATAAGTTACAGCATCTAGCAGACTATTCTGAACATAATTCTCTCTCTTTCCCTCTTTCTCTCTCTACCTGCTTCTTTCCTCTCTTCGTCTCCCTTCTTCCTCCCCTTCCCCCTCTCTCCTCTCCTCTTTCTCCCCTCCCTTTCCCTTTTCCTTCCCTCCTTCCCCCCTCCCTCCCTGTCTCCCTCGCTCTCTCCTCTCTTCTCTACCCTCTTCCCCCTCTCCCTCCTCCATCCCCACTTCCTTCCCAGTCTCCCCTCCTCTCTCCCACCCTCTATCTCCTCTTTGTCGCTCTCTTCTCCCCTCCCCCTCTCTCTTACCCCGTCTCTAAGATTAGCACCCCCTTTAGATCAAGGAAACAATGTTACCAGTGGCAGCCTCCAGTGCTTAGACCGTGCCTGGTGCACGGTGGACACATGAATAAATCATAAACCAATCAATTAACCATTCAATGGTAGAGACTAGTATATTTTTAAATTGGATTGAATTGAAATGAATTGAACAGAAGGATGTTCTGCTAGTAGTTTAACTTCATTTCTCTGCATCAATTATCAAAATTACTCGAGAGTTTTTCCTAAGGTCTGCTTGGTAGTCCAATATCATTTGTATGCCCAAATATGAGACATTGATTTCTCTGGAAAAGGTATCAGGAATATTTATTTATAACAACAAAGAAAAACTCAAGGAAAGTTGAAAAACCTCAATCCAATCTAGTCTGGATTATTTTAGAAGTCAATTATCAGATTAGAATATTTTATTACACAGAGATTAAATAAAAATTAATGCAAAATGAATCATAGACCTAAATGTAGAATTATAAAAATTCTTGAAGAAAACACAGGAGAAAATCTTCATGGCCTTGAGTTCCATAATGACTTTTTAAATACATCAATAGAATGATCCATGAGAGAAAAATTGAAGTTATACATTTTTAAATTAAAACTTCTATTCTGCAAAAGATGCTGTTGAGGAAATGAAAACACAAGCCATAGACTAGAAGATAATATTTGAAAAACACATATTTAACCAAGGGCTTTTATCCAAAATGTACAAGGAACTCTCAAAACTTAACAATAACCAAGCAAACAGCCCAATTAAAAACGGCCAAAAGTTTTGAAAAGGCATCTCAATAATGAGACATACCAGATCACAAGTAAGCAAATGAAAAGATGCTCAACACAATTTGTCATCAGGAAAATGCAAATTAAAATAGCAATATGCTACCAGTGCACTTCTATTAGAATGTACAAAATTTGAAAAAAAAACCTGACAATACCAAATTTCTGGCAAGGATATGGAGCAGAAAGTGCTCTCATTTACAGCTAGTGGGAATACAAAATGGTATAGACACTTTGAAGAAAGTTTGGCAGTTTCTTACAGAGCTAAATATAATTCTACCATATGATCTTGTGATCACACACCTGGTTATTCACCCAACTGATCTGAAAACTTATGTCCTACAAAAACCTGCACTGAAATGTTTAAAGCAGCTTTAATCATAATCACAAAAAGTTAGAAACAATCAAGATGTCCTTCAACAGTGAACAGAAAATAAACTGTGATACACCCGTGCAACAAGTAAATGAATTGTCAAGCCATGCAAAGACATGGATGATTCTTCAATGCATATTTATAAATGATAGAAGCCAGTCTGAAAAGGCTACACATTGTATGATTCCACACATGATGCGATGTAAAAGGTAAAACTACAGATTTGATAATCAGGTTAGTTGTTGCCAGGGTTTCTTGGAGAAATGGGGAGGAAAATGGTTGACTAGATGAAGCCCAAGGACATTTCTGTAGGAATGTGAAGTTACTCTTCATGATACCATAGTAGTGGAAACATGGCATTACGCCTGTCAAAACCCGTAGAACCATAGAGTGTGAACAGTAAATCCTAAGGTACACAAGCTCAACAAATTAACTGGGAGGGTGGGACAAACCATGGTGGAATGGAGAACGTGACAAAACAATCAAATTCTGTTACAAATATATGAAATAGCCTCCCTGAGGAGGGTGGGAACAAAGCTTCTCGCTTAAGTAACTTTGGGATTAACTGAAGTGTTTAAGACTGAATGAAAAAATGTACTGCACATAAGCACTGCACTCAATTTGGTAAAGTTGTTTCCCAGGGAGGTTGAGTTGAAAATTCTGAAACCACTACATATATACTGGAACTGACCAGTTCAGTAAATGGATGGAGGATGGTGGGGGTCAGGTTTCTCACTATTGGAAGGGGAATGTTACAGAGAAAGAGGGGTTGGGAAGACTAAATGATCCACGCTGTTATGGATTAGGTTGGAGACATCAGTATAAATTCATATTTAGCTGAATATAGATAAGGTGGATACATAGAGAAAAAGTTATAGAAATGTGTATATACAGTGGTTGGTTTACTTACAAATATTTCCTTGAGAGGGACTAGAAATAACAACACTCCAGTAGTTGTGAGCACACCTGGGCCAATACCTTGTTTTCTAATACCATTTTCCAATAAAAGGAGTCATAGTTTCTTGGAGAAATGCTGACCCTAGGACTAACATAGTAAATATACAAGATAAGCCTGGAGCGTCTTGTAGTGCCAGAGAGTAAGGATGTGCTAAACATACACCATGCACCACACACACACGATAGGGGTACATCAAAGGGACACAGAGGATAACTAAAAGGGCTTCCCCGATGGCCAAAGTTGGAAGTATTTGAGCAATAAAATACCATGAATACTGGCATATAACAATATTGGAATATACACCCAGAGTATAAAATACAAACCCCTGTTGCCCTACATTGATGTAAATAAATGGACAGAAAATATAAGTCACTTGGAGAGAAAAGACAAATCTCACATGCAGTTTGTATAGCTGCTCTGCTCTCAAGGAGCTGGAACATGACTGCCCGTTCCTCACAGTGACTCCCTCCAGAGAGCACTCTGTGTGACATCTTTGTAAAGGCAACCAGTCGCTGTTTGCCAAATTTCATAATCATATTGGAAAGTGTTGAGAATGACAGAATATATCCTATAGAATGAAATGGGACTATTTCACTGAAGACGTTACTTATGAAGATACATTTTATAACATATAGAGATACATGGAGAGAGAATCATTTGCCCAGGGTTTCAGGTCTTGCCCCTTCTTACCAATTCCCTTTCACCAGGAGACGGCGAGATCCTTGGCCAGGAGGACAGAATTGTCTGATCCTTTGACCTGTCGGTTTGTCTCAGTCCCTCTTCATCCTGATCTCCTTGTCGGCCCTTGGAATAGACCATTCCTTGTATCAGGATTGATACATGAATGACACAACATTGCCAGTCTCTGTCTGAATTTATTCAAGGTTTGTATTTCGTACGCAACCTCTTCATGAGCAGCACAAAAGCCTTTAGGGAACTCTTTGTTTTGACTCTTCCTAAGTCTGTGCCCCATCTCCCCAAACCTGTGACAGGCTGCTTGAGGAAAAGACCCCCTTTTCTTTCTTGTATATGCCTGTGACACAGGGCCAAACACAGGATCTTAAACTTAGTGTGTGTTCAAGAATTTACCGTCACCCACTTCATTTTATAGATGGACCAGTTGAGCAGAGCTGAGAATTTTGCTCCATTTTCTACCATTGTCTCTATCACGTTATGAAGGATCAAAAAGCACATGACATCAGAATGTCTATACAAAAAATAAAAACTGTTGTCTCAATCTTTTTGTAATAAAGATGTCCTAATCAGAGACAGGAAGTATGTCTACTAAACCTGAAGATTATTTGTCTAGTGTCATTTAGGAGATACAGCCAGTTATAACTGATAAACATATTTTTAAGTGAGTAGACTTTTCAAATTCTTATACATTGATTAGAATAGTTAAATATTGTAATTATTTTGATTATACATGAAAACAAGCCTTTATTGGGGGGCTTGCAATTAGATGAAAAGGCGCCGTTTTCAGGCAGGCAAGTACCATGTAAGCTGAGTACCCCCACCTGCTGTTGCTTCACGCACTCACTGCGTAAGGTCTGCAGAGATATCAGAATCTCATGTCTCCAGAAAGTATTTATGCCTGTGAAAACCAGTGCAACATGGTAATCAAACATGACTTTTCAGTTGTCTTCACTGGAGCAGGAGTAGAGTGACAGAAACTTGAAAATCAAGTCACAGACAATTCCGTGCACTGATATTCACACTAGAAATATTCTTAATTACAAAACATCAGATTAAAATTAAAAGCATGCCAGTCATTTTGTATTAATATATTATTATGTGTTAAGTGCACTAGAAACCGTGCTTGCCACGCGAGGCTGTTGTGCTGTCTCACACTCTACTTTGAGAATTTCTCTGTCGACTTAAGGCATTATCTGAGAAAGTTCCCTAATTATCCACAACTGTGCTTTCTCAGGATGTGAATTATTCAACCTTATATTAGCAGAGAGTGAAGATTTGAAGGAGTGAGACTGGCCAGAAGCCCCCATGAGGGGAGCCCTGCAGTGTTGATGGGAGAGCCCCAAAATGCAGAATAAAGGGAGAGAAGCAGGAGATATGGGGCAATCAAAACTCTACACTTTATCTTCATCACCATTTTGCCCACAGCAAACTCTCCTTGAATACCAATACCAAATTGTAAGAGTTCTCAGCCTTCTTTAGCCGTATCTGAACATCCTAAGGGGATGTAGACATTACTAATTGTTTTGCATTTGCCTTCAAATCTGGTTTAATCTTACTTTTCTTGAAATAGGAAAGCAGATTAAAAACCTAATTTCAATGTTGTTCTTAAAGACGACCGTATTATATAAAATGCATGTATATCTTAGTTTGTAAATATAAGTAAGTCAAGTTGTTCTCTATCAATGAAATTTGAAGGGCTACGCACACATCTTTTATGTACAAAAAACAGAGAATACTGTAAACTCTGGAAAAATGCAAAATTCTTTAATCAGCTGTATTATTGCTCTAATTTATGTCATAAACTATGTCATAAACTTGCATTATTCTGTAATAGGTTGTAAAAGTCACCTCTTTAATCATTTTATTACCATCTGTTCTAGTTTGCTAATGCTGCCAGAATGCAAAACACCAGAAATGTATTGGCTTTTATAAAGGGGGTTTATTTGGTTACAAAGTTACAGTCTTAAGGCCATAAAGTGTCCAAGGTAACACATCAGCAATGGGTACCTTCACTGGAGGGTGGCCAGTGGTGTGCGGAAAACTTCTGTTAGCTGGGAAGGCACGTGGCTGGTGTTTGCTCCAAAGTTCTGGTTTCAAAATGGCTTTCTCCCAGGACATTCCTCTCTAGGCTGCAGTTCCTCAAAAATGTCACTCTCAATTGCTCTTGGGGTGTTTGTCCTCTCTCAGCTTCTCCGGAGCAAGAGTCTGCTTTCAATGGCCGTCTTCAAACTGTCTCTCATCTGCAGCTCCTGTGCTTTCTTCAAAGTGTCCCTTTTGGCTGTAGCTCCTCTTCAAAATGTCACTCACAGCTGCACTGAGTTCCCTCTGCCTGTCAGCTCATTTATATGGCCCCACTGATCAAGGCCCACCCTGAATGGGTGGGGTCACGCCTCCATGGAAATATCTCATCAGAGTCATCACCCACAGCTGGGTGGGGCGCATCTCCATGGAAACACTCAAAGAATTACAATCTAATTAACGCTGATAGGTCTGCCCACACAAGATTACATCACAGATAACGGCATTTGGGCGGACATAATACATTCAAACTGGCACACCATCTATTAGAAAATTTTCATTATCTTAACTTTTTGAGTCTGTTTATTCAATTCTACAAGTTTAAGAAGTTGGGATTAGATAAAGTCATTTAAATTTCAAAATGGTTATGATCCTCTGAATCCAATACTTAACTGTGTTTTTTCTATTTTTATAAAAAAACATTTTTAGATTCATTCAAAAGTCTTTTTTTTCCTCAGTACAATATTATTCAGTTTATATTGGAGTTTGTGAACTCTTTTTACTAATTTACCCTCAGAAAGAGATTGCAAACAGTATGGGTAAGTTCTACTGTGGTTCAGATTTGTCACTGCTCCCTTACCTACCCATACAGGTTTTTCTTTACATAATTTCAGACCTTAAAAATGTTGCAATAATAGTACAAGGATTCCTATGACACTCTACCAAGATTCTTCAATTAACATTTTAACACTTTTGCTTTACAATTTTCTTTTTCTCTTGGAAAACTATTCATACTATTGCATATACCAATTATCCTAATTAGGAAATTAACAGTGAGACAATTTTGTCATCTGATCAACAGACTTTATTCAGATTTACTGAATTGCAGTAAATGTTCTCATATGAAAAAAAAAAAATCCAGGATCATGAATTGCAAACAGTTGTCATTTCTCTTTCATCTCTTTAATTTGGGCCAATCTTTTGGTCTTTGTGTTTCATGACATGCATTGTGATGGTTAGGTTCATGTGTCAATTAGGCCAGATGATGGTGCCCAGGTGTCTGGTCAAGGAAGCACTGGCCTAACCATTACTGCAAGGACACCTGTGGCTGGTTAATAAACCAGAGGCTGGTTTATTAAATCGTCAGTCAATTGACTGCAGCTATGACTGATTATGTCAACAAAGGGCCTGTCTTCTGCAATGAAAGAATTCAATCAGCTGGATTTAACCCAATCAATTGAAGACTTTTAATGCATAAAGAGAGAGAGGACCTTCACTTCTTCTTTGGCTAGCCAGTGAAGCATTTCCTGAGGAGTTCATCAAACACCTTCATTGGAGTTGCCAGTTCACTGCCTGCCCTACGGAATTTGGACTTGTGCATACTCACAGTTGCATGAGACATTTATAAAATCTCATGTTTACGGATATCTCCTGTTGGTTCCATTTCCCTAGAGAACTCTAAGTAATACATGCAAGACTCAAGGCACGTACGTTAGGCAGATGCATCACCAACGTGGCGCAGGGCTCTCCCAGCTGCACATTATCAAGAGGCATGTAGTGCGGATTCAATCCATTCCTGGTGATGTTGACTTTGATCCTTTCACTAAGATGGTGTTTTATAGGTTCCTCTACTCTAAGATACACCTTTTTTTTCATTGTAATGTATAAGTACTGTGATGGTTAGGTTCATGTGTCAACTTGGCCAGGTGATAGTACCCAGCTGTCTGGTCAAGCAAACACTGGCCTAATAATTGCTGTGAGGATGTTTGAGGCTGGTTGATAAACCAACAGGCTGGTTTATTAAATCATCAGTCAATTGGCTGCAGCTGTGACTGATGACTCACCAAAGGGTGTGCCTTCCACAACAAGAAAATGCAATTGGCTGGAATTTAATCCAATTAATCAGTTGAAGACTTATAAGCGAGACAGATAGAGGACCTTCACTTCTTCGGCTGCCCAGTGAAGCATTTCCTGAGGAGATCGTCGAAGTTGCTGATTCATTTCCTGAGGAGTTCATCGAAGATGTTTGTCGAAGATCCCAGTTCATTTCCTGAGGAGTTCGTTGAAGTTGCCAGTTCGTTTCCTGAGGAGTTCATCGGACATCTTCCTTGGAGTTGACAGTTTGCTGACTGCTCTACAGAATTTGGACTCGTGCATACCCACAGTTGCGTGAGTCACTTTTACAATTTGATAGTCAGAGACACCTCTCATTGATTCTGTTTCCCTAGAGAACCCTAACTAATACAAGTACCTTGTGAGAGATCATTTGACACTGTGTTCATAACATATTTCTCTTCAAATGTCCACCCATTGGTTGCAATATCTATTGTTCATTCTTGCCTGCAACAATTATGATTTTGATAGATGTGCAGACTTCCTTAGGTTTTCTGTTATTGATGTATTGCCAATTTTATCAACTCACTGCTTGTGTGGCTGCTATGAAGATGTATTTAGTGGCAGAAACAAAATGCCACAGTTCTGGCAGGGAACAGCCCTTCTTGAACCTCACTGAATTGCACAAGGAGAGCTCCAGGATCACAAGCAGGAGCTCCAGGACCAGGTATTTTAGCAGGTTTCCAAAATGAACCCTGGTCTCAGACCCTTACAAATCTCAGGGACAGCTTAACTTCCACGGTTCCAGCTGGAGCACCTGCAGTGGCCATGCCTGCCCATCTCCACTGGCCACTCATGTGTCCAGCTCCCGTAGGTGCCATGTCCCATGAAATCAAGGGGAAAGGAAACAGACGGCCACACGGCAGGCTGAAGAGTCCAGGAGAAGGGCTGAGAGGACACACCCCACAGTGCAGCCGAAACTCAAGAACACGGGAGAGTCATTTCATCCGTGAGCTTCAAATTCCTCCTCGGTTACAATGAGAATCATCTTACTGGGGGACCACGAGGAGTAAACAAGATCCTACATGGGCTCCGTTTGCAGACAGAAACTGTATTTGTAAGGGCTTAATCATTGCCAGGAGTGGTTCTCAACCGGTAAGGGACAAAATCCCATTTCATCCTCACCACTGCCTTATCAAGTATGTTGATTAGTCATTTACTGATGGAGAAACCCAAATGCCAAGTACTAAGTAATTGCCCCAGGATACTCAGGGGACCTGGGTTTTGCCCCTTGTCTGTCTGGTTCAGAGCACACCCAGCCCAGTAAAGTTTGTATCTTAGAGTAAAGAAACCTGTAAGACACCGTCTTAATGAAAGGATCAGAGTCGACATCACCAGGAATGGGTTGAATCCGCACCACGTGCCTCCTGATGACCTGAAGCAGGGAGAGCCTTTGGCCACTTTGTTGACGCATCTGCCTAACAGAGTGCCTTGAGTCTTGTCATGAGGAAACATCAGACAAAATAACTGGCTTGTACTGCAACAGATGCATGTCTTGAAACACAAAGAGCAAATGCAGGGGGAGGGCGAGGAGTGGGGATGCCGCCAGCGGGGAGCTGCCACGGCCTCAGCGCAGCGGGAGGCGGCTGCCGCGGTGCTCGGAAACGGAGGCACCAGCAGAGAGAGCAGGAGTCAGGTAACGGTGCAAGTTAATCCTTCAGAGAGCCCTTCCGGAATCTGCCCTCATGTCGCGGTCAGCACTGTCTACATGGTGCCTGGGCTTCCCTTGCTGTCCTTATAATGCAGGATTTGTCTACAAAGGGTCTAAGCTGAGCTTCTTTTCCTTATTTCAAATATGAATACTGGTTGCAAAATAACCCAGATTTTGTTAGTCTGTTACCCGAAGATCCTGAAATTTGAATTTATTTGTTCATTTTTCAGCTGGATGTTTGGGCCTCCCCCACTTGGTCTAAAATGGGAAAGCTCTCAAGGTATTTGCTGGCATGTATATTTCCATCTTTAAAATGGAAACAGAACTGCTAGTTTTGTTCATCTCAGAGGTGTATCGGACAAATTGAGAGATGTTTGAAAAGTGCTCTGTGATTTTCAGACTGAGACACTATGTAAATTTTATCAATTAGCACTGACAAGATTTCTCTTAGAAATACTACACTGATTGAACAGAAACATCAAAGAAGCAGTAAGAAATCCACTTTTTAAAAGTGGACTCATGGAAATCACTGAGGAAGGTCATGGGTTTATGAGATAGATTAGTGTTAACTGAGAACATGGGCTGCTTTATTTTCTCGCATCTGCTAGTCTGTCATTCTCGAACCCCCAACCTCTGGGTGGTTGTGAGGCCCTGTCTTCACTTTCGATGGTTGCTGTTTCCTGAGGCAGACGGGTCTCCCGGCTTTATCTGGGAAAACCACACATTATCCTCGTCACGTGGCTGCCACCCCCTCCAGATCCATTGCCAGTGGACACAATCCTGCACTGCGTCTCTCTTCTCTGTGTATTTCTTTTCTTCCCAAAAAGAAGATGTGACCACAAAATATGCAATGAAATCTGATGTTTAGGAAAATTCCAGATGGTTATCCATAGGAAAAAAAGTCCATCTCAATTTCATACTACGTGTAAGTAGAAAAAGCCCGAAAGGAAAATAATTTTAAGACAACTTGATTTCACTGTTGCATACGCAGATGTTGATGATTTAGGTGTGAGCCGGGACACTGCCAGGAAGTCAGGAAGGCGGCCGGGGCTTGGTGTCCACGAGGATCCTCACGGAGCCCTGAGAAACTCTCGTGCACCCGTCAGACCACTGGGCAGGATCTCTCGTAACATTTGTTGAAACTCCTCAGGCAATGATGATGCACCCTGAAGGCTGAAAAGCACTGCACCTGAAATACAGGCTCTGTGAGAAGAAAACCTGTCTGTCTATCCTTGTTGTACTAAAATATACTTAGCTGAGAGTTGAAGGAATTTTCAACCTGAAGTTTCCTTTCTGCTTTGTTACTGAAACACATTTTCTGATATTACGCAAAGAAACTAGGCAATATCAATAGCTATTTTTAAAATAAATGGATGAAATGCCTCAAGAAAGGTGAACATCTTTGTAAAAACTATAACCAATCGTATTAACCCTCTGGCATGATATAAGGTGCCTGAAAAGTGGCCCTTATGAGGAGCGGTTGGAGAAGTAGGGGTGTAATTCAGCCTAGGAGGGGGGCTTACCCCAGCTGTTTGAAGGGGTGACACATAAATGGGACTAGAGATGATGCAATGTGACAGACGCTGTAGTGAGGACCGATGGGTAACAATGTTTGGAAATTGCAGGCAGGGTTACTAGTAATTTCTCACCCTCAGAGTGGTCCTTTTGAATGGGCTGCCTTTGGGAGCAGACAATGTTCCTGGAAATGCTCTATCGGAGAATGGACGAGCCTCAGGGATGCTGGAGATGACATTCCATTTTTAGCTGGAATTTCATGTTAGTGGAGCTTGTAGCTCATTCCAGAAATATCAAATTATAAGATAACAATGTTAGGCAAGAATGCAAGGACATAATTCCAATTTTATAGCTATATCACAGTAAGTATTCTTCTTAGGTTACTGAAAAGTGTTTTGTTATTATTATGAAGCATTAATTAAGCCTGACCTTTCACAGAATCATTACATATATTAGTTGCATCTATTAACACAAGCTATGTGTTATTATGTAAATATAATTTATTCAAAATTCCAAAAAATTAAAATTACTTTGCATGAATCAAAGTTTATTATCTAAAAGGTCAGAACTTAATACCCTAAAAATTATTATTCCTTATTATCATACGCATATATTCAAATTCTCTCTACCCTCCCTTCCATTTATCAAGTTTACTCTCTGTGGCAGCAGTCAGAAGAAAGGGGAGCTCATTCTTTCTAATGTCCCTTGTAACACAGAAGGTGACTTAGAATATGGAGGGACCCTTATAATACTAAATATGAATTAAAATAAAACTGATAAAATTGTGAATAGATATGTTCAGGAAATCAGTAAATTCTCTGTAAAACAATAAATATATCTTGACCTTGTTAAAAACACTGAAATGCATCAAATAGGCACTTTTTAGAACTTTCTATCCTATTGTTAGCAGCACAATATTGTAAACTTGGGCTGGTGACAGTAAATGAAAATCCTACTGAGAGTTTTATATAATAACCTTTCTGTGCTACCAGAAAATAAAAAAAAAAGAAAGAAAAAGGAAAAGAAACACCATCTTCTCTGTCTGTTGCTGCCTTCCTTGAGTTGTGCTCACAGCACAGCTTGAATCCTGGTAAGTGCAGCCCCCAGCACCCAGCTCACAGCTCCAGGCAGGTGCTGAGTCGGGCGTGGCTGCCCCCAGCTCACAGCTCCAGGAGGGTGCTGAGGTGGGCGTGGCTGCCCCCAGCTCCGGGGCAGACACTGGCACTGACCCACCAGCCTGGAAAGGCCACATGTAAAGGGCCCACGTGGCTCTGCTCCAGGCCCAGCTCACAATAAATGCGAAGGCAGCGGTTACAGCCGTGGTGTCAGCCATGCCCTGTGGGTCTGTGGGAGGCATTAGGTTTCAGGAACTCGGTTCTCAGTCATTTGTAAGAAAAACAAATTTTATATATATATATATATCTCCAAGGGGGAAATCGCAGAACTTTCCAAATTATACAAAAGTGCAGAGTTGAGTCATGGATATTTGAGGAGAGATTTTTGTTTGTTTGTTTTTAACTCAGAGTAATGGAATCAATGGATTTCCTGGGTGGCTTGAGCTGTAAGGCGGGAGTCTGGGAGACCAGATGTCCCACAGGACTGGGCCGACTGGGGAGGAGGCGGCAGCTCCAAGCTTCTGGGGCAGAGGGAGGCCAAGCCCATGGGGCAGCTGTCAGCACCTGTCCCGTGTCCTGCCGCCCAGGAGCCACACCAGGCCCACGCCAGGCCCCCCGGGCTCCTGGGACCCCTCTCTGGGACTCCTGCGGAGGGGAGAAGCGGCCCTGTCTGGAGACTCAGTGCTCCCCGGGCTCACTGCGGCCCCCGACCCCACTGGCAGACAGGCGTGCCCGTCCTCCAGAAAGCATTGAAAGGGCTCGGACGAAACACAACCATTCCTGGTTAAAACCCTAAATATCACAGAAACTATTGGAATATGTATATAAAGATCAGTCAGCTCCATCCATCCATCCCTCCATCCATCCGTGCATGTACCATCCACCTAAAAGTCAGATACTTATGTGGAATTAAAGGAAATATTTCCACCCAGGGAAAAGGCAAGGATAATCATGGATATTTACTACAAGTATTTACAAAAACAATTAAGCAAAGAACCAAACTGGATTTGTAAATATTAGAAGGTAAGAGCTAAAAAATCCCTACTTGTAGAGGATAATTGCACAAATACAGATGATAATTGCACAAATATTATCAAAAGACTTGAATTTAGATTTAATCAAAGGGAAAGATATTATCATTTTCTTATATGTAAAGACTCAGCATCATAATGACATCAATTCTTCCTGTGTAAATTGATCAATTTGATGTTATCCTAAGAAAAGCACCTGTGGTTAAAAATTTTTAATTCTCAAGTTCACATGGAAAAATAAACAAACAAAAATAGTCAAGAGACCCCTGGTGGGGAGAGAGCAGTGAGCAGGGCTCATCCTACTGGACATTAAACTATGTAACAAAGCCCCGGTGATGAAAATATTGTGGTACATAACTGGCAGACCGAAGGATCAGAACAGAAAATCTACAAACAGATCAGATATTTGGAAATACATTCAGAAATTGAGTAAATGGTAAAGATTACACTCAAGATTGTCAAATAAAATATAGGGATACCCAGTTAAGTTTGAGTTCCAGACAAACAAAACCTGTTAGTATAATTCTTTGAATACTGTTTTGACTTAGGAGCCATACAAATGTGTTATCAATGTACTATCTTTTTTTTTAAATTTTTATTTTGAAATAAATTCAAACTTACAGGAGCAGTTGCAAAAATAATACAAACCCCAAACACAGAACTCCAGCATATCCCAACCCCCCTCCACTGATACCCCAATCTACCAACTTTAATATTGTCACCTTACCATTTCTTTCTTTCTTTCCCTCCCTCCCTATCATCCATCATCTATTGCTCTGTCTTCTGAACACATGAGGGCAAGTTGCACACATCCTTGAACAAATAATATAATTCACATATACATTTCCTATGAACAAGAATATTCATTTAAATAATCACATTAAGTGTGGTTAAGAAGTTCAAGAAATTTAACATTGATAAAAAGCTTACATTCTATATTTCATTTTTTCTTATGTCCCAATTGTGTCCTTTTGAGCCTTTTCTCCTCTGTTCTTAGATCTCATCCAGGATCATCTATGGCATTTGTCATTATCTATTTAGACTGCCTTTTTTTTCAGTTGTGGAAACATATATACAGCATAAATCTTCCCATTCCAACCCCTCCCAAGCCTTCCATTAGTGGGATTAATCACATTCACAATGCTGCAATGCCATCACCTTCCCACCATCCGTTACTAGAAATTTCCCTTCACCCCAAACAGAAACCCTACACTCATTTCTTATTAACTCCCCATTGCCCCTTCCCCCACTTCTCATAACCCATACTCTTCTGTTCATCTCTATGATCATATTCTCTGATACTTTCTTTGTGTTTACTGTGGGGCTTAAATTTAACATCTTAAATCTTTAACAATCTTGTTTTCCTTGATACCAACTTAACTTCAATAGGATACATAAACTATGTTCCTATAGTCCTCCATTCCCCCACCTTTCTGTAGTTCTTGTCAAAAATTACATATTTTATATTGAATCCAAAACCACTGATTTATCATTACCCTTTATGTATTTTAGATCCTGTAGGAAGGAAATAGTGGAATTACAAGTCAAAAATACAGTAGTATCAGTGTTTATATTTATCATGTGATCTTTACCGGAAATCTTTATTTCTTCATGTGGTTTCAGTCAATTTTTCAGTGTCCCTTCCTTTCAGCCTGCACAATTCCCTTTAGCATTTCTTATAGGACTGATCTACTGGTGATGAAGTCCCTCAGCTTTTGATTATCCGAGAATGTTTTCATCTCCCCCTCCTTTTTAACCTCCAGGTATTTGTGAATTATCTAAGTCTCTGATGGTTATTGACTTCTATTTGTATTCCATTGTGGTCAGAGAATGTGCTTTGAATAATTTCAATTTTTTTAAATTTATTGAGGCTTGTTTTATGTCCCAGCATATGGTCTGTTCCGGAAAAAGTTCCATGATCACTAGAGAAGAATGTGTGTCCTGGTGATTTGGGATGTAATGTTCTGTATATATCTGTCAAATCCAATTCATTTATCAGATTGTTTAGGTTTTCAATTTCCTTATTGGTCTTCTGTCTGGTAGATCTATCTATAGGAGAGAGTGATGTGTTGAAGTCTCCCACAATTATTGTGGAAACATCCATTGCTTCCTTTAGTTTTGCCAGTGTTTGTCTCTTGTATTTTGTGGCACCATGATTGGGTACATAAACGTTTATGATTGTTATTTCTTCTTGTTGAATTGCTCTTTTTAGTAGTATGTAGTGGCCTTCTTTGTTTCTCCTAGCATCCTTGCATTTAAAGTCTATTTTATCCGAGATTAATATTGCTACTCCTGCTTTCTTTTGGCTGTAGCTTGCTTGAAATATTTTTTCCATCCTTTCACTTTCAATTTCTTTGTGCCGTGTGTCTATGATGAGTCTCTTGCATGCAGCATATTGATGGTTCATATTTTTTGATCCATTCTACTGATCAGTATCTTTTAATTGGGGAGTTTAGTCCATTTACAGTCAACGTTATTACTGTGAAGGCTTTTCTTGAATCAGCCATCCTATCCTTTGGTTTATGTTTGTCAGATATATTTTTTCCCCTCTCTTTCTTGTTGTCCCTTAATGAACCAATATTGAATCTCTTTAGTACTGAACCTTTCTCTATATCTCTCCCTCCTTTCTTTGTTTCTCTGTCTGTAGGGCTCCCTTTAGTATCTGAAGTAGGGCAGGTCTTTTATTAGCAAAATCTCTCAGCATTTGTTTGTCTGTGAAAATTTCAAGCTCTCCCTCAAATTTGAAGGAGAGTTTTGCTAGATTAAGTATTCTTGGTTGGAAATTTTTCTCTCTCAGAATTTTAAATACGTCATGCCATTGCTTTCTCACCTCCGTGTGGCTGCTGAGTAGTCACTACTTAGTCTTATGCTGTTTCCTTTGTATGTGGTGAATTGCTTTTCTCTTGCTGCTTTCAGAACTTGCTCCTTCTATTCAGTATTTGACAGTCTGATCAGAATATGTCTTGGAGTGGGTTTATTTGGATTTATTCTATTTGGAGTTCACTGGGCATTTATGCTTTGTGTATTTATATTGTGTAGAAGTTTGGGAAGTTTTCCCCAACAATTTCTTTGAATACTCTTTCTAGACCTTTACCCTTCCCTTCCCCTTCTGGGACACCAATGAGTCTTATATGTGGATGTTTCATTTTATCTATCATATCCCTGAGGTCCATTTTGATTTTTTCATTTTTTTCCCCAATCTTTCTTTTGTTCTTTCATTTTCCATTCTGTGGTCCTCGGGGTTGCTGATTTGTTGTTCAGCATCCTCTAGTCTTGTACTATGAGTATCCAGAATCTTTTTAATTTTGGTCAACAGTTCTTTTATTTCCATAAGATCATCTATTTTTTTATTTACTCTTGAAATTTCTTCTTTATGCTCTTCTAGGTCTTCTTCATGTCCTTTATGTCCTGTGCCATGCTCTCACTGTTTGTCTTTAGTTCTCTGATTAATTGCTCTAAGTACTGTGTCTCCTCTGATCTTTTGATTTGGGTGTTTGGGTTTGGGTTATTCACATCATCTGGTTTTTTCATATGCTTTAAAATTTTCTGTTGTTTTTGGCCTCTTGGCATTTGCTTTACTTGATCGGGTTCTTTTAGGATGCGAAGGATTATTCAAACACTAATTTCTAATTTGTCAGCTCTACAGCTTGGTGGTGTACACTTCCTCTAACTAACCAGCAGATGGTGTCCGTGAGTCACCTGTTCCCCTCAAGTCAGTTCTCCCCAACTTTGTCTTTGTGGTGTGTTGGGGTCTGATCCTTGTGGGGTCCAATTGGTGCACCAAGTTTGGGTTGTCATTGGTGCTGTCTGCCCTGAATGTGGGACGCGTGTCTGAGCAGTTAGGGAGGGAGGGCAGCTTTAATAATGAAACCTCCCAGGTGTTTCTGGAGATTGTCTCTGCCGCTGACCCACGAGTCCTTGGTATTGGCATAGGGTCCCTGGGATATCTGAGTGGGTCCCTCTTCCAAGCCATGCCCTTCTAGGGTCTCTGCTGAGGAAAAGTTGTGCTATGTCACAAGTGCATTCTATCCCTCAAGGGAAGCCCTGGACCACCGGGCCGTGCGGGGGTGTTCCCGGCCTGCTGTAAGGATGGCTGAATGAGGTGTGTTAATTTCCCCCTTTTCGCACAGCTCTGCCTTCCCAGCTCTGGGACAATTAGCTGTGGGTGCACGAAAGGCTATTGTCCACTCCCGATATTGTGGCATGTGCCATGATGCTGGAAACACTTCCTTTCACACTTGGTTTTTTGGCGTGGCCCTGGGCTGTGGTGCCTGCACTGGGCAGGAGCATTTCCAGCCCGCCAGGAAGATGGCTGCAAGGGACGTGGTTATTTCCCCCTTTTGGCTCACCTCTACTTTCCTTGCTCCGAGACAATTAGCAGCGGGTGCGTGAAAGGCTGTCTTCCACACCAGATGTTGAGGTGTTCGCACAGCCCGTTCCTGCCGCACTTCACTGTGTGGTTCTCTCTGCCATATCTGCTGCTGCTTTTGGGTTTTTTAATAAAGAACTAGTCCACCTCCAAATGCCAACCCACAGTTTCCCCACACCACAGCGTGGCCGCCAGACCTTCAGCCGGCTCACTCACTCATTTCAGAATGCAGACTCCCAGTTTCACTAAGTGCACGGTCCCTGTGGATTTAGGAGACCTTGTCCAGCTGGTGCATTGCTGGAACTGGTGTTCTGTGTCACTTTCTGGATTTTATCTAGTATTTTTCACAGAGGTGTTTTTTTGCCCTGTCTCTCCTAGCTGCCATCTTAGGTTCTCCAATGTACTATCTTTTAAAAAATGTAATAAATATTTTAAAACCATTTGCCACTCAAAAGATTGGCAAAAATTAAAATGCAGGAGAATAAGGAGAAACCAGGCTCTTTACTGCTGGGTGTGTAACTTCATGTAACCACAGTGGGTGTTCATTGGGTTAATGTAGGAAAGTTGCGGGTGTTCACGTCCAGGTACGTAGCACAGAGAAACTCTTGCTTGTGTGCACCTGGGAGGCAGGGACAAGAACGTCTGTCTTAGCAAAAATTGGGGGACAAAAGGTACAGCTAAGGTAAGATGACTAAACAGGCTGCAGTACATTCATGCATGGAATACCATGCAGAAAACAACTGATCTACAATTACATTGACAACTAGCTGCTTCTTTCATTCTGCGTTTTGTAATAGATAACATATTTATGCCAAAAAGAAATGTAATTCAGGATTTGAGTTATATGAGAATGGGGAGAGAAAAAAGTGTAAGAGGGTTTCTATTTCCTTGAACTGGGTGGAGCATTCATGCCCACTGTATTTTCATTCTTTATGCTTTCTATAAATATTTTATGTATTTAGTATTTCGGAAATTAAAATAGGTAAAAATACATGTAAAATGTCCTTTCTTAATCTCCTCTCAATCTCTTGGCATCACACTTGATGTAGGTGAAGCAGGAAGAAATGTCTAACAGCTGCTCTGCCACTCGGTGTTGCAAACAAACCCTGCAGGGTGATCTTCTCAGACTTTATCTCAAATCACCCAAATCTATTATCTTAGGGTCTTGGCCTAAACCTCCGTCTTATCGTCCTTTCACGAGTTACTGAGCCTACCTGCATTTAATCTTCACAAGTCGGGAATAAGAGTGGCCGTCACCCCAACTTACATTTGAGGAGCCTGGGCTGCTGTTACAGCAGTTTCTTTATGCAGTTTCATTAGCATTTTAGTTTTATTAAGATCCTTACTAGTAAAGTATATTCCTTATTTTAAACCCCATTTTAAAATGTTTAATTTTAAATGAATCTAAATGTTTACATATTTTTTTGCTTTTTTAGAGACTCTCTGTTAATTCTTAAGCTAACCCAATAAGAACCCTTTTAAACAAAAACTCAGTTCCAAACGACAGTTTGATTTTCTATTACATATTAGGCTTTCATTACATATTTTACTGTTTAAATAATAGTTATATATAAATATAACATTACATAAATGTTTATATATATGCACATGTATCATCAAATTTTAACAAAATTTGCATGCCCTGAATCCTAATATATTCATAGTGAAAATAAAATATTTTCACTCTCTTTGCCTTCCTGATATATTGAATTCCTTCTTCATTGCAGACAAAAATGCCTCTGAAGTGTTAATCAGTTTCCATAGATTACTTAACGTTACTTTCGAGTATATATTATCCTTGTAAATACCCACTTTATCACAAGAGGGGCTGAGAGGATGAGCTGACCTTGGCCGAGGTGTTGGGTGAGCTGGGTGCTCTGTTTGTGTCAGCACAGATGGTCCTTTCAGGACTCATCTATTGGGATTCACTGTCCCCGTTGTACCTGGGGAAACAAAGGTCAGAGTGAGGGCAGCGAGGTCAAGTTTCACACCTGACATTTGGTGTGGTTAGGTGGGAGCTGATGCTGATATTTTACAGGGTACTTTCTCTAAGTGTACGATGAAAAGAACATGTGTCACCTAATGGTAACACACACCTCCAAGGGTCCATCTCAGGGCTACTATGAATAATCTGTGCAAAGCATTTACCCAATGCCGGCTTTGGCACCCCACTCCACAAACGTTAACCTTTATTATTGTGTTTATGATGATTGCATCCGTAAAGCAAAACAGAAATGGGCAACAGACTCAGACTTTTGTGTTGGCTGATGTTGGTTGGTTTCCTAAAGCTGGTGGCCGGGAGCTTCAGTGGCGACGTTGCCTCTCACCCAAGACCCGGCTTGAGCAGGACGAAGAGAACTGACCAAGAGCAGGACCCAGAACCTCTTCCCGGCCACCCACTGGCCCCTGGCCGGTCCCTAGGCATAAAACATTATCAGTGGTGACAATATTGTGAGCTCGTCTGCAAACCAAATGTCAGTAAAGCTCTTCGGAAACTCTTATGTTTGTGTGTGAGAAACTTTTACTGTCAGTATTTCCAGTGACAGAAGAGAAAGATCTGAAAGCTCATCTTTCTCGCCTGTGTGGAGAAACTAGGCTGGGTTTCTGTCAATTGTGTGCCCTTAGTATCTGTACATGTTTCGCTTTTTAATAGGTAAGGGTACAAAATTTATAATGTATCTCACCTCAGAAGAGCTAATCAGTGATTTGGTACACTTTATATCATTTAACTCACTCTGAGAAGGAAACACCTCATTTGGTAGTCTGCATTTTCACAGCTGAAAGTTAAAGATTGAAGCCTGGGTATACTTATTAGGAGATATGTTGTCCTGGTAATTCCATTATTAAATATAAAGTATTCCTAAAGTTATGAGTGTCTTTCAAACAAATGGAAAACAGTCGAGGAGGACAGTACATTTCAGAGTTAATTTGGATACAGCCCCTAACTATATTATATGACCTCCTGGGTCAAACTCATAACAAGTTCTTCAATGAGCAGAAATCAAATTAAGTCCAGTTGAAAGCAATGGAGCTGTGATGACAGTGGTTCAATAAAGTGATTTGTTTTTCCAATGGGGTCCCTGTTACATTAAGATTGAAAAACAGCAAACTGCTACTGGAACCACTGGTGAAAACTTCACTAGGATTTGAGAAACACTGCTGGCTGCTCCTCCCCGCTGTGCCACCACACACACACACACACACACACACACACACACACACACACAGGTGAGAGCCACCCCCTCCTGAGGCAGGCACGCACACACAGCCATGCCACCGTCCTGGTGGGTGGTGGGCTTTGTCGGCTGGAAGCAGGATCACCGAGTACCGGTGGACCCTTCCTGAGAAGTCTGGAAGCACGGTGCCGGCTTTCTGGGGCTGCTGTCATGCAGCACCATACACAGATACCCCAAAACAACTGAGGTTTACTGTCGCCCGGCTCTGGAGGCCAGGAGGCCAGGAGCATGAAATTGAGGTGTCTGCAGGGGAACCCTCACTTTCAGGGCATGGGGGAGAACCTGCCTCACCTCTCTTGTCCTGGGCTTGCCCACCCATCACCCCCGTCTCCGTCGTCACTTGCTGCTGAGACCTGGGTGATTGTGCCCCCTCCCCTTCTCATAGGGACACCAGGGAAATCAGAGTCCAGCCTCACCCAGTTTGGGCTCATTTCACCTGATCACATCTTCACAGATCTATTTCCAAACAAGGCCCACTCATGCAGCTGGCAGTTAGGACTTTAGGATCTTCTGGGGGACACCATGCCCGGGACATCCCGGCTCCCCGTGCTCCTGCCGTCTGGTTGCCCTCTCCCCGGTCTGAGCCTGACTTTTCAGGGTGTCCCTGGTGGGTCCAGTGAGGGGGGAGAATACAGCAGAAAACTGTAAGAAAACTGGAATCCTTCTGACCAGGAATCCGGAACCTCTGCTACAAACAAAGCTGAAAAAGCTGATTCAGAGGTTCTCACCCTTTCTTTTTCCTGTCAAAAGGAAAAATAAAAACTCAAGAGTCACGTTCATGAGATCATAAGAGCCAAGAGCCAGCAGATGTGCTGCAACAGTACAGGGGACCTTAAAGTGTGGAAAGCTGGACAGAAGGAAGGAAGAAAGAAGAGAAAAGAGAAATAAGCCAAACATGATTTTTTAATGTTTTGGAGAAACTGGCGATTCATTTTCAGTTTGCAGGATTTGCCGTGGGTCCCTGAACTGCGAGTTATGAAGGCAGCAGCATAACATTAAAGAAAGCAAGGTGACTCTGGAGACAAACCCAAACCTTTAGGGAAAAACAGATTATCCCTTCCCTGTCCTTTTCTCCTTCGAGCTGCAATTTGGTACGTTTGCCTTTAGGATGAGTCTTTGACAACAGGGCATTGTAAGCTGCATTATTGATTATAAAATACTGTTCCGACTTTGCTGCTTGGAGCTCTCCTGGCAGCCCCTGGCCCCTGGCCGGCGGCTCCCCTGGGGACGCTGCCGAGTTCCTCCAGCCTCAGAGCCCAGGTGTGGATGTCTCCAGCTGTTTCCTGTCACTCAGGGTCAGGTGTGATCGATTTCTAGATGTTTCTTTTCTTCTCCAAAGAAAATAAAGGGCTGTTTAAATCTTGACATTCCCTTGAGGTAATTAAATGAGAAGAGAAAATACAAAAACAAAAACACTCAGGGCCATTTTCACAAAGGGATCAGAGATGCCCGGGATGAAGTTTATTTCCATCACCACAGTAACTACCGCTGACATCTCTACCCTTCCGTGGGGAGCCGCTAGCTCTGAGAAAAATTGCTTCTCAAAACTGTCCATGAAGAAGGCAGTGTGTTTTCTGTTTCCCCTTCACATACCCTATCATCAGAGCAAGGTGTTGACAGACTTTTCCATCCTAACTGATGCCTGGAAAATATACTTGGAAAAATATGCTAGCCAAAAGCTTTTAAACTGGGAAAGAGTGATGAGATTTGGGTGTGTCTGCTACAGGATCAAAAGCAGGACAAGAACTTGATGAAGTCATCAATTCTGATAGCTGCACAATAGTGAGACCAAAATTTTAAGTAATTCTAGCTTTGGGATATCATCATGACATAATTGAAAGTCCAAGGGTAATTTTTTTTTTAATCAAATAAATGTTTTCTGAAATATAAATTACCTTTTCTAGGAAAAGAGGAAAATATGAAATGTTGTTTCCTCAAATGCTTTTGTTTGGAATTTAAATTTTCCTTGCCTATGATGTGTACATTCTCATTCCTAACCTAGGTTAAAACTGGGGCCAGTGTACAAAAAAGGGGATTTCCCCTTTTCTGGACTCCTCTGGAGCCCAATGCCTGTTTCAAATCCCAGCCCTGCCAACTGCCTGGAATACAAACTGTCTCAACTCACCTGACACCCGGATCTTCTATTTTTCCTCTGTAGAATTGGGATTGTGATGTGGTGCACAGCACATAGAACTGGCATGAGGGCTAAATATGGTATGCAAAGCCCTCCTTAAAAACGCCTGGCACACAGTAAGCCTCAGTGGGTGTCCACTACCGTTACCAATCAGTGTACGAGCCCCTCAGCCTTCCCCAAGCTGTGGGAACTTGCAAGTCACCTGTCTGTTCAGTTTAGCCCCAGGAGCCGGGAGAAGCATCGCCAGAACAGGGAGATTTCATGCCTCTCCACCTTCTCCTTTTGGAACCCAGAACTCGCTCACCTTAAAGAGCTGCCAGGCCCTGCCTCCGTTTCTGTAATGGCTGCAAATTCACACCTGAGACCCAGGTATCCACAGGTGCTGAGTGGGGTAGGCGTCCAGCTCTGTCTGCAGGTGTGGGTACTGCCAGGTTTGGACTCCTGGCCCTTGTTCTCAGCTTAACTCTTGGTACATCTGGCTGCCCCCATCCAGCCACCTATTGCCCGCTATCACCAACCCACCAGGCACTGGTTTCGTCTGGCAGAGTGACCCACCTGGGCTGTCATCTCCGCCTATGACTCGGAACCCTTAATTCCAGTCCTCGTGCTTCCTATCTATTTAGTCCTGCTGAAAACAACTAGCCCTGCCCTGTTCAATCCAGTGCGTGAGAGTTACAGCCTGGAGACTCCTGATTCTCTTAAGTTCTGTGACTTTTCCTGCTTGAATCAGTTGTTCCCACACTGCTGTGAATGGAAGAAAATCTAAATCAATGTTACGAGAAAAATGGTACATAAAAACTAGTCAATAAACTGTTTCCAAGTTTCTCTCCGCTTTAGCCAAAGAACCTTCTTCGGTAAACATTAGCTCTCTGAAACACTGGCCAGCACGCAGAATTAAATGCAGTGAGATCCCACTTGCTGGGGCAGGCCATCCGCCTCACAGGAGCTGCTCCAGCACTCAGTCCTCCCAGGTCCCGCCGTCACCTCCCCCATCCCGGGCTGGCTGGGTGTCCCCACCTGTACAGCCAGAACGATGACATCACCTACACAAGGCTGTGGTGAAGATTGAGTTAAAACTAGGAAAGCCTTGGAACAGCCTTGCAAGGACTCAGAAACTATTAGCTAATTGGAGGAGGAGGAAGATGACAATGACGATGACAACCAGCCCATGAGCCAAGTTGCCAGAAGTTATAACTTGTAAGAGTTTCTAAAGATCAGCAATCTCTGCTCTTGAACATGACCGGAGCTCATGAATCCAGGGGAAGAAATATGTCTGTGTATTTGCCTCGTGGGCACTGGATGCTGCTATAAAAAGGAGGAAAAGGGCATTCAGAGTTTAAGCAAACTATTTCTCTTTATGTACTCTTTTCTTTATACAGCGTACCCAAGCTTCGTGAAAGACGAGGTGACCGTGTCCCCGTCCCCTTGTTCTCTCTCTCCACTTCTCAGCGGATGCCTCAGGTCTCTGTCTTCATCACTCTGCTAGTTCTGTGATGGCACTGTTCCAAAGCATCTTTCCAATCCACAAACCAAACAGACTTCTTTTATGTCCCTTGCTAGAACACTTGGTTCACGAAACCTGGTTATTCTGGATTTCTTCTCACTTTTCTGCTTACTTTATATCACTTTATTCTGCTGTGTCACCTTTTTTCCAAATGGCCCTAAATGGTGATATTCTCTAGGGTACCCTCCTGGGCTCTTTTCCTTTCTAAAGACTCCCCTTCAACAATGTCATGCACTATAATCTGCATGCTGGTTACTATCAAATACATCTCTAGCACAGCTCATCTTCTGAGCTCTAGATCTGCAGATGAAAAATAGGTTTGAATGTCAGGCACCGTAAGTCAGGGCTGGAGGCCTTGCCGTGTTGTCCCAGTATTGGCATTATTATATTCTCTTTCTTCTAAGATCACCATATTCTCCATTTCAATACCTTGCACCATTAGGCCTTTTAAAGAGAGACATTAGTATTATCACCTGCACATGAAGTTTTAATCAGTACAAATGTTTGCATTTCAGTAGCTATCATTTAAGTTACATTGAGTTTCGTTTTCTTGGTGTAAACGATTAAAGTGTTATACGAAGTATTTTTGGTTGGACATGAATTTTTGAACTGATTTTCCAAAAGACACAGATTAGCATTAATCTGTGAATCTACCCTCTTCTCCCTGACCTGACACTGTTCACCCAGAAGAAGGGCAGTCAGGGTTAAGGATGGCACAGAAAAAACAGATTAAACTAGCAAATCTGACCTCATTATACTCTACAAAATTCCAGAAAGACATAAGAAAATTCAATTAAAGATCTTGAAATTTGACATTATGTAAAAAATCCTTATTCTGTTGCATAAACTCTTCTATATTTATGCACTAACTGTGTAAATGCTTTAAAATTTTTAGAATCACATTTTAAATATTTATTTTTAATCCTATTCACTATGTAACTTCAAAAATCCTCATAAATTATATCTAAAGATCTATATAACAACCATTATTTATACCATAAAATCTTGGATTTACCTATATTTTGCTGTCCATTAAAATATTAGTAATTTTTATCCCATCCTGTCATTCACTATTGTGAGTTGTAAAACAACATTTTGTTTTCTTGTGTAATAAGCTAACACCTTATTATGATTCTGGGAGTTAGTATATCCTAGGAAGCTGTTTGATAAAGTGAAGTCTAATCTTTAAACTGACACTTTCTCATCCTCACCTATCAGAGTAGAAATAGTAACCAAAGCAGTGGAAAGAAAACACTGAAAAATATATTTGCTACATGTCATTAAGCAGAAGACAGAGTCTAACAGAGTAGGCTCACCTTTGGACAAAAGTAACACTGTGTATAGAAGTTTGCTCTGATAAACTGCTAGTAAATCAGTAAACATGCTTACTCAGCTCTTGAATTGATATATGGCAAGCACTATTATTTGTTACTTTCATCACTGACTCCTCCACCACCTGGCTGCACATGGGAAATGATCCCTAATGGTGGTGCCCTGGGGGAGTTGTCGATCTTGTGATTTGAAAAGGTTTGTCGTGGTGGTCGTGGCGCTCCAGCCCCGTTAGCTGGCTCAGTGATGCTGAGGTCAGCCCGGGGCAGCGTCTCCAGCCAGCCTGAGGGTTCAGGGAGGACTGAGCGCTCATTCAAGCCCTGCTCCTGTTACTTCCAGGCTCCCGTCCTGCCTCTGCTCCCCCAGCAATCCCAACCTATCTGACCATTAGAGTTTTTTTAATTTTATTTTTTTCTTTCTTTCTTTTTTTTTTAAATCATGTTTTTGTTTGATCATTAGAGTTTAAGCACAGTCTTCATCAGGGTGATTTTAGTTTCTCATAACAGAAAACGCTACCTCATCTGCTTTCAACAATAGGACACGTGCCCCCTAACCGAGCTCCCGGGGAGCAGCCAGGGACCCCGGCTGCTGAACGGCTCGCCGCGTGGATCCCCATTCTCTGCTCTGCGGTCACCACGGGTCAGCGTCCACTTCCAGTCCCAGCTTCGTGTCATGGGGCCTCCGCCACCGCTGCCCACGGTCCTCGCCTCTGCCTCCCGTCCGTGCTTCCTCTCTCCTTCCTCAGCCCCGCTCCCGTTCCCACGCCTTCCCTCTGAGTCTTCCTCACAAGAGCCAGAAAAGGACTGTGGAAAAGCCCCTGGGAAGCAGGGCAAAGGGGGAGAAAACCTGTGCACGAAAATGGAAACGCTGTTCAGTTAACAAGGAAAAGGAAAGAGCAAAAACCCATTAGATTGTTACTTTTGACCCTAATAATTGGAAATCATTTCCTTATAAATCAGCCAGTATTTCCTCTCATAACTCTTGCAGCTTTTACTCAGATGAGGCCTCCTTAGGCCACTTCACATAAAACAGTACCTCCTCCCCCACCCTGTGGACACACTTCTCTCTGCCCATCTTCTCTGGTCTATTTTTTTTTTTTTAGCACAAATCATTTCCAAATAGAGTATGGATTTTATAGATATATCTTGTTTTTGTCTGATTTCTCTCAACTGAATGTGAGCTCCATGAGGGCAGGGAATATACAGATATATATGTATGTGTATATATATATATATATATATATATACACACACACACACACACACACACACACACACATATATATATATGTATTTTTTTTTTTTTTACATTGCCTTACCCTAGTGCCTTAACAGTATCTGGCATGCAGTGAGTGCTCAGTGCATATCTGTTGAACTAGTGACCATATAGCAAACTACTATAATAGTTCATATTTGCCCATAACACAGTGAAATGATAAAACCACGCAGAAGTAACAGGGGAATGTTAAGTATAGACACTGTCCGCTTCTATGAAGTTACCCCCACTGACCCCCTGGGCTTTGCCTTATCTTTCTCAGGCTTTGGGTTGGTTCCCCTTGTAGTTGTCTTGTCTCCTACGACCTGCCCTGCCACTTACTAGCGGTTCTAGGAGTGGGACCTCTTGCTTCTAACCTGCACTAAACTCCTTTCTAAAGTGATATTCTCTTACTTGACAAGCTCATTCAGACACTTGGGGGTTGAAGTTGTGGGATCTTGGCATCAGAGAGGACTGCTGGGCAGCTGAGCCGTGACGCTTCTCCAGACCCGTCTTGTCCCGAGTCTCCGAGCGGCTGCCCTGGAGGAGGGGGTGGCCAAGTGGCTTGGCCAAGTGGCCAAGTGGCCAAAGCGCGGGAGACGCGGCTTTGGTGGCCGAGATGGTGACCCTGTCCCCCCTGGTCTCTGCCCAAGGCTTCTATTGGCCATGAGAGGAGTGGAAAGAAGCCACAGACCCCTTTGGCCCATTCCTCTAACTCTTACATTTTAATATGTTCTTTTTTGTTCTCCCTGGAATTATCACTGAGACAAATAAAATGATACTATGTAAAAAGGTATGTATGAGGCAATTTTAAAAGGAGACTGAGAAACATACTATAATTAATCCTGTGCATTCTCCAAACACTTTCTCATCAACCACCCCTCATGGGTTTCTTTCTCTGTAAGATTCAAAAATGCCTATGCCTAAGTCTGTGGAGGTGATTTCTTCTGATCCCCTCCTCACCCACTGATTCAACCTCTTTTCTAAAATTGAAGTCCAGGGATAACTGAATATAAATACAGAAATACTCAGAAACGTAATTTAAGATTTACTTTCAGCAGCATAACTGAACGTTGGTGTCGAGTCCACCAACGGTGCCGTTCTGCTGGGGACTTGGCCGTGGGTTTATCCTGTGGAAGAGAGTTTTTCAGACACAGGTAAGCCTCCCCCACAAAACCCTCCCTGTCAGTACAGTTTCAGATTCCTTCTGGAGAAGGATACGTCCTGCCGAGAAACTCCCACCACCCAAGCAGCTGCCCTGAGGGACGTTGCTGACTCCTCGGGACAGTCAGAGCTGCCATCTACAGGTAATGGCCCAGCAACTGGCAGAGCACAGCACACACAGAGACAAACCAAGGATGCTTGGCGGGAGGAGGGGGTGGGTGAGTGGATGAAAACCATAGACTTGCGTGGATCCACAGGCTGATAAACTCATGAAGAAAATATAATGCCTTGTCTCTTAAATGACTTCCTATTATTTGCAGAAAGCCTTTTCCTTTTTCTGGCTCCCTAAAGAGGCCTGCACTCCTCCGTGTCCTACCCTATGTGTGTGCCCCATGCCCCTTCTCTATCCCTCTTCCTGGGATGCATCTGTCTGCCAACATTGCAGAGGCCATGTCTCTCAGGAGCCTGTTACACATCCCATTGAAACTGTGCTCCGTGTGGTCACGTCTCTGAGAGCTTCAGTGGTCAACTCAGAGACCGTCTTTTGGGGCTTTCAGTTGGGGTGTTTCAGTGCCTCTGGAGGGCACAGGGCATAAAGACTGAGGGAAAGGTAGAAACAGCCAGCAGAGGGTGTCTCGAAAGCAAGCCCCAAGGAGCTTGGCCGTTAGAATTGGGACGGTGGGAAACCATGAAGGTTTGTGCTCTGACCTGATCTGCACTTCAGGAGGGTCACTCAGATGGCAACGCAAAGAATGAAGTAATGGAGATGAGACAGAGGCAGCAGATCAGAATGATCTGGATGTCCGTGATACATTCTTCAACGGCCTTCCTCCTTCCTTCCTTCATTTCCTTCTTCAGTCTTATCTTTCTTCTTCTTTCTCTCTCTTCCTTCTCTCGCCTATGCTTCAAGTCACCAAAAATCATCACTCACTTCCAATGAGAGTTGATGCCATGGAGAGGAAAAGTGGTTATAACCACCTTCCTTTATGAGACCCAAAGATCCCAATCAAAAAGGGACTTACAGCAGGGAAATATCAACATTGGTAGCAAGAGGAAGCCTGATGCCAAAGCTGAGGATTAGAGAAAAGTGCAATAGTTAAGAAAACACATTTTCATTTTTAATGTTAATTTGTATATGCATCATTAGAAGAACATAGTCAAATGCCTCATGAAAACTCTCAGCGAAAATAAAGCATAATAAAATGCATACTTGATTCAATCATAAAACATAAAACAATAAACATTTCAACAAACAATAAAATGATTTTGAAATGCCAAAATTGTATTGAAGATAATAAGCTTGTAGCCTGAACCCCATTTGGGTTACTATTTATCATGTCTGGCTGTAATTCAGCAACCTGGAGCAAAAATCTTTGTGCTCATTTTCCATGAGCTGAAAGTGAATGTGTTTACCTAATGGATGTCCCTCTATTCCCAGCAAAAACCACACATCTATTGATTTGTACACTTGGCTTTCCATTAGGATGTGAAATGAACATGGATTTCTTGTCTCCTCTTGGTGGGTGCACCGGTGGGGGCAGGAGCCAGCTTCGGCTGGTGTTTTAGTCCCAGCAGCTGTGGAACAGCGATTAGAGGAGACACGAAGCACACACCGTCACGCCTCGGTTTGGCAGCCGTCCCCGCTGCCGCAGCTGAGCTGCACAAGGACCAATAACGTCCGCTTGGGAAAATGGTCCAGACAGCCTGGTCAGAAAGCACATTGCAGAGCCAGAAGGCCATGGCCTCTGTGGTCAGAAAGAAATGGGTCTGCATATTTATTTCACAACTTACTTTCTGTATAATCTGGGAAATATCATTGAACTTACTTCCTTTTCAATGCATTCATCCATAAAACGAGGCTGGCAGGACCACCCAGGTCAGGCTGTTTTGAGGACCAGTAATTACATACATAAGGTATATGACACATGAAAAATGCTGTATGTAGTCTTGTGAAAATATGTGATGTGCTATCTGCTCAAAGTACGTGGGTTTCTCCCTCCATTCTGGAGGGGAAGCGAGCTTTTGTAAAGACGTATAGGGATGCACTTTAGCCTTAACGGTAGATAGGAGTTTCCAGGTTTTAGCCATTAAAAACACAAGACACCCAGCTATTTCATTCAAACAATGAACACATTTTTTTTTAGATTAATAAGTACATCTCAACTATTGCATGGGACATATATGTACCAAAAAAAAAACATTCATTGTTTACCTGATATTCAAATTTAACTGGGTGTTCTGCATCTTATCTGGCAGCCCTAATGGGAGATCTTATTGAAAGAAGATTTTTTTCTATTTGGACTATTCTGAGTTCTTATTCTTTCCTGTTTAAGATCATACATCATTTGACAAGAGTGAGACCATTCCTGGGCATCAGAGAACATTACTTGTTCCTCATATGTTAAATGGAGATAATGGGACTGCCTGCTATCCAGGGTTGAGAAGCTAAAATAATTTAATAAATATGTATCTATTATAATAATATATATTACATAAATATAAATATAACAAACTTGAACAAGTGCCTGGGACACAAGTGCTCAAAATGTGAATTAGTACCATATTTCTTCTATTTCAATATGTTCCCTTTTTTCACCTTTAACTTCCTTAAAATGAGGACATGTCCTCCAATCGATGCCAATCTGCAGCCGCTGCTGTCCTGGTGGCCGTCGAGATGTAGGCACCTGCCCAGGCTTTATCAGATCCGCTCACATGGGCTCGGTTCCAACTGAGTTACGTGCGTTGCTGGAAAAACACTTCCTTCCTTAGCTGATGGAAATTCACACCCATAGCAGGGAATAGCAAAGAAACACAAAAAGAGAAGTCTTTCCCTTAGAAAGAAATGCTTTCAGGGCTCAGGGGAAGACTGAGAAAGGTGACACTTCAATGGGAAAAACCACCTGGAACGGATGAGTAAGGCATGTTAGTGCTCAGTGCGTTTTCATGAGCATGTGCCTGAGCAGCTGAAGACCAAGGTTGTTGGAAAGCGGGGTGACTTGGTGGTCGTCCTGGGTGATGACCGGATCCCACACGCTCTTAACTTTTCAGCTAACAAGTCATGTAGAGAACGTTGGAGGAAAAAATGGCCTGGATTCTGTTTTGGAATCTTCTTTTGACTTCCACTGATAAAATGAAAACAATGCTCATCTCATAATTTGCAGAATGGGTATCAGCAGTGTTGTTAATTTGAGAACTTTTTATTGCAGTGGATCGCAAATGACTTGTTTAAGAAATGCCACAGGATTCCCTTATTAAAGAGACAGTGGACAACTACCATGGAGATAAAATCATGGATATTGACGAATCGGAAGCCAAGAGTGATCCAGAATGTCAGCTCCCAAATGTGAAGCAGTTTTACGAATACCTGGACCAATTTATTTTGCTTATATGTTTTATATAAACAAAAGAGACATTCATAATGAAAATGTAAGTCTAGATAAGTCTAATGAATTTCTCTAAGAATAAATAAAAATAAAAATTTTATTCTTAATTATTTTATTCTTTTCTGTCACTTGAAGAGACAGGAAAGCATTATGTCATTTTGATTGGTAACATTATTTTTGCATTGGTACATGAAATATTAGTGATTTAGAATCAAAAGCATTTCAGAATCAATAAAAGAGGTTTTCTTTATTTTCTTTATTATCTCCTGCTGTGCTTAGGTGACTGGGTCCTGAGTCCACCTGCCTGGGTGGGGCGCTTCCTGAGTGGGGGGCCTGTGCTGAGCAGGGAGGACACCTGAGTGAGGCGTCAGAGGTGCTCCCTGCCCTGAGGACGTGATGTTCTCCAGCAGAAGTCTGCAGACTCTTTGTCTATGGGTGGATGTCAACTACTGTAGGTTTGTGGGCCGCAGTGTCACTGCCACAACCACTCATCTCTCGTTGCAGTACGAAGGCAGGCAGCCAAACAGTGCCTAAACAAATGTGCGTGGGTGTGTTGCAAAAATCTTTTATTTGTGGACACTGAAATTTGAACTTCATATGATTTTTACGTGTCACACAATGTTATTCTTCTCTTGATTCCACCCCCCCCATCCATCTAGATGTTTAAAAACTATTCTTTGCTTGCACAAGAACAGGTGGGGAGCTGGATTCAGTCCATGGGCCATAGTTTCCCAACCCCTACACTGGAGGAGAGTAATGCAAGAAACAATCAAACAGGCAAATAAATAGAATAAGGGAACACTGTGATTTTCCCTCTGAAGAATCACAGGTGAGGGGCTCAACAGAGACTCAGAGTGGACGTACTTTAGGAAGAGTGGGCAGGGGAGGCTTTTCTGAAGAGGAAGGACTTAACAAATAAGGAGCAACTGGCCAGACAAAAAGCTGGGAGAGAGCTCTTCAGGCAGAGGGAGCAGGTGTGCCAGAGCTGAAGACAAAAATGCTTGGCACATGTGAGCAGCCGAGGAGGACCCGTGTAAGTGGAAAAGTTTTCACAGGAGAGAGGAGCAGCCGGCTGCAGCGGCGGAAGTGGGGGCGAGCCACGGAACGAGGCTCTTCAGAGACCGGGAGGGCAGACGCCAGCGAAGCTATCTTTTGTGAGCAGTGGAGTCCATTGGGCTGACTTCAGCTGGGTGATTTAGTAAATTAGCATTTGTAAATATACCTCTTCTATCCAGTAAAAGAAGCATATCGGAGTGTGTGTGTGTGTCTGTGTGGTCTGTGTGTGTGTATGTGTGTGTGTGTGTGTGTGTGTGTGTGTGGAGAGAGAGAGAGAGAGAGAGAGAGAGAGAGAGAGAGAGAGAGAGAGAGGATGATGAAGTTTCATTGTGGACTGACAACCAGGAACTGTTCAAGAGGCATCTCAGATAAGGGTTTGGAGATGGCAGCTTAGACTCAAAAGAATTTTGTGTCTTGCTCTAGTTGATTCAACTTTGAACCAAGTTTGTCTAATTCCGGGAGCCCATGCTGTTTCCTCAGTTGCCAAAACAATGAAAAAAGAAATAATTAGAATAGTGATAACATCTTTTGTTCATGAGAAAGAAATAAGAACAAAATAATAGATTTGATAAGAGAATGGATAAGGATTGATGATAAGCTAGTTTTATGTCTTTGTTTTTTAGTTTATTCTTTTATTTATAATATAATTTTTAAAACTCTGAAACAACACATAAGGGAATTATCTCATGAAGACATTTTTGAATTTATGCAGTTCATTCCTTATTCTTCTAGAAAATGATGGTGGCTGTTTATTATCCACGAACATGTCCCTGCAATTCCAAATGTTTCAGTACAAAAAATCAACTTCTCTTTTTCCTGGTTTCATTTCATCAATTTGTCTTTTTCCAACAGATTTCCAACAACGTTCTCAATCACTAGATTTCAGAAAAGGAGCTGATGATTCTAACGAGAATCTGTTTCCGTTTGTGAGAGCTGGATTTAGGCATGATCTGCAACCTGATATCATCCCAGATGCCCTAAAAATGTAAGGGCCTTACTTGCAGCTGAAAATTTCCAAATGGTTTTGTGTTTTCATCATCAGAAAAGTCAAATGCATTTATTTATTCAAAGCTCTCTGTTGAGCAGTTAGGAGCCGCAGTGACTGAGAGGTGGGAACTGGTCTTGCTGGGGTTGGGAACTGTGGTGGATGGACGGACGGAGGGACAGTGGATGGGGCCCCCTGGGAGCTGAGTCTGGGCCGGCCAGGTGTGTGCCCCCATCGAGTGTCAGGTAGGCAGGTGGAGGATGCACTGGAATTTGAGAGACAGAGAATGCAGGAAGCAGGGAGCAGAGAGTCACCACGTTCAGATGTCCGTCAAGACCACTGGACTGAATGTATTAGCTAATAATTGCAAATGAAGGAGCTGTGCTGTTTGCTGTGTTAGTCTGGACATGATATGGAACAGGATGTAAACGTGACCCAATCTGAAGTTTCTTAGACTTAGCTCTAAAATATTAAACATACTTAAAGAATAAGGAGATACACAAACATTCATATTATGCTCATGCTATTAAAATTAATATTAATCAGGGTTTGGAGAAAATCCTTGTCTGGTGTCTGAGTATAAATTCCTTTTTATAATACTGATGTTGACATGGATGATGAAAATTTCTCCCTAAAGAGCACAAACCTAAATTGTTAAGATGGGGCAGTTGTGATAAATAATTGCTACATACCTTTTGACACCCCTTCATGAGGAGGCTCTGGGCTCCCCCTGCCCCCTCCTATCCAATAGACTTTGGGGGCATGAAGCTCTGTGACCTCGGAGGGTGGGTCAGAAAAGTCGGGAAATCCTTTCCGGGGAGCCAGTCGCTGTGTAAGAATTCCGATACCCAACCACCGTGCTGGAGACGCCAGGGCTCAGTGCCCGTGGCCCGGGCACCGGCTGAGCCCTGCCCTCCCGGCCTCGCTGCCGGACACAGGGGGGACGAGTCGCCTTGAAAGCAGATCCTCTGGCCCCAGCTGCTTAGTCGCCTACGGCACCCCCACCTGCTACCCGCCCCCAGCTGCTGGTGCCTTCCCACTCGAGGCCCTAGAAATCACGGCACCCCAAGGCACCCACCCCTGCACCTTGTCCAAATTCCTGACGGACAGAAACGCAGTTGCTGGTTTATGCCTCTAAGACTGGGGTTTGCTACTCAGCAAGAGATTCCAGAACGGATGGTAACAGTCCTAATTTACACCTCAGCAAAACATGCAGCGATATAGGGATGGCGATAGGGTGAAGCTAACAAGGAGGAGCAGTTGAATTTTATTTAAAAAGGCAGGAACACGAGAGTGATTTTTAATTCTGTTGTGTATTCAACGGTGAGGTAATTACTCTGGAGGGGGAGGACACCCCGGAAAGCAAGACGCTGGGGGCTTTGATTTAATCTTGGAAAGAGCAGTCCCACTACCCTGACAGTGTTCACAGAAGGAACACACACCACACGGTTCCGGAACAAGCATCAAATGACCAAAGGAAAGGCAGGCTAGAAACTCTCTAAAGAACCAGTTTGCAGGGCGGGGTTTAATTGGTCCTAAACCTATGTTATCAGCATCTACACCTGTAAGTATATTTTGTTAAAATTCGTCATATAAAATGTTCCATCTGTTTATCCTAAAAACGTCTATGACTTCTCTAGAAAATGTCCTGAGGTAGGGAGATGTGTGATACATTTTTGAGAATTTTTGATGCAAAGCAGTATACATTTTAAAGTTATGGATATTAATTATGTTTTCTTGAATTGTCTATAGTATGAGATGATAAGGGTTCTATTATGTTACTATCTTGCAGATAACAGAATTATAAAGAATGAGAAATAAATGACACAATAACATGAATGTTTCATTTAACACTAGCCTTGGAAAGCATGGCAAAACACACTTTAGAAGTATGGGTGTTATTTAATTCTGCATGCCCTGAGATACTTTGCATTATTGAATTAAAAAATAACTTATGAACAGAGAAATTTTGATGCCTATTTAAATAAGTGATACACTTAGTCATGTTACCTTCCATCCTATTCTTTTTAAATTTACCATTCGGGTAGCATTTATGGTTTGAAACATGATAAAAGTTAATATTAATGAATAATTACAGCAGCTTATGTAGTAAGTGTAATGCTTGGTATAGCAGGTGGTGAGCAAATTGTAGAAACAAATGATGTTCTATCTAAAAGGGAACATTGGTTGCCAAAATCTCCCTGCTGGGGGAAATAAGGGCCACATTTAGATATATTGGCTGATAAGGTTTCTCTGCAGAAAAAAAAATGGACACATTTACTAATTTGGCTGAGTTTACTGACATGCTTGTCTCTTTCAATAAAAATGTTAATTCACATTTTATTGTTGTTACTGTTCATTACCTTGCCATTTAGCTGTTTAACCATTGGGAAGCTTATTGGGGCGTTCTAATGAATGGGGTGGCTCCTGGACGGCTCCCCGCCTTGGGCCTGAGCTCGGGTGCAGAGGCGTTTCACTTCCAAGCGGCCCTCACTCTCTCTCCTTTCGCTTCTCCCTGAATAATTTCTGGCTGATTTCTTCTGGCCCATTTGCTGCTTAGAGATAGCCAGGCTTCCCTCTACCTCGGTTTTTGTGTTTGCAGATGTGGTTTCTGAGGACAGCCTGAGCTGGGATTCCCGGGTTTTAGGTCCTCCGTGGTTTCCCAGATTCTAGATAAGGCATTTTCGTGCCCATCGAGCTTGACGGTGCAGAGCGAATGATACTCTAGGATTTTCTAGCATTGATGGATGTGAGACTTATATGACCGATTCCCAACGTCCTCACAAAGCCGTTATTATTTTAGGAGGCCTCCTAGGATCCCCACTCTGAACTGTCTGTGATGGTCACAGTTACTAACTCATTATTTTTAATCAAAATTTTTTGAGATAATTGTAGGTTGTAAGTAATCAGACAGAGAGATCCCTTGTATGCTTTTCCCACTTCTTCCCAGTGGTAACATTTTGCAAGCCAATAGCATAATATTGTGGCTAGGATGTTGAGATCTTACAATCCACTGATCTTATTCAGATCTCCCCAGTTTACCTGTGCTCATTTATGTGTGTGAGTGTGCGTGTTTTAAACTCTATGTGATTTTATCACCTTTAGGTTCTTCTATCTACCAGGAACAGTCAAGACACTCAAAGTTCTGACCCCACAAGAATCCTTTATGTTTCTGTTTTGTAACCGTCTCTACCTCCCTCCCTTCCCCTAAATCCTGACAGCCACTCATCTGTCCTCCATTTCATTTTGTCATTGCAAAATGTTACATAAATGGAATCATACAGAATGTAACCTTTTAGGATGGGCCGTTTTCACTCAGCATAGCTCATGGAGGTTCATCCAAGTTGGTGCTACATAGTATTACATGGTATGGCTGTACCAGAGATTCTTTAACTGTTCATCTGTTGAAGGACATCTGGGTTGGTTCCAGATTTTTGCTATCAAAAGCAAAGCTGTTAGAACATGGTTTATAGGATTTTGTGTGAACATAAATTTTCATTTCCCTGTGATAAATGCCCAAGTTTGTAATTACTGTATTGTATTACAGTTGCGTGTTTAGATTTTTAGAAAAATAACAAACTGTTTTCCAGAGTGACTGTACATTTTACATTCCCACTGGTGATGAATCAGTGATCCAGTTTCTCCACATCCCTGATGACATTTGGCGTTGTTGCTGTTTTTTATTTTAACCACTCTGGCAGGTGTGTACTGATAACTAATTGTGGTTTTCATTTGCACATCCATGATGACAAATGCTGCTGAATACCTCCTCACCTACAGTTGGCCATTGTATATCTTTTCCAGTGAAATGTCTGCTCAGGTCTGCAAAGGCCATTTGAAACACAAACTGGGAGCAAGCAGACACCAGCCACGTACCTTCTGAGCTAACAGAGGTTTTCTGGATGCAATGGCCTTTCTCCAGTGAAGGTATACTCCTGTTTATGCCTTGGTTTAGAACTTTTATGGCTGTAGAACTGTGAATTTATAACCAAATAAACCCCTTTTATAAAGGCCAATCCATTTCTTGTATTTTGCATAATGGCAGCATTAGCAAACCAGAACAGGGGATTTATTAGATTACAAAATTACAGTTCTAAGGTCATAAAAGTGTTCAGACTAGGCATCAACAATCGGGTACCTTCAATGGAGGATACCCAATGGTGTCCGGAACACCTCTGTCAGCTGGGAAGGCACAAGGCTGGTGTCTGCTGGTCCTTTGCTCCAGGGCTGTGTTTCAAAATGGCTTTCTCCAAAAATGTCTCTGGGTTTCTGTCTCTCTTAGCTTCTCTCAGCTCCCTGCCTGGTTCCTCTGGGGCATTTCTCTCTAAGCATCTGGAGGTCTTCTCTTAGCTTCTCCAGGGGAAACTCTGCATCGTCAAGCTTTGGGGTCTCTGTCAGCTCTCAGCTTCTCCCGGGGGCAGACTCTGGATTACATATCTTGGCTTCTCTCCAAAATGTCCTCTCAGTTTCTCTAAGCTCCTTTTCTCCGTGAGCTCTCTTAAAGGACTCCAGGGATCTGATCAAGACCCACCCTGAGTGGGCAGGGCTGCATCTCCATGGAAATGATGTAATCAAAAGGTCTCATCCTAATCAAAAGACTAATAAATCTGCCCCCACAAGATGGCTTTTGTGGGGCCATAATAGATTGAAACCAGCACACTTTTCTTCTCTTCAATCTGAGAAAGCAGAGAGGGAATAAAGGAAGCTTTACACATTCATACTATCTAGGTAGTCAGCATAAAATCTATCCATGTATTTTTCTGATCATCTGTTTTCCTGACAGTGAAACTCCAAGTTGCCCCTGGTCCCCTTTCCCATCAGTGCTTTAGAAACCAGCTTTGGCCGATTCATTCCTTCATTGACAAAGCACATGATTGGGTCCAGTCTTCCTGGAGGTCACAGTTTGGTAGAGAATAGAGATGTGCAAACTAGCCCAGTAGGATGTTTAGAGAGTCTGTGCTGGACGTGCTAACACAGCGCAGTGCCTGAGCTGGGGGGTGTTCCATTTACAAAGAGACAGGGGCCCTGAACCCTTCGCAGTCTGTCTGACTCACAAACATCATCGATGTGTTTGCAATGGCCAGGCATCAGGAATGTGTGACTACCTCGGTGTGAGCACAGGGTAGGGTGCAAGCAGAGAGGGAAGAAATGAAGCCACCAAGCAAGGCAGGTTTCCCACGATCGACCTGTGGGTTCTGAAGAGTTTGGAGTTTCTTCTCTAGGTAAGTGGGTTATTGAAGGGTTGTAAGGAGGAAAGTGAAATGATAATATTTGCATCTAGAGAGACATTTCTGGCAATAGCATGGGAAAGACATTGGAGGGGGACAACACTGGACTCTGGGGGCCTGTATCTGACAGGTGCTAAGTCAAGGTACAGTGAGCACAGCCTGAGAAATGCCAGAGAAGAGATGAGGGCCTGAAGGAAGGTGCAGCCTTTAACTCCTAAAACTGAGTTCCCTTCTCAAATCCTGGCAGTCAGCTTGGCTACACAGTAGCCTAGGCAAAGTCAGGAATTTTACCAGCAAAATCAGCTTTACATAAACCCAAGTACTGGCGAGAGTCTTGGTGACCCTCTTACTCCCTCTTTTCTAAGTGACAGATCCACTTTGGACAGCAGAGCGGCACTTGGCCCTGCTGGGCAGGTTGCATGTTTGCATGGTCTGTTCTAGCCATAAATAGCTAGAGTGGGACCCACGCACATCAAAGGGGAGCTGAGTAAAATAATCAGCTGTGCAAAGTGAGAATGTGAAAGTAAGAAACCTGCTCCTTCTAAGTTAAGTGTGAAGATTAAAACAGGATCATTTAGAAGCAGACACTTTGCTAATAGTGAGACATGAAGCCTAAAAGTGTGGAAAGAGTTAAACACTGAAGAACAGCTGAAAAATACAATCAGCAGCACTTGGGTTGTCACTCAGGCAGGGCAAAAAGCCATCTTGACACATTACCTTGTCCCTGTTAGTCACCGCTGGAGAATAAATGTTAGTAAGTGTGTTACCGAGCCATTCCCTGAGAGAACAGGCAGCCAAGTGAGCTGTGGTTTTAGAGAAGTCTTGGTCAGAAATGTTGGAGAAAAATACATTTTGGTTCTTAACAGGGTATCATATTAATTTGTCATTGCTGCAGTAACAAATTGCCACAAACTTAGCAGCATAAAACCATGCAGATTAATTATCCTGCAGCTCTGTGAGAGGGATGCTGGGCTCTGCTCCTTATGGAGGGTGGGGAAGGGTTTGCTTCTTCTGTCACTCAGGAGCCGGCAGAACTCAGTCCAGGAGTTTGTGGGAGGGAGGGCTCTGTTTCATTGATAGCTATTGATCAGAAGCTTCTAGGGATGATATTCCATTTTCTCTGTTTCCTAAAAGTCCATTTACTTTTCCTATATGTTTGATTTGGCTTGTGCCTTTGGTGTTGGACTCTTCTCAAACACGTGAGAGTAGAAGACTGTTCTTATTTAAGCATGATGCAGTGAAAACCGTTGGGCATCAAGGGTAGGGTGAACCAACTTCCGTCGGGTGCCTTTCTTACTTGAGTCTCCCAAAAGCTTGGATCTGTTTGTCTTTTCTCTGCTGTGCCTCAGTGTCTTAAAGAAAGAGCTCTGGTCGGGATGAGGGCTTGGAGGTCTGACTGTCCAGTCACCCGATGCCCCAGTTGTTTTGTGTTTTGTTTGTTTTTGCCACCATCTTCCTGGTGCTGAGTCTGGAGGCTTTCTGGTTAAATTTGATACCAAACCAAACCCCCCGTCCCCTGAGGTTGGAAGGGGCCACAGCCATGGGGCTCACAGGGTGGAGGGTGGTTGAACTGGCTTCCTTCTTTCTGCTCTGGAGCACGCAGGCTCCACCCTCCCTCACTCTGCTGAGTCATGCATTACTCTCCCATCACCTTTCCTTCTCCACTGATTTGGGCTCCAAATGTCTCCTTGAGCCATTGAAAATGGTGCTCGTTTTTTTTGTTCCTAATTCTTTTTTTTTTTTTTTAATTATTTATCTTGGGGTGAAAGAAGAGACTAAGGACTATGAAGGTTTCTACTTCATCATCTTGAAACCAACAGAGCTTGCAGAGCTACTATGAAGCGCAAGTTGTATACTACCTAAAAAGAATCTGTAGCATTTAGAGCTATAGATCCAGCATTTTACTTATTGGAAATAGAGAAGCCATTTTTACTGCTTAATAAATTCCATGGACTTTCCTGATTTTTCAGTGGGCCTTTGAATACTTGGATACTTCTTGAGGAGGTCCTTGCAGAGCCTGAATGGAATTCTTCCTTGATTTCAAAACACTAGGAGGCATCCTGATGTTTGCACACTCCCTAGTTATTCTCTTCCCCTTACCTCATTTGTTTCTGTCAACCCAGGATCTGGTTTCAGGACGCTCCTTATGTGTAAACATATCTGTTAGAATTGTTCTTTTAAATGGCAAAAAAACAAATTTCTAGCCCCGTACGAAATCTTCAATGTCCTTACAATTGCATCACGTGGGCAAAACGTATTCGCTCATCACAGAGCCGATCACAGAGACAGATGAAGGAAGACTCCAGGCCACTACCTCTGCACTTGCCTCAGCGTCCATGAGGTCCACCTTGGGCATCTTGGCCCTGGCACTTGGCGAGCTCGTTTCTGTTGGTCCCAGTCGGGGAGGCAGATAGGGAAGTTGGGACACGTATTTACATATTACATATTCGGAGTGGACAGTGTGGATTAGCGGATAGTTGATTAAATGGTGGACTAGATGGTCTAAGCAAGTAGGAATCTTTCACCTCCAGCACCTTTATGGTTGTAAGCCCACAGCCACCAGTGCCGTGGCCGTGTGTTTGCAAAGTATTTGCAGTCTTGTTTGACTTCTACAACATTGTTGAATCATCAGCTCCACTTTTGCAAATGAAGAATCCAAGGGCAGTTAGCTTAAGACACTGCCCCAGGACATGAATTATTCTAAGTAGGAACTGGTGGCAGTACTTTAGGTTTCAGAATTTTAGACCATATTGTGCTAATATGATGAATTAATGATTGGCAGCTGAGTTCTCTAGAAATACATTTTCATTCTTTTTTACCTGAAATGAAGAAACTTAAATCAACAGTATTAAGGACTTTTAGTAGGAAATTTCTTTCAATTGCTATGCATATTGAAGTTTACCAGGAGCCATTATTTCTGCTCAACAGAATGCATTCATATTTTATGAATACAGGCAATAATGTGCTTAAGAACACACAAGGAAGTGGCACCAAGGATGTGCAATGTCGAATTTGGGAGTATTTGGATTATTCTGGCTCCTGTTTGGGGCTCAAGATCCCCAGGACCTATTGAAATCAGGGAATAACTAGAGAGGCAAAAATTGAGGAAGATAATGTGGTATCATTTTAAAACTCTCATTACCAAGGGATAATTTTGTAGGAAAATACATGATGGTATTAACAGTTCATTTGAATTCAAAGCTTGTATTTATAATTTTTTTTTCTCATTGGAAGGATAATGATTTACTTTATAAATGGCATTCTCTCCAAGGCCTTCAACAGTTTCCCATGTGCAAAAAATGGACTTTATGCTAAAGAAAATACACTGAAAATTTTAAAATAAAGTACCAAAGTCTTCTTTTGCCTATTAATTTTGAGATAAAGCCCTTTTGTTAAAAACTGGTGCCGAATATTTTTGAAAAAAATATTAAAGATTTAGAAGCTGGAGAAATCAACTTAAGTCTACAAATTGTACTTTTGTTGAAGTTCTCTCATGAATGTTTTGCATTATCTCTTCTCTTGTCTTTATCTTTGAGGAGATAAAGACCTATTTGGGCAATGCCTTGGTCAGCACTCCAGGGCTGTGTATTTGGATGAGATCAGTGAGATTAAATCAAGTACAGCACATGAGCCCATGCCCCTGGGCCACCGCATTCATTGACTTTCAGGTAAATGTGAACAAGATTTTCTGTGTGTAAGCAGTAGGTGCAGAGAGAGCTGTTGATGTAGCAGATACTGGCAGCTGTGGATGGTGGAAATGACTTTAGGTTCAGTGAACTCCAGGTTCAAACAAAAAGACCATCTGGGGAAAGTGCCACAACAAACTTTCCGGTGGAGTGGATGGTTCATTCACTCATCCTTCAACTCAGCAAATATTTATTTTGTGGGCTCTTTGCAGAAGATATTTTACTAGATATACAAAAATAAATAAGACACAACCCTGTTCTCAAAAGGTTACCTTTTGGGTGGGGGATGGTTACAAGAAAACAAATTTTCAGTGATAGCACAGCTGTTGATGCCATAAAGATATTACAAGAACACCCGGCAGGATGTCCGAGACAGATGAAAAATCAGAAACAGAATTCCAGGTTGATGTCTAAGCTTAATTTAGAGGTCAGTTGGCTAGAAAAAGACAGTTAAAAAAAAAAAAGCACTCTAGGCAAATGAAGAGAGTTGTGAAATGCACAAGGCGTTCATCTTGGACTCATCGCCCTTTCACGTGGCTGGGGTGGTGGGCACGGGTGTCCGAGTGGGGGGCCGAGAGAAGGTATGGCTGGCAGGTGTGTAAGACAAGGCTTTGTGATTCCTCCAGAACTGTGTGGAAAGTCACTCCATGATTTAAAGATGAGCACTAACATATCCAGATACGCCCTTCAGAAAATTGCCCAGAAAGAAACGCGGGAAGGGCCGGAGTGGAACAGAGAGCCACGAGGAAGGGCCACAGCGCAGTAGGATGAGGAGGGCCAGGCCAAGGCAGACAGTGGGGATTCGGAGAGGGAAGCCATGACCAAATGGAAACAGAAAAGTAAAAAAACTATCACTTGTTTGCTTGGAAACCCCTGGAAATAGAGAAACCAGTTCTCTGTGGAGTTAAAATATTTTTTTAACATTCACCCTGGCCTATGACATTTTGGTAGATGAGTCCAAGACCAACGTCTTGTGCATTTCACAACTCTCTTCATTTGCCTAGAATGCTTTTTTTAACTGTCTTTTTCTAGCCACTAACCCCTAAATTTAGCTAAGACATTTTTCCGGTTTGCTAATGCTGCCCTCATGCAAAATACAGGGTGTTTATTCGGTTACAAAGTTACAGTCTTAAGGCCCTAAAGTGTCCAAGGTCAGGCATCAACAGCAGGGTACCTTCACTGGAGGATGGCCTTTGGCGTCCAGAAAACCTGTTAGCTGGGGAGGCACATGGCTGGTGTCTGCTTGCTCCCAGGCTGCGTTTCAAAATGGCGTTCTCCAAAATGTCAGTGTCATCTTCCAACGGCCATCTTCAAAATGTCTGTCTCAGCTGCAGCAGGGAACTCCTCCTGCCTGAGCTCTTATAGGGCTCTAGTAAACTAATCAAGGCCCAAGCTAAGTGGGCAGGGCCACACCTCCATGGAAATTATCTAACCAGAGTTATCACCCACAGTTGGGTGGGTCACATCTCCATGGAAACAACCTAATCCAAAGGTTCCAACCTAATCAACACTAATACGTCTGCCCCCACAAGATTGCATCAAAGAACATGGCTTTTTCTGGGGGACGTAATATATACAAACCAGCACAGGCATCAACCCGGAATTCTGTTTTTGATTTTTCATCTGACTCAGACATCCTGCTATGTGTCCCAGGCATCCAAGTCAGCAATGTCCCTGCTTGAAGTGGTCACTCTCTCCCTGTTTTATACCTCCCGCTCTTCATTCTGCAAATGAACACAACCTACATAGCTCATTTGTTTTTCTACTGATAGATCTGTCAGCAGAATCAGTGAGCCTACAAAAGGGAACATTTGATTCTCAGTCATGGATCTGCAGGGTGGTGGTGGTGGCTGTGTTATAGGTGGGACAGACTGGAAAAACAGCAGCTCCTCAGGGCACACCCTTCTCATGTTAGCTTCAAAAACTCTATAAAGTAATATAATTACCATTTTGTTTTATATCAGGAAACTAAAGATTAAAAAAATTAAATAATGTGCATGTCCCAAAAATTATAAGGGTTGGAGGTAGGATTTAAAGCCTGACTCCCAAACGGGCCTCTGTTTTGCTTTTGCAGTGCTGGCTATGAAGGCTGCTTAATTTTGTCTTCCCCAAATTCCTGGTTAGCCCTATGCCCTTTTCTTTGTACCCTCTATCAACTAAGAACAAAGAAAAAGAGACAAAAACAAGTATTACAGGGACTGGCTACTTACCACCATGGTGTTGTTCGTAAACATTTTCTGCTCTATCTAGATAACTAGTCCCAGAGTTCTCCTGTTCTCAGTGGCTTATTCAATTAGATTGAATGGTTACTTATAAAAGATCACTCTTCTATCGATAAAGGTTTATTGAACACCTATTATATGAAATGCAGAAAAACTCTTCCAGCTTCAGAGTAAATTTTCTTAAAGGAGTTTGGCACAAAAAACTGCCAATCCATACCAAGATTGGCCACTGAAACATTTAAATTATATACAGTGAGAGATTTTTGTCCAAAATACTTCAATCATACTACATCATAATCAACTCCTGTGTTCTATGCATATGTTATTCAGCCAAAGGATTAATATTAAAACTTCCATATAAGTAACTTCTCCCAAGTTCCTCTTCTGCTTCCTCTGCAAATTAAATTGCAGGCAGCTACTTAATGAGTAATTACACAACGCCAAAGAGTACAGCCTTTGATTTCCAACTAAAATTGGCATGTATCATACTGAGAAAAGCTCATCATTAAAATGCATGCCTTTCACTTGCTCTGAATCATAGCTTTTTATGAAAACAAATACCAGCTATTTAAATGAGAGAAGCAAAGAGCCTAAATCTATAGTTATGTAATTAAGTGGATCATTTCCCACCTGACTAGAAAACATTTCTGTGGATTCCAATTAAGTCACACTGACTTAGGATTTACCCCATTAGGAAACTGAAATTTATACATTGCACCATTCCTCATAAATTATGAGTAGCATTCCTCAAAATAATCAGTAATGAGCCTGCTTTGAGGATCTCAGAATAACAAGAATGTAATTAGAGGATACAGCAATTGATGAAAACCAAGAACTGAGATTTAATACAATGATTTTTTTGTCAGTTAGGCTTTTAAAAATATCCTTCTAAAAATGTAAAAATTTAAAAGATACTTTTATCCTTCTGACTCCTTAAAGACAAAACAATTAGTAGTCACACATTTAATATTTCTTGTCAAAGTCTCATTATACCCAATAGAAGATAAATGTCCTTTAATAAATTCTTTCTTTATCTTTGCCAAATGATAAGCTTTTACTAAATATTTGTTGAGTGGATGCATAGACAAACAAATGAGATAAGGATCAAAATTTCTATTTCACTAAGAACTTTGAAAATAATGAGTCCAATTCAAAGAAGTCTTACTTTGGATTTTTTATTTTTTTCCCTCAGCTTGTTGATATTATGCATAATGGATAAATATATGTAGATACTTTGGGGATAAAAACCTACAAATTTTAAAAACAATATTTTTTTTCTGTAAAATCTGTTTTTCCTGTATACTGTGCTGAGACTATAGTGGTATAATTATTATTTCCATAGGAATGATCATTTTTGGAAAGCAGAAAATTGCTAAGAGACAGAGCCCATGAGACAAAAATAATCATTAAGAACATGAGTTCATGTGTCCCATAATGCTATGTGGCATAGGATTAAGTTACCCATCTATACAAGGGACAATGAATAAAGTGACAACAATCAAAGGAAAACTGCTCAAAGGTTTCCCAGCCAGATGGATTTAGAGCTTTGCAGCTTTGTCTGTTCTCCCAGTTAAGAGTGGATGGTTTGGGGAATATGAGTCTGAACATTGTGACAAAATTAAAACTGAGCAGTAGCTGAATTTGTGAAGTGGCTACACGGTTAAGTGCCTCCCACTTAGATTTTCATGTACCTGCCTGCTGGCCTCCAAAGAGGCTGCAGCTTCTCTTGCCTTAAGCCTACACTTGCTTTTTGGGACGGATTCGTTGGCCGTTTATATGCGGTTTGTTTTTTTTATTACCGTTTCTCCCAGGTCATAGGTGCCATGCACTTGTGGAAGGCACTGTCCCCTGTGAATACACATGTCCAAGCCAGGCCTCAGCAAGTGAGTGGACAGTGCCCGTGGCTCCACCCAGCAGAGGTGGCATCTGTCCTAATTGCAAAGCACATCCCGTCCTCTTGCTGCGTCCACAGTCGTCCATCACAGCACAGCAGAGACCAGCAGCTTGTTAAGGAGACTTGGAGATGGAGAGCGAGCTCCTTGGAGAAACTAGTGCTCTACGGTTTGGGAGAAAAGGGCCACGGGTGGCGGCATCACAATCTGGGTGGCAGCTGGGGCTAGAGCGTCTGGGTCAGACAGGTGTGTGAGAAGGCTGGGAGGGGGCCGCACACGCCGAGGCGTCTGCGCATTGCCCGCTCCCCAAAGCTGTGACGAGGCAGGGGCTTCACTGTCCTCTTGTCTGTCCAGGCCCGGAAGGAGGCATTCGATGCTGGAGAGGGGTGGAGGGAAAAGAAGAAAACAGAGGTTAGGATTTGTAATTCCCAAGGATATGGATTTTTATGATAAATACAGACCAAAGTTGAGGCTGGCAGGGCCCTGTCCAGCAGGACACAGTGTTGCTGAAGCCGGTGTCCTTAAAGAATCTGAGTGGAAGGCACTGAAACAGGCCCTGGGGTGTCTCCAACTCACCCGGCAGCCCCTTCTGCCCTCAGTGACCTGCCAGCAATTCAGGAAGCTGGAAGCTCGGTGACAAGTCTCCCTATCTGCGAAATGCTTCCCAGGCCTCTCTATTTTGATATCTCAAAAGCATATCAAAGTCAACTTTTTTGAAACTAAACTTAACACCTTCTTAAATCTGCTTCTCCTCCTATGTGCCTCAATTAAATTAACGTTATTTATGACACTGTGGTTGGTTTTAATTACGAGGAGATAGCTGGGTAGAACATGGTCATCTGCTGTGTCTTCTCCATTTTACTCAAAAGTTTCAGCTAAATAACTTGACTAAGTAGGATCTGTCTAGTGACTTTTTCTCATTATTTCAATTGCTCCAAATAATTGCTTTAGATTGTCCCTGTTGCTCCCAAACTTCTCAAATGGAGTCTACTTAAATTGATCAATAAATGTGCACAAGCCTAAACTTGTAAATTTTGGAAAAAGCATGGAATGCCGTAAATTCTTTGATCAAGATAGAATCAGGAAATTCTCTTTTTTTACTCTCTGAGCCACATGAGTGCACAAGACTGTGTGGAGACCTAATCGTCAACATTTAAAACAGTATAAATATAATAATAATAACACAAATCCTACTACTAGCAATGTCTAAGTGTATTATAGTTTACAAACTCTTTTACATCATCTTTGGTTTTTATAATATTTTTAAAATCTTGAGTTCTGAAGATATTTCTTTATCTCTTCAACAAATATTCCCTATGACCTATTGTTTACCAGATATGTATGAGGAGGTGTTCTAGTTTGCTAATGCTGCCAGGATGCAAAACACCAGAAATGGATCGGCTTGTATAAAGGGGGTTTATTTGGTTACAAAGTTACAGTCTTAAGGCCATAAAGTGTCCAAGGTAACACATCAGCAATTGGGTACCTTCACTGGAGGATGGTGTCCAGAAAACTTCTGTTAGCTGGGAAGGCACGTGGCTGGCGTCTGCTCCAAAGTTCTGACTTCAAAATGGCTTTCTCTCAGGACTCTCCTCTCTAGGCTGTAGTTCCTCAAAAATGTCTCTCAGTTGCTCTTGGGGCATTTGTCCTCTCTTAGCTTCTCCAGAGCAAGAGTCTGCTTTCAACGGCTGTCTTCAAACTGTCTCTCATCTGCAGCTCCTCTCTCAGCTCCTGGGTGTTCTTCAAACTGTCCCTCTTGGCTGTGTCTCCTCTTCAGAATGTCGCTCTCAGCTGCACTGAGTTCCCTCTGCCCGTCAGCTCATTTATATGGCTCCAGTGATCAAGGCCCACCCTGAATGGGTGGGGCCACGCCTCCATGGAAATATCTCATCAGAGTTATCACCCACAGTTGGGTGGGGCACATTTCCATGCAAACAACCTAATCCAAACATTCCAACTTAATCCCGCTAACATGTCTGCCCCACAAGATTTTATCAAAGAATATGGCTTTTTCTGGGGGACATAATATATACAAACCAGCACAGGAGGATAGGAAGGCTTTAGGAGAAAATATTTTAGATGACACCTTTCTTTTAACTTAAGTCTGATAGAGACAATCAAATAGAAAATTCTTGTACTTAAATTATGCTTATTTATGATGAATGTCCTGCATTTAATTTTCAGATCATTTGTAAATATACTAAGATGTTCTCTAGAATCTCAAAGACCTTCCCGGCTGAACTTCTGGACTGAAGACAAACTTCTGACCTGCGAGGGCAGTGGAGGGTGGTTGAGGTGTCATGGAGCGATCGCTTATGGACCGGGCTAGTTGAGGATGGGGTTCCACGCTCCTCTCCAGGGTGGGTGGAGGCCAGGGCTGTGTACTAATGAGCCCACTGCTCCACACCGTCCGTTCAGAGTGAGCGGTGACGGTCCGTGCTGGCTTTCCAGGCTGCACAGCTGGGTTGTGGCCACGTGACCTGTGGGGTAGCGCAGATCCCTCAGTGAACATGAGCCTGAACTTTCCTGACATGGAAATCTCTCTCACACACCTTGGAGGCTTTCAGTGGAACCCTTTTTTTTTTAATTTTTTTAAATAGACAGGAAATTGTAGTGACTGGGATTCACAGCACAGGCCCTTCCTTTGGTCTATTTTTTAAAAATGACTCCAGTTCATTATTTCAGGGCCATTGGAAGGAGGCACTGGGTCTCCTCAGGTGATGCGAACTCAACCGTGTCCTTCAGGACCATCTTTAGAGGGCAGAGAGGGTGCTCGCTGGCAAAACCCTGGAGCAACCCAGACACTGGGTCCATTCACAGAATCTGCAGGTCACACGAGTTCACCACACCTCACTTCCATAGAGGCAACTTGAAGCTGCTGAAACACACTGGATATCACCTTATGTAGCAGCTACCTCAGGGTTTTCCCATTAGTATTCAATGGTAAAATGTTATTTATGAATTGCTCAAACTGACACGTGGGAAAAGAACAATTAAAAATATCAATTAAGAGGTTCTCTCTTTTTTTATGATGTAAGTTGAAAAACATCTGTTTCAACTTTTTGTCTTACCAAATGTTTTAGCCCTTCAGGAAATTTGCAGAAATAATGAACATGTGTATCCCCTCACCTCCATGCTAGCATTTTGGCTTGCTTTTGCTCTCTCCCTCCCCAAAGACACACATAATTTCTCTATTTTTTAAGAGAATGAGCTGTCTGCACCTTAAATCTTCATTCCTGGATGCTTTAGCATGAAGCTCCAAGAACCAGCTCCAAGAACAAGTGGTTACACAACCTCTGTACAGTTACCACACTTGGGAAATATAACACTGGTCCCCATTTTAATCTAATGTGCGGTCCATATTCACATTTCCTCGATTGTCCCGGTAATGTGATATGTGAACACAAATATGTGGGTATGTGTGTTTAGTTTTGGATGGAAAAGTCAATAAAAGACCTTGCATTGCATTCAGATGACATGTCTCTTTGTCTCCTTTAATCTGGAAGAACTGCAGGTTTTTGGTTGTTTTTTGTTTGTTTGTTGTTTGTTTTTCCTGAGCTGACTTTATTTTACACAAATTAGAGTTGACCAATTATCAGATATCTTTGATCTGTATACTAACATCTATGTTTTTTTATTGACTTTGGCTTGGCTTGACATTTTCAAATTGATTTTACACAGCAACCAAATCCATACAGAGTTTTGGTTTAACTTTTGTAGCACGTGGTTCTCTTTGAACCATCGAATCACCACAAGAGTTTTCTACTTCATTTTCCTGATTCTGGGACAAGTCAGATTTAGAAACAGATTTCATGCTTAAAATCAAACAAACACACAAATCAGCAAATAAACAAACAAAAATGTTACCCATTTCAGATACTCTTCCACCCATGAATCTTCCAACATCTTCTTTAAAAATTAATGTTTTAAATTATGTTCTTTAATTTGTTGAGTTTTAGAGTACTTCATTTATAACAAATTTATATTTATATGTGTTGTCATCTAGCTTCAAAAAGAAAGTGTATGCACCTATTTGGTTTGTTTATGTTATTTTAAACTTTTATATTACAAAATATTTCAAACATTTACAAAGTAGCGAGAATAGTACAAGAAATTCCCACATAGCCTTCTCCCATCTCCAAAACTTATCACATCATATCAAGGGTCCGTGGGGCTTATCACCGATTATGTTAATTTTGAACACATAGCCAGTTAGTGTTTGTCAGTTTTCCCATTGGAAAGTTATTCTTTTTTCTGTCTGTCCATTCTGCTTTAATCGGAAGGAAGTTACTACAGGTAGACCACTCTAAAGGAGTGATGAGTTATGGTCTCCCTCCTTGAGGGTGTTTACATAATTTATTTGGAATTCTTCTGCTTGGGAGATTTAGTTATTGTACATTTATTTATGTATTTGATCACTTGTTTATATTATTGTGAACCCATGGATATTTATTTTGCACATTGGGTTACAATCCAATACCACTTTATTTATTTTATTGCACAAGAGGCCATTAGTAGATCTTTGATTTAACTTCTGTGTTCCTTTGGCATACTCCGTCATTGTAGAGGGCTGTGTTTAGCACATCCTTACTTCCTGGAAATAAGGGGTTCCAAGATCACCTTCTATATTTCCTGCATCAGTCCTGGAATCAGCTGTTTATCCGAGGAACTCAGGTTCTTTTTATTGGAGGGTGGTGTTAGAAACCAAGACCTGGGCACTAGATGTGCTTGCTGGGGCTGGGATGTCACTCCTTCTAGGCCATCTCACTTGACAGGGGAAAGAAATATACATCTGTAACTAACTGGTGTATCCACCTCTCTATACATATTTCTCTATGTATCCATGTGAATCCACATAAAGATAATATGATTTTATACTGGTGCCCAATTGTAGTCATTAGCACGTGGATTTCCTCTCACTTGTCTGCAACCTCCCACTCCAACAGTGAGAAACCCACCACCGTTCTCCACTCGTTTACTTAATTGTTCATTCCAGTCTGCATGGATAGTGGTTTCATAATTGTCAATCTCTACTGCTGCGGAAAAAGCTTCATCAACTAGACCACAGTCTTTCTACAGTTCCATTCACCTTTAGTCTTAGAGTCTCCATTCATTTTCCAAAGTTACATCACACCATTTTCCTCCCACTTTTTCCACTGAGATTATTGCCTAAAATTTTAATATGATTAGATTTTTTTTTGTCACATACTGCATTCCATCTTGGGATACTACAACCTCTTAAATTATATATATTTTCTTTGAATACATTAAATTTCACTCTTTATGCTGTGAAGATATATGAGATTTGTCAAATGCATAATGTAATGTATCTGTCATTACTTCATAAAAAAGTTTCACTACCCTAAAAAATTCCCTGTTTCACCTATTCAACCCTCTGCCCTCCTCAACTCTCCAGCAAACACTGATCTTTTATTTTCTCTATAGCTATAGTTCTGCCCTTTCCAGAATGTCCTATAAATGGAATCATACAGTTTCCAGTCTTATTTCACATAGCAATGTGTATTCAACATCCATCCATGTTTCCATGGCCAATAGCTCATTCTTTTCCATCACTGAATAGTGTTCTGTTACATGCATGCTTGCAGTTTGTGTAAGCATTCACCTATTGCAGGACAACTTGATCGTTTCCAGTTTGGGCAATTGTGATAGAGCTACTAGAAACATTTACATGCAGGGTTTTGTGTGGACATGTCTTCATATTTTTTTGGGTAAATATGTAGGAGCATGACCGTTGGCCTATGTTTAGCTTGGTAAGAAACTGCCAAACTGTCTTCCAATGTGACTGCACCATTTTGCATTTCTGCTAGCAAACAATGCACATTCCTCACCAGCAATTGGCACTGTTGTATTTTTTTGGATTTTAGCTATTCTCTTCTAAAGGAGTGTGCGGTGGAACCTCAATTTGTTTCAATTTGAATTTCCCTAATGACATGTGACGTTGAGTTCTTTCCATGTGCATATTTCCATCAGTGTATCTGCTTAGGTGAAGGGTCTATTCGGATTTTTTTGGCTGTTATTTTCTTAGGTTGTTTGTTCTCTTATTTTAGAATTTTTAGTATTGTTTGCATATTTTGGATACATGCCTTTTATCAAATACAGGTTTTTCAAATATTTTCTCCCAGTCTGTGGAATATCCTTTCATTGTCTTACCTTGTATTTCACAGAGCAGAAGTTTTTAATTTTAATGAATTCCAACTATTCAGTTTTTTTCCTTTCATGGGTCATGCTATTGGTGTTACATTTAAAAATTCATTTCTGAACCCAAGTTCTTGTAGATTTTTTTCTGTTTTCCTCAAGAAATTTCATAGTTTCACATTGTACAGTTGCTAAGTCTGTGATCCATGTTGAGTTCATTTTTGTGTGAGGTGTCAGATCTGTTTCTAGGTCCATTTATTAATTTTATTTTGGCATGTAAACATCCAAATGCTCCAGCACCATTCATTGAAAAGGCTATTCTTTCTCCTCTGAATTGCCTTTGTACCTTTGTCAAACATCTGTTAACTGTTTTTTCCTTAATTTGCTTAATCTGATGAATTATATTAATGGGCTTTCCAATATCAAGCCACTCTTGCGTTTCTAAAATAAACCTTACTTACTCATGGTGTACTTCTTTTAAAAATGCTGTTGCATTTTGCTTGTTAATATTTTATTTAAGATTTTTATATTGATATTCATAAGTGAGACTGGTCTGCAGTTTTCTTTTTTGGTACAACTGTTTCGTAAAAGAGTCTTTCTGGCACGCTTACATTGTCTGTGGAGACGATATTTTGTTCTTAATTTTTCTTTTCTGTATAACAATTTTGTGTGAGAATTGGCTGAGATCATTTTCTTATGCTTATTTTAAGTGAAAGGAGTTTTACTCTACTTTTAGGTCTGTGAATTGAATCGTGATATCTTTGTAGCTTCACAGTTTCAAAGCTCCACCAACGCCCTCCTTTTTTTTCCTTTTTTTTTTAAAGGTGAGTTTCAGGATGTAATGAAAGACAGGGATTCACAATTTCTGAGATCTTTCTCCTCTGCTCGCCTCCTTCCTTTTATCTAGGTTTCCCCTCATTGTCTCTGATCTGCCAGATTCGGACCCCATCATTAGTGTAGGGTTTCATGCTGGAAGATTTCTTAGGGTTTTAGTTTTGAGACTTCACAGACCCTGGCGCCAGGAGAGTGTCAGTGCCATTGAACTCCCTGTGGTTGTCTCTTACTTGTTTATCTGGGGTTTTGTGTCTATGCAAATGAGTAAACGCAATGGAATATCATGGGATAAATAACACAGGTGAGTGCAAAGTACTCCAAAAGAGTAAGATTTGGCTTCATGGAAGTGGTAATTTTTGAAATAAACTAATTTTCTGGTCTTTTATACCACATTATGGAAAGATTTAAAGTCAGGTAGCACCAAGATATTTTGTAAGTGTATTTTACACATTGTAGCACATGATAATATACTCATTTTTCTACAGATGTCTGTTAAAACTAAGAAAAATCTCTAGAAGGATCAGTAAGTAACAACATAAATTCTTGCCCTTGCCTTAGCTTGAGGATAGGATTTATGAAAATCCGGGCTCTGTAAAAGCCGTTGATGCTGTGGTATTCTTTTCTTTGCACTTGTCATGTTGAAATGGAATTCATACAAAATGAAAGAATTTTCTAAAAGAGAAAGTATTCTGAGGAGCAAATGTAATGCTTGACGAGTCAAAAATTAAACGCTTATTTTCAAAGTGTCATCAGATGTAGTGGTCTTTTGTATCGCACATTGTGAAACAGAACGACCTGCCAGGGCTTATCTCAGTGGATCGTCAATCTCTTCTGTTTTACTTGGTGGCTTGGGGTTTTTGCTTTAAAAGCCCTTAATCGGTGCTTAGGAAAGTCTGTATAAATACAATGTTTACAAGTTCCAAGCACTTATGCAAATTAATTTTTTAAAAGAGTGTCATTAATATTAAATTATAACATATCAAAAGTTTCAGAATACATGTACTTAAGCAATAAACATGAAAGACTCTCTGCCCAGAGTATAAACTAACCACCAAGATGAGTCTATCTTTTATTTAGACAATATTGTTTTATTTAAAAATGCCCTTGTTTTATGCTGTAAACCAAGGGAGCTGGGTTTAATGGTGTTTCTGTATCATCGAAGAAATTAGGCATTTAGAATGCTACCTACCAAAAATCTGAGTCACTACATTTGTTGGGTACTTGATACCTGCTTGATTTTATGGCTCCTCACTAAATTAATTTGTAGGTGCAGTTTTGCAAGTTTTTACATGTTAATATACAGTAACATAATTATGTTGTAAACTTGTCATAGGTAGGGTGAATATTTAATCTGTCTTCAGCCCAAGGACATTTTTGAGAGTGAAATGCAGGACACTAAACGGTCACCTCCCACAAGGGAGGTAATCTGGGACTCCTGTGGCCGAAGCAGGACGGGCAGCCGACCCCGTGCTGGCCGAGCCCTCGAATCCCAGATCAACCTATAGCTCGACCCGTGTCCGAATGAATTCTATTAGTAATTCTCAAATGCTTCCTAGGAAATATTGGAGCTGAGACCAATTACAACTCTATTTTGTAATGATCAAGTTTTTTGAGGGGTAAAAGTAGGTCCCTGAAATACAACTTGAAAATCAAACTAATGAAAATGTGAATGATTGGTACAAAACAGGCTCACACCAGGGGATGGGAGAGACAGGAAAGAGCTCCTGGCCCTCAGAGCCAGGGGAGGTAATGAGGTGCCAGTGCCTGGGGCGGGGCTTTCCTTCATCAAAGTGCTCTAGATTCTAAGTTAAAATAAAAGGTTGTAAGATGCTTTCCCCTTAGAAAGTGAATCTAATTGCATTAGAGGCCCATGTATTGATTAGTGTGCTCATGGTTTCAGTTAAGTGTTTTTTGGATTTTAAAGTGATAAAAAACAAACTCAAAATTGACTGAAGCCAATAAAATAACTTTATGGCTCATTTACTGACATGTCACAGGCCCAGCTTGATTTAAGGCCCAGACGACATCTCCCAGGCTGGGTTTGGCTTCCAGTCCTTCCGCTCTGCTCTGAGCTGTGCCCCCGTCGTCAGGCAACCGTGCACCAGCAGCAAATGGTCAAACTGACTCCAGCCTACACTCTTTCAAGTTCAAGTACAGATGGAAAGAGCATGCTCATGTCCAGGAGAGTCCAAGCAAAAGATGCTGAATTGAGGGTTTTTTGTGTGTGTGTGGTTATGTATGTGTAACACAAAATTTCCCATTTTAACCATTTTTAAGTATATATTTCAGTGGTATTGATTAAATTCACCATGTTGTGCTACCATCCCCACCATCCAATACAAAAATGTTTTTGTGACCCCACACAAAACCTCTGTACCTATTACGCCAAAGCTCCCCGTGCTCCCCTCTCCTTGGCCCCTGGAAACTGCTAATCTATTTTCTGTCTGTGGGAATTTGCTTACTGAATTCAGTTGTATGGGTTTTAACTGGCCTGGCGTGGGCTATGTGTGGGGCCCTGGTCTGATCCCAATTTCCATGGAAATGAGGTGCCATGACAGGCTTGGGCCTGGGTCACTTTCCCACCTGTAGAATTTAGAACGGCTGACCCCGTGCCCCTGCCCCAAATCGTGGCACGTGAGAGAGTAAAGGAGAGGGTGGTCTGGTCATCTGAGTTGGGCTCTACCCAAGACAGCTCGGCACTGGCGCTTCCCAACATGTTTCAAAAGGACATGCTGCGCTATAGGAATTATTTTAAATAAGGTTTTAAAAAAATCCTACATTAGGTCATATTGAGGGAAGATACATGTGAAAAGCCTACATAGGAAAACCTACCGAAACATGAGCAGTCAGTTCTCCTGGTCCCACTGACCCTCCCTGGTGAAAGGGCTGCATTTTTCTCTGGGTGGTGGTGACCAAGCCAGCCCAGTGACGGGCCCTTGCGCTGCTCTGCAGCCATCAGCACGGAGGCCTGGGGCTTTCTTTCCGTAGATACTGTGATCCCATGCAGATCTCACTTTCCTTTCTCTTTTCCTGATCTTCTCTCTCTCTTCTATATCGGCTTCTTTTCCTCCTCCAAATTCTTGATGTGGTTTCCATGGCTCCTGTTGGATCCTGTGATCCCCCTTTCCTCGGCAATTCCCTGGCCTGGGGTGTTTGTAATCTGTACCTGAATTCCGAATCTCGGGTTCCATTCTGATTTTACTCCCCGTTCCCTCACCACCTGCTGAACATGGAGGACACTCACTTCATACTTGAAATCTAAATCCCTTTTCCTTTCAAACTAGTTGACACCAAGTTCTGTCTCCAAACTTCAAAATCCGGAAAACAAGTTCTCTTTTGCTCCCTGAAGTTAGCCACCAAATCATGTTGGAGTTCATTTAAAATTTTCTTTCATATCCATCACATATTTCTCTTCCACTTGTCCCATTCTAGTCTAATTCTCAGTTCCTTCAAATGTGGATGATTGAAACTTTTGTTTCTGCTCTCAGTGTCTTCATTATTCTTATCCACTTTACACCTTGGACTCACTTCTTTCCCTAAAATCTCCTTTTCATGAACCTTCTCTCTGCTCCCTATGCCACTGATAAATATTTGTTCCTTACAGGGTAATTTCCAAACTCCACATCCTGGCCTGCAGGGCTTGCTGCAATCTGGTCACCACCTGTTTTACATCCTGCCTTACCCTCTGCCTTTTAAAACTCTCCACTGGACAGCAGACATGGCACCCTTCCTGCTGCCCAGCCCTGCTGGTGCTCACGGAGCTTTCCTCTAGCCCCTTGCTGGGTGCGACCCAGCCCTGCCCTCTCCTGATGGTGGCAGTTGTGGCCTTCACCAGGCGAGCCAGCCAGGAGTCCCGCCGTGGGAACTGAGGAGGCGGACGAGCCGGCTGATGATCAGCATCCTCAAAGGGGGTAAAGCCAGCACCCAAGCCAGGCAGGAGGGAACCTTGGGGACCAATAGTCCTCTCCCCAAGCATGGCCTTTCACAGCCAGGTAAGCTTCCAGAGGTTTCAGAAACTCGGTTTCCCCTATTAACCTGACTAATTCCAGGTGTTGGCTGGGACTTCCTGAAACCAGTGGTCTCCACCTCACCTTCTCTCATGACTCCCATCAGGCCCTTGCTCTGAATCCCATCAGGTCTGCTTTCAGGTGCCCGTCATGCCTCTAACCAGCACTTAGTGCACCCATGTACTGCACGCACGTGCTCGACCCTGTGACGTTTGCTCTCTCTCAGTGAATAGGTTCTCAAGTACCCTAGTGCATGGCTGGGTTGTACCACCTCCTGTGGTTATCTACTGTTTGGTTCATCTCAAACAGGGGTTTCGCTTTTCTTGTCAGAAAGTAAAATGTGTAGTGCTCAGGAGAAAAAAAAAAAGTCAATAAAATGAATCATGGCAAAGAAGGAAGAGTGGTAATCCTTGCAAATTGAAATGAACACAAATGCAGTGCGGCTTCAACTGCAAATCAGTGCCCCTCCTCCACCGTCTTCTCAGCCAAACCAAGGGAAAGGCCCCCTCTGAAATCCAAACAGAGCCTCCATCGTGCTTTGGACCAAATGTTCCTTCAAAATTGCTCTGGCATTTCATCACTGGAGTTTTTGCCACATGAATATAGGTATTTTGTTATTTCAAAAGGGAAAATGCCTTTGGTTAACCCATCTTATCTTTTACATCACTACAGTATACCCTCCATCTGAAAAGGAAAATATAACTTAGTTAAAAGGAAGATGGACTATGAGTTTCATTTTCAGTCTGCCTGACAAACCATGTGTGCTGATTTAATTTTGTTGGTAAAGTACAAGTCCATAATTCCTTAACTGCAATCTCAAAATCTAAAATGCTCTGAGAAATGCAGGTTTTATAAATCTTTTACAGCCAAACCTGCATGGAATTGATGTGAGGGTTGTTATAATCTGTATTTTACATAGTGTGTTTGATTATGAAGCACTTCCCCATGCCCTCCTGGGATGTTATATAATATGAAAAGATTCTTAATTCTGAAATACATCTGCCATCAAGAGATTTAGTAAAGGAACTTTGGACCTTTAATATATAAACATGGTTTTAACAACTCAAAAATTATAGAATGATATTAAATAAAAAGTAAAACATTCTGGCCTTCAATCTACTTCTTAGGTGAAACTATCTTTAACATTTTAAAGTCTTCTTTTGAGTTACCACTGTAATTACAAATAAATATGCTTAAATATTTTTACTTCTTGATTTCATATTGCTTCAGTGACTTAATTCTACAAAAGATGAGGAATGCATTGCACCTAAATCAGCTCCCACTTTTAACTTTAAATTTTTAAATCTTTATTTCCAGTTCCATCAGATATATCTATCTAGTAACTGTAGACATCCACAAAACGAAATGATGGAATTTTAGTCCCTTGTCATTTATTCTTCACTTACTCTCCCTCACCAACCCCATGTAACATTGATCATTACTCTTTTAAAAAACACTGAGATCTTAACATTTGCATTTTTAAAGTAAAATTTTAAAATAGTACATCAATATTGGCATAAACCCTGTTATAAATATATAAAAATCCTTTCCATGAAATGTCCAGGAAACCTAGGAGAAGAAGATGTGATGAAACCTCAACAAACTAGTCATTCTGGAATGCTGCAAGTGCTAAGGCCAAATGGATTTTCTTTCTCTCTCCATTTCCCTCTCTGCCTCTCTTCCTAATAACCTTCCATCAGTTTCTGCAAATCATGACATTCTATTTGTTTTCTTTATCTATGGGTCATACTTCTCATAGAAATTTTGGTGTGTTTTTCCATCAATTTCTATTTACCTTTCTATGTACTGGAGAAAACCAATGTAAATAAGACCATCTACATTTTAAAATCATTCTATCATTTGAATGGTTTAGCTTGAAATAATTACTCAACTGTAGTGTGGTTTTTGGTAATTAAGTTTTCTGTTTCCTGGATCTTGTGTCTACCTACTTCTTGGATTCTTTTGCGGGGACCTTGAATACATACTGATTTCTTTTTTTTTTTTTTTCAAATGAAAAAGGGAAGTTATCTAAGCTCTCACATGTCTGAAATTCACCTTGTTTGGCCTGAATAATAATTCAGCTGGGCATCAAATTATAGTTTCCAAATCACTTCCACCCATAATCTTATAAAAATATGCCAATTTCACTTTTAAATGTATTCTCCTAATTGGCATCTTACAATCAAACGTTGAGTGCTAAAGATAAAGAGAGAATTCTGAAAGCTGCAAGAGAAAAACAACATGTCACATACAAGGGAGCCTCAATAAGATTAAGTGCTGATTGCTCCTTGGAAACCATGGAGTTAAGAGGGCAGTGGGAAGACACATTTAAAGTGCTGGCAACAAAATTGTCAACCAAGAATTCTACATCTAGCAAAACTGTCTTTCAAAAATGAGGGAAGGATCAAGGCATTCTCAGATAAGCAAAAGCTGAGGAACTTCATCACCTCTAGACTGACCCTTCCGAAATGCTAAAAGGAGCTCTGCAGGTTGAAAGGAAAGGGATTAGACAATTGACTAAAGCCACATGAGGAAGTGGCATTAGTCAATTGTCTAATTTTGACATAGGTAACAAGATGGTTACATACAAATACCGGTTCTATTCATTTTTGATTCGGAAGTCCAGTTTTGACTTCCTACAGGATCTAAAAGGCAATACATAAACATAAAAATAATTCAGTGGTTTTGGAGTCAATGTTTAAACTGTAGATTATGACAAGAATTACATAAAGGTGGGGGATGGAGAGATATAAGAACATAAACTATGTTCTTATATAGTTTATCAAAGTTTATAAAAGTCTATCAAAGACTTTTATAGTCTATCAAAGTTAAGTGGGTATCAAAGCAAACCAGATTATTATAGATTTAAGATGTTAAATTAAGCTCCACTGTAACCACAAGGAAAATATCAGAGAACACAGAAACTCATAAAGACAGAAAGTGGAGTCCAGGATACAAGAGGTGGGGGCTGGAGGCAATGGGGGGTTAACACAAAGCCCCCTACCCAGGGGCAATGGGTAGGATTTCTTTTCTGGGTGAAGGGAAAGTTCTAGTAATGGATGGTGGTGAGGGCAACATTGTGAATGTGGTTGATCCCACTGGATGGTATGCTTGGGAGGGGTTGGGATGAAAATACTTATGTTGTATAAACGTATCTACAATTTAAAAAAAATAATGAAAGAGAAATTAGAGAGATAATGACAATGAAACGCCATGCATGAAACTGGACGGCTCCAACAAGGAAGAGCAAAGGCTCAAAAGGACTCCATGAAGCCCCTGCTTCCATCTGGGGTTTGCCAAGGGCAGAAGCTGGAGATGCACACATAGAAAGTTCCAGAACCCAGAGGGAAAAGTAGAGCTGGCCCCAGCTTCCTATGAGAAGGAGCTTGGCTGGCCCGCTGCCTCCCATGGCCTGGAGGAGCTCATGAGCTGAGGCGTCCAGTGGCGGAGCCCCCGTCATTGTTCCTGCTGAGAGTCAGCTCTCTGACCACCAGGGCCCCCAGGCAAGCCCCCTCCTCTGCGGCTGCTTCAGGAAGTCAGAGCTCCCACGCTGTGCAGACAGCCAGCAACCCAGAGGGAAGGGGACCAGCCGGGGGCCACAGCACTGGGACGGACACAACCCAGAGTGAGTGTTTGCGGAAAGAGACCACTGATCCACAGCAAACAGAACCCTCTGAAAACACAAGTTCAACTCAGGCTTGCACAGTGGGAATGGGCACTCATCAAGGAAATTTGGGTTGTATTAGCACAACAAAGAGGGTACCAATTTTGAATCCTTTTGATTGCAGATAATTTTATTCATACTTGTTATGTAAGAATAAATTCATGTATTCTTTAACCTTTTAAAATGAAGTGAATCCATTTTCCCTCATCATGTATTTTATTGTTGGGAGATCAAAAGCCTATCAAAGGAAATTTAGTTCCATATTTAAAATTGAAGTCTAGTTCAGTGCTCACCAAACTCTCTAATGTGCATGAGGGAACCAGGGTCTTAGTAGGTCAAGGACGTGGCTTGATATTCTGCATTTCTACTATCCTCCTGGGTGAGGTCTAGGGTGCCGATGCAGAGACCACAGCTTAGTATCAGTGGGTCTAGATGATCATTTAGAAAGTAATGTGAGTTAAAAATGCTTCTAGAATTATCCATCATTTACTTTCCAAGGAAATTGAATTCAGAATGCTTGTAATGGATATTTCTGAAATAGTGTTATATAAATAGTGGTCTATAAATTTATATATGAAATGTGGATTTTCCACCTCCTTTTATTAGGGCAACTTCTACCCCAAATATCGATTTTAAATACATTGCACATTAGGATATTTTAAGTTATATCATAACTCTTTTCTATTACGTATCTTTTTAACGGGCCTCCATATATTCAATCCTGTTCATTTTAACAAATATTCAGTAAGTATCCAATATATCTGAGTTCTAAGTTGACACTGCAAGAATATGCAAAGTAATTGCAGAATCCCTGTCAATCCCCACAATTTCTTAGAATCTCACTGTTGAAGAAAGGACTTGCACATGTGAATTACATAGCAAATAAAGAAAAATAAATACCCATCAAAAGGAGGGTGTGGATGAAACTTAACAAGTTCCAGGGAAACATGACCCCTCTCTCATTGTGCTCTTTTGGAAATATGTGCTTGAGTGCACTCATACTCTTCCCTGGTAAGTGTGCAATCATATTAGTATGGAAGTATGTCAGCGAAAATGGCGGGCATGGCTAGTCTATCAGAGCTACTGTGGGATAAGCCAGAGAGAGAATTGATTTCTTCCAAATCTGAGCCTTCTATTTGTCATCACTGACTAAGTCAACAAACATAATGGGCATTTGAAGGCAGGAATAATCAATATAGGCTGGAAGGAAGATTTCTTGAAGGAAGGTGGTCAGGTTTGAAGGATACAAGGAGGTTGACAGATGTGAGCTCATTCTATAAGCACAATAGAGTGTTTGGAAGGGTTTCTATGTAGCTCATTAAACACTATTGTGGGGTGTGTGTGTATGTGTGCATTGTGTACTTTCAACAGAGTTTCACTGTCTATAAAATGTGACAGGTGCATTGCACAATAGACTATGTACCAGAAGACCTTATTTTTGTTTTATTGCTTGAGTACCACCCTCCCATCAGTGGTCTTTCTGCAATTATAACCCTGCATTTTCCTGTCAACACCAACATGCTGTTTTGACCTCAACAATTCCAGCCTCCTCTTACTGATGATTAGAAAGCTCTCTGTTAAAGCCTTGAAAAGAGGTTAACTAAAGAATTAGACTATTGAACAAAATTTTAAATGTTGAAAATATGTTATCTGGAATTCCTTGTTTATAGTTTCCTTAACTTCTCCCAAGGCCAACCATCATGATTTAGAAATTGTCCTCCTCTTATTCCCTGGATTTCTCTCAGTTTGACAAATCAAGTACAAAACATCACAGGAGTTAAGATTGAGATACGACTTAGTGCAAATGGAACACTACTAATTTTTTACAGGGAGAGAGAGAGAGAGAGAATAAATTGATTTGATAATGTTGTTTTCAATTTGTCACTTTACTCATACATATTGTTTGCAGTTTTAATTCAAAAGGGTTTGTGTTTTCTAGAACTCTTTCATCTCTGTGGTGCAATTAGTTAGGCAAAGGATGCATTGGCCAGAGGCAGCCTAGCATAGCCCCATATTCACGAAAAACCACTCTTGTGGAAATATGTGCTTGAGTGCACACATACTCTTCTCTGCTAGTAGGTGTGCAATTATATTAATATGGAAGTATGTCAGAGAAAATGGTAAAAGTTAGTAAAAAGACAGTGGGCACATAGCAACTGCTCAATAAATGCTTAACTCTATCTTTTGAACATTGCATTCATTCTGAACTCCATTTATAATAATAGGTATTTGCTATAAAAATTGCTTGTTGTCACCTCTACTGATTTTCTTTTTCTTTTTAAAATTATATATTCAAGCTGGTTTTTGGTATAAATAAGGATATTTCAGGTTTGAGGCTTTATCTGTGTGTCAGATTCTGTCTTTGCTATTAGGCTGAGACTTTTCATTCTGCATCCTTTCAGATTAGGCTGGTTTATACTAAGCATACAAATCTATAGGAAAAATCATTGAAGTGTAAGGTGAATGCAGTCATCAAACCAATATTCTACTGCCCACTTTTATATCTGGCATTTGATACCTAAGATGGACTACAAGATGAGACTCTTCTATTATTTTTATTTTTATTATTATTAATTATTATCATTATTTTGATTTTAGGTCTTTTGGTGTACTGACATTTTATACCAAGATAAAAAATCCATTTTGTTTTTGTATAAGAAAATATTTCAATAAAACATCACACACATTCTCATCTCCAGAGAAAACACAAGTTTTGAAGCTTAAAAACCATGCTCATATCACTCACACTCTTAAAGGAGCAGAATGAATCTTTGACTCAGTTGGCCTTTCCTAACTGGGCTTTACTGAAGTGGGAGAATCTGCCGGTCAAAGTGACCTTCTGAGGAGGGTCCGAGGCTCACTGGCCAGGCCAGGCCCCCCCTACACCCTGGTGGTGAAAAGGCCCCAGCTCGGGTTGCCGAGGGCTTCACACCCAGGCCCTCCCTTTCGGTTATGCCTGTTTCTCCTAAAAACAAGCTTCCCGTTCCAGAAAAGCTAACAACCATGAGATCCAGTGCAAAGAAAACAACAGGCTCTGGGCATTTTGACGGCCTCGGGCATTTTGGCGGCCTCTGCTTTCTCTCGTGTCTCCATTTTATCCCGTTTATGACCTGCTCTGCGGCCGCCCGGCTCTGAGCACCCTTCCTCTTCCTTCTTCCTGCTGGAACAGCCCCGAATCAGGAGGCAAAACTGTTCCCACAACTCAGCAGGGCCACACCTGGTTGGTTTAGTTACCCATGAAAAACCTTCCACAGGGAGAGAGAGATTCCACCCATTTACAGGATTATCTGCAGACTAAGGAGTGCCTTCCCACCGAGATTATTCCGTAAAGAGGGCAGAGTTTACATTCGTCGTTGAACCAACAGGGAAGAGTCTCTTGGTGCCCCTGCTGTGCATCACCAGCTTGGCAGGGCTGCCTTCCCCCGCCCCAGGGAAAGCAGGGCCCCAGTCGCAGGAAAAGCTCCTAACAGCTCATGCCTGGAGGAAAAGAACCTTGGAGGTGATTTACGTCTGTTCCACACACCGTATCGCCATTTGATAACGCAGCCAACTGAACTGGACCCTGTTTGCGGGTGCATTTCACAGTAGAGAGAGTCCGAGAGCGCAGGGTGAATGAACCACCAAGGGCCCTTTCCCAAGAAATGAGGGTTAAATACAGCGTTTCTGACTCTGAATCTCTCCATCCACCACACCTCAAAGCTTACTTGCACACAGATGAAAGACTTGCTTGGTTTTAAAATAAGTCTGTGCCTCTTCACCAACTACACTTGTTTTTTAAAGGGACCAAAGCTCTTCAGAATTACTTAAAAGTGAAGTCCAACGTAACAGATTCCAGAAGTTCCCCAATAACGGCATTTTTTTTCAAACATATTTCATTTGTTTAAGGATCTCTAAAGGTAACTCATTTATCCTATTAGTTACGGAACCCCTATCAGTTATAAAATCAAGTCCTAACTCTCCCTGAGAAGAGCGCATCAATGTCTGCTTAGCTGCTCTTGGTTTCCATGGTAACCCGCATCTCTAGCAGGTTTAGGTCATGTAAAGGAGGAAGGCTTAGAGCACACGCCTATGACCACTAAATCATTAATTCTGTTTCACCACTAGCAATTGATTGTTTGCTTCCCACTTGACTGTGAGAGAAAGACGAATCAAGTTTCAGCTTCAGAAACTCTAACTAAGAGGAAGCGTCTTTAGTGATCACATTCAGCAGTGAATGTAGTATAATATCACTGCAATGTTTTCTTTTACAAAGTGGCTGCGTAAAGAAATCAGTAAGAGAAAATCTGATCACGTTGAAATGGATGGTTTTCTTCCTCTACATGAGTAAGTAAGTTCTTGTAGGCTTAAAAAAAACGACAGTGTGAGCAGCCTACATTCTTTTCATGGAGCATTTTTTTATGAAGATGCTCTAGGTTTTGTTAACAAGACTGAGTCACAGCAACCCATAAAGTCGGTGCCTCTATGGAATTCTCCACAAGGTGGATGTTGGTTGACTTCACCTTTGGATCCCAGTTATTTTCCACCACAAGAGATAGAAGTCAAAAAACACAAGTCCATTAGCAGCAATCCTCAAAAACCATGGCCCTTGTAATTAATGGGTGACCTGCCATCATGATCAAAAGCATTTATCAAGTGTCTTCAAGTTCATTTGACTATTTTCTAGCTCCACACAGAGATAGATCAAAATGGGTCTCCAGGCTTATGACACCACAGCACTCTCACTGGCCGTACTGAACATGGAGAACCACTGCAGAGGTCAGTGATACCTAATCAATACAGGCTTTATTGTCTGCATCACATAACCAATGCGCTTCCATCCATCATTAGTCCTGTATTTGGACCCTACTCTGTACAACTCAAAATTCCAAATATCGTAGGGCCAAGACCTTGCACTCAAGCAGCTTATAGCTGGCCCTTTGGGAATGACTTTCAGCAGAGCAACCCTACTGAAAGCATATTTGGAGTGGAGCGAGAACAGGTCCAGGCAGCAGGTGGGGGCAGTGAAAGGAACCAACATTTAAACTGTCATTTCTGAGACTGTCACCCACTGGGCCGTTATCTCATTCAAAATATACTTGCTGTGCACCCACTGAGTTTTCAGTACTTTTTGGTCCATGCCCTCATGGAGATCATTCTCTAATTGACAAGCATCTAAACAATTCAATTTTTAAATAATTTTAATTTATTAAGATAGTGCATGAGTACATATCATAAACAATGTAATGATCAGGAAGTAAAGACCTCTGGGGCTTGAAGATAGTTAAGGAGTTAATAAATAACCTGCTTTTCAAGGAATGGAAAAGAATTGATTAGACAAAGAGCATGGTGGAGCATATACCGGGTAAAGAAATAGCTTCTGCAAGTCAGTGCAGAGAGAAATTACTGTGGTATCTCAGGGGAGAGCAAAGGGTTTCTCCACGGCCTATGAAGTGCAACGGTGAAAGAGATGGATGGAGAAGGAGGCTGATGCCAGATTTGGAGGGGCATTCTGTGATCATAATCAATGTATTATCATTATTATTATTTGTGTGGCAAGATAGTCCCATGGTTAAGAGCATGGGCATCTGTTGTGGGTCAACCTGTATCCCCCAAGAGAGAAGTCCTGACCTCAGTACCTATAAAAAACAGGGTCTTTGCGTATTGATTAGTTAAGATGAGGTCATGCTGGATTAGCCTGGCCCTAAAGCAGTAACTGCACGGAGATATGCAAAGGAAAGGCCATGGGGAAAGAGAGACAGAAAATGGAGGGAAGAGTCCCTAAGCCGGGGAATGCCAAGAGTTGCCAGGAGACGCCAGAAGCCGGGAAGAGGCTGAGCTGACATCTTGCTGCTGGGCTCCTGACCTCCAGAACCGTGAGGCACAAAGTCCTGTTGTTTTCGGCCACCCTGTTTGATCATTTGTTTCAGCAATGCTTGGAAACTCATATGCACTGAGAGGCTAAATCCAAAACAAGATTCATTATATCATTCAGAAAATTATTAAACAGCTCCAGCCCTAAGCTTCCTCATTTGTAAAATGTGATGAATAATAAGACTTACCTTCTGGTTGTCATGAGGGCTAAACAAATCCATCTACAAATGAATTGTTGCGGAGGTAGATATATGTTGACTATTATCATTCCTAGTGTGTGATGTAAGGAATCCATAGATGCCCATAAGATGTTTACTTAAGTTCAATTTGAGAATACAATGAAATATCAGGTAGTCACATAACCCTAGATTTGATGGTAGTTTACTGTAATGATAGATGTTCTGTTTTGCTAATGCTGCTGTGATGCAAAATACCAGAAATGGATTAGCTTTTATAAAGGGGGTTTATTTGGTCATAAAGTTACAGTCTTATGGTCATGCAAATGTCCAAACAAAGGCATCAACAGTAGGGTAACTTCACTGAAGAACACTGATGGCGTCTGGAGAACCTCTGCTAGCTGGGAAGGCACATGGCTGGCATCTGCTTGCTCCTAGATTGTGTTTCAAAATGGCATTCTCCAAAATGCCTCTCTAAGCTGCAGCTGCTCGGAGGTCCTTCTGTTTGTGAGCTTTTATAGGGCTCCAGTAAACTAATCAAGACCCATGCTGAATGGGTGGAGCCACACCTCCATGGAAATAATCTAATCAAAGGTATTACCCACAGTTGGGTGGGTCACATCTCCATGGAGATAGCCTAATCCAAAGATTCCAACTTAACACACTAATACGTCTGTCCCCCCAAGATTGCATTAAAGAGCATGGTGTTTTGGGAGAGATAATATATCCAACTGGCACAATAGATAAAATAGCTGATAGGATTTTTTTTTTTTAACAGTATGGTGTATCTGATAGTTTTCATTTTCTTGTTTAAAAGGAAAGGAACTTAAAATAAGAAAAAATTAAGGATAAAGGAAATATTTTAGCAGACTCATTCAGCTTAAAAGACAGGGATCTCATTAGTTTGCAGGAATCTGATACTGGAAAAAAGTAGAAGACTGGGAAATGATACATAGAAGTTATTGTTAAATTTACATGAAAAATTAAGAAGATTCACATGAGTATGAATATGGTGTATAGCAATTTTATATTCTAATATTTGAGTAAAATGAACTATTACTTTAATGCCAGAAACCATTTCGCGAGGAGGTTTGAATTGATTTCTCGACAGTGCTCCTTGCCCTTTAAGTCACCATATGCTATGAAATTAGGTGGCAATCTAGGGCAATAGTTCTCAAACTTTTTGGTCTCAGGCCCGTTTTTGCCATTAAAACTTATTGAGGGAGAGAAGCTCAGAGAGACACTTCAGAAAGAAGCCAAGATATGTAATCCAGAGCTTTTCCCCAGGAGAAGCTAAGAGCTGATGCTTGGAGATGCTTAGAGATGTAGACAGAAGGATGTTTGGAGATGCTAAGCTACGAGATAAAGCCTAGAGTTTGTCCCGGAGAAGCTAAGAGAGGACACACAGACATCTACAGAGAAAGAGGAGAACCAAGGAGGGAGCTGAGAGAAGCTAAGAGAGATAGAAGCCCAGAGACATTCTGGAGAAAGCCACTTTGAAACCAGAACCCAGGAGCAAAGGACCAGCAGACACCAGCCACTTGCCTTCCTAGAGGCGTTCCAGATGCTATCGGCCGTTCTTCAGTGAAGGTATCCTCTTGATGGCCAAAAGTCTGGGCACTTTTCTGGCCTTAGAAGTATAACTTTGTAACCTAATAAATCCCCTGTATAAAAGCCAAAAAAAAAAAAAAAGAAAAAAAATTATTGAGGAACCCAAAGTGCTTTGATTTATGTGAGTTATATCCAAAGTTAGAAAAGCCTTATAGGTAAATATCTACCCAAATGAGAAGGGATTTCTTTGCTCCAAAAAGATTTTAAAAAGTACAAGTTTACATAAGTAAAACGAAACTTTGAACCAATTCGAAGGTAACCTTAGAGAAAATACAATTTTCCTTTTGAAATAAAACGTCTGCATCCAGCCTATTTTTCTCTTCCTGTCTCTACTAAAAGGATGACACATTTCAAATTTGAATAGGCATGGAAAATACGTTTCAGATAATGAGAAATAAAAATGTGCATATTATAACCAGAGGGAACTTTCCAAAGATATCAGTGATAGAAATGCTGTAGATAGGACACTGTCTAAATGTGATGAAGCAAAATATCTCAGGAAGGGCCAGTTCCTATTTGACAGCCCAGCAGGCAAACCATATACTCTTCCAATTGTGTTACTATGGAAGCTGATTGTATATTAGAGCTTCTCCTTCTAATGTAATTCTTTTTCCTTTATAAAGGCAATGTGACTTCCTCCACTAAGCTGGCCGTGCCATAAAAATAAAGCATATTTGGATTCACTCATCGCTAAGGAAGTAGAGTCTGGTTTCTGGGCACACCGTGGTTGCCATGGAATCCGCGTTGGAAGCCTGTTGCAGTCACTGAGTTAGACCTCCACCTTCTCTGCACGCTCTGTGGTGATCTCTGGCATCGGTTGCAATGACAGCTTTGCTTTTGATGAGGACCTCTGATATTTACATTTTCTATTCATTTATCCTCCCTCTTCTCAATTTTGGATTCATAAAAACAATGGTAGTTTGATCTGTTAAGCCATTTCCATGTGCAAAAAAAGCATGTTTTATATACATTGCATTCCCTAAACTGTTGAGCTTCTAAAATCTTGTCGTTCTTTCTTGACAAATTCTTAGACTAGGATCTACTTCCATGAGACTCTTCCTAATTTTTAATTGACTGTGATTGGTAAGAATGTTGAAAGTGCACATTATGCAGATGTCTTCTAGTTATTCCTGTTCACATGACCTGAATAGCTGGAAAGTCTAGAATCTTGCTTTCTCAGTAAACGAATGTTTGGCAGTGCTTAAGGAAACACTCAAATGGGTGGCTGAGTTACCTGAGACAGGGACGTGCTCTGCTGGCAAAAGGGAAACTGCGGTCGCAGTTAAATCGTCTGGGGGGGGGCGGCCGGTTGCTGAACCCTCGGCTCTCGGCGTTGCTCGGAGGGTACCGGCGGCAGGGGCTCTTTCCCGGAGGCGAGGGCGAGGCGGGGGACTTGGCCAGGTCCCCGGCGGTGGCGTGCAAGGTGTGGAGGGCGGCGAGAAAGGAACAGGCGGGACGCTTTTTTCAGGAGGGTAAAGCCAAGAGCGTTTATTAGGGGTGAGCACAGGTTATATAGGCTGGCATAGAGGGCGGGGGTTGTTACAAGCCAATGCTGAGGGGATAAAGGCTAGGATTGGTTCTGAGAAGGTGCGGAGGTTAGGATTGGTTCTAAGAGGGCGCGGAGGTTGTTTGAAAAGGGGCGGGAGTTGCTCTGGCAACGGTGTCTGGCAACAGCGTATGCGCACTGGTGGTGGCGGGAGTTGCTCTGGCAACGGGGGGTGTGCGGGCAAGATAAGGGGGTGGGGAAAAGGCGGTTCCCTCCGGCAAGCCTCCCCTAACGGTGGTATTTTGGGTGAGGAAATGGGGCCTGCCTCCGGCCTCACTTTCCCAGGCCTGGGGGCTGTGGAGGGCGCTGTCGCCCGTGCCCACCACCCTCCCCAGGGGCGGATCCGGTCCCCTGGCCCAGGCCCGCCAAGTTGAAGCACGTAATCAGTGTCCCGCAGGAAACGTAGGAAGTGATTTTCTTTTTCATCCAATTCTCTGTTCCTACCTCTGTCCTAGAACCTCATGACAAGCCTCCAAGTTTGTTCTCACTGACAACTCTGAAAGTTTATCCAAAGTTTTTCTGAATCTTTCTTACCTCACCTTTTGGAAAGTTTGACTTGAGCACATAGTGTTAAATATTAAGAAAAGGGATCTCCGGGTTGGTGTCCTGGGAGGGGAAGGAGGCTGCAGGAGGGGCTGCTGCCTGACCTCCCGGGCACGGTTGTCTTCCAGGGGAAGGCAGGGCAGTGCAGGTGTTCCCATCAGATGGTACTGGAGAGACCCAGCGGGCGTGTTCGTGGCTTCTCAGACAGGGTTGCCCGCCGCTGGAAAGCCTGAGGTTTGGGGCACGATTCCCGCATCATCTCTCCAGGAAGGAGGTGCCAACCACACCAGTTTCCACCTCGTAATCAGGACGCGGTCTTGCCTGCATTCTCCCCAGCACTGTGGCTTCTCAGCACCCATCTCCACGAGATCGTTCCATCAAAAGTGGACAGCTTCGCATGGGCGTTTGCAGTCCCAGGACTCACCCAGGGTCTTAGCAGTTGGTGGGCATAAGAGTTATCTGCTCAACAGCTGCACCTTGCTTAAGGAGACAAAGTTTAATATTCAAGGAGTTTTTAGCATTATTGCTATCATCTTGTTGGCTAATATAAAATTTCCTTTCTCCCTCCCTCCCTCCCTCATACTTAAAGTTAATAATGGACTCATTATTCTGCTCTTTTCCTAGACTTCAGAAAAGCCGATCCACACAAAATTCTTCAGGAACATTCCAGACAGTAGGCATGGCTTCACACCACAGATATAATGGAGCCTAAGACTCAGGCAGAGCAAGGAAGACAAACATCTGAAATAACACTATGACCACGGTACTGATGAAAATAACTGAGTTCAGGGACATCTCAGGAGACAACCTAAGTCCTGCCAGGTAGTGCGGGGTGGGTGGGGGGCACTGGGATTCAGAGCTGCTCACCCCAGTGGAGGCTCTCACTGTGCCACAGTGAGCAGAAAGGGAAGCAAACAGAATCAGGTATTTAGGAAATTTAATTTAATGTTTTCAAATAAGTAAACATTTTTCTGTTTTTCCTGTGTTTTCCTTTTTTGTTTGTTTTTTGTTTCAACTAGTCTTATACTAATATTAAAAATTCACGTATTTCTCAGAGGTTTGTATAGATTCACAAGTTTTACATTTAACTGTTGATAATACATCAGAAAAATTTATTTTGGTGTCAGATGTAAAAAGAAATGTGCGTGCGCACGCGCGTGTGTGTGTAAAGAACAGATTATGCCCAAACAACCAATTCACTTATCCATCTTTTTCCCATCCACTGATTTGATAATGCCGCCTTTACAATATGCTGAACAGTTATGTTTTTAAATATGTGTTCTGTTCCTTGTTTTTCTATTTTCTTCCATATTCTACCTGTCTTTCTTAAACTAGAACTGATGCAAAAGTCGTCTTTTTAATTTTTTTTTTTTTAGAGAAGTCCGTTACGCCACCCTATTATTACCACCTTACATTGGTGTGGAACATTTGTTTCCATTGATGGCAGCACATTTTTTATAACTATACTATTAACTACAGTCAATCAATTAACTCATAGGAAATTTCAATGGCGTGGACTTGATTTATAAATTAATTTTTGAGAAGTGTCAATACAATTGCAACACTGATTACTGTCCTCCTAGTAACTTTGCATATTTCTCAATATATTCAAGTCTTTTTAACATCATTCATGCTGTTTCTTCAGATGAGTTCTCCACATTTTCTGCTACTTTTATTCCTAGGTTAGGTTTTTAAAAATCAGAGTATTGCACCTTTTAAAAAAGAAATGTAAGTCCTATTGACATTTATTGCCATAAATATATTTTGTCTTACTTTATTTCATCTTCATCCTGAGATTTTTAAAATATTTCCTTATTGTTTTTTCCCCTAACATCTAGGGAAATAAATTGTTACCTTTTTTTAATTTTTCCTAGCATTTTGGAACATATAAATGCATTAAAATTCTATAATAATATTTAAATTATATCCAAAATAAACCTGTTTGAATCCATACTTGTCTTATCAACATGAAAAATAAGAAATATTGTATTAATGGATTTTCCCTAATAAGATGAGCATATACGTAAATTTTTCTTCCTCTTAAAATACCTTGTTTCACTTCCTAGTTTGTGGTATATTTTGGGAATTTTGATAGTTTAAAAAAACTATTATTAACTTCATGCACATTTGTCTTCTATTCACACATTATAGTCTATTAAAAACAGAATGTTAACAAAAAATGCAGTTTATGAAGTTGATACATGTACATTGCAAGCAGTGAAAATATAATTAAACATAAGTTTCTCTTGTGCACCTGGCTACAGGTTTCCCAGAGAGGCCCCCTCTGTTCCACTTTCCTTGTGCATCGCTACTGAGGCCTCCTTGGCCATGTGAGAACACGTAGGACTGTGTGCTCACACGCAGGCTTGTTGCACTGTGTTCGCACATAAGCATATGAGTGTGTTTGCACATGAATGTATGTTCACATATAGGCACACAGGAGTGCGTGTTTGCATCTGGAGTGTGTATTCGCACATAGACACACAGGAGTGTGTGTTTGCATCTGCAGTGCATGCTCATGCATAGACATGTAGGAGTGTTTGCATCTGGAGTGTGTGTTTGCACAGAGGCACCTAAGACTGTGTGTTTGCATGTAGGCACATAGGAGTGTGTGTTCATATGTAGGAGTGTGTGTCTGCCTATAAGGGTGTGTATTCACATGTAGACACGTAGGAGTGCGTGTTTGCAGCTGGAGTGTGTGTTCACACATAGGAATGTAGGAACGTGTGCTCACACGTAGGCACATGGGAGTGTGTATTCACACATAGGCATGTAGGAGAGGCTCTAGAGAGCCTGTTCATGCATGGAAATGTAGGATTGTTTTCATCTGGAGTGTGTGTTCACATGTAGACACATAGGAGTGTGTATCTGCATCTAGAGTGTGTCTTTGCATCTGGAGTGTGTATTTGCACGTAGGCATGTAGGAGTGCGTGTTTGTATGTGGAGTGTGTATTTGCACCTAGGCATGCTGCAGTGTGTGTTTGCATCTGGAGTGTGTATTTGCACGTAGGCATGTAGGAGTGTGTGTTTGCATCTGGAGTGTGTATTTGCACATAGGCATGCTGCAGTGTGTGTTTGCATCTGGAGTGTGTATTTGCACTTAGGCATGTAGGAGTGTGTGTTTGCATCTGGAGTGTGTATTTGCACATAGGCACGTAGGAGTGTGTGTTTGCATCTGGAGTGTGTATTTGCACCTAGGCACGTAGGAGTGTGTGTTTGCATCTGGAGTGTGTATTTGCACCTAGGCACGTAGGAGTGTGTGTTTGCATCTGGAGTGTGTATTTGCACCTAGGCACGTAGGAGTGTGTGTTTGCATCTGGAGTGTGTATTTGCACATAGGCGTGCTGCAGTGTGTTTGCATCTGGAGTGTGTATTTGCATGTAGGCATGTAGGAGTGTGTGTTTGCACCTAGGCATGCTACAGTGAGGGTTAGCATCTGGAGTACACGTTTGCAGAGGCATGTGTGGGTACAGGCTTGCACTAATAAAGTACCATATATTCAATCATATCCCTTTCTGGTATGATTCGGATTTTCTCTAACAGTTTGTTGTTGAGTACAACCGAGGGATGGCCATTTTGTAAGTAGCTTGTGCTCCCTGTTACTGATTTGAGAGAAACACTGTCACCGAGCTGCCTTCCTAAGGAGCGGCAGTCAGTGCCCTGAACCAACCCCTCCCTCTCCATTTCGCAGCCCCGGGTGAACACGTTGGCCCCACCCGCTAACCCTAACCACAGGACCCGCCTTGCAGGCCCGGAACCCGGTCCCAGTCGCAGGCACGAGCAAACTGCACCGACGGGCCGCAGGAGCCTCTTTCCTCCACGCCCCAAGTAACCGCTCACGCGGCCCTGGGGGCGGCGCTGTCAAGGAAAGTCTAGCTGAGCAGGAGCTTTGCCTAATTATAATAGTGAAAGTCACGCCCACGAGAGCACTTAATTATTTTCCCTCCCCCACCCCCAGTCCTTTTATAAACAGCGCATGCGCCAATGCCCCCCCCACCCCCGGCCCCTTGAGACGCCCCAGGCCAGTCACCCCCAGCCCACCTCCCGCCCCCCACAAACCAATGCCTTATTGCCTCGTATCCATCTCGGGGAGAGGAGTGAGGACGTGCCCCCCGTCTCGGCGAGGCTGGCCTCTGCCATTCACCTTTTCTCTTCTCAGCGTCCCGCGTCTGCTGGTGGCCGGTGCGCCTGGGGCAGGGTCCTCTGGGTCCACGTCGGTGACACTGCGCGGGAGCAGAGCTGCACCGGCAGGCGTGCGTTTCCATTACACGCATCTGTGCATGCTAGTTGTTTGTCTGGTTTACATGTTGTAGGTCTTTCCCCCAGTCTGTCTGTTTTTTAAGTATTGTCTATGTGGTCTCTAAAATGTTGATGGAGATAAACTTTTGATTTACTGCCCCGGATTTGACGTTTAAAGGTTCCTAATACTCATTCCAAATCCTCTGATGCTCAGATTCCCAATTCTTGACATGTTCTACTTAAAGTGCTCCTTACTTGCCTGGATTTATTTTTCTCCAGTGAAATATCCCGAATTGGTTAGAAGAGTGATATTACTTCTGAGAATGGGGCATCTGACAGTCTCTCCCTTGGGTTCTTTAGGGAACTGCGGTGGCTTTGCCTGAGCAGGGCTTGCGGTGTGAGCAGGGGCAGAGGGCACGGAGCAGGAGAGGAGGGGGCTGTGAAACGGCAGGGCAGGGGCCCCGGGGGCTGCTGGCACCACAAAGCCAGGGCGATGCTGCAGCTTGCCAGGGTAGGGAAGCCACGTGCTCAAGCAGGAGCAGGGTGGGATAAGGTTTTCCGGGCAGGAAAGTCATCTGGCAGCATGCTTCAGAAAAATTGTAGAGGAAATGGAGAATGGAGATGGGGTCACTTGTATAAACCCAGAGAGAAGGAAATATACAGGACAGAGACTTAAGAGACATGTGGGAGGTAGATAAAATAACACTTAGAAGCCATGACACATATTAGCCAACTCTAATTTGCAATAGATTCTTCTCCTAGCAGGATTGGATGGCTGATCTGGTTTTTAAGAAAGGACAGAACGGCAATGCTTGATTGATTCTGCTTTCCTTCCGGGGAGAAGGATGCATGCCTTGTACATAAGAAATTAAATAATTTTATTTGGAGTTTAATTTTAATTGAATTTTATTTAATATTTTAATTTCAACCTTAAATTAAACAGACTTATAATGAGCTATTGTTTGATATTTTGCATCCTAGATAAAGACCTCTCTCTGTCCAATTCTAGAATAGAGATTCTGAAAGTGTCATATTTGGATTCCCTGAGGCCCTAATTATCTTGGACACAGGATGAAAATGCTGTTTGGGGCCTTGCCTAGGGCAACTCCAGCAAACTCTCTGTGGTGGGGTCTGGGAATCTGAACTTTCAAGTTTAAGACTCATTTCAACCCCAATGCCTTCCTTCCTTACCTCACGCCCGCCCCTTTTTTCTCTTATTCCCATCTTTGTTCAGTTACTGAAGATTTATTGGAGTGAGGAACCCGGCTCCTAGTCATTCCTCATGAAAGTAGAGTGTGGCCACTTCTCTAAAGTAACAGTTAGTCTTTTCTCCACCTGTGGGATGGGCAGCATTTAGTGATAAATGTCAGTTAATTAAATCCTAAGTCTTGTTCCAAGGGCTTTGGGGCATCGTGGCCTTTACCAAAGCCTGAACTGTAACAAAGACTTGGAATCTGGTTCTGATTCATCTCCTGACCCAGACAAGTTCTGCCCAAGTTTTCAAGCAGGTATTTGATTTCCTCGCCTGTAAAATGTAACACTAATGCTGACCTTCTGAGTTCTCTGTGTGATAATGCCGTGCATCACATAGCAAAGGAACACGTGTTGAATATGAGGTGGAGGCAAAAAAGGATTTTCCTCCTAACCCTACGATTTGACCCCCGATAACTCTGTTCCTGAGGTAACGTAAACGGAGATTTAGGAGCACCTTGGCCGTCCTCCGGCCAGCGGCTTCCCCGTGCCCAGGCTCCGGCACAGACGTGAGCAGGAGCAGAGCTTCCTAAGGAGCCCTGGGCTTTCTCCCAACCCGCAAGACAGACTTGTGTTTGTCGAGGAACCTCCCTACATGAAAACATTGTAATGGAATTTGGGGGCAGTAAACAACCCTAACGAAAGCAGCAGCATTAGTTGGTCACACTTGGCTGTCTTTTCTTTTGCAAGGCTCAAAAATTTGACATAAAATTAATGAGCTGTAAAAGATTCCGGGACAGAGGGCCCTGCCCTCCCCTCTAGATGCAACTGAAGCTGCCTGAGAGGATTCCACAGGCAACACTGAAAGGGCTCGGAGGGCTGGAGCGAGAGGGTGGACGGGTGTGGACCTCGGGAGCGAGGAGCCGCCGCAAGCTGAGTTCCCGGCGGGAGTCCCCCAGTCGGGTGGCAACCTGGGACCACCGACAGCCATGGAAAAGAAGGAAAAAAGAAGAGCCTGCTCTTTCTGACCCAGGGGACTGGGAATGGGGAAGGCCAACAGAGACCTGGTGGGGAGCCCCGACACATGCTCCACGACGGGACACTCCGGGGCAGCCCATCTGACTGCAGGAGGGTGTCCAGCAGGTGACCAGCCCCGACCGCACAGCAGGCAGCGAGCCCACACTCCCACGCCCTCCACGGAGGGCACCAGCAGGGTGACGCAGAGCCGAACGGCACTGCAAGGGGAGGCTTGACTGTCATCAGGAATAAAGCCCACCAGGGTGGTCACAGCTACGGCAACCCTAGCAGGGGCAACTGCTGAAACCGGACATGGCAAGAGCACCCTGAGCCCCTAGCAGGTTAACCGAAATGCACATGGCAATGGAAAACCCCTTGCATACCAACAAGCTGGAAAACCACAGTCTGAAAGAGAAAAGAGAACAACTGATGCCAATAACAGGAAGAGTTGGGCATCAGAATCATCTGACAAGGATTTAGAAGCAGTCCTCATAAAATGACAATATTGATAAAATTTATGCGACATACTCTAATAGAAAGAAGGTCATGGAGCCTGATACCGGTGTCACTACTAATTACGTCAATTAAATTAACATGTTTCCTTAAATTGAAGCATCCCACAGACGGGCTGTCACATCCTACGATGGAAATGGGGACCCTGTTGTTTCTGGGGAAGCCCCTGCCCAGCTGTGGGCAGCATCCCTGCCCATTTTGATCTGTGCTGATAATCCTCCACACCAGAACGGCAAAATATCACCTCTGAGAACTAGCCATCTCACATAATTGTAGGTCCAATGCCCCTCATTCGGTGTTGGACCTACAATTGAAGTAGGCTTCAAGAGCTATGAGGATTCCCCCAAATTCCTGCTGAGCCCTGGAGCAAGAGCCGAGTTTTCCTGAGCTCTTGGACAGCGCCGTGTTTCCCCATAATCGCTTTTGCTTTCACACCCAAAGTAGCCAAGCAGTAAACTCAGACACACTTCTCCTACCTGAATCTACAAGCCCTGGACATGATTTCTCATGGGGAGAATTAAAAAATGATTTGAGATCCTAAAATGGTAACACCACAAAGTTAAACCCCTCTGTGAATCTCTGGTGGGGCTGTCAGGGTTAGCGAACATTTACCAGGATGCCCAGTTTATGGGGTTGCCACATAAAACACAGAACGCCAGGTTACATTTGAATTTCAGCTAAAAAATGAATGATTCTTTTAGTATATATGTCCCAAACATTCAGTGTAAGTATGGGGGAGTTTTTATACTAACAACGGTTCATTGTTTATCTGAAATTCGTATTTAACTGGGCATCCTCTATTGTATCTGGCTACCCTATTCTTCAGGCTCTGCCTAATTGTTAGGAGGGAACAGAGAACAGACAACCCCATAAAGATCAAAAAGCCCAATACCAAATAGCAGATTGCCACACACCCCATCAGGCTAACATTTATTAATCATATTCTACATATATACCAGGCACTGTATCAACTGCTCTATCCGTTCTCCCTTTTAATCCTCTCCATGACCCAAAGACGTATGCATTATCATTAGCCAGATTTTATAGGTAAAACAAACTGATACAGAGAAGAAAAGTAACTTGCACCAAATCACATGGCCAAGTCCAGACTCAGCCGAGCTGTGTTCCGCTCAATCTCACGTGTCCCCACTGTGTACATTGCAGCAAAAACTCTGGATGTTTTTATTATATCACAGGATGGCAGCAGGTTTGTGGCTTCTCATGGCACCCCCAAGCCATCAAGAAAATATGAGTTCGGAAAAAGCAGAAATCCATGTTTTATATTTTGGGTTTATAGTCTTCTAAAAAGCAAGGCCTCTAGAGTTACAACTTTTTTAAAGTTAAAAAAGAATCCAGGGATGAGCTAATTCTCATGCAAAATCTTCATTTTACAGATTAAAACAACACTGAACATCAGAGACAGATGGGGATTTGTGGAAAGTCACATGTGGTCAATGAGATCACTGGATTTAGAAATGACATTTCTGGGCTTCTAGTAGCTGTTCCCACAATTAGGTTTCACAATTGAAATTACATTTTAAGCTAGGCCTTGATCTGAGTTCTCTGCCAGAAACGCCGGGAGCAAGCAAGAGTAGAGGAGAAAGAAGGAAGGTCCGTCTGCAGGTCGGCCTCGGCTCCCTGCAGTCGGAAAACTGCCTTTTGGCCCCTGGTCTGCTGGGTCACCGAGCAGAGGGAGCCCCCGCCTGTGCCAGAGAGAGGTGGGTGAAGAGGCAGCTACAGCGAACCACGGAAGGAGAGCACCAGCTTGAGGGCCCGGAGGAGAGGGCCCAGGTACGGCCCTCCCCAAGGTGAGGTGGCAAAAGGTGTATGGATTTCCCAGGAGCAGCTTCTCACGCTTCCAGCCACCGATCAGTGTTTCCAGGCTGTGCCTTCACTCCAGCCCCGACCCTGAAACAGGCCTGGGAGGAGGCGGGCATCCTGGGGCAGGAAACACGCGCTGAGTCCTCCCGGATTTCTCCTCCTTCATGGTCTCCTCCTCCTCCTTCGTGGTCTCCTCCTCCTCCTCCATGGTCTCCTCCTCTTCCTCCTCTTCATCCTCCTCCTCCTCCTCTGCCTTCTCTTTCATGGTCTCCTCCTCCTCCTCCTTCTTTGTGGTTTCCTCCTCCTCTTTGTCCTCCTCCTCCTCCTCTGCCTTCTCTCTCATGGTCTCTTCCTCTTCCTCCTCCTCCTCCTCTGTCTGAAAATATAACAGTCCTAGTGATACAAGCTGTAAATTCTCTCCCGTGACTTGCCAAATACCTTCCCATTACTACCCATGATCCAAGTCTTCCTTTTTTCTTGGGAGGGGAAAGGGTTATTGTCATAATTAACTTGGCTCAGTGCAGCTCTGATTGGGTGATTCCTGTAGTTCTTTAATAATTATCTTTAATACTAAATCTTGTGACTCAACATAAATGGCATTATTGTACTTTAAAGTAAATGACAGTTTTTGACATCACAAAAAATTTTTTTCTCAAGTTCCATATCTCGAAAAAGGATGAGGGAAAGTTACTAATCTATGCAGAAAAAGGGTCTAATGATTTATCACACATTGTCAAACGGTGTTACAAACCAGTTGCAACATCCATCAGGTAAATCTTAAATTTTCTAAAAGTAAAATTACATTTCTAGAAGGAGAAAAAACCTTCATGGATTCAAGTGCAAAGCAATCTTTCTTCCTCTGAGTTGAGTAACCTACTTGAAATGACTGTTTTCTGTACTATAAAAATTCCACTGTTTTTTGGCTTGATTCATATAAAGAATGGAAGGAATTATCAGATATAAGTAACTGAAAGGAAAAATGTAAGAAAATCTCAGGAAAGCAGAAATACCATTTTCTATGATTTGATTGTTGAAATGACTAATCAGGATTTTTTATTTGGACTCTTTTTTAACTTTTTGTTCTCTCAAGTATGTTATATTTTCTAGGAAATATCTAGTTTCACCTACAGACAAGAATGGTGTCATTAACTTTTGGACTATATTGAAAACCATACATGTGATGGGGGCTTCTTAATGCCCAGTATTTATTAAATGAAAGAAATCTATAATAACTTGGATAATTTTTTGACAGTGACTTAAAAATTTGAAGTATTTAGAACAAGCATGCTATTAATTGTTAGCACAAAATACTGTTTCACTAAAAAAAAGCACCTCTTCTCCTGTTAGGTATAGTTGAATTGAAATACATCTTTTTATTCAACCACCATTCAAACATTGAAATATTGATTTGAGCAATGTATTTTCATTAGATTAAAATTGTCAAAACTTTCACTCAATGATAAACTATCAAAATTATTTTTGTAGCAATTCATTTCCAGTGAAAGTGATTAAAAAACAAACAAGCAAAAATAAATAAATAAAATTCCATTATTTGAGGTTTTAAGTAGATTCCTTTTAAATGCTCAGAAATTGAATTAGGAATTCTGAATTGTATTCTTTAAAATAAAAAGAGTAAAAGAGAGAGAAAGAGGCAGAGAGAAAGAGTGGCTGAAAACGAAGCAGGCAGCAGATTTTGGAATACTGGTACTGTGTCTCCAAACTGCATCCAGAGCTCAGACACCAACTGATAACTGGGCAAAATCCTGAAGTTTTGTATCAATACACCTCAAATTTGGAAAAGATGAACTGTGTGGATATCTAACGGTGGATAGCACAAGAGGTTTCCTGAACAGTGACAGTAAAATGCCCACCCTCTTTTGGGATCACCATAACAAAACAGCTTCTGATTTTGGGGAAAACCCCATATTAGGTAGACCAATCCCCCCTTCATCTCCCACCAGTGATGGTCTCGGGCTCCTCACTGAGGCTCAGCCGATTGGATGTCCCCACCCCAGGCTCTGGTACTTGGGAAACATGCAGGCTGTGAGAAGAGCTACAACTGGGCATGCCAGCAGAGTCAGCAGGAGCCAGAGGCAGGAAGCCCACGAGACAGTTTCTGAAACGACGTCTTGGCTGGGTGCTTGCTGCAGGTCTCCCTTGGTTCCTCCACAGTTCCTGCTTTGTTTTAAGGTCAATAGAAGTAAAAGAAAAGAGAAGGGAGCAAATTCCTAAAGAAATAGAGAGTAAAAATCCCCACTGCTGAAGGGTAGAAGGCAATGGATTCAAGGCCCATCTAGGGCCCAGCCAAATGAGTTCTTTGAAAATATCCCTGACAATGTTTTGGTACTGTGAAATTTTGGGGCAAAGTGTAAAATCTTAAAAGAGTTCATGGGGCTGATAAAACAGGGAAAAACCTCAAGCACCTGCAGACAGTCAAGTGCAAATCAGGGCTTCAGGGTTTCCCCAGCTGTACTGAAGGTGGAGAGCAAGTGAGCAAAGTAGTCAGGGTCTGCAGGGAAGATCATTTCAGTATAGAATTGTGTATTTACCCAAACATCACTAAAAAGTGTGTATGGATAAAGATATTTTAAGACATTGCAATCATCCTTAAAATTTAAATTCCATAAATCCATTTGTAGGCAATATATTGAGTACTTGCTCAAGTGAATTAGGGGACTGATGACAAAAGCAGAGGGCAAGGATGAAGGAGCGAGACATGGTAATCCAGGAAAGGAGTGTTGGGAAGGCAAGGGACAGCTCTGAAACAGGCTGGGAGAGCAAGCTATCGGGATTGGAGTGAAACCTGAGGTAGGACGATTCTGGAAAAGCAACAATTTGTGGGAGAGATTCTGAAATAGGAAGAAATGATCTTTTGAATGTGAAGAAAAAGTGCAAGAAAAAAGAAAAGCAGTAAGAAAATCTGAATGCAAATATTTTTATAAAGAGATAAATTTTAACATAGTAATCACTGTGCACTGAGCTTTATGACATAATGAAAAGTGCTGATTTTGTATTTTGCAAATCAACTACAAATAAAATAAAGGAGAGAAATGTACTTAGAGAAAAGTTGCAAATGTTATCTATGCCAGAGCAGTGAGATGGCGGGTGGGCAAGGGAGTGAGCAGCGGCTCTCCCCTTCCATGCACCCACCTTGGCAGTTGGCTGGGGAGGGAACTGTGAGAGGTGGGGAAGGGAGAGACACCTTATCAGTGATCAGGAGACCCTCCCACACCCCCAAGACTCGTGGGCACATGGCAGGCAGGGAGCAGGGCAGGTTCCATCTGCGGGTGCCCTTTAGCAGCCTCCTTGTCTGCCTGATCAGGGCCCATATTGCAGTCCCAGGACAGGCAGTCCCCAGTGCACAGGGAGAACGGGTGCACTGATTGGATCCCCACCCAGTTTGGACCCCACCCATGGCACAGGAGAAGTCTGAGGAAAACTGGCTTGTGAGCACCACCTGCTGGTAGGTGAGGGAAACTGCACTCTAGCGAGGTGTATTCTCCCAAATTACATATAAATGCTTGAATAACTCTGAATTTTCCAAAATAACCTTATGAAGACAAGAAAATGCCCTGGAATCAACAGAAAATCACAAAGCACTTGAAGAATCCGGAAGATAAGGACAAGCCAATTGAACAGATTAAAAAGCTGAAGAGATGCAAAATTTAGAGCAATTAATAAATAAGTTCTAACAAATCTCCAAAACAACTTCAACAAGACTGTGAAAGATATACAGGAAATCAAGAAAATTCTAGAAGAGCATAAGGAAGAATTTGAAAGAGTAAGTAAAAAAAAATAGCCGATCTTATGGAAATAAAAGACACCATGGATCAAATTAAAAATATACTGGAGGCACACAACAGGAAATTTGAAGAGGCAGAAGAAAGAGTAGGTGAACTAGGAGACAGGGCAATTGATGCGAATAGACAAAAAAAAATGGTGAAAAAAATAAAAAAAATTGAGATGGAGCTCAGAGAAATGATGGACAACATGAAGCGAACACATATAAGAATCATTGGTGTCCTGGAGGAGAAGAGAAGAGTAAAGGGCTACAAAGAGTGTTTCAAGACATAGTTGAGGAAAACTTCCCAAACCTAAATGACATGAATATGCAAATCAAAGATGCCCAATGAACTCAAAATAGAATAAATCCAAATAAACCGACTCTGAAACATATAATGATTAGACTGAGAAATGCTGAAGAGAAGGTGAAAGTTCTGAAAGCAGCAAGAGAAAAGCGATTCACCATATACAAGGGAAACAACATAAGACAAACATCAGCAGGCACCATGGAGGCCAGCAGGCAGTGGTATGACATATGTAAGATTCTGAAAGAAAAACACTGCCAGCCAATAATTCTTTATCCAGCAAAGTTCTCCTTCAAAATTGAGGGGGAACTTAAAATTTTCACAAACAAATGCTGAGGGAATTTAACAAAAGACCTGCCCTTCAAGAAATACTAAAGGAAGCTCTAGCAGATGAGAGAAAAAGAAAGGAGGAAGAGGTCTGGAGAAGGGCACAGAACTGAAGGGTATTAGTAAGGGTAAGTTAAAGGAAAAAAGAGAGGGAAAAAGTAGATCTAACAACTAAAACTAAAGGTTAAGATGGCTGGTTTAAGAACTCCCTTCACAGTAATAAATGTGAATGTATTAAACTCTCTGATTAAAAGATACAGATTGGTATTTGTATTTGACCCATCAATATGCTGTTTTTAAGAGACTCATCTTACACCCTGCAACACAAAGAGACTAAAAGTGAAAGGATGGAAAAAAAATATTCTATGCAAACTGCAACCAAAAGAAAGCTGTGGTAGCTGTACTAATATCGAACAAAATAGACCTTAAATGCAAAGATGTCATAAGAGACAAAGAAGGACACTATATATAATACCAGGGACAATTCACCAAGAAAAAATAACAATCATAAATGTTTATGCACCCAATCAAGGGGCTCCAAAATACATGAGACAAATATTGGCTAAACTGAAGGGAGCAATAGACACTGCAATAATAGTGGAAGACTTCAATACACCACTCTCTTCTTCTATATATAGAACAACTAGACAGAGAATCAATAAGGAAATTGAGAACCTTAACAATATGAAAAATGAACTAGACTTAACAGACATATATAGATCATTACATCCCAAAGTACCAGGATTACATTCTTCTCTAGTGCCCATGGAACATTCTACAGGATAGATCATGAAACAAGTTTAACAAATTTAAAAAGATTGAAGTTATTTAAAGCACATTCTCTGACCATGATAGAATGCAACTAAAAATCAATAACCACTAAAGAACTAGATCATTCACAAATATATAGTGGTCAAACAACACAAGCAAAAACAACCAATGGGTCAAAGAAGAAATTACAACAGAAATTGGTAAATATATAGAGATGAATGAAAACAATAAATCAAAATCTGTGGGATACAGTAAAAGTGGTGCTGAGGGAAGTTTATACCTCTAAATGTGTATATCAAAAAGCAAGAAAGAGCTAAAACTAAAGATCTAACTGAACAACTGAAGAAGCAAGAGAATGATCAGCAAACTAACCCTAAAGCAAGTAGAAGAAAAGAAATAACAAAGATTAAAGCAAAAATAAATAAGTTGGAGAACAAAAAGAGAGGGGGGGAGATAAATAAAACCAAAAGTTGGTTCTTTGAGAAGATCTGTGAGATTGACAGATCTGTAGGTGCGTGGACAAAGTAAAACAGAGAGAAGAATCAGAAAATCAGAATCAGAAATGAGAAGGGGATAATTACTATGGATCCCAAAGAAATAAAAAATTCATAAAAGGATACTATGAACAATTGTATGCTAACAAGCTAGACAATTTAGAGGAAACAGACACTTTTCTAGAAACACATAAACAACCTAGACTGACCCAAGAAGAAAGAGAAGACCTCAACAAACCGATCACAGGCAAGAGCCAATCAGTCATCAAAAATCTAGCTACAAAGAAAAGTCCAGGGTCAGATGACTTCACAGGGCAATTTTACCAAACTTTCCAAAAAGAATTGACACCATTCAAGCTCAAACTCTTTAAAAAAAATTGAAGAAAAAGGAATACTACCTAACTTACTTTATGAAGCTAATATCACTCTGATACCAAAACCAGATAAAGATACTACAAAAAAGGAAAACTATAGGCCAATCTCCCTAGTGAGTATAGATGCAAAAATCCTAAACAAAATACTTGCAAATCAAATCCAAAGAACATTAACAGAATTAAACACTACAACCAAGTGGGTTTAACTCCTGGCATGCAAGGGTGATTCATCGTAAGAAAACAAATTAATGTAATACAAAACCTTAACCAACCAAAAGGGAAAAATCAAATGATCGTCTGGATAGATGCTGAAAAGCATTTGACAAAATTATACATCCCTTTATGATAAAAACACTTCAAAAGGTAGGAATTGAGGGAACCTTCCTCAATATGATAAAGGTCATATATGAAAACCCCACAGCCAGCACAGTACTCAATGTTGAAAGGCTGAAAGCCTTCCCCCTAAGATCAGGAACAAGACAAGGATGCCCACTATCACCTCTATTATTCAACAAGGTGCTAGAAGTTCGAGCCAGAGCAATTCACCAAGGCAAAAAAATAAATGGTATCCAAATTGGAAAGGAAGAAGTAAAACCATCATTACTTGCAGATGATACGATCTTATATTTGCAAAATCCTAAGAATTCGAAGACAATGCTACTTGAGCTAATAAAAAAATACAGCAGAATGTTGGAATATAAGATTAATGCACATAAGTCAGTAATGTTCCTATACACTAGTAATGACCTAACTGAAGAGGCAATCAAAAACAAAAAATTCCATTCACAATAGCAACTAAAAAAATCAATATCTAGGAATAAAGTTAACCAAGGATGTAAAAGACCTCTGCACCAAAAATTACAAAATATTACTAAAATAAACAAAAAGGGACCTAAATAGGTGGAAGAGCATTCCATGCTCATGGATAGGAAGACTAAAAGTCATTAAGATGACAATTCTACCCAAACTGATCTACAGATTCAAAGTGATTCTAATAAAAATTCCAACAACCTAATTTGCAGACTTGGAAAATTTAGTTATCAAATTTATTTGGAAGGGAAAGGGGCCTCAAATTTCCAAAAACATTTTAAAAGGAAGAACGAAGTGGGGGGACTTACACTTCCAGACTTTGAAGCCTACTATAAAGTCACAGTGGTCAAAACAGCATGGTATTGGAACAAAGATAGACATATTGTTCAATGGAAGTGAATCAAGAGTTTGGAAATAGACCCCCAGATCTATGGTCGACTGACTTTTCTTTTTAACTTTTTTTTTTACTCAGATTGTTCACATTCCATACAATTATTCAGAGATCGAAAGTGTACAATCAATTGCCCATGGTACCATCATATAGCTGCACACTCTTCACCAGAATTATTATTTTTTTTGAATTTTTAGAACATTTTCATTACTCCAGAAAAGAAATAAAGACAAAAAAAAAAAAAAAAGGAAACAAATCCTCCCATACCCCTAACCACCCCCCCTCTATTATTGACTGATAGTATTGGTATAGTATATTTGTTACTGTTAGTGAAAGAATGTTCAAATATTACTAACTGTAGTATATAGTTTGCAATAGGTATACTTTTCTCCTTATATGCCCCTCTGTTATTAACTTATAGTTGTAGTGTCATACATTTGTTCTAGTTCATGAAAGAGATTTCTAATATTTGTACAGTTAGTCATGGACATTGCCCACCACAGGATTCACATTCCCATCTTTTAACCTCTGACTTTCCTTCTGGTGACATACATAACTCTGAGCTCCTCCTTTCCACCACATTAGCATACCATTCAGCACTGTTAGTTATTCTCACAAAGTACTACTGTCATCTCTGTCCATTTTCAAACACTTAAGTTCAGCCTAGTTGAACATTCTGCTCATAATAAGTAACCACTCCCCATTCTTTAGCCTCATTCTATATCCTGGTAACTTATATTTCATGTCTATGAGTTTACATATTATAATTAGTTCCTATCAGTGAGACACTGCAATACTTGTCCTTATGTGTCTGACTTATTTCACTCAATATAGTGTCCTCAAGGTTTCTTCAACTTGTTTTTTAAAGATGGCTTTGTTGACACCCCATACACTCCATCTTAAGTAAGCAATCGATGGTTCCCTGTTCAGTCACATATTTATGTATTCAGCACCATCTATATAATGACATCTCCATTTCTTCTACAAAGAAGGAGGAAGAGTCGATGGTAGAGAGACAAAAGAAAAAAATAGAGAAAACAAAACAAAACAAAACATGACAGCTAGGAAGCAACAAAAGGAAAGATATCATTAAACTAAAATAGAATAAAGAGTCAGACAACATCAACAATGCCAACAGTCCCATACTCCTCTCTTATGTCCCCCTCTTACATACATTTAGCTTTGGTAAACTGCCTTTGTTACATTAAAGGAAGCATAATACAATGTTTCTGTTAACTATAGTCTCTAGTTTGCATTGATGGTATTTTTCCCCCAATACCACCCTATTTTTAACCACTTTCAAGGTTAACATTCATTTGTTCTACCTCATGTAAAAACCTTTATACATTTTATCACAATTTTTGAGCAATCTAGGTTTCACTGAGTTATACAGTCCCAGTCTTTATCTTTCCTCTTTCCTTCCAATGTCCCACATGTTCCTAATCTTCCTCTTTCAACCATACTCAAAGTCATCTTTGCTCAATGTACTTACATTTCTGTGCTACCATCATCCAAGGTTGTGTTCCAAACCTTTCATGTCAGTCTTTTCCTATCTGTCTGTACTGCTCCCTTTAGTATTTCCTGTAACACAGGTGCCTTGCTCATAAACTCTGTCATTGTCTGTTTGTCAAAGAATATTTTAAGCTCTCCCTCCTGTTTGAAAGACAGTTTTACTGGATATAGGATTCTTGGTTGGCGTTTTTTCTCTTTCAGTATGTTAAATATGTCACACCACTTCCTTCTTGCCTCCATGGTTTCTATTGAGAAATCCACACATAGTCTTATCAAGCATCCTTTGTATGTAATGGATCGCTTTTCTTTTGTTGCTTTCAGGATTCTCTCTTTATCTTTGACATTTGATAATCTGATTATTAAGTGTCTTATTGTCGGCTTATTCAGATCTTTTCTTTTTGGGGTACGCTGCACTTCTTGGATCTATAATTTTATGTCTTTCATAAGAGACGGGAAATTTTCATTGATTATTTCCTCTATTACTGCTTCTGCCCCTTTTCCCTTCTCTTCTCCTTCTGGGACACCCATGACAGATACATTCGTGCATTTCATATTGTCATTCAATTCCCTGAGATGTTGCTCATATTTTTCCATGCTTTTCCCTATCTCTTCTTTTCAGTGTAGGATTTCAGATGTCTTGTTCTCCAGTTCTTGAGTGTTTTCTTCTGCCTCTTGAGATCTGCTGTTGTATGTCTCCATTGTGTCTTTCATCTCTTGTGTTGTGCCTTTCATTTCCATGGATTCTGCCAGTAGTTTTTTTAAACTTTTGATTTCTACCTTATATTTGACCAGTGTTTTCATTATATACTTCATCTCTTTTGCCACATCTTCTCTAAATTTTTGAATTGATTTAGCATTAGTTGTTTCAATTCCTGTATCTCAACTGAAGAGTAAGTTTGTTCCTTCGACTGGGCCATAGCTTCATTTTTCTTAGTTAAGGTTATAGTTTTCTGTTGTCTAGGCATCTGGTTTCCTTGGTTATCCCAGACAGGTTTTCCCAGACCAGAACAGGCTCAGATCTCAGAAGGGGGCAATATTCAGTATTGGGTCTCCCTGAGGGTGTGTCTTAGAAGATTGACATAACCTGTGAGACCTCAAGCCACTGTGCTTTCCCTAACCTGCCCAGCAGGTGGCACCTGTCAGTCTGTGGCTCCTGACTGGTGTAAGGAGGTGTGGCCTCCTTAGTTTCTGTTTTGGCTGTTTTCCCCCAGTCTCTGGGATCTAGTTCTGAATGGGAGGCCGGTAGTAGGGTTGGGCACCACTTCCTTCCTCTTAGGGAAGATAGTCCCCCTAGGGAATTTTCATTTGCATTTAAATGGGCTCTTTGTCTCCCTGACTCTGCTATCTCCACCCTTGTCTGGGTCAGAGAGTTGTGAACTGAAAATGGCTGAGACTTTCTCCACTGAGCTGCCTAGGTTGAGAGAGAGAAAAAGAGACAGAAAGCCCCCCTTCAGGGCCAGTCCATGGTCCCCCCAGCTTCACCCGCCAGCCAGAGACAGCACCTGGTCATGTGGGCTCCCCCTCCTGGCACAGAGAAGTCCGCCATCTCCTTAAGGTCAGTCCTCACTAGGAGCCTCTGTCTGCTTGTTGGGGATTTGTAGCTTGTATTGAGTAATCCACATTTGTTAATCAAAACCCCAGTTGGAGCCGGACTGAGTTATATTCGCTTGTTCAGAGAGTGCTGCTCTCTATCACAGCAAGGTTTTGTAGTTCAGGCTGCTGTGAGGGAGGGGCTCTTGGCGTGGGTCTGCAGTTTTTACTTACAGATTTTATGCTGTGATCCCAGGCATTCTTCCAAATGCAGCTTGTGTATGATGTGTGGACAGTCAAGTTTGTCCCCCAGCAGTTATTCCTGATCATTTACTAGTTGTTCCTGGTTGTTTATCAGTTGTTCCAGGGGGACTAACTAACTTCCACTCCTCTCTATGCTGCCATCTTCTTTCTCCCTGGTTGATTGACTTTTGATAAGGCCCCCAAATCTACTCAACCAGGACAAAACACTCTTTTCAACAAATGGGGCTGGGAGAACTGGATATCCATAACCAAAAGAGTGAAAAAACACCCCTACCTTACACTCTTTACACAAATTAACTCAAAGTGGATCAAAGACCTCAATAGGAGAGACAGCACAATAAAACTCTTAGAAGATAATATATGAAAACATCTTCAGGACCTGGTAATAGGAGGTAGCTTCTTAAACCTTATATCAAAAGCACAAGCAACAAAAAGAAAAATAGATAAATGGGAAGTTCTCAAAATCAAATCTTCTGTGCTTCAAAAAACTTTGTCAAAAAGGTAAAGAAGCAGCCAACTCAATAGGAGAAAATATTTGGAAAACATTTATCTGATGAGAGACTGATATCCTGCATATATAAAGAAATCCTACAAGTCAACAACAGTAGTACAAACAGCCCAATTATAAAATGGGCAAAAGATATGAAAAGGTATTTTTCTGAAAAGGAAATACATATGGCTAAAAATGTTCATCTTCACTAGCTATTAGGGAAATGCAAATTGAAACCACAATGAGATACCATCTCATCTCATAACAATAAAAATGGCTGCCATAAACATACTGCCATTAAACAAAATTAATCAAACATTAAAAAAACAGGAAACAAACAGGAAACTGTCTGATATAAGCTCTGATATAAGTATCAGCTGTACTGAAGGCAAATAGGATTGAAAGGGAATTTTAAAGGCATGTATCCCACAAATCAGCACTACAAGTATAGATAGGTGCTTGCATGATACACTTCTAAGGTATAACACTACTACAGAGAGTTGACAACAGAAAAGTATATGGGAAAAACCTACCTATTACCTACTAGGGACTATAATTAATAGGAAACCATACTAGTACCACACAAATACTAGGCACAAATAATTAAGGGCTAAAAAGGGCTATGAGGGTCATGAGAATTGTTTAATATGGGGAGTGATGAGGATTATACAACGAAGTGATGATAATGTGAGATATGGAAAAAAAATGTTATCTACACCAAAAATATTAATTTAAAATACAAAGAACAGAAGATGGGAAGTACATGGAAGAGGAGATCTAAATGGAGTGAATATGTGGTATTCCAAGAGATTTGGAGGCAAGTCTTAGAAAAAAGTGCCAAAATACAAGAACTTACTATTTCTAGAGAATTAAAGTTGGAAAGAAAGAGGCCAGATAAGTGTCCAGGGCTTTTAAACCTGCGTAGATCAAAAAAATTTAAAAGTGAAAGAAAAATATGTAATGCAAAAAAAGTCTAGAAAATCAATTATTATCCAACATTATGCTGTGTTTATTTATTAACAGATACTGTTGTAAATTATTTACAAGTAGTCACTGATTTCATTCTCATACAAGCTGATAAGGCAGAGAAAGTCAGACCAAGCAACGTGCAGTCTGGCTCCAAATCCACAGTCTTAACTGCTAAGCTTTCCTGCTTATCAGAAATGGAGGAGAACCAACCAACCTGGGACAGCTATGGAGAAAAGTTCTGCAACCCACCAGGGGAGGGTATCGAGGCAGTCCCCAGCAGGCAGGGGCACGGGCTTGCCAAGTTCGGGGCCAGGTAAGTGGAAACTCAGAATTTTATGCCCTCCAAGAGATTGTTCAAGTATCAAGGCATAAGGTAGATACCACCCTCATGGGCTAATTTCACAGGCAACACTACTCAATAATGACATCCACACAGTTGGGAAATAAGCCGAAATAAAGAACTGAGGATGGTAGAAGCCAGATACCTGCACCTATGGTGAGACTGAATCCACCTCAGTGGAGAGAGAACTAATGCGGATGATGGTGGGAAATAATGATAAGGGAAATAAAGTGTCATAAACCTCAACAGTGTAAAAAAATCAATAAGAAAACAAATATGGTAAGATGAGAAGAAAGGTGAGGGGAAGTACACTGTGCCTATGTCCTATTTTCTCCTTTGGAGTGATTGTAAATTAGAATACATTTTTAAAAAGAAGCAATATAATTTCACTTTCAGTGTTTTTCATATTTTGTCTCTCTTTTTCATTGCAGATAAATGTTTTAGGAAATATCACTCGTGATAAAGAAATATTTTATCTGCTGTTTACAAAACAGAAGTTTGAGCAATATTTCTGAATTAATTAATTCACCATCAATAATAGAAAGAGAGTGATTTCACAATGTATACTGTCTTGCTAGATACATCTAAAGAACACAGTTTTATGCAGTTTTCAAATCAAGACTGTTTAAATTAGAAACCAAAATTAATCATAAATATTCTACGAAAAAATAAACGTACAGCTACTGTCCTGGTTTGAATGTATTATGTCCCCCAAAATGCCATATCTTTGATGTAATCTTGTGTGGGCAGACATATCAGTGTTGATTAGATTGCAATTCTTTGAGTGTTCCAATGGAGATGTGCCCCACCCAACTGTGGGTGATGACTCTAATTGGATAATTTCCATGGAGGTGTTGGCCCACCCATTGGGTGGGTCTGAATTAAATTACTGGAGCACTATATAAGCTCAGACAGAAGAAGCAAGCTTGCTACAGCCAAGAGGGACACTTTGAAGAACACACCAGAGCTGAGAGAGTAGCTGCAGATGAGAGACAGTTTGAAGACGGCTGTTGAAAGTAGACTCTTGCTCTGGAGAAGCTAAGAAAGGACAAACACCCCAAGAGCATCTAAGAGTGACATTTTGAGGAACCGCAGCCTAGAGAGGAACGTCCTGGGAGAAAGCCATTTTGAAACCAGAGCTTTGGAGCAGACACCAGCCACGTGCCTTCCCAGCTAACAGGTTTTCCGGACACCATTGGCCATCCTCCAGTGAAGGTACTGGATTGTTGATGACTTACTGTGGACACTTTATGGCCTTAAGACTGTAACTTTTAAACCAAATAAACCCCTTTTATAAAAGCCGATCCATTTCTGGTGTTTTGCATTCTGACAGCATTAGCAATCTGGAACAGCTACCAATAAATAAGTAAATAAATGGATAGATAGATAGATAGATAGATAGATAAATGAATAATAGTCCCATCAAAGAACCATATTTGTAAATCTTTTGATTTATTCAATATAAAGAATGCCTACTCTAAACGATGATAGCAAGAATAAAAGCTGTTGTATTCTCGCCAGTAAATCTCCTTTCATGAAAACTAATCTATGGAAAAATTACAATGTTTTAAGTTATTATTGAGTGGAATTATGGAGGCAGAAAAAATAATTTGAATTTCTAATATCAATTGAATTGCTAAGTAAAAATTTAAATTTTATCAGCTTATACATATAAATCTGTTATAACTAGAAAATTAATTGTATATATGTGGCAACCCGTGGCCTGAGCAAAACAGGCCTGCAGATCTTTGGTGCACAGCAGTCTGCATGACCTAGGCAGCTAAATGTGTAACCTATGGTCTTTCTAAGCCAGTAAAGAGAAAAAGGGTAAATTGACCTTAAAATGTAACTTTATGGGAAGCAAGCAGGAAGTGAGAGGCTCTTAGTCTCACAAAAAGAGCAAAATGTAATTGTTCAAGTGTTATTCTAGTCCTTCCTGCGCCACCCCCCAGGTCAGAGTGACCTGTTCCTGCATCTGTGCTCCCCCCACCCTTAGGAGGGCCTTTGTCTTAAACCCTTATAAAAGGCGTTCTGTTCTCTTTGCATCGCTCGGTCGTCTTCCCTGCGAACGCAATGCTTGCCCGGCCTGAGAACCATCATGATCTCTCCATGACTTCTCGCCCTGTAAGTAAGCCCTGAATAAAAGTTCATGCATCAGAAAATGCTTGTCTTCTTTGGCCTCTGGACTGGCATGGCCCTCTTGGGCTGCAACAATGTAGAAATAAGAAAATACTTGATGCATCATTTGAAAAGTAAAAGTAAATGAGTTTTCTTTAAAAAAGTGGAAGATAATGCACATTTTATCTTGCTGCCAGCCTTCAATATCTTAAGTATAGGTAATAACTATTCTTAATGATCTGATACCAGGAGAAAAGTGTAATAAAACTCAATTTGTTTCTCTCAATTGTGAGAATTTTCCAGCAATGCCACTTACAGGAAGAAATAAAGATATGGACAGATGATAGGTGATAGAAAGATACAGATATGTAGATATTCATCACAGTGCTAATGTTTATGAGGAAAATGTAGGAGAAATTTCCAAAGTGACAACTATAGAGGAATGGGTAAATGAATTTGGCACACCAGATAATGGCTATCAGAAGACTAGCTAGGCTAACATTAAAATTGCTTTTAAAAATGTATCAGTGATCTTTGGAATGTGAACTGGGAGAGAACAAATTTCTTTCCTTTCAAGCTACCTGGTCAGTGGTACTTTTTTGTGTCACTACCCACCCCAGAAACCAAACACCAGCTGTGGTCATCAGCAAACTCAGATTGAAATAAAATGATGCAGCTTTCCTTCTTTCAGGAAGGAGGTTCGTGCTCTGTTTATTTCCAGACAAAGATATTCCCCGTTCCACGTTTGCCCTATCTCTGTCTCTAAAGAAACACTACCCAGGAAGCAGGCTATAATCCAATGAGCTGTAGCAAAGAGTGCATTTCAGCTCTGTGTTTCTTATCTGTCATTTTCCAAACCTCCTCCATCTAACTAAACTGTACTCATTCTCAAAACCTGGCTGAAATCTCCTCCCTTCAAAACGCCTCCCCTTTGTGTAGACTTACCCTGTAAGTCCAGCCCTCACTGATTTCCCCCCTGAACTCTAACTCATTGCCAAGTTAGTCTTTCCTTGACAATAACTCTGTCTAAACAGGTCTCCAATCCCTCATACCCAGCCACGTTCTATCTCTTTTGCTGTTGAATTCTGCTAGAACTGATCACTACTTAAAACCAGCTGGGGTACTTCTTGATGAAATCATCCATTTCTAGGTGTGTGTGCCTGTGTGTGTGCGCGTGCGTGTGTGTGGTTTGCTCCCTTAGTGAATTCAGGGGCCCATTCTCTCTTGTTCTTTGATCCCTGCGTCTACAATGGTCCCCAATCGATGGCGGAAGTTCAGTGATCGTTGTAGAGCCCCCTTAATTTTCCGCCTGGCTTCAGTGCCCCTTCAAGTTAAAGCTGTGTGCCACGTCTCATCTCCTCCGACACAGAAACCAGCACAGCATGCTTATTCAACATTTACAGCTGAGTTGATGCAATTATGAGTATGACTCAGGACCCAGAGGGACTGTGCCAAGAGGAGATGACTGGTCTATTTTAGACGCCCATAATCAAGCCCGGGTTTCGCCGCCTACTACAAAGGAAACATTGCATGCGTTAAATTTTCTGTCTCCTCCTCAGTGTCATTGTGAGAATGCCCTGAAGTGCTCTAATCCGGGCTTCATAAGAATCATATGGAAGAGAATGTGCTTCAGTCACTTTAGTGGACATACAAATTTAATGAATTATCAAGGTGAAAAATAGAGAAGAATGTAAAATAATTCTTCTTACTTTGAAAGACATGAAATACCAACAAATTACATGGAGCTGGTTTTGCCATGCCTGCTGATTCATAGCTCTTTGCAAGCATTTCCTAAGTAGGAAGTTAACTGAGATAAGAGCAAGATCTTTTTGCCAGTTTCCACAGAGTCCTGAGTTTTGAAAGTTTCACCAGTATCTCTGTGATTAACACTTCTCTATATCATTAGGAGATTCAATTTGCTCGCTTTTTTCTCTTCCTTTTTTCTTTGCAAAGGTTTTTCTTTGTATGCTAGGCTAAGCCACCTCTGGCCCTAACTATAAAAGCTCTGCTTAAATAAATCTCGGATATTTTGTTAGGTCAAAAGTCACACTTCATCTTTTGCTTTATAAAGAACCTACCCTTGGCTAAAACAGACTAAAAACCAGGTGGAATTCAGTCATTTCTTGAGGAGATTTCAATAACTTTTTTCAAGTATATTTTAAAGGGGGTACATTAGCTCAACTGTTTAAATGATGGCACTTCTGTTCTCGCACCACTGGAATTGCCAGGGTCCCGTAATAGCCCAGTTTTGCTGGTGCTTCTAGTCACAACAGATGCAAAATTTCATTATGCTCTGGTAATTTTATCTTTGTTGCTTTGCTAATTTAAATAATACATGCAAATTTTTCAAATTTAATGTACCTAAAATATTATTTTATAATGAATAAAACTGTACTCAACTTGTATAGGACATGGCAGCTAAGGTTAATTTATTACCAGTTGGCCTGACTCTAATTATATATGGATTTAAATGAGATTACCAAAAGATTTAGAATCACATTAACTTCATTTAAGAAAAACTTCTCTTTCCTAGGTTCTTTACTTTCTCCCTTATGAATAGATATTTCTGATTTTGTGTTCTAGAATTTGGGATACTTTAGAGCTGATATTATTTTCCCCTTTCCATTAGAAATCATCATAGTAACAAATTGGACATGTCCTCAAAAATGATGCTTTTGATAAAACCAAAATATAAATGCATATTCCTTAATTTTCAGCCCCTAGAGATGATCAAGTGGTCCATTTTATGGTGCCATTATGTTCATATCAACATAGTTTTGATTTAGAAATGTAACTTGTTACCATGTGTTCTAGATTGCTAACGCTGCCAGAATGCAAAACACCAGAAATAGATTGGCTTTTATAAAAGGGGGGGTATTTGGTTACACAGTTACTGTCTTAAGGCCATAAAGTGTCCAAGTAACAAAGCAGCAATCAGGTTCCTTCACTGGAGGAGGGCCAATGGTGTCCGGAAAACCTCTGTTAGCTGGGAAGGCACGTGGCTGGCGTCTGCTCTAAAGTTCTGGTTTCAAAACGGCTTTCTCCCAGGACGTTCCTCTCTAGGCTTCAGCCTCTTTCCAAAATGTCACTCTCAGTTGCTCTTGGGGCATTTGTACTCTCTTAGCTTCTCTGTAGCAAAAGTCTGCTTTCAAGGGCATTCTCCAAACTGTCTCTGTAAACTGCAGCTCCTCTCTCAGCTCCTGTGCATTCTTCAAAGTGTCCCTCTTGGCTGTAGCAAGCTCACTCCTTCTGTCTGAGCTTATATAGTGCCCCAGTGAACTAATCAAGGCCCACGCTGAATGGGCGGGGCCACACCTCCATGGAAATTATCCAATCAGAGTTATCACCCACAGTTGGGTGGGTCGCATCTCCATGGAAACACTCAATTACAATCTAATCAACACTGATACGTCTGCCCACACAAGATTACATCAAAGATAATGGCATTTTGGGGGACAAAATACATTCAAAGCAACATACCACGCAATAAATTATTTTTCTACACATAAATCTCTAAAATGCGAAAACTACTTTAGGTCCAAGAACTTTTTCTGTAGGAGTCGTGACTTTCCTGGGCTTAAAGGATCCAAACCAGACAATTAAAAAAATCTAGCAATGAAGCCGTAGCACTTTTCATTTAAGATTCTATTTGTTCTATTGCCAGGGACCTGAATGCTAACCTTCTCGCCTTCTTGGTGGATGTTAGCTTCTTAAGATGAAGGATAAATGTAAATTCTTCCTTCCCATGTAACTAACACGTGTCCACTGAGAGGCAGGCTGTTATTCCTGGGACCTGGATTCACTGGCAGGCTGTTAATACTGGGACCTGGGCTGGGGTTGGTGACAGCTTCGATGGATAGTTGACAGAGAAATTGATGCCCCGTGACTGCCAAGGCTAGTTCACCAAAAGAATACAGCTTCCTTCACCTCTTTCTCTCTCTCCCTCTCTCTCTTCTTTTGGAACTCTCAAGAGCCCCTGTCTGTTAGTCTCTCCCTTTTAATTAAAACTAGAATTGGAAAGAAATGCTCAAATCCACACTATATTCATATAATCAGTGTCGTTCAAGTTTATTGCTCTGGCACTCTCCTTCCACCTTCTGGAGACTAAAAGATTTTGTTACTTCCTGGATAGTGTCTAAAATTGTGTTTATATTTTTGTCTCTATAAAACAATCCTGAAATAGTGATGAGTGTATTCAGAAATAGTGATAGTATATTCCAATTCTTGAAATTGGGGAATTTCACTAAACATTAATGGGTTAATAAACTGATGATGGAAGATCGTTTTCTTGGTTAGTGTGTGCAGAGACAGATAACCCAAGAGTATTTTGAACCTTATATGAGGGTATTCTGTGGGCATTCTGAGGCAAGGATACAGAGGATTCCTCTATTTTTCCTTTAATTTGTACAATTGATGCCAGTGAAACTCAGGAAATTGGCCTGTATTTTCTGGCACATGTGATGTACAATCACAGAGGCATTTAATGCTGGAATTTATTTAATGCTTTATCACATATGCATAGTTTTCAGCAAAAATCTGAGAAGCTGTTAGTGGGTGATACAATAGCTGGAAATTGATAACACCTTAATTACTTTCAGAAAAAATGCCTGAGAACACTTGGTTCTTAGTTGCAATACTTCACTGTCGTGAGTTTAAATCTCAGAAGCATAATTTACACTCTTTGAGGGAAGTAAGGTGTTGCGGTTGAGTGATGTTGAGTGGTCTAAAAAACTGACTGAAACCACAGCTCTGGGCTCACTGTGATGGAAAATAGACCCTTGGGAAGATGAAATGGATCCACCCACAGTTCAAGAAACCAGTGGTGCTCTGTAAGCAGGGTCCCTGGGAATTAGCTTTGGGACTAGAGAAGTCAACTCAAGGCTTGCATCACCTCCACTGTAGCCCCTGTTGATTCCTTCATAATCTGGTCAAATTCACTTCTCCATCTGCATCTGACCCAATTTCCTTCCAAGCAGCCCTACCTTTATTCCAGCAATCATGCCCTAACACAGCCTTCACTCATTTGTGAAAAAGGGGTTCTAGAGCTAGTACCCCCTCTTCGATTATCATAATGCACATTAATGTACAAAAGAACAGTCAGGAGCCTCTTAACCTTGACTAACTGTTTTCCTTAAATGGCATTTCCTTTTGGTAAGATACCTGTTAATAACGCATATAACTATGGTTCCATGGTTTGGGAAAGTAGAGCTCACCGGTCACTTAAAGCCTCAGTTCATTATTTTTCTACCTAAACCCCCTCCTAGATTTTTCACCTGGCGAGCCCTGCTCATCAGTGAATCCTTTAATACAGCAGCTGGAACGTTATGACTCAGCTGATTCTTGCATTACCCCTCAGGAGGAAATCATTCCAGACTTCCTCGGCGAGAACACCTCATGTTCCCACCACCAACCCCGCAGCCTTTCAGCCTCTCCTCTGGGTTCTCTCCCTTCTGTCATGGCACGACGTGGGTCATATCCCCACCCCTTCCTCAGGCCACCCCTCCAGGTGTGCCCTGATGTTGCCGCAGTGTTACTGCTTTCTCCTTCGTTAGTAATTTCCCCCTTTCCCCTCCTTGGATTATTTCTACCACATCAAATATGCCCAATATTTCACAGCAAAACTCATTGAAAGAATTTTTTTTTATTTCTTTGTCTTCTGTTTTTTTCTTGAACCCACTGCAACCAAGCACTCACACCCCAGCAGCCTTCCCATGGCCCCAGTGAGCCACGTCGTGTCAGAGCCTTGGTTGAATCTCAGCTCTGAGCCTCATTTGACTGCTCAGGGGTTAACGCAGCTCCTTCTATACGTGGCTTGTGGAAAGCGGGAGGCCTCTGGTTCCACCCCACAGCCACCCCTCCTCATGTTTCCTCTGCTGACTCCTTTCTGTGTAGCCAACTGTCGGAGCGGCAGGAGGTTTTCATGAGCTACCTGAGTTCTGAGCCCAGGATAGGAGTCACCGATGGAAATGAGAGACTGAATATACAAATGGACAAAGCCAAATCCTCCCCAATCAAACACAAAGGGTGCCCAGCTCCAACCAGCCATCCCCAGCCTCGCCATCCCACAGCCGCCCAGGGGATCATGGAGCCAGAAGTCTCCCTTTCCCCACGGTGAAGCTTCCCCAAAAGATAGCAACGGTGACTGCCTCCCTCGCTACAGCCAGCTCTGAATAAGCAGCCCTTGCTCTCATTTGGGTTTTCTTCATTTCTGCAGAAACCACAATGTTACTTTTCCTTATTCAACGCTGCGTTGATAGACGTGGCTTGGGTGTGCGCTAGTGGTCTTCCTACGGCAGTCCTCGGCCTTCTTCTGGGGGCAGAGTCCTTCCCAGCAGCTCGCCCTGGGGGCCGGGCAGGGGGGCCTCACCTGCGTGCAGGTAGAGGGGGCCCAGCGGGGACGCCAGAGGACGGGGCTGAGCCGCTCACGTTGAGCTCCTCCTCCCTCCACTCGGCAGGCACAGAGCTCACTTCTGTGTCCCTGGGGACTGGGACGGGGTGGACGGGCAGAGCACGAGGAGCTGGGGTGCTGTTCCCGCACTGCTCTCCAGGTGGGGCACATGGAAACTGGAGAAACCAGAAGCAAGGGCCCTGCTGGTGACGTTCAGCCTTTTGTCTTTCTAACCTTCAGGGGGCTAACCCTAAAACCAGCAGCTGCTCCCAAGGACCACTTCGCTTTTTGCCCCCAGAAGTCTCTGAAATCATATTTTAACCAAAGGCAAGGAAGAAAGCATTTTCTATTCCACTTTCCAATTCAAATTATGTTCAGGAACATTGTTCAATAAAACTCAACAGAGGTTCTGCAATAAGATTAAATGACAATTTAAAGATAGCTCCAGTGAAAAAAATATGCATTCACATATTTCAATAATAACACCCACATCAGATGTCTCAACTTTGAATATAAATTCTCATTACAAAAGTCCTAGGGAGAAATCCAGGAAGAAAGACCAATCTCTTTGAAAGTTAAAGCCCAAAGAAATTAAAGTTCCAAATTGAATTTTCTTTATCTTGTGAAATGAACAGCCAAAGAAATTAAAAATCCAAAGCATATCCTTCCCCATTTCAGCATCCCCTCAGCCCCATCTCTCACTTGAAGAGGACACCTGTGTACACACGGCAGCTCTGGCCTTATTCTCAAAATACCTACAAAAAGGCAAGCACCCAGTTGGGTGTTGTAGCTCCTTGCAAAGCAAATGCACATCCATGGGACTGCAGCTCCCGGTTATTCCAGAGGCCCGTCCTGAAGCCTATCACAGGCTCGGGCAGAGGTGGGGGCACGACGGCAGGTGTAAGGAGGGAAAACTCGGCCGTGGCCTCCTCAGGACTCCGTGTAGTCTGCAGCCAGCTGTGCCAAGTCTTGGGGTGAAATCTAGAGCAGAGGGAGGGCTCACCCCACAGTGTCCTCTTCAGAGACATTGCCATCTTCCAGAACCTCCATTCTCATTCCCAGGGTAACCAAACCCCATCAGGAACACCCCCAGACTTTCCACTGATTTTCCGGGTAGAGCTCACTCAAATCTGCCTGCATTCTCTGAAACCACCTTGTGGAGCTGTCACACTGTGCGAAGCCCCCACGCCCACCAGATTTCTCTTAAGAACTTTCCATTTTCAACTTTAACGAGGCACAGATCAATAGCTTCACAAATCGATAATTTCCTCGATCCCACTCTGGCAGTCACACCTGCCTGGTCCCGGCGATTTCTCCTTTCTTATTCTGTCAAACATCTTGGTTCCCATTCCTCTCAACTGTGTAGCAACTAAAGTACATCCTCTTCTCTGCTACGTTCCGTAGAAGGAAACCAGGCCAAGATGTAGCTTATTTCCCTTTGCGATAATTTTATTCTGTCCTTTAAGATAGAATTTTCCTCATCGTATCTTTCCAATGTTTTATAGTGTATTGCTACTCTTAAAACAACCTGTTAGGTTCAGAGCCGTTCAAGAATTCATACAATGCAGCGAGTCAAAGTTTAAGTATAAAGTTCAATATTTATTAGAGGAAGAAAGCAGGTGGGAGCCAGCAGAAAAGAAGAAAAAGATAATGGCTCCAGCCCTCTATCTGAGAGCAGCATTTTTTAACGAAAAAAAGGAACCCACGTTGGGAAGGGTGTCTGCTGGGATGTTCTGTGCCTCAATTGGGTGAGTGCCTATCTAGTTTTGGGCTGACTGGTTGGTAGAGTTCTGAGACATATTCTTTCTAGGAAAGCAGCTGCGTTATCTATCAGGGAGAGCAGGCCTTTGTGGTTGTTCATCTTATGGACACATCTGACATTGCCTTACCCGCCTTTGAGGGGCCACTGTGGCTGGAACAGCCTTGAACAGCTTTGAACAGCCTCATTCTTCAGTTTATGGGGCACCTGTTTTCTTGTGAGATAAGCTGTGGGGCCCCTGAGTTATAAACTCCTTCTATATGTTAGTTTCTTCTTCTGTTATCTAATACAACCTTCCTCTTTTTTCTACTGCAATAAGCCGTTCCTTTTATTTATTTTTTTTCCCTGATTCTCCTCTGCTCCTGCTTTGCAGCGAGTCTCTTTTCCTGGCTTCCCGTCCACCTGGTGTGTCCAGCACCTCAGGCCCTGGAGTCCAGCTGCCAGCACAGCCCTTGTAAATGCCACAGACCTTCATTTGCAATTTCATTGAGTTGCTTCCTGTCCAACTGAGGAAGTTGGAATGCTTTCTTGTAAGTCTCCCCACTCCTTTTTGTATCTTCAGTAACCTTTAAAATTCTTTCTGTGAGCCGGGTAGAAACTGGGTCTAGATTCTATATTCCGGCCATACCTGGAATTAGCAATCCCAAAGCTAACTTGAAACCCTGCCTTACGGCGGATTTGGGGTCATGGCTCATCCGCCTGAATCAAGGTCAGTCCCTCCGTCCCTTCCTCTCTGTCTTTGACGGAAACTGAAAACAATATGAAAGAGGAATACACTTTCCCAGTTCTTGCCAGCCCACCAGGAGCCCAGATGTCTTTGCTATTTAAAATTGAAAACTTTAAATTTTAACCCTTCTGGACCAGGGACCTAAGTAACACAGTAAATCATTTTTCCTAATGACCTAAAGGCCTATATATGAAAAGACTAATTTTCCTCTTTGGCACACATTCTAGTTTCAGCTGCATCTCTTGCTAAATTCCAGGATCTCATGTGAAAAAAAAAAGTAGCTTTGTACCTATGTTTATACCTGTATTAGTTAGGGTTCTCTAGGGAAACAGAACCAATAGGGATATCAGTAAATGTGAGATTTTGTAAAAGTTTCTTACACAACTATGGGGATGAATGAGTCTAAATTCTGTAGGATAGGCAGCAAGTTGGCAACTCTGTTGAAGGTCTTTGATGAACTCCCCAGGAGAGGCTGGCTGGCTGAAGAAGAAGTGAAGGTCCTCTGTCTGTCTTGCTTAAAAGTCTTCAACTGATTGGATTAAATCCAGCTGATAGAATTCTCTCACTGCAGAAGACACTGCCTTCTTTGATGTAATCAGCCACAGATGCAGACAATTAACTGATGATTTAATAAAGCAGCCTTCTGGTGATTTACTAACCAGCCACAAATGTCCTTGCAGTAACAGGTAGGCCAGTGCTTGCTTGACCAGACACCTGGACACCATTACCTGGCCAAGTTGACACATTAACCTAACCATCACAGTCCACCCTTATCAACTTGGCAGTTAAACACATCACCTTAAACCATACTTAATTTCAAAATAGAACACAATAAAAGACATATGTTTCACCTAACAATACTCATCTGTCCTGCATACAACCAGAAACACACTAAATGTCTCCAGAATAGGGTGCAAGTCCTTGGGTAACATTCACTCTTAAACTTGACATCCTATAACTTAAATACTAAATGAACAATGCAATTTATGTCATATGATAAGGAGATAGGAGAGAGAAGAAAACAAAGATATTTGCTTTACAGACAAATACAGCCATGCTCATAACAAAACAAGGAAGAAATATTCATGCCAGTATAGTCCTCATTTCTGTAACTGGTCACATGGCCGTAGTTCGTATTTATCACCACCTTCTTCCATTACCCATTCCATGTTCCCTTTACTCTCAGCAAGCACTTCAGCTGGCCGTGGCTCTTTGCCTGGTGGGGTGACCCAAACCTTCATTCCTGAAGTTTCTTGGCCATTGGTAGTCTTGCCTGGATTGGGTTGTTGCAGTTTTCCATTGACTTTAATCACAGGGCATGGTAGTAGTAAGAGATGCCCTAGGGGATCTCCTGTATTCCAGGAAAACTCTTCTTTATGTCTACTGTGTAGTTGCAGTGCTATTTCCCCTTGATAGGATCAATCACACCAGGCAGTACAGTAATCTCCCTCCTTGCCTGTTAATTCAGAGGCATGAGAAGCCCAAAGTGGTCAGGTGGCAGCCTTAACTTCCAGTTCAATGGAATTGTTGTGTTTCCTGGTGGAAGCACTCCTCCTTTTGGAATGAAGACTTATAGACTAGCAGAACTTAAGCTTGCAGGGACAGGAATTTTCCTAGTGGATCACTAGGAGTGGTAGTGAGTGGTGGAACTCCTGTTTCCACCCTTTGATTTCCTGGACCCATGAATCCTGGCTGTGGAAGAAACAGCACCATAGAGTGGACGCTGATTCAGAGCACACACAGCCTCCTGGAGAACACTGCCCCAGCTCTGCAAGGTATTGCCACCTAGTTGGCACCGTAATTGAGTCTTCAGTAGGCCATTGCACCGTTCTATCAACCCAGCTGCCTCTGGATGATGGGGAACATGGTAAGACCAGAGAATTCCATGAGCATGTGCCCATCCCCTCACTTCATTTGCTGTGAAGTGGGTTCCTTGGTCAGAAGCAATGCTGTATGGAATACCATGACGGTGGATGAGGCATTCCGTAAGTCCACAGATGGTAGTTTTGGCAGAAGCATGTCTTACAGGGAAGGCAAACCCATATCTGGAGTATGTGTCTATTCCAGTAAGAACAAATCGCTGCCCCTTCCATGATGGAAGTGGTCCGATGTAATCAACCTGCCACCAGGTAGCAGGCTGATCACCCCGAGGAATGGTGCCATATCGGGGACTGAGTGTGGGTCTCTGCTGCTGGCAGATTGGGCGCTCAGCAGTGGCTGTGGCCAGGTCAGCCTTGGTGAGTGGAAGTCCATGTTGCTGAGCCCATGCATAACCTCCATCCCTACCACCATGACCACGCTGTTCATGAGCCCATTGGGCAATGACAGGAGTGGCTGGGGAAAGAGGCTGATTGGTATCCACCAAATGGTCATTTTATCCACTTGCATATTTAAATCTTCTTCTGCTGAAGTCACCCTCTGGTGAGCATTCACATGGGACACAAATATCTTCATGTTTTGCTAACTCAGAAAGGTCTATCCACATACCTCTTCCCCAAACTTCTTTGTCACCAATCTTCCAATCATGTTCCTTCCAAGTCCCTGACCATCCAGCCAAACCATTAGCAACAGCCCATGAATCAGTATACAGATGCACCTCTGGCCAGTTCTCCTTCCAAGTGAAATGAACAACCAGGTGCAGTGCTTGAAGTTCTGCCCACTGGGAGGATTTCCTCTCACCACTGTCCTTCAGGGACATGCCAGAAAGGAGCTGCAGTGCTGCAGCTGTCCACTTTTGGGTGGTGCCTGCATTTCATTCAGAACCATCTGTAAACCAGGCCTGAGTTTTCTCTTTCTCAATTAGCTGATTGTAAGGAACTCCCCAAGATGCCATAGCTGTGGCCTGGGAAAGAGAAGGTGATGTGGCGGGAGTGGGGGCCATGTAACTTGTGCCTTCAGGATCCACTCGAGCTCTATCTCGTATATACCATTTCCATTTTATGATGGAGTGCTGCTGTGCACACCCAACTTCATGGCTTGATGGGTCAGACAACACCCAGCTCATGATAGGTAACTCAGGTCTCATGGTAACTTGGTGGCCCATGGTTAAGCGTTCTGTCTCTACTAAGGCCCAGGAGCAGGCCAACAGCTGTTTCTCAAATGGAGAGTAGTTATCTGCAGAGGATGGTAATGTTTTACTTCAAAATCCTAAGGGCCTGTGTTGTGATTCTCCTATAGGAGCCTGCCAAAGTCTCCAAACAGCACCTCTATTTGCCACTGACACTTCCAGCACCATTGGATCAGCTGGATCATATGGTCCAAGCGGCAGAGCAGCTTGCACAGCAGCCTGGACCTGTTGCAGAGCCTCACCTTGCTCCTGTCCCCACTCAAAACTAGAAACTTTTCTGATCACTCAGTAAATGGGCCAGAATAGTACATCCCAATGAGGAATATGTAGTCTCTAAAATCCGAAAAGGCCAACTAGGCATTTTGCCTCTTTTTGGTCATAGTAGGGCCCAGATGAAACAGTATATGCTTCACCTTAGAAGGGATATCTCAACATGTTCCACACCACTGGACACCTAGAAATTTTACTGAGGTGGAAGGCCCCTGTATTTTTTTTGGATTTGTCTCCCATCCTCTGACACACAAATGCCTTACTGGTAAGTCTAGAGTAGTTACTACTTCTTGCTCATTAGGTCCCATCAGCATACTGTCATCAATATAATGGACCAGTGTGATGTCTTCTGGGAGGGAGAAACGATCAAGTTCCCTACGGACAATATTATGACATAGGGCTGGAGAGTTGATAAACCCGTTAGGTAGGACAGTGAAGGTATACTGCTGGCCTTGTCAGCTGAATGCAAACTGTTTGGTGGGCTTTACTAACATCCATGAGAAAAAAGCATCTGCCAGATCAATAGCTACATACCAGGTACCAGGGGATGTGTTGATTTGCTCAAGCAATGATACCACATCTGGGACAGCAGCTGCAATTGGAGTCACCACCTGGTTAAGCTTACGATAATCCACAGTCATCCTCCAAGACCCATCTGTTTTCTGCACAGGCCAAATAGGAGAGTTGAATGGGGGATGTGGTGGAAATCACCACCCCTGCATCCTTCAAGTCCTTAAGAGTGGCATTAATCTCTGCAATCCCTCCAGGAATCCGGTATTGCTTCTGACTCACTATTTTGCTAGGCAGGAGAAGTTCTAGTGAATTCACTTGAACTTTCCCACCATAATAGCCCTCACTCCAAGAGTCAGGGAACCAATATGAGGATTCTGCCAGTTGCTCAGTATGTCTATTCCAATTACGCATTCCAGAATTGGGGAAATAACCACAGGATGGGTCCGGGGCACCCTGGACCTACTGTGAGACGGACCTGGGCTAAGACTCCATCAATCACCTGACCTCCATAAGACCCAGCTCTGACTGGTGGACCAGAGTGACGTTTTGGGTCTCCTGGAATTAATGTCACTTCTCAACCAGTGTTTAATAATTCCCAAAATATCTGATCATTTCCTGTCCCATTGCACAGTCACCCTGGTGAAAGGCCATAGGTTCCCTTGGGGAAGGCTGGGAGGAAGATTAACAGTATAAATTTTTGGCAGTGTAACAAGGTCCTTCTCCCAGGGTACCCAGCCTTCCCCTCATTCGGGGGGCTCTGGATCTGTAAACTGTCTCAAGTCTGGAAACTGATGAAGGGAATTTGACCCTCTGTTTTTGTAATTCAAGTTAGACTTTTGTTCACTTGACCTAGAATTCTTCTGCTTATATAGATCAAACAAGAATTTAGTACACTGTCCATCTATTTTAATGCTGGGTACTCCATGATCTACTAGCCAACACCATAAATTTCTGCAAGTCAGATTATTTTGACTATTGCTTTTAACCTGTTGCCCATTATGGTAGCCATGCCCACCTTGTCTTTAAGGATTAACTGCTGCCACATGGCTTCTGCCAACTGGGGATCCAATTATCCCCATTGTGTTTAAGGATTCCAGCTCAGTGACAACAGCTCCTACAGTAATATCTGACCAACAGAGAAGTGCGACTACAGAGCTCTTCAGGGATGATAGAGCTAGTCTCACAAATTTATTTCTCAGAGTTGTGGTAAAAGTTGTGTCCTCTGGACATTCCAGGGGGTGTGTGAGCAGATCTTCCATGATAAATCCACTCTAACATTCCAGTCTCTCTAAGCCTTTGAATCCCCTCCTCCACATTATACCAGGGCAGTTCTGGCATTTCAACCTTTGGTAATGCTGGCCACCTTTTGATCCATGTTTCAGTCAAACACCCAAACAATTAATGCCCTTTCTAATCCCTCAAGCTACAATATTGAATGCAGAATCTCTGTTAGTGGGCCCATATCAATAAATTCAGCCTGATCCAACTTTATATTCCTTCCACCATTATCATACACTCTTAATATCTATTCCCCCATATATTCCCCTGATTTCAGTCTATATAAATTGGAAAACTCATGCAGTTCTTTTGAAGTATAGCATAATTCCTCATGGGTCACACTTTATGCCTCACCCTTTGGGGCCTGTTTGGACTTTAGTCTAGTTATAGGTCTTGAAGAAAAGACTAGTGGTGGGGATGGGTCGTGAAAAGAATTAGAAGTATCCTTCAAGCCAATTACCTCAACACATTCCATTGCAGTTTTATCTGGTGAAACAAGATTAATCTCTCCAGACAGAGGAGTGAGGGCTGCTTCCTCAGGGGAGGTGACTACAGGTTTAGCAGGTACTGAAGGGTTAATCTCTTCATGTGGAGGTTGAATGGTGGGCTCCTCAGGGCAGACTGGAAGTAGGGAAGTTTTTTCCCCAAAGGAGGCTGGACGTTGGGCAGCTGTCTTCTCAGGGCAGACTGGAGGTGGGGGGGGGGGGGGGGGTATTTCCTCAGGGCAGACTATTACAAGTATATCTATCAAAGACTCAAAAGAATCCAGGGTTCCAGTGTCCCCACTGCCATTTTTATCAATCCATATGTCCCCATCCCAATTTTTAGGATCCCATTCTTTTCCAATCAATGCCTTTACTTTAAACAGCAGATGTCTTGCAAGTTTGAGATTTTAGTTTATGTTGTAACTCTGCTACTTGTACAATGAGACTCTGGGTCTGGTTTTCAGAAATCTCAAGTCTGTGGTCACAGGAAATAAAATTTTCTTTCAGGGAGCACAAAGAAACCTTTATGTCTGCCATATGGCAATTAAGTTTCAAATTTGAAGCCTTCAGCTCATCTCTGTCTCTTTTAACTTCATGCAGTCTATCTAAGAAAAACCAGCAAACATCATCATGCCTCTTAACTCCACAAAACTCTGGTAAGATGTCAAAAACATTGTCACACAGAGCCTTGCCTCATACAAGAGTATGTTTAGGAGAATCAAACGGTGCTATTTTGCTTATCTCCATTGCCAACTCATGCCATGGGCTGTCAGTGCCATCTTGATTATTGGAAATGGAGTCATTAGTGCCTTTGAATCTAATCAGAGTAGAAAACCAATTGTAAAAGCCCATTTTAAGATTCTGTTTCTCAAGAACCAGTCCTGTTACAAAGATGTTTTAGATAGGGTTGTCCAGGGAAACAGAACCAACAAGAGATATCTGTAAATACGAGATATTATACAAATATCTCATGCAACTGTGTGGTTGCACGAGTTCAAATTCCATAGGGGAGGCAGCAAGTTGGCAACTCCAATGAAGATCTTCGATGAACTCCCCAGGAAAGGCTGTCTGGATGAAGAAGTGAAAGTTCTCTTTGTTCTCCCTTAAAAGTCTTCAACTGATTGGACGAAATCCAGCTGATTGAATTCTCTCATTGCAGAAGACACGCCCGTCATTGATGTGATCACTCACAGATGCTGTCAATTGACTGACAATTTCATAAACCAGCCTTCTGGTTTATTAATCAGCCACAGATATCCTTGTAATAACAGTTAGGCCAGTGCTTGCTTGACCAGACACCTGGGCACCCTCACTGGGCCAAGCTGACACATGAACCCAACCATCACAATACCCAACTTGAATGTAAACTTTTCAAAGGCAGGGACATTTTCTCAGTCATCGTATTACTACATTAGTCATAACTCAACAAAATTTTGTGTTTTGACCAACTTCTAATTTATGCTGTCACAGTATTTCATTTATAACTCTACTAATTGTATTGAAATTATTTTTTCTTGTTCATCTCCCCTTAAACCATATCCTATGTGTCTTTTTGTCACCAAAGCCTTCATTTTGAGAGTCGATCTGATGTTTACTGATTACTTGATAGGACAGCTTACATGAGATTTAGATTCTGATACACTTTTTTTCAGTGAAGACTCCAGGAAAATAATCCTAACAGGGTAATATTCCCCAAAATGTTTGCTAAAGGAGAAAAAAATAGTATTTCATATTAATGGGCAGTGAAACTAATTGTATGAGGATCTCTACAGCTTCAAAATTTCACTCTCTCCTTAAAGCCAAGAATAATTTTTGTTTAGTTTTTTTTGTTGCTATGAAAATGTGATTTCTCTGTGGAAGAGTTTTTATTTAGAATAGAATAATTTATGATTATTTTTAATCAACTCAGCTTCAATGAGGCTCACAATAGAACCATAATGAAACCTTTTGAGGCAATAGATGGTTGAATTTATTTTTGGCAATTCTGAGATTTAAAGGTCTGAGTAATCATTGGATAAGTAATGGATTGTCTTTTGCTAAACTATTATGTTACAGTCCTCTCAGATTCTCTAGTAAATGAAGCTTTAATCTTTATGAGGAAACATTCAAGCCTGATTCAGCAATTGTGGTTTTTTGACAAAGCTACAAAATTTTCGTGAGTTGTAGTTAAGCAATCACTTATATAAATGGTAACAAGGCAATCCAAATACAACCTATTCTTAAGGAAAAATGAATATCATAAAATACATCTACAAAGTAATTAAATATCAAATTATTACATTTATTCAGAATCATACTGTATGTATTTTAAAATCAATATGTTATCATTATATGTTATAAAATAGTGAAGAAATTATGAGAAACATTCCATTAATTCTAGAAATTCTAACAAATGATTTTTTAATATCCTTTAGACTTTGGCAAAGCTAACTCTATAATCTGTTATCATCCTAAATGTCTTTGGAAGCTTAATGGTGCCAAATGATCTTTAAGTATAAGTCTGGTTGATGGAAACCTCCAAACACCATTTTGAGAACCTTTTTGCTGTTTTAAGGATGTGAGCTTAAGTGGAATTAGGAAGTTTCCCTGGGGAGACTTTGACAGTTCTGTCCTCACACACTGACTCCAGACCCTACTGAGAGAATCCAGCAAACGTGAGGTAAGTTAAGTAAAATGAATCTTTTCTGATACAGATTATGTGCTCTGATGATCTCTTCATTGACCGACATTTGTTACTGCAGCTTGAGTCTTAAGCCTTTTCTCAGCATAACTGATCTTTCTTACCTGAATCCCTGTTTCCTGTGAGTGGACTGTTAACTGATCCAACGGGGTACTTCCCCCTGGGATCCCACAGCCTCTTAGGATGGGCCTGGGGCAACCTGGTAAGTGTCTGAGCAGTCCTTTGAATGTTTAAAATGTGAACTGGCAATCTGCAAGGGTAGATATTACTGGATCCTGTCATACCTGTTGACCAGTCTTCATGAGATTCTGCCTATGTGTAAATGTAACAAAAAGAGCTCAGAGAAATTCTTGCTACCCCTTTCAAAATAAAATAAGTGCCACTGGGTTAAACAGCAGGTACCCTAATATTCACTCTATAGCCAGGAAAATCTAACCATGTATATCACTAGTCATGTCCCCACTGGACAGAACTCAAGCAGAATTGAGAACTCCTCTCTCTTTGGGCTTTTTCTGAACTCCATAAAGATAACTCAATTTCACTCTGAAAATCATGTCATATCAAAAACACAACCCAATCATACAATGGAACAAGTATGCACGTGTGCGCTGCAAGTTATGTGAGTTAGGCTCTGCTAGAGCGTTATCTAAGACTTTCCCACACCCGGCCAGAGCCGCGCCCTCCCTGCTCCTCGTCGGTCAACTCAGACATCCATGCCCACCCTCCCAGACCCATCAGGAGCTTCTCTAAACTCGCCCACTCTCCTCAAGGCACCTGCATGGCCACGACCCTCCTCCCTCAGTGGTCGGCTCGGTCTGCTACCCACCCTCCAGGACCCTCCCTTTTCTGAGCAGTGCAAGCTACTTTGTGGAGACAAAAATCTCCACTTGTCTGGAAGTACTAACCAGAAGAACTGTTGGTCCATAGACTATCCACACCCTCAGTTATCGATGGCCAATGCAAACAAACGGTGCTGGAGGGAAAAGAAAACAGAAGCTTGGAAGCTCTGTTAAGTCTCGCCTCCAGCTGTACTGTTGTGTAAAGATGACTCCAGCCCCACAGCTTGCAAAATACACAAATACATATTTTCCCTATACTACATATAATCCAGACAACCTGAGATGAGTTCCAAAGCAATAAACAGGGTAAAGTACTATCTCTAGAAGTTCCACTACTCAAAATGCAACCATTATTAGTATATTGGAGCACATACTTGGAGACGTTTTGCTGATCCTCATGGATAAATCTAAATTATGTATTGTGTGTGTAAGTATATAATCTACAAAAACAGAAACATAATTTGATTTACATTATCCTGTCCATGGGTACAAAATATTGAATTGTGTGGAGGTATAATAATATTTAGAATTTATTTTATTGAACTTTTGTTTTAAGCAATGCAGTGTAGATAATTATTTATATACTTGTTTGCATATTTCAACATCATTTCTAAAAATATTAACTCTGAAATTGGATTTGGGGTAAAAATACATATATGTGTATATATATATATATATGTGTATGTGTGTATGTATATACATACATATATATATGCTTTTATAGTGCTCTTCATATTTATTGCCAAATAACCCCTTAAACATGGTTTGTACCAAGGTACTGCCATAATCTATTATAATGTTGTAACTCTTGAGAATTTGTAACTGACTAATGTGGTTGACTTTCACTTCATAAGTCCATCTATATTTCTTCAGTTGGGAACTATGGTTTTTAGCCTATTGTTCATTATTAAGGGTTTCCTTTTTCATTTTCTTATTGGTGTGTAAGACCTCCTAATATATTATCCATATGTAATACCTTTATTGTTTATTATATGTTTTATCCAAGTGCATCATTTTCCTTTTAACTTTGTAATGACAGACCTTTATTTCAGTTTGTGACTTTCTAACATGAAACAAAAGATAGTTTTCCATGTGTTTCATCCAAATTGTGTTGCTAATGAGAATAGAAATGTTACATGAAATACAGATGAAGTGGGATCAGTATCACATAATTTTCTAGTTTTCTTATATCATCAATATCACTTCCTGTTTTCTAGGCTCATAATAAAATATTTCCTACCACATCAATTACAACCTTCTCAGTTTGGAATTTAATGTCCCTGTCTCTTCAGACATATCTTCAATTACCACACACTGTTCTGTGAAATGACTTCCAGTACATGTATATGTATATTTCTTATCTACTTGCATATGCACTTGGTTCTCCCTTTCCCTCCTCCACTTTCTTCCAACTGTAATGAGAGTCTTCCTTTCAGTCAACAGAAATGAATGTTAATCCCAAAGACCAAACAATGATTTAATTTCTCCATAAAGCATTATTGGACTAGTAGATCCTATAATGGTCTTTCTCTAATTTTGAATTCCCCCTACTCTTTTGCATATGTCACACATGACAATAGTTCACTTGATTATTATTTGAAGTTAATCTCCAGCTGCCTTATATATGCATGTATACATAAAATTTCCCCCTCAAATAGACATTTAACTTTCTGAAAGACCCATGTCTTTCTATTCCTATTTCATTACCTCTAGTTCTCTATTAGTTCTCTGCACCTGCAAATGTATAAAATAGACACTTATAATGTGACATAAACAAATTTTTAAGGAGAAAATAAAATGGAGGATTTCCTCTCGCATCTCTTTTTATTCAGTGCCTTAACAAAAGTGATAGGTCTTTGAACTATACAAAAAGCCAGGGAAGGAAATGATGAGCCCAGAATTTCAATGATGGCAATATTAGTTGGGGGAAGGCAGGGAGATGGGGTGGTAGTGGGGAAGGGGTGAGGATTTAATTAAATGTACATTAATGCCAAGGACCTAAGTTTTATTTTGAGTGGTGCTTTAGCAGGTGCTTATTGCATATTGAGAATAAATAAATAAATAAATAAATAAATAAAGCCACCAATTAATGGTTGAATGATGAAAGTGTTTCATGATCCAAAGATTATGAGATACAAAGCAAATAAATAAAAAAACAACCAAGGACAAGACAAAACATATTTCGATTTATACCCATCATGAATTTTAGAAACAAAGGTACATTTACACTTAAAATTTTTCTGATATTTTATAGGAAATTGGTTCCTGTTTGTTCTGAATTATGCGAATTATAAAATAGTTGCTTTGTTCCATCTATATAGTTAACTAAATTGGTTATACTCTAGCTTTGCCCAATTTAGTGGCATCTAGAAGCAAATACATGGATTTATTATTGTAAACAACTGATATAAATTATTCCCATTCCCATTGTTAATATTCTAAATATGGACGTAAATTTACTGTTTTTGGCATTGAGCATGTTTGAGGACTAACTCAGAAAATCGAATCCTTTGGAAAGATAAAGAGCTGGAGCCTGTTGGAGTGGAATTAAATCCTTCACGTTTTGACAATAGAATGTCGTTTCTTCTGAAGAATTTCTTACCTACAAATATGCCTCAAAGAAAACAACCCAAAAGACTACTTTTAAAATGCTGAACCCATTCTCCAGAACATCTTAAACTAAATTAGTAAAGAAAGCAAAGAAAAGTAATTTATTGGCATTCAACCACTGAATACAGCCTATTAACAAAGCAGATTTTAAATTTCCAGGTGAAATATATTGCCCTCTTGCCAGCAATAAAAATCACTTTTGAAGATTACAAATGGGGACAGTGATAAAAATGGAGACATTGCTCTATTATTGTCTTATGTGATAATGTATTAGTAAGAGTAACCCAAATGCATGGCTAGAGTGTGAAATCCCAAAGAGCTGAAGCTTGGGTGCCAGAAAACAAGACTTCTCTATGTCTGTGGTCAAAGCACTTAACATCCACAAGCCTCAGTTTAAGCCTGTGTAGTGTGTTTTGCTTTTATATTTTTTTAGCCACCTAAGTATATTTTTCCATGTATTGGAAGTTTCAAGCTTTCAATTGGACACCTTGACTCAGGTAATGACTAAGTGACCACAGGCTCTCGGTAGCAGACACTTGATTTCCAGAGACACACTATGATCCCACTGCCTCGGGAAAGTAAACATACGGGGAGCAGAAATGGAAAAACCAGTTGGTCTTAAATTGACTACTCAGTATGCGATACCACCCACTGGTGAGAAATTAAAATATAGATTGGATGATGATTTGCTCATCATTCCCCACCAGGATATGAACTGCTACAAAGACCTGTTGCACTGATTAGTGCTCTATGCAAACCTAACAGCTGCCGAGTTCTCTTCCACTGAGTTTCCATTTTCTTATGTACATATTTCATTCCTCATATGTCTCATGAGTTTTCTGTGCATGTGGATATGCAGGGATGGAGAGCGTGCAAGACAACATGGAAAGCAATGAAAGCAAGGTCTTAGAGAGGGCAAAATCAGATCATCTTGGGAATTCTAGACCCTATAAATTGCCAACATTTCAGGAGCTGGACTCTCCAGAGACAGCAGCTCCAGCCTCTTGCCAGAGATACGCCCCTCACCTGAGAAACCTCACAGACCCGCACCTGGCAGCCCAGCTCCGTGCTCTCCCCACTGCCCCTGCTTCTACCACCTCAGCTCTCACCTCACGTGGGACTGACCCAGTGGCCCCCAGGATCCTTGCACGGGCCCCAGGACCTGCGGAGTGGCTGTTCCCCACTGGCCCTGCTGGAGCGAGGGCCAAGCCCTGAGGGCCTGGGTGCACGGGCCTGGGACCAGGCCACCTGGTGCGGCCACAGCGAAAGGGATTTCCACCCCATGTGGACGTGCTGTCCAGGAGGAGGCAGAGGCCGCCTGGCTCCGGTGGCAACCGTGCAGGTGAAGGACTTCTGGCCCATGGGATGCACCTGGAGGAGGGAGCCCCAAGGTGAGAGTGCCTGCAGGGCCCTGGCAGGTCTCCTGATGGGGATCAGCATAGGCAGTGACTCCTGCATCCTTGGCTCCCCAGGCATGTCTCACCCACTCCCTGTTCTTCTTGGGAGTTACCACCCTGCCTGAACTGTGGCTGTCACCCCCAGGTCCCCCTGTGTGGGTGTCCCTTCAGGACTCCCCACCCCCAACGTCCTTCTCAATCAGTAGCTGTTCTACAAATGCCTCCCCTCTTTGCTCTTGTCCGCTGGCTGCTGGGTTTTCTTGTCTCTCTCTTTCCTGCTTCCTGGGATGTCCCTCTTCGTCTGCACCATATCTCATAGGCTTTCCTGGGTGAGGCCTCCTCTCTGACACCTCCTGGATGTCAAAACTTGTCAAAACATGTCAGCACTGGAGAGCTGCAGGAGCACAGCTGCCATCTGAATCTGGGAGCCAGGAGAAGGGGTTTGTCCTTACAGCTACAGCCCTTGTCCTGCCCTGAGGATTTCATCTATCCTGGGATTGGGCCCTGAAGATGGGGCTCTCGGGCTCCGATGGAAGGTTCAGTGACTCCTGAGCCACCACCAAGAGCATCGTCTCCTAATCTGAAAGCATCTCTTACAAGGACACACGTGGAACTCCTGGGCTCCCCCTTCTCCTGGAGGGCTTGGAATTGCTCTAGATAATGCGGACATTCCCAGAAACCAGCTAGAAGGAATGTAATTCCCTTTCCCTTTTTTTTATCCAAGCTTTCCCCTCCCTTTGGGCATGGCTTGATGTGAACGCAGAAGCCCATATCCTAGTAAATGAAGGCGTCCCTCTTACCCTGCCGATTTACTGCAGAGTGGACTGTATGTTTAAGATTTTAATCAGCTGATTAATATGGCACTTATATCTACATTATCACTGGGAACAGTAGCCCATGTTACATTAAATATTGATATCTGGTTCTCACCAAGTTTTTCATTGTTCCCTAAAAAACTGAAACCCTGCAGACAAGTTTATTTAACAACCTGTCCTAATTATGGGCTTATTTTTATGAAAATAATCTTGATGATGTTGGGTAATGCAGAGCCTAGATACAGTTGCTGGTTGCACTGATTTGCATTCCCACCAGTAGTGTGTAGGAGTGCCTGTTCAAACTTTCCAGGAGAATACATGACCATATTTTAATTTTCACCGAACTGATATATGAGAAATGATTTGATTTGCATTTCTCTAATTATGAGACAAATTGAACGTCTTTTCAAATGAAACTATTGATAAGCTTTTTAAGGATTTTCTGTTCTTATATCTTTTCCACTCTTCTATTGGAGTTTTGACCCCTTATCCGTCAAATTTTTCAAGTTCTTTTATATTACCGATATTAGCCCTTTATCTGCCATATATGATACAAACATTTTCTTTCAGTTTGTCAGTTCTTCTGACTTTGTTTATCACATTTTCTGCCATGCAATTATTTTTAACTTCTATGTGGTCAAATATTTCCCATTTTTTCTTTTATTGTATTGTGATATTAAGTCATAATTAGAACACCTTTCTCTATACCCAGGTTAAACAGTAATTCATCTATGTTTCCTTATAGTCTTTGTAATGTTTAATTTTTTGCATTTAAATCTCTGATCATTTTGAGATTATCTTTTTGTAGAGTATGGATTGATAGTGTAATTTTATCTTTTTCCAGCTGGCTACCCAGTTGCCCATGCACCACCTAAAAGTCCATCATTTCACGAGAGGTTTTAGATGCTTTACTATATACGAAACTTTCTTAGGTACTTGAGCCAGTTTCTGGGCTTGTATTCCATTCTACTGGCCTATTTGTATATTCATGAACCAGTGCCGTATTATTTTTGTTATAAGGCTTTACAGGACATTTGAATGTCTAGTAGGGCTAGTCACCCCACAGTTTTTCTTGTTGTTGTTTCTTTGTTTATTTTGTTACTATTTTCCCGGTTATTTTTCCATGCTTGTTTTTCCACATGAACTTTAGTATCAACTTGTCTCACTCCATTACAATGCTTTGCTGGTAGATTTATTGAGAATGTGTTCAGTTCACAAATTAGCTTGAAAGCCATCTTGGGTGGTGAATCATCCCAGTCTAGAACAAGGACTGTCTTTCAATCTGTGTTCAAGTGCACTCTTGTGTCTTTCACTAAATATTTCCTTGTGTAGATTTTGTATATTTCTTCGTAAATTTATTCCTAAGTATTTAATCTTTCATGTTGTTCTTGTAGTGGGGCTTTTTTATATCCTCTAATTGGTTGCCTTATGTTAACCAAGGCTATTGATTCTGTTTGTTAATTTTTGTATCCTGCTACCTTATTGGGTTCTATTTATTGATTGAGTTAGTTTTACAGTGATTCCCCAGGATTTTCCAGGTGAATTATCACATCATCTGTAAATAGAGATAGTATTATGTGTTATTTCCACATTCTTATGAATCAGATAGATGTTTCTAACTCTAATGCATGTAGTTCAATATTTGATAGTAGTGGAGATCGGAAGCATCTGTGCCTTGTGGTAGGAATCTTTTTTAGGTGCATTTGGAAACCCTCGCAAGGTTTTCTGAATAATCACAAAAATGAGTGCAATCACGTCTGGGAGCAGCGTTGTCTCCTCTCGACTGGCGTTCATCTAGACTCACCCATGAAGCAACGCCATGACTGTCTTGGAGAACTGGGCTTCCTCTTCAGGAAAGATATGGGGACTCTAAAACAAACAAGGCAAAACAAAACAAAGAGCTGCCAGTCTTAGAAACATTCATAAAACTTTGAGTAGTGCACATATTAATGATTTGATTAACTTTAATAAATTATAATACCATTTATAACCAATTTCCTGTACTTATGTTTTAATAATTTTGTTCTCACTGACTGATGTAATGAAAAATTATGGGATGAAAGACCCAGGATTCTTCTACTTCTAAAATTCTGGGTTAATATTCCTAATATTCAATGTCCTAGGGTCTTTTTAAGAATCGCAGGGCCCAAGTCTTGCTCAGGAGAGCCCTCCCGTATTCTCACAGAGCCACACAGCTCACAGCCTACATCATCATGCAAGTGCCTTAGCACAGGCACAAAGAGTTCAATCAGATGATGCAGATTGTTATGATTCCAGCAAATAACTCATGTGGAAAAGCAATGAGAGTTTATAAGACCAAATGCCTATTTTGAAATAGCTTCTTAAAAATATATTACATGAATCCAGCTGGGATCGAGAGTCAACAATTGGTACACGAATAGATTTGGGATAAAAACCTCTTATGACATTGACAGAAATATTTTACTTAGCCATTCATCTATTATATTTGTTGGAGTTTTTGTTTACCTTAAACTGGGGGACACAAAGAAGAATCAAGAAAGGGAGAATAACTACAGGAGATGGATGTTGTAAAATAATGGATTGAAGCAGTGCATGCAAGGATGTGGGAAAGTACACGAGAGACATATGAAAAAAAATAAAATTTTCGTATCAGACCCACTACTGCAAGCAAATGAACATGGCTCTGAAATTTCAGTACGTTATGCATGTGAACAGTGAGAACTGATGAGCTTTGTTATTATTGTTTTGTGTAATTTTTAAGAGGTTGCCTAAGGAAAATGGAGAGATAGGAAATAACTAGAAAATGAAAAAGGTGCACAAGGAAATGAAGAATCCATAATATTGCAACAATACTGCTAAATGGAATAATAGTAACAATTTAAGCATTTATTTTGGGTCAGCTGATAGTGTTTTATGTTCATTATTTCTAGATGATTGAGTTTTAAGAGAGATGTGGGACACACTTCAAAGAAAGTAGAATCCACAATACAGTCCTCAGAAATTATATACAAATAAAATAAATGGAGTGGAGAAATAAACTTGATGACAATTTTACTTTCTATTTTGAAGGGGTAAGGAGTTAACAGATATCAACCTTTAATTTACCCCCCAAAGTTCCTAAAATCTCAGTGATAGAATGCTTCTAATCCTTGACTATGCTTTTTGGAGTAGTAAATTATAAAATGAATATTGTTCTGAGGATAAATATTTGTTTTCTTCCATAGATTGATTAAAGAGAACTTTATTAGAAATTTATGAGTCACAAAACTTATTTAATTTGTGCCTTGCATCTTGTAAGAGAAGAAAAAGGAGGGTAATCTGGGGCAAGATAGCAGGCCCTGTTGGCACAGCGGTGGGCATGGCCATGCCTGCCCAGAGAATGGAAGTGGGAAAGACTTGGAGCTTTGGCCCTCAGAAACTGGGAATGGAACCCAAATGGTCTGATGATGCTCGTGACAAGGAGATGAAGACACAGTAGAGCTTCTTGGAAAACTGTATGAGGCAGGAAAACAGCCTAGAGAAGGAAACATAGAGCAAACTAAGGCTGCAAGTACACGACCTCATGTCTATGGAAATATCTCAGGAGAAGTAGCCAAGGGTGGGAGTAGAGCAATGACTCTAGGGGGACCCAAAGTTGGTGATTGAGGCTGCAGTATACGGTCTGAAGAGGCAAAGATCTTGCACCACAAACTTTGTATACCCAGCTAACATGGAAACACGGCCAGGCATTCTCTCCTCTCTTTACTGTGTGAAAAGCTCTTGTGCTACTCCTTCATTTCCAGAGATCAACTGAAAATGTTACCAAGTAAAATGCATAAAGATGATTACAGGTGGCTAATATCCTGAATAAACTTAATTTATTCCGGCATTCAAAACTAGGTGATACCATAAGAGAGAAAATAAAGTGGGCAATGGACCGCCTCTCTGGGATTTAGTCTAGTACAATTTTTCATGATTATGAGGGTGGGGGTTGTCACAGGGTCCATCAAAATGTGTTGAAATAATGGACCTGAACCTTCCAAAGTACAATATATAATTGTACATGCATTTTGTCAATATTACTCAAGCATTAATGGAATTCCTGGTTTCTAGGTATGTTCATTAATTTAATAAATCCTAACTTAATAGAAATGACCCAATGGTGATTTTTCATTTTTACGTAGTTACCTGTAAAATTTAACATACCTACTCTTACGGGCTGCATTGTGTGATGGGGTGAGTATGTTTCGTGCATGAGGTGGACATGAAATTTGGGAGCCAGAGGGTGGACTGTTATGAGCTGAATGATCTCCCCTGAGAGGATATGTTGAACTTTTAACCCCAATACCTCAGAACATGACCCTGTTTGGAAATGGATCCCTGAAGATGTGATTAGTTCAATGAGGCCTGAGTGGATTGGGGTGGGTGCTATGTGGATCTGGGCAGTGTCCATATTGGGGAGGGAATTCGGACAGACACAGAGACAGGTGCAGCCACGTGAAGATGGAGAGGGCAGAGACTGGATGATGTATTCACATGCAGGGGTGCCAGGGCTGCCAGCAAATGCCAGAAGCAGGCAGGGAAGGACTGGACCCCGCTGGTCTCGGAGGGAGCGGTGCAGAGGGGCTGACACCTTCATTTCAGGCCTCTGAACTGTGAGACAACACATTTCTGTGGTTTTAAGGCATCCAGTGTTTCTGTTTTCTCATGGCCACCTTAGGAAATTAAACAAAATTAAAAGTTAATCTCTCTAACCTCTTCCTGAGTATTAAAAGGACTTCAGACTGCTGTAAACTAGTCATACTCCTTCCATCTTACATGTTAATTTTGTCCAGTATTTTAGCTCTAACTTGGTCTTTCAATTTTTCCTCCAAATTAAATAGACTTTTACTGTTTTGTGGAGACACGGAAGGTCCCCTGGCTCGATAGATTATACATAGGGCCCATTTCCCAAGATCTGGAAGCCTGAAGGCGGGCTCCAGAAAGGGAAAAGGCCAAAAGCCTTGCATGTCTGAAAGCGGACTGCAATTTAGATGAGGGAATAACCTCTGAGCTCCTGCTGGGCTCCTTCCGTGCTCATGTCTCCTGCCTCCTGCCCCTGCCCCTGCTGTTTCCTGTCTAGCCCCCAAAGAAATTGTCCCTTAAGACTAAAGATATGTAAATACACCTCATGGCTCTAGAAAAAATGCACCCTCCCTGAGAGACCTGAGGACAGTCACATAGGAGACTACCTTGTATGCTATAAAGACCTGTAGAAATAAGTAGAATAAAATTTTCTTTTTGCATGGACACTGAGGACGGAGTGTGTTCCCCGTTCTTTCACACTGTTCTATAGGCTGGTATATGCATGGATTTGTTTACATGCTTCCCAATTTATCTTTTCACAACTCCTTCTTGCCACTCAATTTCCTGGGGAAATAATTTTCCTTTTCCCTGAAGCATGTCATTTAGAAGTTCCTTCAGTGAGGTTCTATCAATAAACTCTCAGAATTTTATTATTGAAAAATGTTGTTTTGGTTTTCTTTTTCAGTGACATAGATTGCAGATTTTTGAAATGGTCTTAGACTTACAGAAAGTTGCAAGTATAGCAGGAGGAACTTTTTCCCATATCATTAGAGAGAAATTTGATGACCCCACATCCTCCCCACATTCTTTGGTGTGCATTTCCTGAAGACAAGGATGGGCTCCTCTGTCACCACAAGGCGCTGCGGCAGCCGGGAGGCCGGGCAGGTGCACCGCCGACATCTGAGCCTGAGACCCTGTGTCGGTTGTGCTCATGGGTCCCAAATATTCTTTGTTGCAAAAGGGCCCAGCTCAGGGTCTCAGGGCTCATTTATTTGTGCGTCTCGTCAGCCTCCCTCGGCCTGGAGCCTTTCTTCAGCCTTTCCTTGACCTTCATGATATTAAAGCTATGAAAATTGAAGGTCAGCTGTTTTGAAGAAAGTCCTCAGCTTGAGTTTGTTGAAAGTTTCCTTGTAGTTGGATTCTTGTTGCACACATTGACAGGAATCGCACAGATGTGATGTCCTGTTCTCCTTTCATTCTGGCAGGAGACAGAAAATTCCAATTTGTTCCATTTCTGATCATGTTCATTTTGTTCACTTGGTCACAGAGATGCCTTCTGGCTTTCATGAAAAATACTGTATTTTAAACTTCTGTAATTCATAAATATTTTGTGGGTAATTACTTAGAAATTCTTTAAATATCCCATTAATCATCCAGTTTATTTATATTGATAGGGACTGATAGTTTCCTACTTTGTTTAATAGGTTAACATATCTTATTATCATTATTGACTTTTGCTCTGTCTTATATTTGTATATTATTTACTTTTGCTCTGTCTTATATTTCTCCTTGAGCTGACTTCTGTGTCCTTTTGACACGTCCCCTTCATTCTCTGAGCATGGTTTTGCTTTCTGGCTCAGCAAGATACTACAGGCTCATCGTTTAATTTGTGTTCCAGCCTGAAATCTGCCTTTTTCCAAGGAGTCTTGGTTTCTTTTGTTGGGGAAGGGCATTTAGGAGTCAAGAGTTCAGGGGGCTCAAGGCTCACAGGGTTTCACTGCTTCCAGGCCTTTAGGAGAGACAGAGCTAGGGAATCTGTGGGCATAGAATGCATATAATGCAAAACGTGCACACGCACATGCAGACTTACATCTGCATTTACTTTTATACCTACGTCTATGTCTACTCATCTATACTGAAATCTGTGAATTCACACTGATAAGTCCAATTTCAATCTGGTACCATAGTGTTTATTCTAGTTTTCTCCCTTTCCATATTTGTCACTCCCTTCTCCAACACTGAGAAACCTGACTCCTCTTACCTCAATATATTTAATCATTTGATCGATTCCTTTGCCTGTAACCATCCTCACTGCTACCTCTGCCCTCCCTGCCCACCCTCCCACCCCCTTGGACCCCTTTATTTTTTCTTCTGACTCTGCACAGGACTGAGTTTTCCAGGGACCCTGTAGGAGAACACCTCACCTGGTTGGCTTGGAAGACGGGAGGAGTTGGCTCGTGGCTCAGGCAGGCCGAGCCTTCTCTCCAGCCCGTGGCCTCTGGGGTGGTGCAGGCTGTGCCGCCGTCAGATGCCCGTCTGTCTCCTGTGCCTGCTTGCACCGTCTCCCATGTCCAAATCCCCTCTCCTCCTAAGGACCCCTATCATCTTGGGTTAAGACCTACCCCACTCAGGCTCAGCTACATTAGTAGGGTTTCTGCAGACCCCATGCACAATGGGTCCACCCGCTCAGGACTCGTGGGAGGCGTGACCCATGATGCACCCTCACACCCTTCTCCCCGCCTCGGTGCCGACCTCCCTGCGTGGCCGCTGCTCCACCGGCTGCCTGGCTCCCATGCTGTGAGTGGTTATTCTGAGCAGGTGATGAGGAGTGGTCTGGGGGTTCCCTCAGTATGGGGGAGATAAGGCTTCTGGTTCGTGACACATGCCACTGCCACTCCCGTACAGCGAGAACGGTGATGTCCCCAGCACTCAGGGGCCACACCAAATTCTGGCAGGCCCCTGATGTGCACGGCTGGCAAGATTTCCACGCAAGGGAGGAAGTTACTCAAAACTTTAGAGAATTTCTTCACATTGTGACAGAGGTGCTCATTTGCCTCTGTCATAATAAATAAACACGTGAGCAAAAAGTAGCATGAAATGTTTACCCCAACTTCCAGATCTCTTGTGCTATACGAATAATGAGCAGAATTAAAATCAAGTCAAAGTTCACTCGGCCTTTTAGATTAGACTTGGACAAATCATCGGCCAGAGGCTGATGATCCAAAATCACTCCCCTGAACAGCTCTGTGTCCCTCAGCTTCTCTCGGCTTTTGAAGCAAATATGCTAAAAGAGTATGTTATAGTTTTGATAATTCTCGTATTGGATATCACTCATCAGTTATCCCCACCTCTGTTGGAAACATTTCTTGATATATCCATCTGGAATAAGATGTAAACAAAGCACTTAGTAAAATTAGTTCATCATCTGAGTGTTTGTAGAAAACTTGAAATCGCTTTTATTTAACTGAAACATTATTATTTTTAGCTTGCAGGGAAGATGCTTTTTAACTTGTGGTCTTTATGTAAACTTGAGTGAAGAGTAGAAAAAGAAAATAGAATTGTGGGGGGTTATTCAATCTTTGCTACTGGACTTTTGGACCAAAAGTCTTTGTTTTTTTCTTTTTTTCCTGTTTCAAGACTGTGTTGCTTTTATTTTCTAGAGGGAAGAAGTTTTTTTGTTTTTTATTCTCATCAGATGTTATTTTTCTTACCCAAAAGAGGTCCCAGGTGATGACATTCTCCTCTGAACTCTTACAGAAGATATTGGCATGCAAGCCACTTACTCAACACTTTCAACACACACCTGCCCGTGCACACACCTGCCCGCACACACAGATACATACACAGCCACACACACACATGGTCACAAATACACACAGCCACAGTCGAGCACACACACATGGTCACACATACGGACACACATGGTCATGCACACAGACACACACATGGCCACTCACACAGACACACACGGTCATGCACACAGACACACACATGGCCACTTGCACACACACACACAAGTCATATACACAGATACACTCACGGCCACTCACACAGACACACACATGGTCATGCACACAGACACACAGTCGAGCACACACACATGGTCACACACACGGACACACATGGTCATGTACACAGACACACACACAGTCATATACACAGACACACACAGTTGCACACAGAAACACATGGTCGCGCATACACACACAAGGTCACACACAGAGTCACAACTTGAATATGTTTTATCTCTTTGAAGAAGCTGACACTTTTAAAAATTTTATTCATATTTCTCTATTTTATTTACTACAATATTTAGTGTGTGTTTATAGAGCATAGCTACTAGTTTAGTTATAATAGTCTCTACTTTGTCTATTCTATGGTCCAATTAATTGTATTTTTAAAACATCTCTTTATAAAACACACAAAAAAATCAAACAAAAACAAATGAATGAGCACATTAGGTTTAATTTTCACAAGTTAGAATCCCATTTCCTTATGGAAAAGATTATATGCTTTCTGGATTTGGAGATCATAACTATTTGAATTTCCCGTGCGATGATCCGCTTGGCATCTTACAGGTAGAGAACCCAATAGATGGTTTTGATGGCACAGGAGAAATAGAAGAGCCCCAGAGGAATAAGTGGACTCAGAAGGTCCAGGAGTCCATTCACCAGGCATCTTTGTTCACCAAATTGCTTTGTAGTTCTGATGAAGCAGGGCAGCTCTCTGTGCCAACCCCCACATCTTGAGAGTGACGTGGCATTAGGAGTACATTCGGAGCACTGGGGAGAATGAAGACCTAACTCTAAATGGGAAGAAACTAGGCCTTTCACTATTGCACCCCGGAGCCTGGCTTCTGCTGAAAGAATTGATGAATTCATGCATGCATTGCAAACAGAGATGAGAACGTAGGACAGGTCACCAAATACTGAGGGCAATATCCGGCTGTCTCAGGATTCCCAGTTTCTCTTTCGCCCAGAAGTGCAGCTGAGATTTTTAGTTTGTAGTTTGTCCTGCTTTCCATTGAAGGAGTTATTATAGGCAATAATTCAATGTCGAATATCGAGAAGCCACAGAAAGTCATGGATGTGAACCCCTACCTGGAAACCAAATGTATACTTATTTTTGGAGTATTCATTCTTAGTCTACACTCACTACTCCTCTGTCTAAAACTAAAAATCTGAGGGATTGATGGGAAATTACTTTTCTGTTGGTGGCCACATGTTAGTCATTTGAGATTTCACCTGTGGCATGTGGTGGGCACTGAAGAAGCCCATTAGAGACAGGTGCACAGATACACAGTTGTCGTTTCAGCCATGGAATTTCTTAAATAGGTAATTCTTTATTAAAGTATTAATGGTATGATGAAAAGAACCATTTGCTAGCATATATATATGTATGTGTGTGTGTGTGTGTGTGTGTGTGTATATATATATATATATATATATATATATGTATATATATATATATATATATATATATATATATATATATATATGTATATATATATATATTTATATAATGGATATAATCCTCTGGACTGGAAGTGGAAATTCAACAGCTAGATATTGGACTCTAGCCATACATTTCTGCATCCCCAATACCCAGCTCTGTCTTGGACTAATTATTATTGTAATGTAGAGCTTATACAAACACACCATTAGCTAGAGCCCCCTAGTTCATATCTTAGAGAGATCCTTTCATTTGACAATGTGTGAGGACAAGAAAATAATTTGGTGAGAATGAGCCATGCTCAGGAAGAAAATCTACTTTCTATCGTTATCTACAGTTGTCCTCAGCATGTACAAGAGGCTGTAGGTTATACTCATGGCACTGATGTATGACTTGCCTGTCCCTTCCTCACAAGTAATCATGGCACCCCATAGCCTTGTGTGTGATGTCTCCTGTCCTTCCTTGGCTCTAGTTCCCTTCTAGTGGTGTTGAGGGCCCACCACCTCTCTTCTGTGTGGGGTACCCTCTTCCTGTGTGGGGAAGAGACTCCTATTTTTTAATTGGTCCTTTATTACTAAATGGAGATATTTCCAATCTCTGTTGGCCATACATAAAGCTTTGCTTTAAACACTGAGCTTTTTTCCATTGATTTCCTGAGATCACTTCTGTCCTCTAAAGACTTGTATAAGCCATGCCTCACTAAATGCTTAGCTCTACTTTCTCAGGCTGGTTCTATTCTCTCTTCCAGCTTTCTATCCTCCACTCTGAAATGTTTTCTTCCACTCACTGGGCACAAATTTTAAAATAGTCAAGCTGGAAACACTTCTTATAAAATCCAGAATATTTCCTATAAAATGCATGCTGGAATGACTCTAGCTGTAGCAACTTAAAAATGATTTCGTTATTTTTAATCCACCTTGATATCAGCTACATTGATCTGCTAAGAATATTCATTATTTGACTGGATGGTTGTAGCATAAATGCCTATATCAAAATCCAAGTTCAAGAGGCAAAGGCAATAGTTTTGCAAATATCCATTTAATTAGGAATTATGTAGAATAGTGGATTTCTAAACGTATTTATGAGTCCTTGCTGCAAGCCCAAGGAATGCCTCAGGGGCCGTCTGATTAATTCAGGGTAAGGCAAAGTTGGCAGGCTCAAGTTTCCCTTCAGGTAGAGCTCCTCTGAGTTTACGTGCCCCGTATGCTGGAGTTAGGCATGGTATTTCATTTGTAAAATGGGTTACATTGTTTAAAAAACACTTTAAATTACTGTGCCACATCATTGAATAAGGTAAAACATATTATTCAAGCAAAAACTGAATTCATTATCTATATACACTTAGCTAGAAGGCAGTTTTCATCTTTCCTGATGTAGAATATTTTTTATCATGTAAATCCATTCTACTATAATGGAAAAACTGCCCAGAGAATCAAATGAATTATAATTTACTTAGCTTCTTATCAGGGTTATAGAGTAAGTATGTTCAGTAATAATTCCAAATAGGTGGGAATAATGAGTGTGTGTGTGTATATATGTGTATATATATATATATGCACACACGTACATGAACACAGACCTATGTTTATATATGTATGTGTATCTGACTTCAGAAATAAGAGGGCATTTATAACTGTGAGTGGGAGTTGAAGCCATGCAGACCGAGAAAAGTGTGTGTGTGTGTACGCACGTGTGCATGTACATATGTGTGGGTTTGTGTCTGGGTGTGGGAACTGGAGAAGGGTCCCTGAGTCAAAGCCCCGGCACCTTTGGAACACCCAGGCCCCTGCACACTCTGAGCTGGAGAAATGACCTGTTCTTCCCTATTAAGAACCAGACTCTTCCCTGGCTTGAGGACAATGCAGCTACTCCCCGCCCAGTAACGTGTGTGCCCCCCTCAGTATCTGCCCCACCTCCCCTCTTGGCCCCCGGGTCTGACATTAGGGTTATAGATCACCCCACTGGGAATGTGCTGGGCCTCGTAAGGAAGGACAGGAAGGTGCAAGAACCTCCAAGAGAGCACGAGACCTCGCCAGACTGTACAGACGTGACCCGGGGAAGATGGATTCCCAGGGTGTTTGATCAAGTGCAGGAAACGTGATGGGGCCAGTACCCTGTGACAGACTGTGGTGGGGGTTGAAGGCGAGACCATCTCGGCCCACCCAGGACCACTCAGACGGGCCACAGACACTCGAGGGTCCCTGAGGGCCAAGTGTTTGTTGGCTCTGCTCACAATTTAACTTCTCCCTTTCCAAATCCTTCCTCCCTCCAATCCTCTCTGGTCTCCAAGTGTGCAATGTCCTACATGCTACCTCTTCCTCGGCGTCTGCTTCCTGAGAGCCTCCCTGCATTAAAACCCAAAGCCCATAGGCAGTTACAAAACTGGTTTAGGATGGTGAACTCTATAAACTCCCCACAGAGGAGGAACTCCCCCTCCTAAATTGAACCCTTACAGCAAAACGGAAAGATACATGAGAAAGCCAGAGGAACCAGAGAACAGGGGCAGTCTGGAAGACATTCCAGAGAAAGTCAATCTTAAATGTTGGAAGAGTTCAGGAGGAACGGAATCTACAGAATAAGCAAAGAACATGATGAAATTAGATTCAACAAAACAAAAAAAGGAACAAATCCTAAACATTTGTAACTAGTTAAGTGCACACCCACACTCAGATATTAGTAGTTGGAATGTTCTTTGGCTTCTCCAGGAAGGAGAGCCGAGGAGCCCTTCACCTCATCAGCTCGTACAGTCCCACCATCGTCCTCCATTCTCTGATGGTGAAGATGCCACAAGTTACCATTTGGGCTGCAAGTCTCGGGGAAAGAAGACAGGGCCACCCCTGACAACTGAAGGGGGCTTGGGTGTCTTAGTTTGCCAGGGCTCCTATAACTGGTTCCAGCCATGGTTTGGCATCAGCATCTCACCATCTTGGAGGCTAGAAGCCCAAAATCAAGGTACTGGCAAACCTTTCCACAAACAAATGCATCCTCTACTTGAAACGAATCTTGCCCAAATTGGGGATGATGAAATGTTCTTGAATTAGATTATGATAATAATCCATACATAAAATTCTTACAAAATAAACTATAACACTTTGAATGGTTTGCTTCAAACGTGAACTTTATGGGATGTAAATTATTTCTCAATAAAACTATTTCAAAAGGGGTATGTTCAAAATTCACCTTTTTGCACCATAAAATCAAGGCTGCTATATACAGGGAAATTTCTTCATAGGATATTGAGAGAATTTCTTATAATAAAATAGAAATGTTAACTTTATTTATATATTTTATTTCTTCATATATCATGCACTTGTAAAAGCAAGCCTGAAAACAATTCTTTGCATATTTTATTGGATGGTAAGTCGAATTTTCTTGTCGATTTCAGAAAGTTTCTTAAATACTTTGCACATTGAATTACTACTCTATAAATATACAAAATAAAGTATATTTATTTTCTGACACACCAAAGCAATTTTTCCCTTTATCTAATAAAACACTTTTCCAAGGGTCTCTTTGCTTTTTCTTCTTTTCCAAACTAATGAGTTTCTCAAATTGACTAATTAGTTCTGTTCATTTAACACACTTTCAGCATCTTCATAAAAATAAAACAAAACAGAACGAAACAAAACATAAATCCTATGTTGTGGCTTATTGGAAACTCTTTTCAGGTGTAACCACTCTAGTGTGTTCTATTACAAAATGGAAAAATTGTGCTGGTCACCCCAAATTCTGAAATATCTCAAGTTCCCATTAGCATTTTTTTTATAAGCACAAAGAGTTTGAGAGAGAAATATTTTATACTTTATTATTAAAAAAAAAAAAACTCATAGCTTGACAATATCAGTATCCTTGATGGAAATGGAGGTTTGTAATCATTAAAGTTACTCCTGATCTCCAGAAATGAGAGGAAGATGGCAGCCTTCAGGCCGCGGGGCTGCTGGTGAGCAGAAACCCCAAATCCGAGCTCTCAAGAACCGCCTGCCGGAAGTGCACATGCTCCAGGTGAACTCTGAAACAGCCACTGAGAAATTGATATTTTCACATGCTTTAAAGGAAGATCACGGAAAACCATAAGTCTCTTTCCTTAGACATGTGATTATATTTATTCATATTTGTAAAATATAATATGTGTATATATATTCTTGATGTGCTAATGGTTATATCCAAACACTAGGCTTGTATCCACAGTTTGAGCAATTAATTGTGAAAGTGCTTATAAAATAATTAAACTAACTTGACCAATTCTATCTCCTTCTAAGCACCCTTAGAATATTTTCCAGTGTACTTTCACATTCTTAGGGCCCTTTCTTTGAGAATAACAATTACAAGATCATCAATTACATAAAATTTCAGTTATTTCATCAAGCTCATAAAATGTTATAGTTCTAAATTAATTTAATTATTTTTAGTTAGGAGATGCTTAATGTTGTTTAAAATATGTTATTTAATTTATTGTATTGATTTCTGAAATTATAAAGACACAGTGTACTAATTGCATCTCATGGCCTGGCCCGGCTTATAGTCTTTTCCCACGTGGAAAGCAATCATTTGATCTGCCAGCTCTAAGTCAGGCAAATGCACCCTTTACTTAATTGTTTGTGCTATCATAGATATGTCCTCTTGGGCATGAAATACCCTGCGCTTTTATACATGGTTTCTAATTGTTGCCTGTACTTTTATCCAAACTTCTATGGAAAATAATTAATTGTAAATGTGAAATTTTCATACTTGAACACATTTGCACAAATATTCCGCTGAGCCGCTTAAACAAAGGAGCCTGTTGACACTAATCTGAGTTCTGGTGCAGAGTGGCTGCCTGGTATTTCATGTATCTGTTTGCTTATGATTTTTAGAAGCTACTTTATCATCTTTGGATGAATCAAAGGTAAAGTCATCTAAATGTATCACAGTGTACTTTTAGATTTTGAACACATTAAAAATGTTATTGATTAATGATGTTTTAGTTTATCTTAGGTATAAAATCAGGTCCTCAAAAATGAAAAAATACATTAGTCAATGAAAAAATATATTTCTCTGTAACATTTTTTTTTTTCCTTTTACTGAAGTGATCCAGATACTTAGATTCACTAGATCACTGACGATGCAGCTGAATAGAGGGAGCTGATTTAGTTCATCAAGGTGGGTCTCCATGTTATACAAATGTTAAGATAATAAAGGGCCAAAAGCAGTTATTCACAAACACAACAGAAATACATAATATTACTCAAAAAGAGAGTTTGATCAATCTTGTTTGGGGGAGGTTGGAAGAGGAAAAGTATAATAATTCAGTAATATAGCAGGAAGAATGCTTTAATATATTTTATTAGAGACTAAATAATGAGGGGAGTGGTTTGATTACTGAGCAGGTAAAGTTTGCTTTGTAACAGACAGAGCTTGTGCAGGAGAATGCCAACAGTGCTTTTCTAGGTCACTGTTAAATATATATATATACACATACACACACACATATATATATTTATAATTTTTGGATGTGGCATAGATCTGTAACTACTATAAACATAAAAGTGAAAATTAAATAAGATCTCTTTCAATGATGTATAATTTACATTCCAATTGCTGGATGTAACCCCTATTGCATTTTTCCTCAAATAGACCCCTGCCTTTGAAAGCATCTGATGGGCTTGTTATAAATCCCATAGACAGGTTGGTAACTCCAGATCCAGGAGTGGGGATAACAGGCTCAGCAAATACTGTTATGCACACCAAAGTCTGAGGACTGTTGTTCAATTGGCTCTTATCAAGCAATCAGCCGATGGGATTTTCCACCTAGTCTTACTCCAGGCACCTTCACACACCAATGCTGAGTCAGCAGAAGAGTTAACCCTTAATTGGGACTGTGGGACTCATTATGCCCCAAAATACACTTAAGATACGCAAAATGGAAGGGTGACCTTGGTAGTGAGAATGAGCTCTAAAGGAGGACTGTGAGAAAGGTGTGCAGATGAGTCAGCCCTAAGAACCCAAGTTAAAGGACACTGGGAAGGCGAAGATTCAAGCTAAAGATAGAGGAAAAGTCATTTCCAAACACCCACCCACCTGGGGAGGCCTTATGAATTGGCAGTTATGATTTAAAATTGAAGCTCTGATTTATGCATTCTTTTGGACTTTTGTATGTGTGTTTGACAGCACCATGAAAGATGCTTAAAATAATTCTTCCTATTCTCTATAATGGCATAGACCTGGGTTGTGTGCACTTGTGTGTGTATAGCTATACCAATACCTGTATTTATCTGTATATCTATATTCATAGTTATATTTATATAAAACACAAATATATGCATAAGTATATATAAACACATATATATACTTATACATATGGATGGATACATACATTAGATACAAACATATATAATCTAGGGTTAACAAACAATATCAACTTGGGCCAAATGTATTTATGCATTATTAAAAGCAAGTATATTTGCAGAGGAATACCTATTGACACACTATATTGTTATGTGATAAAAGCAAGTTCCAAAACAAGTACAATAAATTATCCAAATTAAAAAATTCATTGAAAAAAAGACATTAGGCTACACATTGAAGTATTAACAATGATTATCTTTGGTTAATGGGTTGGTGTGATTTTTACTTTCCTCTTTTTGCTTTCATTACAGTTTCCAAATTTTACATGTTGATTTTTAAAATATTTTGATTATTTTTAATAGAATGATGAATACACATCAGTAATACACAAGAAGATCAGTTTAAATGGATTTACCTGTGTTTCTTGCAAAGAACAGTTGTGCACATTAATGCTATTTCTTGATATTTTTATAAAAGGAATAATTTTGAAATGGAGGGAATTTGAGTCAAAAAACAACAGGCAATTGTAACAACATAAATATTCTCTAATCAGCACCAATTCTCTCAATATTTCTTTATGTATTAATACAGTTTCATCTGATTATTCAGGCAATTTCAATTCATGGCCTCGTTGTACTGGTGACTCAATCCTATACATAGAAAAGAAACAATTAGTTTGCCTTACCAACAACATAATTCTGTTTATGTCATCTTCTTCAGCAAAGTTCTAACCTCACCTGTCATTATGGGATGATTGTTGTCAGACATACAACCTAATTTTGATCTTTGCCCTTCAGTAGACACCTGCAATGCTTGAACTTTGAAATGCTTGAATTTTGAAATGCTTACTCTTAATGTTCTTTCACCACACACAGCCTCAAGTCGCTAAACTGTCGCTTTTTAAAAAGTCCCCAGGAACAGCTATGGCCTTCTGCTGCTGCTGTCTTCACTGTTGCTTTAAATAAGGCTCTGGAACTGCCTTTGTTGGTTCCAGCATTATACAATTCCCCTTGAAATGCACACACGCTCGTATGCAGACTTCCTTCCTGAAAAGCTGCTGAGTGGTCAGTTCCTAACTTCTCAGTAACCCACCACGACCACCACCACCAGACCCAGAGATACCAAATTCCCTGCTACTTAAAAGCCATCATTTTAAGCATTTTTTGTGGCTCTTTCTTACCTTCTTGCTGAAACATAGTCATCTCTTTTACACAGCAGCATACAATGTCAGCACACAATATGTTTTCTGAATTCTGCAGACATTGTCTGCTTGGATTAGTTTATCCATTATGCTGATTTAGAAAGGACCTCTTGGCCATACTTTTAATAAATCCTGAAAGCAGTAACTCTAGTAGATAAGCAGGGGCTGTAGTTTTCAAAAGTTATTATTTTTTTTTTAATTAACACTAAGGATAAAAGATACTGCAGACTACCTACCCCAGATGTTTCATCCTAAAAGGGGAAATGAATTAGTGACAATAATGACTTCTCAGTTTATAAATTGGTAAGTTTAAGGAAAGGAAGGTTGAGATGATGTCTGTATCTGCTTTAGCAGTTGGAGAATCAGTTGCATTTGAACTGTACAATTAGATATATTGTTACTTCATGAGTCAAATATTTTTGTTATGAATCCAAATACTGTTGACGCAGATGTACAGCCTTATGCATTACTCAGTTAACTAAGCAGCATGTGCTAAGCTAAATTGATAATGGTGAAATGAAAGAAATGATCATTTTTATGTAAAAAGCAAGAATAACAGCAATTGAAAATTCCTTGGCCGTTTTAAGACAATAGTGGCAAAAAAACTGATTTTTATAGCGTATCCTCCTGAAAAACTGTGGTGACTGCAACTTCATGAGTGCAGACCATCGTGGGAGTGTGGCAATATTTCCAACATTGGCTTAGCAACCAAATTTCTTAGAAAGGTACTTAACAAGAGGTTTCAGCAAATTCTAGTGAAGTGGCAATTTCAAATATAATTAGATATTCTGAACCCTTAATATTTTAGTACTTCACAAATATGAAGACTTTATTAAATATATAATTGAAAGTGTTTACAGTGATGCATCATTTGTCCATAAAAACAGAAGGAGAATGGCATTTTGCAATGGGGAGCCCAGGTGGTCCATGAGTGTACTTCAGATGGTGTTTGAAGCTTACTAACTGCTCTAAGGACTGCAGGGGATGACCTTCCAGCTCACGTGGGTAATTTACAGAAGCCCATTCTGACATGCGCTGCCTCCTCTGCAAAATTGGACAAAAACAGGGTAACTGGATTCTTAAACCCAGGAAAGAGATGGATTTCATTCCTTCAATCCACAAATGTTGATTGAATGTCTGAAGTGCTGAGCAGGGTGCTGGCTGCTGGGACTCCATGGGGAGCAGAGGAGGTGGGCTGTCACTTCTGCTCCTTCCACAATCAGGAGGGTGGGAGCCTCCGACGAACAATCACTCGAATAAACACTCACCGTTGAGCTGGGAAACAGGCCAGGGAGGAAACACAGGAAGTTGTGGAAGGTGTCCCTAAGGGGGAGACCCCTGAGCAGAAAGTAAATACAGTTATTAGTTAACAAGGAGGCTGGTCTGGAGGAGCAGGTGTGTCGGAATCTCTCAAGAAGAGACGGAGATGCCCGTGGAGGAATAAACAAGAGTGCCAAGAGCGCGGGTAGATCCGGGCGCAGCCGGAGACATGGCGGGGGGCAGCCTGTGCAAAAACCTGCAGGACCTGCTAAGGATTTTTAGCTTCATTCTCTGTGTAACATGCAACCAGCGAAAGGTGCAAAGCAAAGACCCAACACAACTAGATTTGCATTGAAAAAGCACTGTTCAGGGTGAAGTGCCACAGAAGCTTGTGAGGCAGGCAAGAGTTGGTGGAAAAGCCTGGAGAGGGCTGGGCAGCCACCCGGGGGAGGTGAGCAGCGGCGGAAGCTCACGAAGTAAAAGGACTTAGCGGCTGCATTCCATCAGAGAGGCGGAGGCGTGTGAAGGACCAAAAATGCTGGATGTGAGACCAGAGGCCCATCTCCCTGACCCGCCCCTTCTCCACTCCCCCGGTAGGAGGTGATCAGGATGTTCAGGGGAAATGCATGAAAACAAAGTGCTAATAACCCCTCTTGCACGGGAACTTGCCTGCAGCTGGGCCCCCACTTTCAGCCCTCTGGTTTTTTTTTTTTTTTTCTTTTTAATGCATTTTTTTGTTGTTGTGAACTTTGACATATGTACATAACAGTGTTAACCTTCAAAGTACAATTTAAACCGAGAGAAAATTTCAAAGAATGTTATGGGTTCCACAATTTCAGTTATCTCTATTATTGTAAAATATACATATACATATATATATATATATATATATATATATATATATATATATATATATAGAAAGGTGTTAACTTTCAAAATACAGCTCAACAAGCAGTTATATAGGTAATTTCAAAAAGGTTGTGGGTTACAGTTCCAAAGTTTCAGTTTTTTCTTTATTGTGAGATATAGGATATGTACAGAAAGGTGATAACTTTCAAAGCTCAATTCAATGAATAGCTCTAAAGCAAATTTCAAAGAATGTTATAGGCTACAGTTCCACCATTTCAGTTATTTCCTTCTAGCTCTTCTAATACCCTAGCATTGTATATATATATATATATATATATATATATATATATATATATATATATATATATAATATTTGTGTGTATATACATATAAAGTTTCACCATTCTTAATCCTTTATTAAATCCTATCTCATCTGTTCCTACCCCTTCCTCTCATTTGGTCACTGTCTCGATCTTCAGGGGGTCTAGGCAGTGACCACCCCAACCTGTTCATATTGAAAGGGGGTGTCAACACTGTGGGGAAGGGGGCTGCATCTGTTTGTTGTTCTTAAAGAGGCCACTCCCTCTGGCTTCTGGACTTGTCTGGCATAAGAACACTGTTGGATTTAACTTTCTGAGAGAGAAAACTTCGAATCTTTTATAGAATCTCAGGTAGGGACCTAGGTATTTTGGGACTACTGATGGTTAGGGCTTGGCTTACTGTGGCCATTTGGGATGTCTAGCTGGGGCTCACATAAGAATGACCTCCAGGACAGCCTCTTGACTCTATTTGAGATCTCTCAGCCACTGCGACCTTATTTTGTTACCTTTCTTTTCCCCTTTTAGTCAAGTAGGCATTTTCAATCCCTTGATGCGAGGGCCAGGCTCATTTCTGGGAGTCACATCCCACATTGCCAGGGAGATTCGTTCCACTGGGAGTCATGTCCCACGTAGGAGGCAGGTTAATGAATTTATTTACCCAGTTGGTCTTAGAGAGAGAAAGGCCACATCTGAGCAACAAAAGAGGTTCTTCTGGAGGTGCCTCTTAGGCATAATTATAGGAAGGCTCAGCCTCCCATTTACAGCCCTAAGTTTCACAAGTGCAAGCTTCAAATTGAAGGCCTGACTTATTAAGTAGGGGGTTCCTAATTTCACATAACATATATTCTGTCCCAAGATAAACAGTTTATTCTAACTGGTGGTGTAAGATGTGCAAATAGCTGCTCTATGTCAAGCCCAGACCCACCCTTCATTGCCTGTCTGTCTCCTACATCTCACAATTTCCTCTCCCCTGAAGAAGGTTTCACCAGAGGAAGATGCTTGTATCTTATTATCTTATGTCCTCCTAAGATCCAGTAAAAGATATATCTAATTACTCCTGATTGAACTACTCTAAATCAGTTAGGGAGAAAAACTGAATAAATCAGAACATTATTTGGATTAAACCATATTGAAAGTACAAAGTTATTCTTGATTCATGATACACTTGGAGCCAAAGCATACTTCCTTAAAGATAAACATTAATATAACTTGGCTCTTATTTTGTCAGAGGAAGGGAAAAAAAAAAACAAAACAAAGTAATAGTGATATTCTAGAACATTTCCATAAATAGGCTAATATTTGCTCTGCCTTTTTAATCCAAATTTTGAAGTCTATATAAAGACAAATGGAAATACACAACAATTTTCATACACAAGTAATTTGGTATATTTCGAATGTAGCCCAGTAAATTCTTCCCTTTTGTGGGGCCTGCAAGTTTCATGTGCTTCCCCGAATTACTTACTCATTCAGTCATTAACTCAACAAGCATCTATGGAGCTCCCATTACTTGTTAGAAACATCCAGTGAATAACTTGTTCATACTGCAGCATTTAGCGAATTTGTTCAATAAAGTATCTGAGTCTTGGCTCTATTTCAGTTATTATGCACAGTAATGGCAATATGACCGTATATTAAAGTTGGCTCCTGCCATTAAGAATCAGTCTGCTAACCAGTATCTTAATTTATTACTTTATCCAAATGCCCCGGACAAATTGGAGGTAAATATTTTAAAAAGCTATTCACTTCTCATGCCAAACAGAGCCTCCCAAAAAAAGCAATGGATCTCAAGCTTAACTAACAGATACTGGTAACATCCAGGAGTCATTAAAGATCCAAAATCATGAAATTGGATCTTGAAAAAGTCTAGGAAAAAAGAATGGGGACACAGGACATCTGTGTGTGCGTGTGCACATGTGTTTGCCCTAATCCCTTTGACACTTAGCTGCTGTTAAAATGATGACACCTGACTTTTCAGGTCTCTATCTCCAGTGGTGGAAGCAACATTGACCCTTGCTTTAGAAACTTCCTCTAAGATTTTGGGGGTGCAAATTCAGCAAAGTAGAATATAAAATAAGAGTCAAGATGAATAACCAATTCAAAGTGACCTCCTGGAGTGGATAAAGCTAACAAGCTAAGAAATTCGTGCCAAACTTAAAAAGTCAGTATAGTGACGAAAAACTTGACAGATGTCCACAAGTACCAGAGTTTCCTATATTTTTATACCCCAATTGCTTTACCTGTTTATATTATGTATATGACAGGTTGAATTATTTGAGTTTGAGACACTTATAAAGTCTGAATTGAATAAGCAGAACTTGGGAAATTGAAATTCATAATCTTAAAGAGTGAAATAATGTCTCTGAAAAGAGGAAGCAAAATTAAGACCATCAGCCAACAAAGTTGGGATGTTGGGAGGGTTTAATTAAACAGTAATTTTTAAAGAATGATTTTCAATTATAATATGAAAACAGATTTTATGTAAGGAAAATGATCAGTTTAAAAATTAATGTTTTTAAACGCAGTGTGTGCTTCAAGTCTGGATATATGGATAACACAATTTCACTGTAAAACAGATTCAAGGTATCCTTGCCAACCGTCAGCATGTTCACCTAAGTTTCTTGTCAAAAACCTGTACTCATGTTGCTGTCAGGCTGGAAATCACTGATGTGCTTGTCGCAGTTTCCTGTCTAACCTTGTAATTCCAAAGAGCAGACCCTCCCCTTCTGACCTTTTCCTCAAAATACAAGTTTATATCTTGTTGCAAATGGGTTTCAGGAACTTTAAAAGTATTTATAAATTTCCACCCAGTAATTTCATTTGTGGAAATTTATTCTAAGAAAATGAAACAAAATCCAATTGCAAAAAAAAAAAAAAAGGTTTTATATTTACTGCAGTATTATTTATTACAGAAAAAGTAAGTAGAAATAAGACAAAATATTAACAACATTTGGGCATTATGAATAATTTATATTGCTACCCATGTAATGTTATTTTGCTTGTCTTGATTTTTTAACTAGGATAACATGGCCTGAAGGAGAGGCAGGAAAGAAGAGAGGCAGAACAGAATCTTTCTTATGAGCAAAAAAGTTCAATATCGTAATGGTGCTCATTTTTGACAAGCAATCCTTAGGTTTAATGTGCTTTCAAACAAACAACACAAAAAAAGAATTTTGAAACTACTTAAGAGTAATATGGAAAAAATAAATATATGAGCAAAGTAAAAAAAAATCTGGAAAAAGGAACCTATGAAACAGACAACAGTGCTGTAGCATTGGATTGTGGGTAAGAGCAGGGGATCCTGCCTGGGCTGAATCAAACCCTGTCATTTTCCAGCTATGTCACTCCCCAGAAGTTACTTAAGATTCCTGTGCTTTAGTTCCTTCACCTGGAAAATGAGGCAAATAATCCCTCAGCCTTCATTTTATGATTAACTGTATTATTTGAAAAGCACGTAGAATAGTGTCTTGGCATACAGTAAAATATAAATTGTTGATTTAAAGGCAAACAAATATAGAAACTAAGCAAAAATAAAGTACCGGTAGTGTTGGACTGAATCTATCAATGGAAAATGATAACAAACCTACTATGAGGAAATTGACATTTCAATGCAGTCAAATTTAGAAAAAGGCCAACAATAACTGTTTTTCTATATAACCTCTCTTGGATTAATATCATGCCTTTAAAGCTTTCCTTATTACAAAATTATAAAAGTATTCAAATATGCTCTCTTCAAGGATGACTATATTTTCATGAACTTAAATACAAACACAATTAGATAACTTGAATACCATAATTGTAAAATTACTTATGTGCCATGGGAGAAAGTCTTTCAACCTTAATCACATATGTTCAATTTGGAGCAGAAATGTGACTGTTCTAATACAGCTTCAAAAGCTTGTTCATTCTCTCAGAGAATTATTAAATTAAAGAGAAGGGAGACAATTAAGCCTCCCTGGCTGTGAAGCTGCTTTTAAGTATTAACAGAGAATAAAAATCCCGTGGAAAAAACATTTGCAGTCACTCTGGAAGTTTCATTGCACTGCATGAGTTGCCAAACTGTATGGTAACATTACTCAGATTCAGTTTCATGGAGCACTTTACTAAGAACTCGTTACCTCTGACATTGTTTTGCATCCTATTGAAATTTCAGATATAATAGGGATCCCACTGAGGCTCTTATAAAAGGAGAGAAATAGAAGGTTGCAAACATAATAATTTCAATGGAGCCTGGTAATGAACCTGCAGACCCACTACTGCCAGAATTTATTCTGTGCATGAAACATAAGGTAATAGTCGATTCATTAAATTTAACTATGTGAGATCGACAAGTTCCACTTCCACTATGAAATAAAAAGTACTCATTTTGTTCCTGCCTCCCCCATTTATATTTATCTGCTTGCAGATCACATTCGAATCTGTATCTTCCTTCTGACCCTGCCCCTTTTTTAAAATCCTTTTTCATTTATTCACCTCCTACAGGATGTATGAGTTGTCTATTTTCTTTCATGTTAGACTGTGAAATTATGGAGTAAATTAGCTGGGCTTTGCTGATGTTGATATTCAATAGTATAATTAGTAAAGTGTGCTGCATGGAGTAGAACGTGGATGGGATGCCTGTTTTTCTGGTTTGCTAATGCTGCCATTTTGCAAAATACCAGAAATGGATTGGCTTTTATAAAGGGGGATTATTAGGTTACAAAGTTACAGTCTTAAAGCCATAAAGTGTCCAAAGTAAGGCATCAACAACAGGGTGCCTTCACTGGAGGATGGCCAACGGTGTCCAGAAAACCTCTGTTAGCTCAGAAGGCATATGGCTGGCATCTGCTTGCTTCCAGGTTGCGTTTCAAAATGACATTCTCCAAAATGTCAGTGTCAGCTTCCACCAACCATCTTCAAAATGTCTGCATCAGCTGCAGCTCTGAGGTCCTTCTGTTTATGAGCCCCTTTAGAAGACTCTAGTGAACTAATCAAGACCCTGAATGGGTGGGGCCACACCCCCATGGAAACATTCAATCAGAGGTCACACCCTAACCAAAGGTGTCACTCACAGCTGGGTGGGTCACATCTCCATGGAAACAACCTGATCTCAATATCCCACAAGATTGAATTAAAAGATCATGGCTTATTCTTGGGGGACATAATATATCCAAACTGACACACCTGTGAATGGATGTGCCCAGAGTGAATGAAGCATGCCCCGTGATCCAACATCATTAGTAACTAGCAGACTTCCGTTTAAACAATTATTGTGTTTCAAACATCAAATAAAAAACAATTTAATCTTATGTATAAGGCAAAATTTCTGTCAATTTAGAATAAATAAAATTATATTAATACATCATTTTGAAGAAGGCAATCCTTGCATGCAATGTTTCATTCTAAAAAGAGTAGGTATAAAAGGAAACATCCTTTTGGACTCAGATAGTCGGTATGGATTCTGAGGAAGAAGTAAAATATAACTATCTCAAGGTACTACCCTAACAAATGAAATCTTCCAAATGCTCATTTATTCAAAGAATTTGCTTGCGTTAACAGAGGTTACTATTTCCCATTGGAAAGTCATATATGTAAAGATACTTCTTGAAAAAAATGTATCTTTGCTTCTTTGAGTTCAATTGCATCTTGATGTTTGCTTATTTTCTTGTATTCTTCACAAGGATTTGCAATTTTAATTACGAAACTAGGGCGGGGTGAAATTAAATGCCTGATTTCAATGTAATAGTTGCGGTGCCCGCGAGTTAAATTCGAGACAGCCAAATAGAATTTGAAAGAGCCTTTATTAGCTGGCCGGCGACTGTTTACTGTCCCTCCGCACAGGGAATCCAGCAAGCAGCCCCGACCTGTGTGTGCTGGTGCCTTATAGAGGCAGAAACCACATCCTGGAAACGCAAGCAAGCCATTCTAACAGAAGCAGAGTTGGCAGTTAGCTATTGGTTACAAAAGACAATTTAGCAAGGTTGGCATTTAGAAATCTTACAAAAAGTTTCACTTGGTTGCAAAAGGTTTCACTTGGAAACGGTGCAATTGTTGATTGTTATAACGGTTATGCTTGGCTGATGTGTACAACCGCAAGTTTCACCCCCTGAAATGGTACAGTTTCACTCCCTCCTCCTCATGGCTTAATGCTGCTTACACAACATTTTTACTTTGCAGAAGTTACAGACTGCGGGAGGGGACCCACAGGTTACAGATTACAGGGAGGGGGCCCACTTCAATAATGAGAAATTCATTTTTAATTCTAGTTCTGTCAGATCATTATTCAACCTTTAAAAATAAACAGAGAGTGGGAAGAAGGCGGAGTAGGAAGGAAGCTCCAGAAATCAGTGTCTCCGCCAAATAACAACTAAACCGGCAGGAACTGTCGACTGGATCCTGTTGAGACTCTGGGGCCTGGTGGAGCCTGTGCAGCCTCCGGGGAGGGGCTGGAGGGGGCTGGGAAGGTACAGTGAATGTGGTGGCTCACTGTCCCCGCAGTGGCTGACGGGCCGGGGTGTCTAAGATGACCTGCTGACCACTGCTGGGTGGCCCCGAAGGCGGCCACCGTTCCTACTCCCCTCAGCAAGAGCTGTAGGGCAGCCCTGAAGAGTCAATGCTCTTTTCCCCTTTCTCTTCTCTTCCCCTTTCCTGTTTGGAAGCAGAACCAGTTTGGGAAAGACAGAAACTGAAGGCAACAACCAACCAAAAGCCCAGCAATCCCAGAGGAATAGGTGAACTGGATTTCCAGAATTTTAACAATGTAATGCTCAGAATGCCTAGTACTCAATAAAAAATTGCAAAATACTCAAAAACAAATAAACAAACAACAAACAAACAAACAAAAAAAACCAAGAGAGTTTGGCCCATTGACAAGGCTAAAATAATTTGCAAGAAACCATCCCTGAGGAAGATCATACCTTAGAAAAATTGGTCAAAGACCTTAAATTAGCTGTTTAAAATACATTCAGTGGGCTAAAGGAATCCATATACAAAAGAACTAAAGGAAATTAGAAAATGTCTGAACAAAATAAAGAGAAAAGGAACCAAACATAAATTTTGCAGATGCAAAGAACAGTAATTGAAATGAAAACCTCATTTGATGCCTTCAAGAGCAGATTTGAACAGGTATAAGAAAGGACCAGCAGACTTGATGAGAAGACGTTGGAAAGACAAGACGGGATTCCGTGTTTCTAACAGGTCCCCAGGTGACGCTGCGGTGACGCTGCTGGTCTGGGGTCACACTTCCAAAACCATTGCCAAGGGGACTTCCTAACCCTCGGATCTTGGCCCAATCTTGACATCCTCAAAATAAGACCCCAGCCTCCTGCTGCATGCTCCCATCATCCCCTACAGTCTCCCCTCACAGTACTATAATCTGCCAGTGCCCATTGGGGGAAACCCAATCACTGTCTGTCACCTCCACTAAACTGGTCTGTGTCTACTTTGCTCATAGTTGTATTCCAACATCTAATATATGGACACATAGTAACTATACATTTCATTTTTGCCAAATGCCATTTCTGTTCAGTTTTGATAATAAATAATACTGAAACATAAACTTTCTTTTGTATTTTAATTTCACTTCATTTGATGGAATAGATTTCTAAAAATGAAATGCTTTGTAAATGAAATGCCAATCCCAAAGATTGTTATCAAACAATTTGATGCATTACACTTAGAGATAGTCACTGTGCATCTTTTCAAAAATATTTTAAAAGGTTAGATCATAATTTAAACTGTTTTGTAATTTGTTTTTTTCACTTAACCAAATATCTTGCACACTGTATTAGTTTCCTAGGACTTCCATAACAAATTTACCACAAACTGGGACTCTTACAAAAACAGAAATGTGCCATCTCGGTTCTGAAGGCAGAAGCTGAAATTGGTGTTGGAGGGCCCTGCTCCCCCCGAGGCTCCGGAAGGGTCCATCCAGGCCTCTCTCCTGGCACTGGTGCCTCCAGCCACCTTGGCATCCCCTGGCCTGTAGCTGTCTCACTCCGATTTCTGCTTCTATCTCCAGATTGCTTCTTCCCTCTGTCTGCATGTCTGGGTCCAAACTGCCCTCTTCCTGTACTGGAATCGGCCCACTCTAGCCCATCATGACCTCATCCTAACTAATAACAGCTACAAAGAACTTATTTCCAGATAAGTCACACTCACAGATTCTGGGTGGACATGAATTTTGGGGGGTGAGGGGTGGGGATACTATACAACTCAGTAAACATGGTATCAGGAAAGCAAGATCCCTGCTTTTACAATTTAGCCAAGACTGGAACATTTAAACATTCAGCAAAATACTCTTTTCTCCTTTCATGTTTTGTTTGAGAGAAGATAATGTATTATTTTTTCTTGATAACCTGTTTGTAGCCATTCAGCATCTGCCACAGGTCTGAGATAGAGCACCAGAGAACGTAAAGCCATGGAGAGCCAGCAGCCAGCTCATCACGTGACAAAACGCCCCAGAGCCAAAGGCAAAGCGTGGGGAGTCAGCTCATAATTGGGGAAAACCTAATTGTAATTAGGTCAGTGGCGTCTCTAAAGTAAAAACCCTCTACTAGGGAGAAGAAGTATTTTAATATGAGCTAGACTCTGCACAGTGCCACGATCTGCATCTAGAATGGTCTGTAACCAGTGACTGTGTGCTTATGTCACCCCTGCAGAGCTTGCCTGTCCCCCAGAGCACCTGCAGCCCAGCAGAGGCCCGAATGCAATGGCAGAATGGGAGACCTGCTTGGGTGATGGGCGGTGGTGACAGGAGCACACCATGGTGACACTAGTTAACTGTACCAGATTATATATTTGGATGTGTATAAAATGGAAATTTTAGATTCATATCTGTTACTAGGAAAAAAATTTAAAAAAACATAGTACCGCACAATGCAAATAATGAACCCCATTGTAAGGATGGGCTGCAGGTGATAGTACAATTATAAAAACGCTCTCATGAATTGTACCAAGTGGACCACACTAATGCAAGGTGTTAATGTTAGGGTGGTATATTGGAAGTTTGTATTTTATGAATGATTTTCCTGTAAACCTACAACTTTTCAAAAAAAAAAAAAAAACAAGATTTAGGGAGAAAAAAATGCGTGGCTCCAACCCCCTCTTTCATGAGCCCTATTCCTGTATTAGAAACAAATGAGGGAGACACTGAGGTAGGAATCACTTCTTCCCTATTGGCTACCAGGGAATGGAAAGAAAAAGGCAGGACTCCAGACAGTGGATGGATTCAAATAGCACTGGAGACAGAGAAAGAGTATTAGCAGGTGCCCTGACCGCCTCTGATTACAACAGTGATGAAAATTTCTTGCAAACCTGGACTCGGGGTGCCCTCTTGCTGCCCCAACCTCCCTGCGCCTTCCTCCCCTCTTTTCATTGGTGTTCTCTGAAGCTGCAGGAAGCAGTTAGCATCCATAACCAAGAAAGGCAGGTGACGGAGGGCTGCATTCATTTTCTGTTTGCTGCTGCAAAAGGTACCACAAACTTAGCATCTTCAAACCACTCACTTGCTATCTCAAAGTTCTGTGGATCAGACATGTGGGCTCGACTGACCTCCTGCTTAGGGCCTCCCATGGCCAAAGTTACAGTGTTGGGGATTGAGTTGTGTCCCAGCCTCTGGCCCTGCAGGTGTGAACCTGTTTGTAAACAGGCCTTGGAAGATGTTATTAGTCCATCTGTGCCCAGGCTGAAGGGAGGTTGGTCCTAACCTGAAAGGACTGAAGTCCTTATAAGCAAAGGAAATTGGACCCTGAGGGAGGGAAAGCCATGAGGAGCAAGAAGCTGGAAACCGACAGAACCCAGGAGAGAAGCTGCCGCCTTGTGCATTCCCAGGTGACAGAAAAGCCACGGAGCCCCAAAGCTTGCCTGCCAACCAGAAGACACTGACCCTCCCAGCTGCTGAAACCATGTACCAATAAACTCCTGTTGTTGAGCCAACCCACTGTACCATATCTGTTTTAGCAGCTGGGAAACTAAGTTAGCTGGGCCGGTCTCTTACCTGAAAGTTCTGTAGAAGAACCTGCTTCTAGGCTCATTCAGCTTAGTGTCAGAATTCCATCCCTGTGGCTGTGGGGCTAAGGTTTATTTCTTTGCTTGTTGTTGGTCTGGGCCCTTTCTCAGCTCCTGGGCTGTTTGCATCCCTTTCCTGGTGGGCGCAACGGTGCCTCAAACCCCTCTTGTACTTTGGATCTTCTCAGATGTGGAAACTTCTGCTTTTAAGGGCCTGTGAGATTAGACCAGGAGCAATGCGATACCCTCTGTTAGTAAATCCGCCTTGCCATGTATCATAACCTAACCACAGGAGTGTACCTCATCACCCTGCAGATGCTGGAATCTCGGAGGGGTGAGAAGAACATGTCTAGAGTCCTGCCTACAGTCGCCTCCATTAAAACCACCAGCCAGCGGGTGCTGGAGCTGCCAGTGGGCGTCAGCCTCCCAGCCTCCAGGAGGGCCACTCTGGGAGATGACCCACGTGCTTCTCAGATACCAGGGGAACCAGGCCGGGTTCCTGCATCAGCACCTTCAGTGAGGGACCATCAGATTGGCTTCTCCTCCTTCCTTAATTACTCTCCCTACTTTCTCACTTCTGCTTTCTGGCGTCAGCTTCCACATAAACTACCTGCACCCAAGAGCTGTTCCTAATCTCTGTTTTAGGCGGGGATCCGAACAAATACAGGAGAACATCTTTGGGACATGTCAGAGCCACTGCATGGCCTTCTGTTGGCTGCGTCGTTGAAGCAGTTGGATCTGCCTCAGAAGACGATGTGTGTTTCCTGATGGAGATATACACAGGCACTCCTTGTAAAGTCAGAGAGACAGATTTGTTTTATAACACAATGTGTGTTTAAAAAGATCAGCTCAGGGCTTCTATGCTAATTGACTTCTTCCATTAAGCTTTTATTGAATAACAGAACCCAGAGTTACCCTGCCATCCTCTATACCATTTAACTCATATATGACTGTCCACTTCCTATAGCTCTGGTTGAGCCTCTTCCCTTTAAAATCTACAGTTGACCTTAAAATGCTGACATTTTGTGTATCTTGTTTTCAACAGCTAATATTTTAACTCCACATAAGAAATGACAACCATTTCTTACAATTTTATCACTATCAGCTTGTAATCTAGTTTGTTTGCATATAACAATTGCACAATAAATGTGTTTATATGTGGAGAAAATAAATTGGCAAGATGAGAATGCCTAAAAGAAGTCCAGGTCCAGTTGGCTCAACCACATGGCAGTGATGACATCATCAGAAGCAGTGATGACATCATCAGAAGCAGTGACATCATCAGAGGAGGGTGCACAACAGACGACAAATGCATGCTGGCTGGAGGGTTCTCTCGCTTTTATCCCTGCAGCAATTTCATCTTTTCTTGGGAGCTCTTCATCCCCTGGGATCTAGACCACTGTGGGTCTTGTCAGGATCTGAAGAAGAAATCATGGTGAAATAATGCTTTGCCATGCTGGAATTATGCAAGTTATTCTGAGCTTTTTAAGGTTGACTGATCATGAGCCTTCTTTAGAAACACCACCACACCAGAACCATGCTGTCGCAACATTTCATGTTTCCCTCCTCCTGCCTGAGTGCATCTTGTCAACACATTTTTTCTAGTCGTGTTCTTTTGCTTATTACAACCATATGCTAAGGGGAATATTGATTACTGACCCTCGTCTATACCTGGGAGAAGAAGTAAGTTCCATTTCTGGCCAACTTGTGCGGTTAGGAGATGCCGCTTAGGATGCTAAGTTGAGAAGAGCTGTGAGGAGTCAGGCTGTGCCAACACACAATGTCCAGTGACAGCAGGCATCAGAATGGGAAAGAGGGGCACAGTGACTCCACTTTTTAACCCTGATAAACAGTGTTTCTTTGGATTCTGAATGTGGATATACTTAGGTGGGAAAAACACAGAATTATTGTACTAAAGCCTTGAATTCCTTGGTTCTGCTATGGATGACCTGGAAGAATTCGGAAGTCACCTAAAGACCGTTAAACTATTTCCTTGCTAAGAATTGTTTTTGCCTTCCTAATTTGCACGGTTCTTATAAATATCGAATGAAGAGAGGCATGAGAAAACACAAGGGAAAGGATGAAGGATCATTTACGAGTACCATGAGAATGAAATAACTCCTGATCCTTGGGATCTAACCTGGCAGAGCCACCAGCTATTTCACGAAGTATTATTTAATTCTTCAAATATCTCTGGACAACTGAAAGCTGGGAGAAGATATTTTCCAAGAAGATATTGCTATTAAACACCTCTCTGACAATCCCCTTTGTGCTTGCCTATCTTTCAGAAGAATAAAATTTGGTGGAGAATCTGGTTACCCTTCTGCAAGGCTTTCCACAAGTATAGAATTGAATCCATTTCCAGTTTGAAGTGATAGACACACTACTTAATTTCATTCTCAACACACTGCTTGAAGAGCACAGCTTTTGATTTCCGACTGTAGGATATAAGCATTTTTGCAAACAGGCACAAATGTACAAGTCATAGCATTTGGGAAACTGCTTCACATAATAAAAATTTTAATATGACTGTATATTTAAATAATTTGTTTGTTTTTCATTGAGGTAAAATATACATAATGTAGAAACCATTCTAGCCATTTTAGGTGGATAATTCTTTGACATTAAATACATTGACAATGCTGGGTGACTTTAGCCACTATCTATTCCCAGACTACTTTCATCATCCTGAACCAAAACTGGTGCTCATTTAGCAAAAATTCCCCGTTATGCCTTCCCCCCACCCCTGGTAACCACACTGCTGATTTCTGTCTCTATGAATTTGTTTATTCTAAATATTTCATATAAGAGAAATCATACAATGTATGTCCTTTGTATTTAGTTGCTTTCCTTTAGTGTACCACTTTGCTTCCCTTCTTTTTTCCTTTTTTATATATTTTTAGTTATTTTCTTAGTCGTTGCCTTTGTTATGACAATAACCATCTTAAACTAATAACAATTTATTTAGTTTGACTAGTACCAACCTAATGTCAGTAAAGTTTATATTTCCATCCCTCCCCCTTTATATTGTTATTGCCTCCGATTGCATTTTTATGCACTGTATACCCATTAATATAGATTTAAAATGTCATTTTACAAATTTGCCTGCCAAGTCACATAGGGGAGAAAATGCAGTTACAAACCAAAAGTACTCTAATATAGGATTTTATATTTACCGTTGTAGTTACCTTTACCAATGTTCTTTATTTCTTCTTATGGTTTCAAGTTATTGTCTAGTGTCCTTTTATTTCAGCCTGAAGGACTCCTTTTAGCATTTTTTGTAGGGCAGCTCTTCTAGGGTAACGAACTCTTTCAGCTTTTATCTGTAGATGTCTTAATTTCTCCTTCATTTGTGCTGAATATAGAACTATTGGTTGACAGTTTTTTCAAGGACCTTAAACACGCCATCCCTCTGTCTTCCGACCTCCATGTTTTATTTTATGAGTAATCAGTTGTTAATCTTATTGGGGATCCCTTGTATGTGACAAGTCATTTTTCTCTTGCTGCTTTCAGACTCCTCTCTTTGTCTTTGGGTTTTGACAGTTTTACTATAATGGTACTTGGTTTAGATCTGTCAGAGTCTATCTTGCTTGGAGTTTGTTTAATTTCCCAGATGTGTATATTCACTTCTTTTCATCAGATTCAGAAAGTTTTCAGTCATTATTTCTTCAAACACTTTTTCTGTCACCTTCTCTTTTATCCTTAATAACTTTAAATATAAAATGCATTTACAAACAATAAAATATAGGATCACCAAATAGAAATTTGAGGTTTGTTCACATTCTTTTCTTCACTTATTTGAAGTATCTCTACACTTGAGCCTTTTGTTTCTTTTTCCACCTTAAAGGTCTCATGTGATTACACCGAGCCAGCTGTCCTGGATAAACCAGGGTAATCCTTCCATGTTAGGAGCATCTGATTAGTAACCTTATCACATCTTCAAGTCTCATCGTAGCAGAGCCTGCATCGGCATTTGATTGAGTAACCAAGACAAAGGAATCTGGTGAGGGCACCTTCGGATTCTGCTTCTGCGTTTGAGGACAGAGTGCTGAAATACTACAACATTTGACTTATGGTAGGAAGTTCAAGAAAATTGACTGAGAATGAGCAGTGGTGACGTGGATGAAACCATGCTGGTGTTCTGCTGTGGAACTTACAGAACACAGAATTTCTAGAAGGAAAAAGTGATTAATTCTGCCCAATTCTGTGGCATGTTGAGCTAGTTAAGGATGAAGAATTGGCCATTAACTTTGGTCATATAAAAGACTGATTGAAGTACCAGGTATTAACATGTTTTTGTGCTAATGGGAAAACCCAGTAGAGATGAGAAATTGGTGATATGGGAGAGATACAAGTTGACTGCAGGCACAAGTCCCTTACAATGAAGAAAATGAGCTGGATCTAGAGAGGAAAGGAGCTGGCTTTCAACAGAAGCAAGGAACATGTCTTTCATTAAAATAGGAGGAAAGCCAGAGTATATGGATATCTACGTGATTATATATACATGTAGAGTGGTAGAATTGACGATGGTAAGAAAACTGATATTTTTCTTGTTGTAAAATTTTCTTCATGAAGTACACAATAAAATAGAGAGTGGAAGAGGTCAGAGATTTGATGAGAGAGAAGAAAGTATAAAATACTCATCTTCAAGCACAGGACAATAAATACACTAAAAAGTCATGGTAGACCTATTGGCATGGTGAGTGCCCCCATGATATTTGTGGCCCCAAATTTGAATGTGATTTTCTCCAGTAGACTTCAGACTTCAAGTTCTGGCACAGAGTGGGTTGAGACTGTATCTAACTAGGGCTGGGGTTCTGACACAGAGAGAGAGGCATGAGGGAGTGCAAATGTTTGTGAAGCTATATAGCGCTGGAATGTGGAATCTAGGCTGAGTGAGGCAGAGTGAAGATACAAGGATTGCAATAGGTAAAGGTGGAGGAGAGGAGGGATCAATGGATCAGAGGCTCCTTGAGGTCAGAATATTACTGAGGTCTAGAAAAAATGATCAGAGCATTAGAAATTGATGCTGGAGGGTAAGTTACTTGAAAGTGACATTTCAGAGTTTGTTCCATTATTTTATATGACAAGGTGTGACAGGGCAGGTGGGTGGCTGAGTTAAGGCAGAGGGAAAGATGTTGGGAGCTAAGCAGTATCTTTTTTGGGGGAGTGGGTGGCAAAGGGCCAGTTTAATGAGGAACTACAAATAGGACATTGTTCAGTCACAGGAGCATGCAGTGGCAGCACAGAGACCAGGAGGGGCAGCGGCAGGAGGCAGCAGTCCACGTGAGGAAGTTCACAAATAGACCATTTGGGAAACCCAGATGGGCAGGCTCAGGGTCCAGCAGAGCTGGTGTCCAGGAGGGCCAGCGCCAACAGCACAGCATGTACTGGGACCAGGGGTCAAACGGTGTGCACTGCAAATCCTAGCATCCCCGTGGTAGCCCCTTCTTCCTGCTGCCTCCCATCACAGCTGGGACTCCCACCCACCAGCTCCTGGTCATCTCCACGCATATATATAGCCATTTGATTTGTGACAAAGGTGCCAAGTGCATGCAATGGGGAAAGAATATTCTCTTCAGCAAATATAGAAATGTAAATGAATGAAGTTGGATCCCCTACCTCACACCATATAGAAAGTTAAGTTAAAATGGACCAAGAACTTAAATGAAAGAGATAAGATCATAGAACTCTTTGAAGGTAATGTAGGAGCAAATCTTCTTGACTTTAAATTTGACAATGGATTCTTAGATATGATAACAAAAGCATGAGCAACAAAAATAATAATTGATAAATTTGACTTCATCAATGTTCAAAACTCTTGTGTATCAAAGGACATTATCAAGAAAGTGCAAAGACAACCAATAGAATGGGAGAAAATAGTTACAAATCATATATCTGATAAGGGCTTAATATCCAGAATATAGATGAAACATTTACAACTCAACAACAAAAGCATAATCCAATTTTGAAAATGGGCAAAGGACTTGAACAGAATTTTCGAAAGAGGATATACAAATTCCAATAAGCACATTCAGTGATATTCAATGTCATTAGCTATTAGGGAAATTTAAATCAAAACCACAATAAGATACTATTTCACACCAATAAGGATGGCTAGTATTTAAAAAAAAGGAAAATAAAAGTGTTGAAGATGCTGTGGAGAACTCAGAAGCTTCATGTATTGTTATCAGAAATGTAAACTGGTGCAGCTGCTATGGAAAGAAGTATGATCATTTCTCAAAAATTTAAATATAGAATTACCATATGACCCAGGAGTTCCACTCATAGATAAATACTTAAAGAAACTGAAAACATGGGTTCAAACAGTTATTTTAACACCAATGTTCATAGCAACATTATTCATAATACCCAAAAGGTGGAAACAACCCATGTGTCCATCCACAAATGACTGGACAAATAAAATGTGGCCATACACACACAGTGGAATATTATTCAGCCCTTAAAAGGAATGCTATTCTGTTACATGTTGCAACATGGTTGAATCCTGACAACATTATGCTAAGTGAAATAAGAAAGGCACAGAGAGACTTAGGTAAAATGTCTAGAAATAACAGATCTATAGAGACAGAGGTAGATTAGATGTCATCAGGGAATTGGAAAGTGGGGGAGGGGGGTTAGCAGTTGCTGTTTAGTGGGAACAAAATGTTTGTACATTTCAGAAATTTTGAAATAAAAAGGCAAAAAGAGAGCTACCGGGAAATCCACATCCTCAGGTAACAACAGAACTTCCACTGGGACTCTGAATCACCTGAGAATATTTAAATATGAAAGCCGATGCCTGCTTCCCCTCTCAGGGGTTCTGGTGTCACGAGTCTGAGTGAGCCCCAGACAGAAGTGTCTTTAAAAACTCCTCAGGCAGTTCCCGTAGGAAGTCCATGTTAAGAACCATTGAGCTAGAAGAAGCAAGTGAAGTGATTAAAGATAAAGACTCGAATCCTTAAAGATTAAAGGTAACTTTCCCAGTGATAGGCCATGAGCTTCAAGGAGCCCAGGGGAAGGAAAGAAGCCCATCTTTTGGAAGGACAGAACAAGTGACAGGTAGAGTCACCTGTGGAGCTACACAGCCCATTATGGGATAAGAATCTGCGAGATGACAGACAACAGGAGCAGGTGAGTCTCCTGACGGTGCCTGAGGCATCCTGGAAGACAAAGAGGTGATGGACGAGTCCTAGAAGTCACATCACCTGCTGACAAAGGTCCCAGGCAAGCTGGGCACAGCCCTCAGAGTGATCACGTGGCCCCTGAAAAATCTAGTGCTCTCTGCTCTCATCTGAGGCTGGAGGCAAGACAGAACATGAAGAAAACCACAGAAAGCATAAATAAAAATAAGTTTAAAAGTAAGGGACGTCAGGATGGTGAGGTGGCCGTACTTACCTGTTTTCTTAGCTGCAGGAAAAATCATTCTAGCTTATGGAAAGTACACTCAGTCGCTGTGTGTCACAGTGAATCTCAGAATTCACTTGCCTGTTACATCAAACATTAGCTGAGTGTGGAAGGAAACCATTTGTTTCAGGGTGTCCCTGCATATTAAGTGAATTCTCCTATAAGAAATAAATAGCACACCATTCCTCTTGCTGGGAAGCAGGATTAACAATTCATTTGTTTATTTAAAGAATTTTCACTGAGCATTTGCAATGTATTTACACATAAGGGTGAACAAGACAGAGCTGCGACCCCAAAGAGTGTATATTCTACTAAGGTAAACAGAAAATCAGCCAATAAGCAGATTCAGCAAACTTGTATGGCTAGGGGCTGCTGACCCACAGACATAATTCCAGTAAGCCCTCCTTCTCAACACTTTTATGATTCACCCTCTCTGTAGTGTTAGAATTTCTATAGTCCTTTGCAGCTCGATTTGACTTAAGTCCCTGCATTTGCAAAAAAGCCTTGATTGCATGATTATATCCTTCTTGTATCTTTCCCCCACTTCCTGGAGGCACCTGACTTCTGTGTGCTACAACTGGACAGACAGTGGAGACCCTCTGCTCTCTGCCATCCACGGACCGGGGTGACAGTGAAGGGCACCTCTCAAACAATGCAGGGGAAGCACACATGTGCAACCTCTCTTGACTCCACTTGTCATACAATACTCTCTTTTGCCCTTGCTACTTCTCCTACTAAAGCCTCTTCAGCTTGAAGTAGCTTTTATACATGCCAAGGGAGGGAGAAAAAAGCAAAATAAATAAATAGCACAATGCCACTATTGACAGAAACAAGCTGTTCAGTCTTTGTTTAGCTGAGAAAATATTCTTCTTGGCAAACACATCCTTAAGAAAAAATCTATTGAATGCTTGGAAATCGGAGAAAAATTGAGCAAGAAGAAATAAAAAATAAACTGTCAGACTCTTTATAAAAACTGGTGCAATTGAAACAAGCAATAATTGCTCATTATATATATATATAAGTTACAACAATAGATAACCATTGAATAAATAAATAAAGTCATAAATCCCAAATTGAATGCAATCCTGTTTTCCTTTCTCAGCAGGGATATGAAGAAAGTGACGTGGTGACGAGGTAAAGCAGGCAGTGGTGGGGGAGAGCATCTGATGAGCAGGAACCACAACTGTCAGCTGATTTCAACAACTTCACTATTGTGTGCCTGGAACTAAAACTGCAGAGCAAAGAGTGAGGAGATGGAACAAGTCCATCCACTAGGCATCTCCAACGTGAGTAATTAAATTCCCAGGACACACAGTGGGTCTGTAATTTTGGAGACATGATGAATGTGACTGTATTAACACCGGGAACAGGTTTTCCACTTTCTGGGATGCAAATTTGAGGTTCAAAATATATACCTGTGTGTCTCTCGAAAAGAAGTAATATTTTCCATTTGATAAAATCTACATGAAGAAATCTACAAAATTATGATTAATAAATCAAAGATGATAAAAATAAGTGGAAAAGAATTCCCTGTTTGTGAATAAAAAGACTCAATATTATTAAGATGTCAGTTCTACCAACTGGATCTGTAGATTCTATGCAATCCCAATCAAAATCCCATTAAGTTATTCTGTGGATATTAACAAACTCATTCTAAAGTTTAGATGAAAAGGCAAAAGACCCGGAATAGCCCACAGGACACTGAAGAACAAAGTTGGATGCCTGGCACTGACCCAAGCAATTACAATCCACTGACCTTTGACAAAGGAGGAAAAGCAATTCAATGGAGAAATGATCGTCTTTTCAACAAATGGTGCTGGGACAACTGGAAGTCCACATGCAAAAAAAAAAAATGAAAAAAAAAAAGTCTAGGTAACCTGTACACCTTTCACACAAAAGTCAAGTTAAAATGAGTCATAGACTTAGAAATTTAAAACACAAAACTATAAAGTTTCAAGAAGATGACAGAGGAGATATCTAGGTGACCTTGGGTTTGGTGATGACTTCTTGCATAAACCAGCACAGCAGGATCCGTGAAAGAAAAAATGATAACTTGGACTTCATTAAAATTAACACTTCTGCTCTGCAAAGGGTAGTGTTAAGAGAATAAAAAGACAAGCCACAGGCTGGGAGAAAATATTTGTAAAATACATATCTGATAGAGGACTGGTCTCCAAAATATACAAAGAACTGTTAAATCTCAACAAGGAAACAAACAATTCAATCTGAAAATGCGAAAAAAAAATCTGAATAGATGCCTCACCAAAGAAGATAAGGCAGTTGGTAAATAAGCATATTAAAATGTTATCAAAATCATATGTCATCAGGGAAATGCAGATGAAAACAATGAGGTTCCACTACACTCCTATCAGAATGGCTACCGTCCAAAACAGCGACCACACCATGTGCTGGGGGGGATGTGGAGCCGCAGGGGCTCTCGTCCGTAGCTGATGGGAATGCAAAATGGCTCAGCCACTCCAGAAGACACTTTGGCAGCTCCTTACAAGGCTAAACATAAGCTTACTGTACAATCCAGCAGTTGCGCTCCTAAGTATGAAAACGTATGTCAACAGTGTTGGTAGCTTTATTCAAAATTGCCAAAACTCAGAGGCAACCAAGATGCCCGGGGGAACCGGAAGCCAGCCACACAGATGGGAGGCTGTGGGGAGAAGAGAGGCTTCTGATGGGGCAATGGAGACTACTGGTGGGAGGGGGGCAGTATAATTTACCCCTTCCTTGTTCTCCCCTATAGAACTAACAGTAAAATAATCATTTCTCAGCCATACCTTGTAGAGGGGATTTTCTTTTTGAGAAGGAAGAGAATTGCTGAGCCGTGGTACAAGGCCAGAGCAGGGAGAAAACAGATGCTCGTCCTGAGACATGTGTTCTCCCACGGTGGAGTTATGGTCTTTCTATTGCAACCACAAATATATAAAAGCAGCTGCCACATGATAAATACCATATATCATGAGGTATAAAGTGCAACATTTCCTGCCTTGGAGCTTTCATACAAACTCTATCATCAAATGATCAGAGTAGATCATGGTTTACTCCCCATGAAACACTAAATTTATTCTATTTGGGAAAGCAACCCCAGGGAGTTTTCACCATAACTTCTCCTGCCTGAGGAGTTTAGTTTTCTGATTGATATCAGCAGCGGGTCCCTCCCAATGACTTGTTTTAAATGGGTTTCTGAGTTCAGACTTATCTTCCAGTTCAGCCCTGGCAACAGCTGTAATAAGTTGTACTGTGTTTCTTCAGAGGCTGAGAACCAGAGCTCTTCGTAAATTAATTTAGAACACTTCCTGTTTCTGTTTTGCAAATCACCATGGCTAAATAAGAATTAAGCTGATGTCATCAAGATCCTTGAACATTTAACCTTCTCTTCAACTGAAGGGACACTAATATGTCGTCTCACATGACCCCTGACACAAAACACTTGGTAGACTGATTTATCTCACAAATAAACAATATAGAGAGAATGGCAATTGAAAGTTGCTGGCTTTGATGTTCGTGCAGATTTCTGATTTCAAGTTGAGTAATGTGATGTGGTTTTGTATAAGTACCTTTTGTTTCAATCAGTGGTTATCAATGAAGAAGCATAGGAGGACTTTCCAGCATCTCAGGAAATCGTAATATTCTCTTCAGGAGGTTATCCACTAGCCCACACTGCAGTGTATTGGATTATCTACCCTCAAAAAAGGCACGTTCTTAATCTTAACCTGTGTTCCTGTGAATGTAAACCCTTCTCAAATAGGACCTTTCGAAGATGTCATTATTAGTTAAGTGTAGCCCAACTGAATGTGGGTTCCTTTCATCCTTATTATTACAAGCAGAAGAAATTCGGACTCAGTGAGAGAAGGCCACACAGGCAGAAGCCAGAAATCAACGGAAACTGGATGAGCCGACACCAGGAGACAGGATGTCACATAACGAGGCAGGAATGCAAGCCCGGGAGCCCCAAGCACCACGGCAAACCAGCGCCAGAGCTCTGCAGACTTTAGGGAGACGCCTGGCCTTACTGACATCCTCATTTTGGACCTCTAGTCTGAAACCGTGAGACAATAAAGGCTTGTTGTTTCAGCCGACCCGTTGCGTGGTATTTGTCATAGCAGCCTCACAAAGTAAGACACTTCACTGCCTGCAACACACACGTCTCCTTCCCCACCCTCTGGTATCATTGTTAGCGAAAGGCAAAATCACTGGTGGAAATGAGGACTCCTTGAGTGTTTAGGGGAAGAAAATGGTTGAAAATAATGTATCCAGGAGACCTTAACTGGCCTAACATTCTTTATGTAAACTTTCTTAATTGTGGAAACAAATGTAAATTTTCTTACAGAGTCTTTGACTCTAATATTTTGCATTTTGAAGGGAACAACTCATAATAGGTACTTGCAGATATTTTTTCTTCCCTTTGGAAAAAAGTTCTACTAGAAGAGTTGCATCTTTTAACATTTGCCCTTTACGTTTTTTAATTTAAGGAAATAAAATTAGAGATTAGTTGTTAACCTGGGCAGTAAGGCAAGTTTCACAAAAAGAAGAAGCTGAAACTGCTGGCAGCATCTAGGCCAATGTTTGACCAAATAACCAGACACCATAAAATTAATCATCAGAGAAGGCCAAGCGAGAGCCTCTAAAACTGCTCTCATTCTGGCCAACAGAGCAAATCAAAAACAATATTGCCCCCTGGGGTGGGGGCAGGCAGAAATTAGTGCCACCCAAAAAACCCAAAAGGGTGAAAGGGTGGAGGGCCCATCAGGCCTCCATTTAGTTCTCCAGCTGATCTGGGCACGAGTCAGAGCAGACCTGGAGGGTGACAGTGGACCACCACAAACCCTCACAGCCCTAAGGCAACGGCTGTGTCCGAGGAGGGGTCTTCGCTGGAACAGATAGACATGGGCTCAGGCAAGGGTACAGGGCCAATGGTTTGGTGCCCAGGTTCATCGCTACTTCTACCAGAAAAAGAGTCAGAGAGACATTGCTTCACTCAGAAGGAAGCGGCCACACATATCGTCTCACCATGGCCCCCACATTCTGTCCTGACAGCCTGCGTAGACCTGGGTCCATGGGTAGCACCCTGACCCACTCTACTGAAAATACCTCATTATTTGGACAGAGTGAGCCAGAAGTGGCTAATATATCATAAGTCTTTGTAGGGCATGTGTGCGTCAGAGACTGTGAGAAGAAACCTTGCAGGGACTCAGGGCCCACTATGTTGGTAAAATGACCAGGCTCTCAGAGGCTGGGGCATGCTCGGCCACATTCTCCATGTGAAAGCTAAATGATTCCATCTTCCAGCTCCCACTGCTCGGAAGGCAGCATGGAGCCTGGTTCTGCTCAGGTTTTGGAGGCAGAGCACTCGACTTGGGATGTTGCTCCCATCTGTACCCCACATCACTGGAGGTGACCAGTCTCAGGCCACAGGGCCCAGGGGACACTGAGGCATTGGGGTTTCACTGGTGGGAAAAAGTGCAAAGGGGAGTTTATGGGGCAGTCACAGCTGGAGGAGATCCACGCCGTCTCACTGGAGAATTGCACACCTTTTCACAAACATCCTGGCCACGCCAGGCCCTGGTAAGGATGGAGCCCTTGGCTGTGGGTGCCCAGCATCCAAGGTGCTGAACTGCTATCCCAGGATACCCCAAACCAGAGGGTTAAAAATTATCCCCAAGACAGGATTCTGGGAAGATGGCAGCATAGAAAGAAGTGGAAGACTTAGTCTCCCCCAGAACAATTCATAAATGAACAGAAAACCAGTCAATAACCTGGGATGGTAGCGGGGAGACAAACGTGACAGTACACTCAACATCCACCGACATGAATTGGGAGGAACACCCGAGATCACAGCACAAAATCTGTAAGTGAAATTGCGGACCCGCACTGAGAGCCGAGAACCTAGAGCCGGGAGCCCCTCCCTCACGGAAGCCGCGCTGTGCACTCTCTCAGCCCAGCTCCAAGTGAGGTTTTAATAATAACTGCTCAATACAGACAGCAAATCCTCAACAAGCAGACAGAGGCTTTTGGCGACAACTGACCTTGGGAGAATCGGGGGAAGTATTCTGTCTCTCGCTCTCTCTCTGTGGAGAAAACCTCAGCTGCTCTCAGCCAACGAGGTGTTGCAGTAAAGACAGCCTCACACATTCTGCATTCTGAAATGAGCTGAGAGCCCCGCGGCACAGCCAAGCAGCCCAGGGCTTCCCTAGAGAGACGGCGCACACTGAGGACGTAGTACGGCATCCCCCTCGGCTCAGGGAGGATCGCGGCTGGGAGGGGGGATCCTCTCGGAGAACCCAGGGGCACTACGCCAAGTCCGGTGGTTTACAGAACACCAAGAGAGAGCTGCCCTTCCTCCCTGGCCACCCGTGTGCACGCCCCACATTCAGGGCGGGTGACTCCAGCGGTGCGCCCAGGCTGAGCTCTCCAACTGAACACACAAGAATCATTTCCCCTCACTACGCGAGAACTGTCTGGAGGTATATAGGTGGCTCACAGATGCCATCTGCTGGTTACTTAGAGAAAGTGTACATCACCAAACTGTCTCTGAAAAATTAGATCGATATCCCTTTTTTTTGATACAACTTGAAAGAACCCTATCAAGCAAAACAAATGCCAAGAGGCCAAAAGCAACAGAAAATCTTAATGCATATGATAAAACCAGATGATATGGAGAATCCAGCTCCAAACACACAAATCAAGATTTCAGAAGAAACGTTATATCTCGCAAATTTAAAGAACTACAATCAAAGAATGAAAACATAGCAAAGGGTTTAAAGGACATCAAGAGGACCATGGCCCAGGATATAAGCGCCATAAAAAAGACCCTAGAAGAGCATAACGAAGACATTGCAAGAGTAAATAAAAAAATAGAAGATCTTATGGAAATAAAAGAAACAGCCAAATTAAAAAGACTCTGGATATTCACAATACAAGACTAGAGGAAGCTGAACAACATCTCAGTGTCCTAGAAATCCACAGAACAGAAAATGAAAGAACAAAAGAAAGAATGGAGAAAAAAATTGAAAAAAATCACAGTGGATCTCAGGGAGACGATAGACAAAATAAAACGTCCAAACTTAAGACTCATTGGTGTCCCAGAAGGGGAAGAGAAGGGTAAAGGTCTAGAAAGAGTATTCAAAGAAATTGTTGGGGAAAACTTCCCAAACCTTCTACACAATATAAACACACAAAGCATAAATGCCCAGCGAACTCCAAATAGAATAAATCCAAATAAACCCACCCCAAGACATATTCTGATCAGACTGTCAAACACAGAAGAGAAGGAGCAAGTTCTGAAAGCAGCAAGAGAAAAGCAATTCACCACATACAAAGGAAACAGCATAAGACTAAGTAGTGACTACTCAGTGGCCACTATGGAGGTGAGAAGGCAGTGGCATGACATATTTAAAATTCTGAGAGAGAAAAATTTCCAGCCAAGAATACTTTATCCAGCAAAACTCTCCTTCAAATTTGAGGGAGAGCTTAAATTTTTCACAGAGAAACAAATGCTGAGAGACTTTGCCAATAAAAGACCTGCCCTACTTCATATTCTAAAAGAAGCCCTACCAACAGAGAGACAAAGAAAGGAGAAAGAGATATAGAGAATTTTAACAGACATATATAGTACCTTACATCCCAAATCACCAGGACACTCATTTTTCTCTGGTGGTCACAGATCTTTCTCCAGAAGGGACCATAAGCTGGGACATAAAACAAGCCTCAAGAAATTAAAAAAAAAAAAATTGAATATACTCAAGAACATTCTCCAAACACAATGGAATACAAATAGAAGTCAATAATTTTTGAACTATAACTCCACTATTTAATTCCTACATGATAAAAAATACACAAACTCTAAGGACAAATCAGTGGTTTTGAGCTCAATGTAAAATACGTAATTTTGGACAACTATATAAAGGGGGGGAATGAAGGAGTATAGGAACATAGTTTATGTGTCCTATTGAAGTGAAGGTGGTATCAAAGAAAAACAAGATTGATAGGGATTTAAAAGGTTAATTTTAAGCCCCACAGTAAACACAAAGAAATTATCAGAGAATATAACCATAGAGATGAAATAAGAGTTTGAGTTAAGAGAAATGGGGGAAGGGGCAATGGGAAGTTAAGAAAAGAGTGTAGGGTTGCTGTTTGAGGTGAAGGGAAATTTCTAGCAATGGGTGGTGGGAAAGAGCATAACATCATTCTAAATGTGATTAATCCCACTAATGGAAGGCTAGGGAGGGGGTGGAATGGGAAGATTTAGGCTGTATATATGTTTCCACAATTGAAAAAAGGAAAAAAAAAAGTCTAACTAGATGACAATTGAATGCTAAGGATGAACTTGGATGGGATTGGAGGGTGGAGGACAGGTGGCTCGAAGGGACACAGTTGAGACATAAGGAAAAGGAAATATAGAATGTAAGCTTTGTATCATTGTTGAATCTCTTATACTTCTTAGCTGTGCTTAATGGAATTACATAAAACAATGTTCTTGTTCATGGGAAGTACATACGTGAATTATAGTGTATGTTCAAGGATGTGTGCAGCTAACTCTCATATGTTCAGAAGACAGAGAAATATATGATGGATGATAGATAGGGAGGGAAAGAAATAGTGATGTGACAGTATGTTAAAGTTGGTGGATTGAGCTATCGGGGGAGGGGGTCAGGGTATGATGGAATTCTGTGTATGGGGCTAGTATTGTTTTTGCAACTGTTCATGTAACTTTGAATTTATTTCAAAAAAAAAAAAAATTATCCCCAACCCTTTCATCTTCCAAAAGAACAGGATGCACCTGTGCTAATTTTTTGTTTGGTGTTTGCTACTTTGATTTCCAAATTTGTCTAGGGCAATTTTTCAAGTGAAATCTACCTGAATTTCTCCTCTTCTATAACTTCCCTCCCAACAGCTCATACCTTAAAAATTTTCTGTACCTCCCCAGAGAATTCAGAAATGCATCTCTAATGCATGCTTATGTGTGAGCACCCGTAGTTGCACAGATGAAGCAAGAACAGAGTTATTTTATCATCAGACTTCAGGTGGATAAGTGTAAAGGGCCTCAAAATTGATTTCATTAGCTATTAATTGTTAGGCTCTGACTTTCTGGTTTTCGCAAACATTTGAAACTCTGAGTTTTCCAGAGGAAAGATGCTTTATAAAATTAAGTGTTTTAGAATCAAAATTTAAATCCTCAGGTTTATGCACCTAAACAGTTGTACAAATAAACTAAGATAGGAAATGCATGTTGCAATGTATAATGATCAAATTGACCATATAAAAGCAAATTTTCAGTTTTATAATGGGTAGTATATATACACATATGCATTGTATTCATATATACACATACATATCATATGCAACAGGAGAATATATATGCATATACACGTGTATACAAATGTGCATGTGTGTGTGTATATATATATATATACACATACTGAGTATATGTGCACAGACTTATACGCACACAGATATGTGCCTAGCATTATTGGTAGTTGATAAATATCACATTTCCTTACACAATTGTGTCTATATTCCTAATGGTCTAATGGAACTCAGGTTTTTAAATTTTATTTCTTTAAAAGGTCATACAACAGGCAACATCTCAGAATAAATGTATTTTTCTAAAAGTCCCTTTTCTTCAAAGTCCCCAATATAAGCTATATTTCAGCATTTATTTAGAACATCTTGAATATGATTTTCTTTTCCTTTTACATTAATTTGTACTTAGTATGCTTTGACCTCTGCTTGCTCTTTGCCTGTTTCCTGTGCTATGTTTAAAGGGTCAGAAATCTGCTTTTTGGTTTTTTAATATTGGTGTTACTACTGCCTTATTGATTGCATTTGAAAACATTCTTTTTACATTTCACCTGAAGCCCAGGGAAATGCTTTAACTGAAGTCTGTTATCCTGAATTAAGATCTGCTGCCGGAACCCAGCTGTGCCCTGTGTGCTGCACAGGTGCTGGCCAGGTGCACACCAGGTGGGGTCTCGGCCAGGTGCACACCGGGTGGCGTCTCTGCCGACCTCAGGCTCCAGCCTCAGCGGTTACAGCAAATGTTTAGCACTTTATTAAACACACCGGAATAGCCGAACGTGTGGCAATCACCACAAAGGCCATCAGAGGCCTCTGTGGGCTGCTGCAGGGGGGGGAGGGTGGGATGGTGGGAGGTTAGGGGAGGCTGCTGCGCAAGAGAGGATTAAACCGGGTGCAAGGCCGAGCGGGGAGGAAGTGTCCGGGTGAGGAATCCATGCCTCTGAAGGCACCGTGGGGAGAGGGGGCAGGCTGGGGAAGGACCGAGAAGCCTGTGCTCCGAGCTCCCAGGACCCGAGGGGGCGAGCCAGGGGTGCTAACTGAGCCCAGGCCTTGGGAGCCGGGACAGGAGTCTGGTCTTTCACAGGTGAAATGGGAAGCGCCCCAGGGGGTTATGCTCAGGACTTAAGTGGTCAGAGTCTTAAATATATATATATATATATATATATATATATATATATATATATATATATATACACATATGATTATTCCAGTTGTTGCATGGAGAATGGATTGAAGGAGGACACGAGGAGGTGAAGAAAAGCCATCGCTGAAGGCAATTCCCCATTGCAGGGGAGAGATGGGGACGGACCCAGAAGCAGAGGGGAAGGATCCAAGAGCAGATCCCATGGATCCCGGAGCAGCAGGATCCCCATGAGCTGAAGGGAAGAGAGCGAAGAGAAGGAAGCGAAGATTTTCGCTTGAGTAGCTGAGTGTAGGTGCTGTTTGTAGAAGCCGGGGGATACTGAAGCTGGGTGGGACGTCCCGTGGAGGAGGAGATGTTGGCCCCTCTGGCACATGGGTCTGGAGCTCAGAACATCTGGAACTGAAGTCTGAGTTGGGGTTTGAAGACCTAAACATTACAAGTCAGTGCATGGAAAAGGATAGAATTGTCCAGGGAAAAAGTGTAAATGAGACGAGAAGAAGAGCTGTAATAGAGACCCCAAAACCTTCCACAATACGTGTCTGAGTGAGAAGGAAGAGCAGCATATTTTTTGTTTCTGAATAAGCCCAAGGGGGAAGGATGAGGAGGAAGTCAGGGGGAGAAGGCTGCAGTGCTGAGTTTGCAAAGACTGCGGAGGTGGGACCCGGAGTGTCAGCGAGTGAAAGCCTGAGAGCAGGTGAGAGCAGAGGGGACACTGAGCAGGTGGGTGGGGAGGGAAGCTGAGCAGGGGCACTGGGCAGGCAGCGGCTGGGGGCAGCTGGGGGCTCTGAGAAGGCAGGCCGGGCAGTATTTCTGAGGAGGTAAGGGTCCACACTCACTCAGTTCATTAAAAAGGATGTGTTTGTAGCTGTGGCAGTTCTCTTCTAAACTTCTCTGTGGAAGCTGACGTGTCTGAGCACATTCAGCCCGTGGTGGACCTGGAGACGAAGGCAGGACGGCCGCAGCCCTTCTGCACCCTGGGACCAGGCTGTACCGTTTCACACCTGTGAACCTGCGGGCAGGTTATCCACACCTCAGCGTCCTGGGGGGATGTGTGAGCGGGGACCCCACTCCTGGGGTGTTGTGAGGATTGGGTGAGAGAATAAATGCAAAGTGCTTAAGCATTCTTGAAATAGAAAGGACCACAGAACGCAGGGTCCATTATTTCATTTTCTGTCTTCACTTTCTTGGTAACTGGAGAGACAACGTTTCCAGCAGGGTGGGGTTTCCATGGTGATTGTTTACTGATTTAACTTCGGCTTCTATGGGATGGCAAGCAACATTTGGTAGCTTCCATTAAGCAGCTCTCCGGGGAATATCCCCATAATGCAGACAGCAGTGTATGGAAAGCCCAAGCTTCCAAACAGCATTGCTTAAATTCCAAAGAATATTTGTCTAAGTCATTGCTGTTGTGAACTTTAATTCTCCCCCTCACCCCCAATATTTATGTTTCATGTACTGGTGACAAGATGGCTTATCTAAATGTAAAAAGTCAATTATCTTCTGAGTTGAGTTGAAAATAATGAACTTTTCCTATTTCATGAATTGCTATAGACTGAAATGTGACTGCTTCACAGAAATGTATCAGTTTGATGCATTAAAAATTATACAGAACATCAAGTAACACTATCACCAACAACTAAATAACTAAGTCTTAATCACAGGGATTTGAAGTAAGAAAAATAATAAAAATTTTTAAAAAGTAAAAATAAAATATAATCTAGTTTCTTAGAGTACATGAGATATACTGTGACTGTCACAGGCCTACTTACTGTTTTATTGATAAGAAATATGATTGGCTTAACGGAATGAAATGCAAAAAGAAAGGTGGGAAGGTTGGTTTCTCCTCTGTGGAGTTGCGTCTGGATATCTCAACCACGGAGAAGTTTCCATGTGTATGCGGAAACCGGTAGAGGCCCCTGTGTTCTCAGGAGGGGAAGAGTCAGTGCATGTTGACTTAAAGGGTGTTGCACAGACTTCTAGGGGTTCAAGAGGCAGCCCTTTGTGTGACATGAACCCCTGGGCCAGTGACGCTGCTCTCCGGGCACCCCCACAGCGGGCTCCACCTCTGACCCCCTCGAGTGGACTGTGTCCTGCAGAGGGACCCCCTGCGGAGTGAAATAACCGGGGCCAACTAACACCGTCTGACGGCGGGCATTGCCCCCAGGCGTTCAGGATGCAAAGTGGATTGTCTTACCTGCATTCCTGAGAAATTTCCCAAATGGAATGTTAGATGCTTTTCTTCCAAAGCAAAGAAGCAGTTCTCTTTAAATTATTAGTTTCATTTTAGTAGTTTTGGGTTTTTTGACATAGTAATACAACTAAGGAAATGACCTGAGTTTTTTCCTTCTTAACGAGTGCATTAATAATAACTTTGCAAGAGTAATTCTTTTCCTGCATTATGTGATAGCAAGGTTTTTTCATTATTTACTAAAAATGCAATAATAAATCACTGAGTTGAATGGCCCCCAAACCATGTGACTGTTGTGACTGATTTTTTTGTTTTATTTCACAAAATAACAGTAATTTTAATACATTTTATGCAATGGGGGAAACTATATTTTTCACAACCATCAATAGCCAATATTTTCTAGGACCACATGGAGGCACATTTTATGCATTTGAAGGGAATTCCACCGACTTCTGTGTGTTCTCAGGGATGGTGTTTCCTTCCTCTGGGCTTCTGTCTCCTCATCTGTCAAATAAAGTGGTTACAGCTTAGGAGCGATGGGTGCCGTGGTTGACTGGGCCGTGTACCCAGCAGAAGGCATGTTCTGGATCCACACTCCTGCGGTGTGAAGTCCTGTGTAACTGGGACCTTTGAAGATGCTGTTTTTAGTCACGGTGTGGCCTGGCTGAATCAGGGTGGGCCTTGATCCGTGTTACGGGGCCTTTAAGGAAAGTCAGGGAAGTTCCAGGAGAAGCTGGAAGTCGGAGGAAACCGGAAGAGCAGGCTCCGGGAGAGAGGTCACCACGTGCCGGGAGGCAGAGACGCAGCCAAGGAACCCCGAGGACTGCAGTAAGCCAGCACCAGCTCGCTACGGACGCTGGGGAGAAAGCGTGGCCTAGCTGACACCAAGATTTTGATCTTCTAGACCCCGAATGAGCCAATAAATTCCAGTTGTTTACTCGTAGCAGCTTGGCAAACTAAAACAGTTTGGTATCAGGATTGAGCTGCTGTTGCAGCAAATACCTAAAAATGTGGAAGCAGCTTTGGAATTGGGTCATGGGTAGAGGCTGGAAGGACTCTGAGGCACTTGACCAAAAAAAATGTAGATTTCTTTGAAGAGACTGTCAGTCAGGATAAGGGTATCGAAGGTTTTCTGGTTAGAGCTCAGAAGCGTGACAGCTGTAGGGAAAGTTTCTATTGTCATAGAGACTTTGCGTATCATTATGAACATAATGGTGGTGGAGATACGGACATTAAGGATGTTTCCAGAGACAACTCAGAAGGAAATGATGAAAGTGCTACTGGAAAACACAAGAAAAGTGATCCTGGTTAGAGAGTGGCAGACAACTTGGAAAAACTGAGTTCTGACATTGGAGGGAAGGCAGAACTTTTAAGAGAAGAACATGGATATTTTGCTGAGGAGATTTCCAAAGTATGGAAGGTGCAGGGTGGTTTCTCCTTGCTGTTTTTAGGGAAATGAGAAAGAGAGAGTTTGAGTTCTGAACTGTTAAACACAAAGGAACCAGTGATGCCTGCCGGCCTGGACAGGGTGAAACAGAGGAGCCGGGTGGGCAGAGCTCTCCTTGCCTTTGTGTAGGGTAAGGCTTCCTGCCTGGCATTTGGGAAGAGTCCAGCCATGTCCTGAGGCTTGGAGAGGACGGGAGAGCATAGCCCCTGCTCCAATACTTAGAAAGGCTCCAGCAGGCCTGGAGGGCAAAGCACTGATCTGCAGATGACTCTTAGACCTCAAACTCTAATGGGGTGTGCCTTCCTAGGTTTCAGACATGCTTGGAATCTGTGGCCTGTTTTCCTCTCAGTTTCTCCCTCCTAAAATGGAAATGTCTATCCTATGCCTGTCCCACCACTGTATATTGGAAGCAGGTAGCTTGTTTCTAGGTCTCACAGGCCCACAGATGGGGAGGAATTTGCCCCAGGATGGACCACACCTGTAACTGATTTTGACAAGACTCTGTACTCAGAGTTGTTACTAATGTGACTTAAGCCTTTGGGATGTTAGCATGGGACGAAGGTAATGTGCACGTGGAAAGAACATGACATTTTGGGGCCCAGCGAGTGGACTGTGGTAGGTTGAATTGTGTACCTCAAGAGAAGGCATGTCCTTAATCTCAATCCGTGCTTCTGTGGGTGGGAATCCACTTGTAAATAGGAACTTACGGAGATGTTATGAGTTAGGTGTGTCCAACTGAATCATGGTGGCCTTTTTCCATATTAATGGAAGTCTAATAGAGAGAAGTGAGAGAAGGCCAAGGAAGGACCCAAACCAGAAGTCAGAGCAATCTGGAGAAGCAGACACAAGGAGAGAGAGAGCACCCTGTGAAAGAGGCAGAATGCAAGCCAAGGAGCCCCCAGTATTGTGGCAAGCTAGCACAAGAATGCCACAGACTTTGAGGGAAAGCATGGCCTTGCCAATACCTTGATTTTGGACTTCTAGCTCCCAAAGCCATAAGTCAATAAATTCCAGATGTTAAGCCAACAGTGTGTGGTATTTATCATAGCAGTCTGGCAAACTGACATTAAAGATGCTTATAAGAATCTGAGGAAAATTATTGACACTTTTGCTAGTAAAATGCACACCTATTCTGCTTTGAATTTTATGGAGCTCATAAGACCCCTGAAACAATCTCCATCTTCTGAGAAAGGAATTTGTAGACCCAAAGTTAAGACTCCTAAATTTCAAGGTTTCAAAGACATCTACTGACTCTTAACATTCTTTGACTTTACTTTTAATAGTTTGCAGAAGTGATTGCTTTTATATGTCTGGTGATATAGCACCAAACTCTTGTCTAATGGATTTGTAAAGACTTTTCTCTAGAAAGAATATATCAGTAAAATTAGTCAAGTAGACAACCTTATCATTATACTTCAATTATATTTTGAGAAAGAAGTATTTAACTATCATGAAGGATTTTTAGCTTTGTAACAAACAGCAGTGAAGGTATAATTTGTTATTGGCAAAGTATGGGGAAATATGTAGAATATATCTCGCATTTTTTTGTGTGTTTTCCAACATAATTTATTTGTACTCTCCCAGATCTGCTGTTAACAACTTGCAATTGAATCATTTGGATATTGGTCCTTGCTAATCAGAAGAATTGCTTAAAAATGAATGTAACTTACTAAACAATAAGGAAACTTGTTCAAATATAAAATACAAAGGTGCATGGTCTAAGTATACTCTTCTCCTTCTTCCCCTTCCTGATAAAATGTATCTTGCTTAGAGAAATTGATAAATATATAGAGACAAATGAAAATGAGAACACAACATACCAAAACCTATGGGATGCAGCAAAAGCAGTACTGAGGGGGAAATTTATAGCACTAAATGCACACATCGAAAAGGAAGAAAGAACCAAAATCAAAGAACTAATGGATCAACTGAAGAAGCTAGAAAATGAACAGCAAACCAATCCTAAACCAAGTAGAAGGAAATAAATAACAAGGATTAAAGCAGAAATAAGCGACATAGAGAACAAAAAAACAATAGAGAGAATCAATAATACCAAAAGTTTGTTCTTTGAGAAGACCAACAAGATTGACAAGCCCTTAGCTAGACTGACAAAATCAAAAAGAGAGAAGAACCATATAAACAAAGTCATGAATGAGAAAGGTGACATTACTGCAGATCCCAAAGAAATCTAAAAAATTATAAAAGGATAGTATGAATAACTATATGCCAACAAACTGGATAATGTAGAGGAAATAGACAATTTTCTGGAAACATACAAACAACCTAGACTGACCAGAGAAGAAATAGAAGACCTCAACCAACCAATCACAAGCAAAGAGATCCAATCAGTCATCAAAAAGCTTCCCACAAATAAATGCCCAGGGCCAGATGGCTTCATAGGGGAATTCCACCAAACTTTCCAGAAAGAACTGACACCAATCTTACTTAAACGCCTTCAAAATGTCAAAGAAAATGGAACACTACTTAACTCATTTTATGAAGCTAACATCAATCTAATACCAAAACCAGGCAAAGATGCTACAAAAAAGGAAAACTACAGGCCTATCTCCCTAATGAACATAGATGCAAAAATTCTCAAGAAAATACTTGCAAATTGAATCCAAAGACACATTTAAAAAATCATACAGCATGACCAAGTGGGGTTCATTCCGGGCATGCAAGGATGGTTCAACATAAGAAAACCAATGTATTACAACACATTAACAAATCAAAGGAGAAAAATCAAATGATCATCTCAATAGATGCTGAAAAAGCATTCAACAAAATCCAACATCCTTTTTTGATAAAAGCATTTCAAAAGGTAGGAATTGAAGGAAACTTCCTCAATATGATAAAGAGCATCTATGAAAAACCTACAGCCAGCATAGCACTAAATGGAGAGAGATGGAAAGCCTTCCCTCTAAGATCAGGAACAAGACAAGGATGCCCGCTGTCACCACTGTTATTCAACATTGTGCTGGAAGTGCTAGCCAGGGCAATCCAGCAAGACAAAGAAATAAAAGGCATCCAAATTGGAAAGGAAGAAGTAAAACTGTCATTGTTTGCAGATGATATGATCTTATATCTGGAAAACCCTGAGAAATCAACGATACAGCTACTAGAGCTAATAAACAAATTTAGCAAAGTAGTGGGATACAAGATTAATGCACGTAAGTCAGTAATGTTTCTATATGCTAGAAATGAACAAATTGAAGAGACACTCAACAGAGTGTCTTGAGTTGAATAGACAACTCAAGTTGCCATTTCCAATAGCAACTAAAAAAATCAAGTACCTAGGACTAAACTTTACCAAAGATGTAAAAGACCTATACAAAGAAAACTACATAACTCTACTAAAAGAAATAGAAGGGGACCTTAAAAGATGGAAAAATATTCCATGTTCATGGATAGGAATAAATGCCATTAAGATGTCAATTCTACCCAAACTCATCTACAGATTCAATGCAATCCCAATCAAAATTCCAACAACCTAATTTTCAGACTTGGAAAATCTAGTCATCAAATTTATTTGGAAAGGGAATGTGAGAAACAAGCACTATTCCTAAAAAAGGAATAAATGCTCACCCGATTGTGGAGAAGAAAAGAATTTATGGGGGTTGGCGCACAGAACAATAGACCCAGCAGTATTTATTCCCTACACCTAACCGCTAGTCCCTCCCCTGTTTCTCCATTGGCTGGATACTTCAGAGGTTACATTCTATTCAACAAGCCTAACTAGCCCGCCCAAATTTGAAACATGCAGCTTGCCCAAATTGGAAACATTTGAAAAAAAGTCTCCCATGCAAACTTGGAACATTTTTTTTTTTTTTTTTTTTTGAAGATTTTTTTTTTCATTTTTATTGAGATTGTTCAGATACCATACAATTATCCAAAGATCCAAAGTGTACAAACACTTGCCCCTGGGTACCCTCATACAGCTGTGCATCCATCACCACACTTAATTTTTGTTCAATTTTTGAAACTTTCATTACTCCAGACAAGAAATAAAGTGAAAGATGAAAAAAGAAAAAAAGAAAAGGAAACTCTAAACCTCCCCTATCCCAAACCAACCCCCCTCAATTGTGACTCCTAGTATTGATATAGTACATTTGTTACTGTTTATGAAAAAATGTTGAAATACTACTAACTGTAGTATATAGTTTGTAATAGGTATATAGTTCTTCCCTATATGCCCCTCTATTATTAACTTCTAATTGTATTGTCATACATTTGTTCTGGTTCATGAAGTGATTTCTAGTATTTGTACAGTTGATCATGGACATTGCCCACCATAGGATTCAGTTTTATACATTTCCATCTTTTGACCTCCAACTTTCCTTCTGGTGACATATATGACTCTGAGCTTCCCCTTTCCACCTCATTCACACACCATTCGGTGCTGTTAGTTATTCTCACATCTTGCTACCAACACCCCTGTTCGTTTCCAAACATTTAAGTTTATCCTAATTGAACATTCTGCTCATACTAAGCAAGAGCATCTACATTTCTTCCACAAGGCAGGAGGGAGAGTCAAAGAAGGTAGAGAGGCAAAAGAAAGAGGAAAAAAAAAAAAAAATGACAGCTAGGAAGCAGCAAAAGGAAAAATAACCTTAAATCAAAGTAGAATAAAGAATCAGACAATACCACCAATGTCAAGTGTCTAACATGCCTCCCCTATCCCCCCCCCTTATCTGCATTCACCTTGGTATATCACCTTTGTTACATTAAAGGAAGCATAATACAATGATTCTATTAGTTACAGTCTCTAGTTTATGCTGATTGCATCCCTCCCCCAATGCCTCCCCATTTTTAACACCTTGCAAGGTTGACATTTGCTTGTTCTCCCTCGTGGAAGAACATATTTGTACATTTTATCACAATTGTTGAATACTCTAGATTTCACCAAGTTACACAGTCCCAGTCTTTATCTTTCGTCCTTTCTTGTGGTGTCTCACATGCTCCCCATCTTCCTCTCTCAACCGTATTCATAGTTACCTTTGTTCAGTGTACTTCCATTGTTGTGCTACCATCTCCCAAAATTGTGTTCCAAACCACACACTCCTGTCTTCTATCACCCTGTAGTGCTCCCTTTAGTATTTCCTGTAGGGCAGGTGTCTTGTTCACAAAGTCTCTCATTGTCTGTTTGTCAGAAAATATTTTGAGCTCTCCCTCATATTTGAAGGACAGCTTTGCTGGATACAGGATTCTTGGTTGGTGGTTTTTCTCTTTCAGTATCTTAAATATATCACACCACTTCCTTCTTGCCTCCATGGTTTCTGCTGAGAGATCCACACATAGTCTTATTAAGCTGCCTTTGTATGTAACGGATCGCTTTTCTCTTGCTGCTTTCAGGATTCTCTCTTTGTCTTTGACATTTGATAATCTGATTATTAAGTGTCTTGGCGTAGGCCTATTCAGATCTCTTCTGTTTGGAGTACGCTGCGCTTCTTGGATCTGTAATTTTATGTCTTTCATAAGAGATGGGAAATTTTCATTAATTATTTCCTCTATTATTGCTTCTGCCCCCTTTCCCTTCTCTTCTCCTTCTGGGACACCAATGATACGTACATTATTGTACTTTGTTTCATCTTTGAGTTCCCGGAGAAGTTGCTCATATTTTTTCATTCTTTTCTCCATCTGCTCCTTTGCGTGTAGGCTTTCAGGTGTTTGGTTCTCCAGTTCCTGAGTGTTTTCTTCTGCCTCTTGAGATCTGCTGTTGTATGTTTCCATTGTGTCTTTCATCTCTTGTGGTGTGCCTTTCATTTCCATAGATTCTACTAGTAGGTTTTTTGAACTTTTGATTTCTGCCGTATACATGTCCAGTGCTTCCTTTACAGCCTCTATCTCTTTTGCAATATATTCTCTAAACTTTTGAATTGACTTAGCATTAGTTGTTTAAATTCCTGTATCTCAGTTGAAGTGTATGTTTGTTCCTTTGACTGGGCCATAACTTTGTTTTTCTTAGTGTAGGTTGTAATTTTCTGTTGTCTAGGCATGGTTTCCTTGGTTATCCAAATCAGGTTTTCTGAGACCAGAACAGGCTCAGGTCCCAGAGGGAAGAAATATTCAGTATCTGGTTTCCCTGAGGGTGTGTCTTAGAAAACTGATACACCCCGTGATGCCTCAGGTCACTGTGCTTTTCTGCCCAGCAGGTGATGCCTGTTAGCCTATAATTCTTGACTGGTGTGAGGAGGTGTGGCCGTGTTCCCCCAGGCTCTGAGGTCTGGTTCTGAATGGAAAGGGCCCCACCCCTTTCCTCCTAGAGAAGATAGACCCCCCAGGTGGAGGTCATTAGCATTTCAATGGTCTTGCTCTCTGCTTGTGCTGTCTCCACCCTTCCCGGAGTCACAGCCCTGGAGACTGAAAATGACTGAGGCTTTCTCCACTGAGCCAAAAAAGAAATGGATAGTCCCCTTCAGGCCGAGTCCAAGGCGACCCTCTGGCTCTCCCAGGTCAGTCGTCACCCAAAGCCTCTGTCTGTTTTTTGGGGATGCGTACCTGTAGTGAGCAGTTCACACTCTCTACTTAAAACCCCAGTTGGAGCTCAGCTGAGCTGTATTCGCTTGCTGGGAGAGAGCTTCTCTCTGGCACCACGAGGCTTTGCAGCTCGGGCTATGGGGGAGGGGGTCTCCCGACCTGGTTCCGTAGGTTTTACTTTCAGATTTTATGCTGTGTTCTTGGGCATTCCTCCCAATTCAGGTTGGTGTATGATGAATGGATGGTCTCGTTTGTCCCCCCGCAGTTATTCTGGGTTATTTACTAGTTGTTTCTGTTTTTTTGTAGTTGTTCCGGGGGACTACTTAGCTTCCACTCCTCTCTATGCCGCCATCTTGCCCGAGTCTATCAAAACTTGGAACATTTGAAACAAGTCTCCACCCCTCTTTCCTTTGTTCTTGAGATGCAGAGCCAGTCTGAGCTAGTTTGGTAACAACTTATGAAGCTGTTTAAGGAAACTCTACCCCGAGTCTCCACCTTACAAGGACAGTAGATAGTGGGCGGATAAGCAGGAGGACTGGCTGTGGATAGTGGGTGGATAAGCAGGGGGACTGACTGTGGATTACAATTTGTCTTTTTAACCATCTGCCAATTCCTTAACTGCCCCCACCCTGTGTGAAAGCTAAACTTAATCTAATTCTCACAGGAAGATGCCTTGAATTGCTAAAGACACTCTAAAAAGGAAAAATGAAGTGGGAGGACTTACACTCCCTGACTTTGAAGCTTATTATAAAGCCACAGTTGTCAAAACCACATGGTACTGGCACAAAGATAGACATATTGATCAATGGAATCGAATTGGGAATTTAGAGATAGACCCCCAGATCTATGGCTAACTGATCTTTGATAAGGCCCCCAAAGCCACTGAACTGGAACATAATAGTCTTTTCAACAAATGGGGCTGGGAGAGTTGGATATCCATATCCAAAAGAATGAAAGAGGACCCCTACATCACACCCTACACAAAAATTAACTCAAAGTCAATCAAAGATCTCAATATAAAAGACAGTACCTGTGGCAACCCGTGGCCTGAGCAAAACAGGCCTGCAGATCTTTGGTGCACAGCAGTCGCATGACCTAGGCAGCTAAATGTTTAACCTATTGTCTCTGTAAGCCAGGACGGAGAAAAAGGGTAAATTGACCTTAAAATGTAAGGTTATGGGAAGCAGGCAGGAAGTGAGAGGCTCTTAGTCTCACAAAAACAGCAAAATGTAATTGTTTAAGTGCTATTCTAGTCCTTCCTGCACCACACCCCAGGTCAGAATGACCTGTTCCTGCATCTATGCTCCCCCCCACCCTTAGGAATGTCTTTGTCTAAAACCCTTATAAAAGGACTTGCTGTTCTCTGAATCACGCAGCCAATTTTCCCTGTGAAAGTGGTACCTGCCAGACAAGAGAAAAGCCGTTTGAATTCTGCCTACCTGTGAGTAAGCTGCAAATAAAGTTCATGTTTCAGCAAATGCTGGGTGTTCTCTTTGATCTTTTGACTGGTAAAGCCCCCTCAGGTTGTGACAGTATCATAAAACTCCTAGAAGATAATGTAGGGAAACATCTTCAAGACCTTGTATTAGGCAGCCACTTCCTAGGCTTTACACCCAAAGCACAAGCAACAAAAGAAAAAATAGGTAAATGGGAACTCCTCAAGCTTAGACGTTTCTGTACCTCAAAGAAATTTGTCAAAAAGGTGAAAAGGCAGCCAACTCAATGGGAAAAAATTTTTGGAAACCATGTATCTGACAAAAGACTGATATCTTGCATTTATAAAGAAATCCTATAACTCAATGACAATAGTACAGACAGCCCAATTATAAAATGGGCAAAAGATATGAAAAGACAGTTCTCTGAAGAGGAAATACAAATGGCCAAGAAACACAAGAAAAAATGTTCAGCTTCACTAGCTATTAGAGAGATGCAAATTAAGACAACAATGAGATACCATCTCATACCAATTAGAATGGCTGCCATTAAACAAACAGGAAACTACAAATGCTGGAGAGGATGTGGAGAAATTGGAACTCTTATTCATTGTTGGTGGGACTGTATAATGGTTCAGCCACTCTGGAAGTCAGTCTGGCAGTTCCTTAGAAAACTAGATATAGAGTTACCTTTCAATCCAGTGATTGTGCTTCTCGATATATACCCGGAAGATCTGAAAGCAGTGACATGAACAGATATCTGTATGCCAATGTTCATAGCAGCATTATTCACAATTGCCAAGAGAAGGAAACAACCCAAATATCCTTCAACAGATGAGTGGACAAATAAAATGTGGTATATACACACAATGGAATACTACGTGGCTGTAAGAAGGAACGATGTCAGGAAACATATGACAACATGGATGAATCTTGAAGACATAATGCTGAGCTTATTTCACCAGGCACAAAAAGAGAAATATTATATGCTACCAATAATGTGAACATTGAAAAATGTAAAACAAATGGTTTATAATGTAGAATGTAGGGGAACTAGTGATAGAGAGCAATTAAGGAAGGGGGAATGATAACCCAATAAGAACAGATAAGTTATCATAGGTAAATTTAACATTCTGGGAATGCTGGGAATGCCCAGGAATGAGTATGGTCTGTTAATTTCTGATGGGTATAGTAGGAACAAATTCACAGAAATGTTGCTATATTCGGTTATTTTCTTGGGGTAGAGTAGGGACATGTTGGAAGTAAAGTAGTTATCTTAGATTAGTTGTCTTTTTCTTACTCCCTTGAGTTTGAAATGTTTTTTTTTTAATTGTATGTTTTTAAAATTTTTTTATATAGTTGATTTAAAGAAAAAAACAGTGAAAAAAATATGCAGAGCCCCCCTGAGGAGCTGGTGGAGAGTGCAGGGGTATTGAGCTTCCCCACCTCAATGGTTGCTGATGTGCTCACAGATATAGAGGACTGGTAGTTTGATGGGCTGAGCCCTCTACCACAGGACTTGCCCTTGGGAAGACTTGCTGCAAAGGAGAGGCTAGGCCTCCCTATAATTGTGCCTAAGAGCCTCCTCCCAAATGCCTCTTCGTTGCTGAGATGTGGCCCTCTCTCTCTAGCTGAGCCAAATTAGCAGGTGAAATCACTGCCCTCCCCCCCTACATGGGATCAGACACCCAAGGGAGTGAATCTCCCTGGCAATGTGGAATATGACTCCAGGGGAGGAATCTAGACCCAGCATCATGGGATGGAGAACATCTTCTTGACCAAAAAGGGGATGTGAAAGGAAATGAAATTAGCTTCAGCAGCAGAGAGATTCCAAAAGGAGCTGAGAGGTCACTCTGGTGAGCACTCTTACACACAATACAGAAAACCCTTTTTAGGTTCTAATGAATTGGAATAGCTAGCAGTAAATACCTGAAACTATCAAACTACAACCCAGAACCTTGAATCTTGAAGATGATTATATAAAAATGTAGCTTATGAGGGGTAACAATGTGATTGGGAAAGCCATATGGACCACACTCCCCTTTGTCTAGTTTATGGATGGATGAGCAGAAAAATGGGGGAAGAAAAAAAGAAAAAAGGCAGCCAGTGTTCTTTTTTACTTTAATTGTTCTTTTTCACTTTAATTTTTATTCTTATTATTTGTGTGTGTGTGGTAATGAAAATGTCAAAAAGTAAGTTTGGTGATGAATGCACAACTATATAATGGTACTGTAAACAACTGAATGTACGCTTTGTTTTTTATGACTGCATGGTATGTGAATATATCTCAATAAAATGAATAAAAATGTATCTTGCTTATTCTCACCATTTTGGCAATGAAAAGTATATCATCCAAAAACTGCTTAAAAAATAGACATATACAAGTGCTTGTGAAGATGTGGAGAGAGAGATATACGTATTTACTTGGTAGGGAAGTAGAATAGTGCAGCCTCTCTGGAGGACAGTGTGGTGGGTTACAGGAGGGTAAGTATGGAGTTGCCATATGACCCTGCAATCTCATTACTGGGTATTTACTTGGAAGAACTGAGAACAGGGACATGAATGGACATTTGCACACTGGTGTTTATGGTGTCATTATTCATGATTTGCAGTGGATGGAGGTGGCCTAATGGTACATCAACTGATGAATGGAATGAACTGTGGTGTATATATACATGGAATGTTGAGCAGCTGCAAGAAGGAATGAAGTTGTGAGGCATGCAACTAGGTGAATGGACCTTGAAAAAAGTATGTTGAATGAAAAAAGCCAGAAATGAAAAGATAAACATTATAATGCCTCATTAATATGGACTAACTATAATGAGAAAACACTGAGTATTGAATCTGAGAACATAGGTTATCAGGGGATAGAATGTGGGCAGAGATTGGGCAATCAATGATTTGGGAATACAGAATGCTCAGTGAGGATCATTGGAAATGTTCCTAGATTGTAAGCTTTTATAGTAGTCACATCTATTCCTGAGTATTAACTGTTATTTCTTAATTCTGAGATTCTGAGCTCTTTGTGGATAACCTGGTAGTTCCCTGGGACTTTGGTTATTTGTGTGACTCCTAAGACTCAGAGTTAGAGTTCTGCAGCTCTGAAAGTTAACATTACTCCATACAGCAACTTCTAAAGAACATGAAAAAAGAGAACAGACTTCAATTAGAGATGAGAATGAAATGGACTTGATTAGGACTAAGGTAAATCAGAATACAGGGTAAAGAATGATGTTGACAGTATTTTAAAACTTCAACTTCTGTGTGAGACTAAAGGAAGAGATGTTTATTTGGTACAAAATTTAAATTTTCTGTAGCACACTATATAATTTAACCTGTATGGTCAGTTTAGTTTAACAACATAACTGCATGAAACTTAGAATAGGAAATGAGATCTTGTTGTTCTGTACAAGTTAATGTTATACCATAATAAATCCCAGAGTATTTGGGGCAGAAAATTAAAAAAAAGTATTTGCAAAATCCCCTTGAGGGACTGGGGGGAAATGTGGAAATATTAAATTTCCCCACCTGGGGAATTCCTGATATTCTCAAACATTTGGGACTCCCAATTTATTAAGTCAAGCCTCAATATTGGGGCTTGCCCTTATGAAACCTGATCCTGCAAAGGAGAAGCTAAGCCTATTTATAATTATGCCTGAGTCACCCCCAGAGAACCTCTTTTGTTGCTCAGATGTAGCCTCTCTCTTTCAGCCAACTCTGTAAATAAACTCACTGCCCTCCCCCCATGTGGGATATGACTCCCAGGAATGGAAATCTCCCTGGAGATGTGGGACATGACTCCCAGGGATAAACCTGGCCCTGGCATCTTGGGATTGAGAAAGCCTTCCTGACCAAAAGGGGGAAAAGAAATGAAACAAAGTAAAATTTCCATGGCTAAGAGATTTCAAATAGATACAAGAGGATATTCTGGAGGTTATTCTTATGCAGAACATAGATATTCCTTTTTAGTTTCTAGTGTTTAGAATAGCTAGAAAGAAATACCTGAATCTGTTGAACTGTAATCCAGTAGACTTGATTCTTGATAATTGTATAACTATATAGCTTATATCGTGTGACCCTGTGATTGTGAAAACCTTGTGACTGACACTCCCTTTAGCCAGTGTGTAGGCAAATGAGTAATAAAATAAAGACAAAAAATAGAGGGGGGATAAGGGGTATAGGATGTTTTGGGTGTTCTTTTTTTATTTTTATTTATGGGGGGTAATGAAACTGTTCTAAAATTGATTGTGGTTATGAATACACAACTATTTGATGATACTGTGAGCCATTGATGGCATACTTCGGATGGATTATATGGTGTGTGAATATATCTCAATAAAATTGCATTGAAAATGTTTATCAATCATGCAATTATGTATTTAGTAATTTAAATTACTGCAACTAAGCAGAAGTTTTGATCAAAAAACTCCACAAATTCTGTAGATCAGTAAGAGTAGATCTTTGTCTTCTGATCACACCACCTAAATATTTCCATTCACATTTGCTATTTTAACTGAAAAATTGTACCCTCTGGTTTGTTCCTTAAGGAAACATATAATTGGCATAATATGTAGGTATGGCATGATTGCAGATATGAAAGTAGATGAAATCATCAATATCAAGCTGCTTCTCAATGGGAATTATTTCAGTGCATGCTATGCCCTCTCCTAATCACCGAATTTCATACACAAAGTATTTTATGGATATAATTCTCTGTGAGGCTGCATTTAATGCAATGCTATAAAACAAATTGAGTGTGACTGCTTTAAAGACATGTCTGACAGCTTGAAATATTAATCCAAAACACCCAGGCCTGCTGATTGATTAGAGAACAAGGATTTGATGTTGTTGAGTATGTTTACTTATGACATGTATTATGAATAAAAGTTTTAGATCATTTCTTGTAACTAAAAGATATTTTATGATGACACATATTGATTTTATTTGCTAAAATTTCTACTTGATTGACAGTTCTAATCATTAAATTTGCTAATATTCATTGGCTAATGAGTTTAATCTTAAGTAATAGAATGCTTAAGTTCTCATTGTTTGTTAAGAGTTATTTTGCGAATAAAGTGGAGATGACTTTTAAATTTGTGTTCTACCCTTTGCTTAGAATTATTACTTGAGTTCCTAATGACTTTGCATGCAGGTACATATTTCAAAAAAGCTATTAAAATCTGCACTTTTATTGTGGAACCATAATTTCACTGAAAGTAGAAATATTTTGTTAGAACAAAAGACCCACCACTGTGATTCCCACTGAGGTGTGTGCTGTGGAGTTAGGGTGATGAATATTCACCCTAAAACATGTTTTCTGCAACAGTTGGCTTTGCCCCAGCCTCCCACAGTACATCACTAGGGAAGAAATTTCCTGAGCCGGGCTCCTCAGCTCTCCTCTGTCACCCACATCCATCCATTTCTCTTTTCCTTAAACTCTTTATGGGCAAGCTCTGAACTTGGACTTGGTATGTGCTGCTGTCTGGGCATGTTTGGAGGACCGAGTATTGGTGGACCGTGAACCCAGCCGGGTGGTCTGTGACCAGATCATCCAGCAGCAAGGCGGGTGCTGCCCAAGCCTGCTCCGGGGACACTGCTCCCTGTGTCCACAGGGAGGTGCTGCCAACACCTGTCCTGGGAGGGTCAGGATGGTAAACTAGAAAGGCTGCCACCCAGATCTCCATCAGACTTGGAGCACAAGCAAATTCTGCTCCCCCAGGGAACTCGAAGAGGGAGAGGCAGATCTGCAGCAGGAAATCCTAACCTGGCACCCACAGAACACTCCAACCAGGGTCGGTGTGATTTAAGGGTCTGTAAACTGAGAAAGGAAAACAACTACATCTTTAATTGACTAACTTCACCTGAACTTCAGCGTCCCCTTCCATTAAGAACATAGAAGAAAAACCGCTGTTATCAATAGCACCTCCCTCATTCCGAATTGAAATCACAGATATATTCACATCACATCACAATAATAGATACTTTACAAAATCGTTTGCACTTTCACTGCTTCAAAATCATGGTAGATAATTGATTCACTGTTAGATCTTACTGTGTAATGTGTTAATAATGAAGCACATATATTATGTATAAGTTTTTCTTTGCATTTAGATAATTGGTCTGGAGAGACATTGGGGGGGAGAGAGAGAGAGAGAGAGAGAGAGAGAGAGAGAGAGAGAGAGAGAGAGAGAGAGATTGATTTAAGGGATTGGCTCCTGTGACTGTGGGGGACAGAGAGCCTGAAATCTGTGGGGCGGATGGCAGGCTGGAAATTCCAGCAAATGTTGATATTGCAGTTCTGAGTCCGAAATCCATAGGGGAGGCCAGCAGACTGGAAACTCAGAGAGAAATGGAGGGTGCATGCTTGAGGTGGCATTTCTTCTCCCTGGAACCCTTGGTTCTTTGCTTGTAAGACCTTCAGCTGATTGGATGAGGCTCCCCCACATTTTCAAGGGTACTCACCTTTGCTTAAAGTCAACTGACTGTAGACACAAATCCCATCTACAAAATCCCTCCTCAGCAGCATCTGTGCCTGTGTCTCACCAAAGGCTGGACACCACAGACCAGCCAAGTTGACATGCGAAATTGACTAACCGTCATAACTGGTTTCATTTTGTTTTACGTATTTAAAAACAGCATTCTGAGGAGAGGTTCCTAAGCTCCAGCAGGCTGGCAGGGGCCTCCTGGGGTAGAAAGGCTGTGGTTCTGCCGTGCAGCCCTGTGAGCTCAGCGGTGTCGGGGGCTGTGCGGGCAGCTCTGGGGGCGCTGTGAGTGCCATGGACCCTGTGCACCGCTCTGGCCATGCTGGCAGCAGTTTCTACACTAACAGCAGTGGGGGGCAGCCCCTCTGGCTCCAGATATGGGGGCAGAGGGGAGCCCCAGCGTTTCAGCTGGTGACACTCTGCAGCAATATCCACAGTGTGGGAAGCTCGTGAGGTTTAGCAGTAATCACGTTTCTTGGCAACACACGTCAGCAAAAAGAGCACGTCCACGCCCGCTTTGGAAGATAGGTTCATTTGCATTCAAGAGACGTTCCTTGGGAAATCCTCACTTGGCCTTTGCATTTGGCCTCACTCATAATCTTGCTCACTTACCAGAAAACAACTGAACGGACTCTTCCATTAGACTTTGGAGGAAGAAGTCATATCTTTAGAGAGTTATAATAGACTGGATGACCGGACAATTTTAAGGGTCCCCAAGATTGGTGGTGGGACTTTAGCCAGCCAGGGCATGAGGCAAAGAATATGCTGTTCGATTAGCCTGGGATTGGAATCCTGCTAAACACAAGCGATCGCAGGTCAGTGGGCTAGGGATTTTTGGGAATAGCCATATCTGGATTTTCAAAGTCAAATTCTTCAGTTATCAAAATGTGTGCCTACTTTACCTGGAAAAGGAAACTCGCTATCAGTAAATTCTCCTTCGATTTTCTATACTCATGATTATTCAGAGCATGCAGTCTCTGCTGAAAGACATATTTGGAGAAAGGGACCATAAAATGTGGGCGAGCAGGCAATGAGGTCATGTGCAGCAACTTGCCGTATTTCTGGAATCAGCACAAGGCTCAGCCCCTGCTAAGTGCCCAGTGACTGATCACATTTGGAATTCTCCTGGTGTGTGCAGGCAGTGGGGAGACTCTCCATGTCAGCTTTTGGCCATGGGCTCCTGGACCTTTGCAAAACCCTCTCTGTCTCCGAGGGTGTCTGGCACATCATGGGTGTTAGCAAACAGTTGTCAAATTAAATTCCATCAAGTGAAGCTCTGTGGGACCCTGCACAGTCCCCCAGAACTGAGGAGGAAGGAGAGCAGGGAGGAGAGCCTCTAGGGTATGGCCCAGGGAAGGAAGATGTTCTGGAAGGTTATGAGAACTGGGAGGACGGCTTACTGCCCCCGAAATATTAGGCCCAGCATTCTCACCCCCTTGACATCTGTGATTCCTTCTGAGGACTGGGCTGCTGACATTTCTCAAAGCACTACAGCAAGCAGCAGGCTGCATTTGATCTTCCAAAATCAGCTGTCGTTTTTTTCTAATCTTCGTGCTCCTGTTTCTGAAACACTACAGCAGTCATCCATTTTTCTTGAGACACAATCTAATTTTTCTATGAAAACAAGCATACTCAAAAATTCTAAGTATTCATATTAAAGATACTAAAATTTTATTTCATGACTATTTACTTAAACACATAGAGTAAGCAGGTATTAAATTCCAAACTGAATACTGACATTTTAGACACATAAAAGCAGGGAAAACTTCTTGTGGAAAATTCTTCTCAAACTTTTGTTGAAAGACATGGAGCAGGAAGGCAGCCTGAAAATAAATACAGAAACAGTCCAACTGATTTATATTTAGGGAATCCAAAGAAGTGATTGTTGAAGAGGAAACCTGAAATCACATCAGCCAGGGGGCTCATTTATCTGTTAATGATTTCTTACATCTCTTTGGCCAGACACCACTGCGTCTGCTCAAGGCTTACCCCACACGAGTATACTGATTCAGCGTCAAAAATTAGATGCACACTGACCATACTGGAGCTGGAAACTTTATCAGGTAACTGGGCATCAACTTGGCCTTATATGATGGACATTTTTCTCTCTTGAGAAACTGAAAAACTCAAAATTCTTGACATGCTTGATATTAAAACTGTCTAAATTTCAAGCTTCTTGTGATTTGTCTGAGATCTCAATTTCCAAATATCTAAGCAAATGGTAACTAATTTATTTCCCATGAAGAATGAGATTTGATATACACAGGTAAACAGCCATCTGTGTTTAGGCTCAAATGGAAAGCTCTGACTAGTTAACATGATGTTGGTCAATGCACTCTTGCCAAAAAATGTAATTACTTGGAAAATTGCATCACCAAGTAGCATCTGGTGAATTATGAACACTAATACATTCACTAATACATTACATATTGGAGTGGACTTTAACCCGGGGCAAGAATATTTATTTGGAAAGAACATTAAAAGATTTTATAGACTTTCTGGGGCTTCTTGGATAAACAGGAAATTGGGTATTTATTTGAGTTCTTACAGAGAACCAATTCTCCATTGGTGATAAGCCTGTATGATATCTCTAAGAAAATCTTTTTAGCATTAGCATAGAAAAATATAGATTTAATCTTTGTCATCAGGCAGCAAGTCCCTGGGATTCCAGCCCATATTACCTTAAATGTCTAAGTCTATTTCATAAAATGCATTTGCCACCTGCAGGTTTACCCGTCACTGCTAATGAGAGTTCTAGGTAACTGACAAATGAAGCAAGCGAGCTACAGTGAAACTGCTAGAAACAAAACGATTCTGATAAATTTTCATTAGTTTCTGATGTAGATTACTTGGAGCTAAGGTGGTGGGTGGCGTGAGCAGAAATGCTGAGAACTTCCTCCCCTAAATGACCTGTAAGAGTCTTGAGGCTTCCGTCTTCCAGCCCGGAGGAGGCTGAGCTGCAACAACGTCCCTGAGCCCACCAGCATGCGGGGTCATCCCGCCCGCGGGCTCCGCCGAGACGCCCACGCCCATCCCCAGGAGATGACAGTCGGGGTCCCGAGGGCACAGGTGGGCACGTGGTGCCCGTCCGCCCGGCACCCAGGAGCAGCCCCTGCTCCTGTCCAGAAGAGGCTGGTGACGGCATCGCCAGGGCAAGTGGCGCGTGGTCAAGGGCTGCAGGGAAGCTGCCCGCTCGGAAGAGACGGCCCGGACGGGGGGGCGCCGGGGGTCTCACCTCAGCAGCAGCACCCGGAGAGCCTCCCAGGACATGGCGAGGACTGCGGAAATGTTGCCTTTGATGAGCGCGCCCACGCTGCCTGACAGATGCAGCTCCGCCTTTAGCCACAGAACTCTCCGGAACCATTGAGGAGATTCTGGGGCCCAGCCAGTCTGTGGGCTGCACTGCTGCCAGCACCACTCGTGACGTCGCAGATGACATCAGCAGCGCCACCCCGTGACGTCGCGGATGGCATCAGCAGTGCCACCCCGTGACGTCGCGGATGACATCAGCAGTGCCACCCTGTAACATCGTGGATGACATCAGCAGTGCCACCCCGTGACGTCACGGATGACATCAGCAGTGCCACCCTGTGACATCACGGATGACATCAGCAGCGCACAGGTGGACACTCAGCAGCACGCAGGTGGGCTCCCAGCCAGCTAAGAACTACCGAGGAGACTAACCCAGCAGAGGATCATTGGCAGCCAAAGAAAGAGTCCTTGGAAATTATCAGAAGAAAATAGTAAATTTCTTATCAACTGTAGTAAAAGGCAAGGAATTAAAATACTTCAAAGCCTCAGAAATTTTGCAGTCTCATTTATGATGGGCTAGATTGAGAACGCGGCCGCCCCTGGACAGAAAGCAGCCAGTTTTCTCAGCTCATCTGAGACGCTGACGTTTCCCGAGTCGCGCCCCCGCAGAGCCTTCGCCGTCTGGGCTCCATCTCCTCGCTGAGGGCGCGGGGCCGGCTCTGGGCTCGACCTTTTCCTGTCCCCGTCCGTCGTGCCCCCGAGGCGCGAGGGGGACCTGCCTCTCCCCGGGAGGGTTGTGAGGACGCCAGATGCCAGTGGGGTGCGGGCTGCACGGAGGGCGAGGGCCGGTGGGAGAAAAAGGGCGAGAGAAAAGACAGTGGTCTGTGGATTCCAGAGGAGAGTCTTTCTGGCACCGATTCTCCGCAGGAAACGCAATGTGCAAGTATCTCCTTCCTGTCCTTGACAGGGATTATGCTAATGCTGCCACTTCCCCAGGCCCTGTTTTATGCAAGGCACTGACCTAAATTCTCTCCAGACCTGATATCATTTAATCTTACCAATAACCTTAGCAAGTAAGAACTGTTAATCATCCCATTTGAACTGGAAATTAAATTCGATTTGCCCGATTCCTCTAGGCTGTCTTAAAGGAGAGAGAACAGCCTGGATGAGAAGTTACTGAAACAGAAATCATGACAACCAAGCGCTAATCCTCTTTGGATGGACCATTCAGCAAATCTGCCTGGAAAGCAAGTGCCCTCCTGATGGGTGGCAGTGGGGCTGGGCGGGTGAAACCCAGCACTCGGTTTTGCATCCCCTGAGTTCCTGGACACACCCGGCGTGTCAGCAGGGACTCTGCACCAGAACTCAGAGCTGGGGCTCCCAGGATAGTCTTCCTGCCTCTTTCAGTCCTGGCTGAAAGTAATCAAAAAGCAATATTTTATGTAAAAAAAACTATGTTTTCTCATTTTATTACTGCAATTTATTTAATATTGGACCAAAGCATTTATATGTGCATCTGAGGTTTTCTGATTTTTTTCAAGTCAGTTCATTGAGTTGGAAAAATGATATTTTTCTGCAAAGCTTAGTAACCCAATGGCTCAGACTTAAATAATTGTGAATCTACCTTTATTTCTGATCTACTCTAATGTAGGACTGCAATAAGAACTGCTAACTCAAACAAGCTAAATTAACTCACAAAAAAAAACCCAGCTTTCCAAATAAGAAATTCAGTCAGTACTGCAATTTGTGAGTAATATCACCCATGTTATTGACTTTTTGTGTCAATAACAATAAAATTAAATGCTGTGCTTGGTGAGTAGATTAGCTAGCGTATTTGAAGTGTTATTTAACTTGAGAAATCTCAGCACTTTGTCTATTGGAAAAAAAATCCTCTTTCAAACCGGATCACTGGTCAAGAGAGATGTTCCTATTGCAGAAATATGTGCGGCCGATTAACTTCCTTGTGGATAGAAGCAACAGCTCCCATGAAAAGGGGAAAAGAAAAGCATGCCTTTGTGAAACATCTCTAAAATCAGGTGTTTTTCATCTTCTTCAAAGTCACTCTGGAGCTTTTCATCTTTGCAGGGCTCATTTCAGACCCCCGGGGCCATAAGGCTGCAACGTTCTCCTGTAGTACGGGGGAGCTGCAGGGGGCCCAGGCGCCTGCTTGTCCTGAGGGAGAGGCCAGCTCTGCCAGGGGTCTCATTTGCCACTTCCCTCTCTCCTTTTCACCTTCCTCCTTTCCTCTGTCCTCGTACAAGCACACACTGAGAGCAGGAGCTGCGACAGGCCCCAGCAGCATTCTAACGTGCCGCTTGCCCTCCAGGACGTCCCACACAACCACAAGGCTGTGGGGGCTTTGGAAGGGACACACCGAATATTGAAAATAAATAAATAGATATATGTGAAATACTTTTGGAAATTTATGGGATAAATGTTAAGTAATTTTTCATCAGGATTATTGAGATGTAGTTTATATATAATTCTCAGATTCCGGAACATTTTCTCTCCTTTCTTTCCATTTAGGTGGTTATACAATGTGGTCCTGCTTCTTATGTTTTACTTCTATTTATTTACAATGATGTGTGTTTAGTTTCTAGTATATAAATGAACACTCGTCTGAACTCTTTATTTCAGTAATTCTTTAGTAGATTCTCTTGGATATTTAAGGGGAAAATCACAATTGCTATAAACAATAATTGTCTCTTAAACAAATTGGCAAGGGCCTGGAGTCAACTTGTCCTTTCATGTCTAAAGCAAAGGATAACCTATTTGTATATGACTAAGTGAAATCTAACTTGTCTGTACATGTTCCAATCACCCACACAAAAGCTGTAAGATGAGTGATCTGGAACTTTCTGACCTGGCAAAGCTGCTGGGGCCAGGACGCTCTGACATTCTTTCAATCTGGGTCTTGATTTCCTCAAACCCAGGACTTTTGTCTGGAGTAAATAAGTTTTGTTGGTTAGCAGATCAACCCCTTACAAGGCTTGCTTTCCTTAATGTTTTTGCTTAACCAATCATACTTTTCTTTGTGTAACCTCACTGTAATTACTATATAAGCTGTCTCTTTCTCAGGGAAAATCGGAGCACTTCGTCTTGGCATAGAGCATCCCTTGTAAATTGTCTCCTTTTGGTTAATAAATGGTCTCTCCTAAATTCTTAGAATTTGTCTTTTATTTGACACTTCCCATTGGCTTTAGCTCTGATTTATTTTCTCCTTATAAATCCATATTAATTTTAATTTCATAGCATTTGCACTAAATATGGGTCATTTATGGATTTTTCAGATTGTTCTTTAATAGGAATGCCTTTCTAATAGAATTGTGTTCTGTGACACACCAGGGTGCCCTGAAAATAAATAAATAGATATATGTGAAATACTTTTGGAAATTTATGGGATAAATGTTAAATAATTTTTTGTCAGGATGATTGAGATATAATTTATATATATAATGAAATTCACCCTTTTAAAATGTATAGGTGATAAGTTTTGAGGAATGTATACATTTGGGTAATCCAACCATAATCAAGATACAGAACATTTCCACCAGCCCCCAAAATTCTTTCCTCCCCAGCCACTCCCCATCCACCATCCCTGAAAACCACGATCTGTTTTCTGTCCCATAAGTTGCCTTTTCTAGCATGCCATATAAACGGAATAGTATTATTTGATCTTTTGTCTCTGCCATCTCTCACTTAGCTCAATGGTCTTGAGGTTTGCTCACATTCTTGCCCATAACAGCAGTTCATTCCTTTGTTCTGAGGCAGCGGTCCATTGCGTGGGTGCACCACAAATTGTTCATCCATTCGCCACTTGATAGATACTGGGTGATGCTCAGTTTAGGGCTATCATGAATAAAGCTGCTACTAATATTAGTGCATACTAATAACATGTGGATATACATTTTCTTTTCTCTTAGATAACTACCTAGCACTGGAAGTGCTGGATCAAATAGTAAGTGCACATTTAACTTTGTAAGAAATTGCATATTGCCCTTTTCCTTTTGCATTCCCACTAAAAAAGGATGAGCGTCCCATTGCTTCCCACCCTCACCGACCCTGGGTGCTGTCGGTCATTTTAATTGTAGCCATTTGGACAGGCGTGTGGTGGCAGCCTGTCGCGGTTTTGCTTTCTAATTCCTTGATCACTCGTGTTGTTGAGCTTTTCTCATGTGCTCATTGGCCTTTTCTGTGTCCACTTTGAAGTGTCTGTTCAATCTTTTGCCCATGTTTTATTGTGTTGTCTTCTCATTTTTGAGTTATGAATTCTTTATGTCTCATTAAATAAAAAGCAGAAGAGGAGTGACCTGACTACATTTATCAATAGGCCTGCGAACCTAGAGAGGGCCTGCTTTGTCAGAAGATTAGCTTTTTCTTTTTCTTTCAACTGCACCTAAGACCTACATGGACAAAAGCAAAGGGCACCCACGACTGCACCCTCACGACCCCATCTCTTTCAAGGGCAACTTTTTAGGAGAGGCATCGGGAAGAAACACTGAACACTGACCCCTCATGTCCACGCCCAGGCCGGAGACTCGGGAATGACTTCAGAAGACAGAAGAAACATCCCCGAAATGCAGAACAGACAAGCAGGACAGTGGAATTTCGCTGGTCTCAGGAACACTTTAAAAGGACAAAGTGCTCCATAAAAACAGACAAAACCACATACAAGGAAACTCTCCGAGGCCTAAGCACTGGGGTACCCCAAGGCTTTCCGTCCACCGCCGGGCTGCGGGAGGTGGCCCAGCGTCCTCCAAACTCACCAGCCTGCGACCGGGCACAGCTGCCCGCACGATCCAGGGAAGTTCAAGAACCACTCTGTGCTCTTCAGACACTAAGGCATTGAGGGGTTGAGAAGAGCCCATTAATACATCAAGAACTGTTCACAGAACTTTGTTTGAATACATTTAAAGGCATTAAGAATTCTCTGAGGAAGCGAGGTTGTGAATGTTGGTCTCTGTTTCTAACCACATGTGAAAATAAGAGACAGGAAAACATGTAATAAGCACCTTGCTTTGTAAAGTTGAGAGTATTTGCTAGTAGCTTCTATTTGAAGAAGTATACCTTGCATCTCTTTATTCTATCAACCATTTTGTGGTTACTAAGATTCTGACAGAAATTCTAATATAGCTTCTTAGTGATTGAAAGAGGAGATGGGGACAAAATGCTTTGAGCACATGATATAGGTTCAGCTGTAAAAGCTGTGTTATTTTTTCTCAGATTGGATAAAATGAGAAAGTGTTTCTAGGGAAAATCTAAAAACATGATTATGGCAATGAATTCAGCTTTTTTTTCAGTAAAAATATGTTTGCTTGAGAACTGAGTGATTTTGCCCTTTTCCTTAAACCCAAGAAATGAAGTTATCATAGTATCATTGTATCATTGTATACCTTTTTTTTAATCCTAAAATAACCTACAGTTGTTGACATGGATTTTAGCACCAGATTTAAGCTTGGATCCCATGTTACTATATAAATGTCAATAGTCTTGGGCAAATTAATCAATCTTAATACACTTCATCTATAGTATTTTGATAACTTGAATTTCCTTATAGAACTGTGGTGAGGATTAAATAAAATATCAGGGTCATCTTGGATCTCTTTTTGGAATAACGTGGGTCAGTCATAAATAAATATGCAGGAGAAGAGATAAAGGGAGCTGTGCTGGCGTCTCTGGCAGGTGCTCAGTGGACATGCTATCCCCCCGTTTTAGCAGAATCTGCCTTTGGTTGGGAGGGGCTGCTCACCAACAGCAGGTGCACGCAGGCTGGGGTGGGCAGCAAGCTCCTGGGACAGGGGCAGTTTGGGGGCTTGGAGCCCGTGCCCCCTGCATGGTGGATTCAAAGAGAGGGTGGGTGCTCATCAGGCCCCCCAGGTGTCAGGTCTGGAGAGGCCGCTCTGCCCTCCTCAGCCTTGTCCCCACCTGACCTGGGGCTTGGAAGGAGCCCCCCACCCCCACCCTCAGGGGAGCCGCCAAGGGAAGGGATCCCGAGGGTGGGCAGGCTTCCCTCCAGTCACTGCGGCATCATCTTCAACAACCTGTTCAATTAGCCACCTGCCAAACTGACAGCCAGAGCATTCACTGTGCACGCTGACTCACAAGTTGAGGGGGCTCTTGGATCCCAGTGGTTCTGGGGGTCCATAGGGAAAGGGTCATTTTTCAAATGGAGCCTTTCATTTTGGGGTCTGAAACGATTACAGTTCTTTGAGACATCATGTCTCCTTGAACAGAAAACAGACTAAGAAGCAAATACTGTCATGTTGGGGTGAAGTAGAGGCCAGGAGAGAAGCTTCACGGCAGGAGGGGAGGCAGAGGAGGGGTCTGTGGCTCCGGCCCCAGGTGGTCACTCAGGACGCTCCATTCTTGCATTTCGTGGACTCAGAGGCTGGATCTTCCTTCTCTTTTTTTCCCCTTTTCATTTGCCTGGATGTTTCGCCTGCTGTCTGTGCAGCCATCTTGATTTCCCTCCAACTTTTTTTGTCTCCATTTTTCTCATTTAACTGTTTCTTCAGCTTCACTCTCTTCTTCCCTTTACCCCTTCTTTTCCAGCATGCCTTTGGCTTCTCTCTTTCCTTGTGCTTTCCAGGTCGGCAGAGAGCGTCAGGGTCTTCCCGTATGTGTGTTTGAACAACTCGGGACCATCCTCCATGGGCTGTATTTTCCCTGCACACTGAGGCCCACGTATTTCTTTGCTTCCTGAATTGCATCCAGTGCCCTCGTCTTGTGTCCCTGGTGCAGCAGAAACCGGGAAGCCTTGTCCGTGACTGCAGAAGACGGTTGAGCTCTGTTAGCGTCATCTTCATTTCACTGCCCCTTATGGACAAGAGCCCAACTTCATTTCCTTTCCTGCCCTGCAGGCTCAGTCTGAAGAACTGAAGAAGGTTTCCAATGGAAGGAGGAGGGGCCAGGGAAGGTCCGTCTGTCCATCTGAGTTTTCTGGACTTAAGACACAAATCTCTCTTCTCTGTTTCGCTTCACTGAAGGCCCTCAACGCTTTCTCTGGGCTCCCTCCACCACCTTTTCTTCTCTGCCACCTCAGTGATCGTAATTTAAGTGATTCTTGTGGACTGTGGACACCTGTGGGCTCCACTGACAAGTGGGAGGAAATCTGTGACTCTCAAAGCCTAAAGAAACAATCATTTGCTCCTGGTGCACGAATTGCAAGTTGTCCTAGAGCTGGCCCAGCAGGTCCACCCAAGGCCTCCTGGACATCGGGCAGCCCCTGCTTACTCTGCATCTGCATCTCCCCTCCCAGGATGGTGAGAGGGTCTGGCGAGAGGCTTGTATCCAATAGAAGGTGGGTGGGAGAGGACAACCCACACGGATGCCATTCCTAAATCCGTGCCACTGCCATCCCAAACCTCTGTGCTGCACTTGCATTCTGCAAGTCTTCTCCTCAGGAAACTCACCTCTGTTTCGCTAACTGGGCTTAGTTTTTAAGGAAAGGGAGGGCACCTTCTTCTCTCCTATCTAAAAAGGAATGATGAGAAGGAGGTCATCTGTAGTTTATTGTGGACCCATTTCCTTTGTTTACCATTAGAAAACCAATGCATCCAGAAAGATGTGCAGTGTGATAAAGGAGAGGAGAGGAAGCTGAAGCTCATCATCATGGAGAATTGTAACAGCGTGTGTCTGTGAAGGCTTAGCATAGGCCATGCAGGGTCCCCAGCTAATAGAATTGTGCTAGGAGCATGCCCAGGCTCCCTGCAGGAACTCCCTGTGGGCTGCTCTTACCGTCTGAACTATTCCTTGTGATAGTTACTGTCCCTATCGTGCTAACAAGGGACATGAGACTGGAATATTTAAGCACCTGTCTAAGGGCCCAGCTTGGAAGTGATGAGGCAGGAACTGGAAACGGCTTGTGATCACCCTGCTGACGGCCCCACCAATGCACTTATTAATAGTATAAGGTGTGGATAATGCTCAAAACCTGACAATAATAATGTATACTAGGCATAGAAATAGTAAATAAAATTGTGATTTCCTTTTTAAATGTGTACTCTATATGACTTTATATTACCTCCAAAGACCCTTAGATAGAGAGCGTATATATAGGGATTCTGTGCTAAGCCCATCATCTCCCCCTCCAGGCGCCCATGCTGAGGAGAGGGCATGGAGGACTATGCAAGCGAAACCAGCACTGATGGCTCCGTTTTCCCTTCTTTTATAAAATACGTAAATTCTTGTGATAATGCAAGATGGGATATATATTTTTTTAAATTTTGAGAATGTTCAACTGAGTCATCCCAGGCAACTTCTCAGAATTACAATTATTCTTTCTCAATTCAAATTCTCTTTCTGTTAAACTTGATGCATTTGAAGAAGCCCACCATAACAGCGCAAGAGAGACGTGCATTTTTAGTCACTGGCAATATTGAAAGCAGAGGTAAAAGATATCCATAATGAGGAATGGAAGACTGTAATCTACAAAGAATGCTGAGGAAACTAGTAGGAAAACCGCCCTCCTTCATTTCGCCATCGTGGTTCTGGTCAGCTCCTGGGAACACCAGCCCTGTGAGCTGGGAGCTGGCTCACACCTACCAGGGCACTGCTATGTCTGTGTGTTGTTCACTGGAGCCCAGAGAAGGTCCATGGATACAATGTAGCGAGGTCTCGGCTTTTCCCACCCATGGCCTTTCTTGGGGGATACTTAGTTTCAGTGGAACCATCTGGAGGTAGCCCCCAAGGGAAAGAGTCCACAGGAAGTTGGCAGAAAGTTCCTGAATAGCTTTCTGACATCTTTAAAAGACACACTGTTGTTATGGGACAATGTGAATACACAGTAAGACATCAATTTGTGAAGAAATATATATATTTTAAGAAGAGTTTCAAGTTAAATATTCAGTTTACCTAAAAGAGAAATTCTCCAGTGAGCGTGACTTCCAACTGAAAAATACAGACCACTGGACTCAAGTGAATGAGTTGATGCTGGTGTGGGACAGCTCGGTGGTGTTCCTCAGCGGGAAACTGGCAATGCTTCTGACGATGGCGATGGCGGACCTGGCAGGACGGCGGGTTTGCATGGCCTCCGTGTGAGTCCTGCCAAGTGTCCGCTTTTCAGGACGCTGCTGGCATGTGATTGCCAGTTGGCAGCCGGGACAGTGTTTGCAAATGGAAACTGCTACAAAGCTGTTAGAAGCAATTTTCCTATGTAGAGGTGATGTTGACAGAAATAAATGAGATGACAGAAGCCAAAATAATTTTTTTACTCCTCATGCTCTTTTTTCTTTCTTTCACTGACATGTTGAATATAATATTTCACATTATTTACAAAACATGCTTAATCATTTGGTTATTTAGCCCTGAAAAGAAATACTTAAGTGGGCTGGATGAAAATTAGGCTACCTTCTATAAACAGACACTTCTCTGACTTTAATTAGTATTATTATATTTATATTATTAATATCACAGCAGCATGAATCTAGTATGAATCAGAAGTATTTCATACACACAGAAGACTTATCTCACCTTTTAAAGGAGATGGCAGGCTGGGGATTTGAAAACTATGTCACCACATTCGTATTTGTAGAATAGATGCAAATTCAATTCACCAAACCTGTATTTGTGTTTACTACACTCAGGACTCAAAGTTAGGGATATAGGGGTGGGAAGGATGGACGTGGTGCATGCTCTGCCTTCAGGATGCTTATGATTTGACAAAGAGATCAGACCAGTTTATAGAGAGCCACAGACAAGCAGAGCGAGGTTCTGAGAACCATACATGGGGCTCAAAGAATGGGAGATGGACCTACAAGCTGGGAAGAGCCGCTGCGTGAGGCGTGGTTGGGAAATTCTTCCAGGGAGAAGTGCCCTTGGGCATATTTCTTCCAGGCTGGGGAAGGTTTGTAGGGCCAGGGTTGGACAAGCCCATCCTTCAGCAAGAGTATCTTGAGCAGAGGCAGGGGAGTGCAAAGTCATAAAATAAATTAGGCCTGCAAATGAGCCCTCAAGCTCTAACACATCATCTAGGAAAACGGAGGAAACAGACTGAAAAGGCAAATGCCCGGAGCCTCCCTGCCCTCAAACCCCCATATCGTGGGAACATGGACCCTTTATACTCACATTTATGTGGGCTAACTTTTTTGAATATTATTTTGTAAGGGAAGTCTGGCACCAGAGGTACGATGAGTGGGACAGATTTGGGAGTCTGACAGTTTGAGTTTTAATTGTGTTCCTGTCTGTGCGCCAGTCCCAGACTTTTATTTATTTTCCAAAATGTGTATTAACCCATCTAATGAACATGCCATCTAATTTTCTAAGCCAAAAACTTAGAAATTTCTTTGAATAACATACTTCTCCAATCTGTATGTGCTGTCAACCCATTTCCCATCTCAGTCAACCCCATCACCTGTCTAGAATCCACCCCTCCCTTGAAATAGATCCCTGTTGGATCCCATCCAAGCCCAGCCCATTGTGTCTCGCTCAGATGAGGCCATTTGCCTTGGATCCCCTCCCTCTGCCGCCCTCTTGCTCCTTTCAGCTGGTTCTCTACACAGTAGCCAGAACGATATTTTTTTAAGGATGTAAATCAAATAAGGGTCCCTTCTTCCTCAGGCATTCCAAGTGTTTTTCTCTTTACATACAGTGAACTATAATCTGAGCACGCATCTCCCTTCTTGTTTTCCCCTCGTGGGAGCGAGCTGAACAAGGAGCAGGCACCTTCTCCACCTGTCTACGTGTCCAGGGGCAGCCCTTCCAGTGACAGTGGGAAGAGTCTGTCAACTTCTCCCATTTCCTGTGAAAGAACAGTAGTATTTTGAACTCCTGTGCCTTCATATTGTCTTATTTTTTTTATCTTTCCAGAGCCATCTACTGGAAACTTCTAACGTGCAATAATCATGCATTATATTTTGTGGTTCAGTTCCTAATAGCAGCATTTTAGTACAAAGGTTAGTTTACTTTAAATTATTTTCCATTAAAATTACTACATTTTAAATTATGATGTTCTTGAATGGAAATAACTTTGTCTTCTCTTATTAATTGCATCTAATTATCATCTATCCTCAGAAAGTGTTAGAGAAGGCATGATTTTTAAAATGAAAGCACTATAGAATCTCATTAGGAAATTGTATTTACAGCAAGAAAATTTCGTTTCCATATCAAATAAAATCAGCAAAGAATTACTGAACACTTTCTATGTGCTTTTCTTAGACACTATGAAAATGCAAAGAAAATTCAATATCTAGAGAGCTCATAATCCATACGAAGAGAAAAGATACAAATCCATGATGAGTAAAATAACGTATCTGGACATTCCTTTTTAAAACTCACTTCCAGATTAATTCCTTTGACATTAACTGCTTCAGCGGTTTACATGGAACGGCTCTGGGAGGCTTTAGGAGGAGTAAAATTTGAACAGGTGTAAGAGGCAGAGTTCAAGGAGCAAGAAAGGAGGCAGAAAGGCACGTGGCTCGGGAGCCTGTGTTAGGAGCTGAGAAAGGTCAGGATGCACCTGCAGGACTGGAAGGAAACCATTTTGGGTGAGGCAGGTTTGGGAATGATGGCAGAAGGCCAGCAGGCAAGGAAGGGCCAGCTGGAAAACAGGCACATTCACCCTGACAGTGTATCCTCACAAGTGCTAAAGACATTCTTGCAAGATCAAAGCCTGGAAATGAGCTTCTGAGAGTGAAAAACCAGCCCTGGGAAAGTGAGAAAACACTCCACTCCGGAAGGCCCGTGCTGGCATGCTTATACATTTTAGTATGTGCAACACACGGAATAAAACATTCGTGTGAGATGGGGGCTGGCTCTGATCCCATCTAGTGTACCCTCTACTGGGAGGGGAATCTGAAATCATTTTTCCCAAATGTGGAGATTTTAAAAACAAATTTCTAGGGATTTCTTTCTATAGGATTCCAAGATGTGTGGGCTTATGCATTTGTTTCTTTTTTAGGCTTTTAGTAGCACAAAATTGAATTATCATTCTCCTTTCTTCCCAACACCACTATCCTTGGTCCACTCAAAGACTACCTAATTTGCTTTATTTTATCTTTATTTTTTTCCTTCAGGATTCAAACCCCCTCCCATACTCTATCCCCTCAGTTAAAACTAACTAAAATGTGTCCAAATTTTAGAATTATTTTTGATGTTTAGCATGTTATCTATTTTTGTCAGTTTTCAAGGTTGCTTGAAATTAAGATGTGTTCTCTGTTTATAGGACACCAAGGGCATTGTATGTATTATATGTAATTAGTATTAATAAATCACTGAAGTAGCTAATAGTTTTTTCCTTTAAACTTATCATTCATGTCAAGGACTGATACTTTTATTTTAGTGTATCTTTGTAATTATTTTTATTTCATCTTGCAATCCAGAGATTGAACTTGGAGTTCTCTTTCTCTCGCTCTCTCTTTGTCTCTCTCTGGATGTGTGCATAGATATGTATATATATGTGTGTGTGTATATATATACACACACATATAAATACATATTTATATATATTTAATTCTATACAACTTGACTAATATTTGTTTAACATCTTTAATGAGATAAATACAATTATATATATCCAACTTTTGTCTATAAAATTTCTTCTGCAGTATATCTATTGTTTTATTTTTTAATTCTGTGTTCTGATATTTATAATGCCATGCCTGCTTATTTTGTTTGCATTGCTCACAATCTTTCTTCCTGTCATCTCAGTTTAGAAGTATATGTTTAATTAGCAAATATATGACATCATTATTTTGTGTCATCCAAATCTGAGCCATTGTTCTCCAATGGGAGTTTACTCCAATTTCTTTTTCAAACCATTCTTGTTGTTTTACAGTTTATTCTCTGAGGGTCTTATTTACTTATTTGCATGTTTTCCTTTTTACTTTTATTTATTTAGAGGTAGACTTCATTTTCCCCTTATTTATTTTTTAAAGAAAATTTTAATCTTGAGAGATGCTCATGCAGTTGTAAGAAATAGTACAGAGAGATTCCACATACCCTTTACTCAGTTTCCCCAATGGTGACATCCTGCAAAACAATGTTACAATGTCACTAGGATATAAATACTGATGTGGTCAAGACACACAACTTTCCCTCAACACTAAGAGCCTCACTGCTGTGCTTTTACACACCCCACCTGCCCCACCTCTCTGTCCCTAAAATCTGGCATTTTTCACTCAGCATAATTCTCTACAGAGTTACCCAGGTGCTTGCACACATCAATGAATGGTGTGTTCCTTTTCATTGCTGAGTGATCGTCCCTGGTGGAGCTGACTACTATATATTCAACCACATGCCCCCTTGAGGACACTCGGGTTGTTTCTAGACTTTGGCTTTTATTAATAAAGCTGCTTTGAACATTTGTGTTCAAGTTTGGGGGTGAACATAAGTTTTCAGTTCTCCGAGATAATGACCAGGAGTCCAAGGGCTGGGTCAAGCACTAGCTGCATTTTCAGTTCTTTAAGAACCTGGCACCATCAGCAATGCAGAGTCATCCAATCTTGTCATGTTCTTGCCAGCAATTGCTGTATCTCACTATTATTTTATTTTATTTATCTTTAGCCACTCTGATAGGTCCGTAGCAATATCTTATTGTGGTTTGAATTTGCATTTCCCAAGTAGCATTTTTTAAATGTGTGTATTTGTCATCCGTTTATCTCCTCCAATGAAATATCCATCCAGGTCTTTTGCCCATTTTGTAATTTGATTGTTTCTTTTTATTTATTTTTTACTGTTGAGTTTTGATAGCTCTGTATGTATTCTATATACTAGTCTTTGATCAGATATGTGGTTTGCAAGTATTTTATCCTAGTGTAGCTTGTCTTTCCCATCTTTTAACAGGGTCTTTAACAGAGCAGAAGTCTTAAATTTTGATGGGGACTGATTTCTCAGATTTCCTTTTTCATGTTTTTGGCGTCAAGCCTTAGTGTATGCTTTGCCTCGCCATAGTTCCTGGAGAGGGTTTTCTATGTTTTGTTCTAATTTTTTTTTCCTTTTACATTTGAGTGTGATCCATTTTGAGTTAGTTTCTTTATATGGTTTGGAGCTTTGGTCAAGGTTAATTTTTGTTTGCTTGTGAGTGTGCAATTGCTCCAGCTCAATTTGTTAACAGGCTGTATTTCCTCCACTGAACCCACTGTGTACTTTTGTCAGAACTCAGTCAGTATGTTTCTGTGGGTCTGTTTCTGAATTCTCTCTTCTGTCTGCTGAACTGTCTGTCTGTCCCTCTGCAGAAACTGCACAGCTCTGATTACTGTAGCTGTGTGATAAGCACTGGAATCAGGCAGAGTGATGCCCTCCTCTCTTTTTTGGAAAATGGCTTTGGTGTTCCAGTCTCTTTGCCTTTGCACATAAAATTTGGAGAAATCTTGACCATATATACAAAGAATTGCTTGGACTTTCAAAAGACTGTGTTAAACCTGTTTATCCATCTAGGGGAAATTAGCATCTTTACTATGTTGACTGTGAACAGGGTAAAGCTCTCCACTCGTATAAAGCTCTGATTTCTTTCCTCAGTGTTGTGTAGCTTTTGGCATGTGTGTCCTGCACATTTCATTAGAATTACACCTAACTATCATACTTTGAGCAATTATAAATGGCATTGTATTTTAATTTTGGTGTTTACGTGTTCACTGCAGTATATAGAAATACAAATGATTTATGATTTTTTGTTTGTTTATCTTGTATCCTGAAACCTTGTTGAACTAACCTATTCTTTCTAGGAGGTTTTGTATAGTCATCAGGAATTTCTATGTATACAATCATATTATCTATAAATAGATTAGTTCATTTCCCATCTATATGCTTTTTATTTACTTTTATTTTATTTAAATTTATTACTTTTATTTACTTTTACTTACTTTTATTTTATTTTATTTATGTTTATTTTATTTAATTTGCTTTATGGCACTGACTAGAACTTCCAGAAATATTTTGAGTAAGAGTGGAGTGAGTGGACATCTTTGTCTTCCTCTAATAGTAGGAGGAATCATTAAATAGAATGCTACCTATAGTTTTTTGTAGATATTCCTTATCAATTTGTGGTTGTTTCCCTGCATTCCTAGTTTGTTGGGTGATTTTATTATGAACAGGTGTTGAATTTTGTCAAATGCTTTTGATGCATTGATGGATAAGATCATGTGATTTTCCTTCTTTAGCCTATTTATATGGTGACCACATTGCTTGAATTTTAAATATGGAACAAGCCTTGCATCCTTTGAATAAAACTCACTTGGTCATGGTTTATAATTCTTTTTTTATATTGCTGAAATTTATTTCCTAATGTTTTGATATGGATTTTGCATGTACATTAATAAGGGATGTCAGTCAGTAGTTTTCTTGTCTGGTGATATCTTTGATTTTGTTTTCAGGTTAATACTGGCCTCATAGAATGCATGGGAAAGTATTCTCTCTTCTTCTTTTTTCTGGAAGAGGTTGTGTAGAATTGGTATTAATTCTTCTTTAAGTGTTTGGTAAAATTCTCCAGTGAAACCATCTGTACCTGGAAATTTCATTTCTGGAAGAATTTAAATTAAAATTTGTGGCAGCCCTGGCCTGAACAAAGCAGGCCTGTGGACCTTGGCGCACAGCAGTCTGCGTGACCTGGGCAGCTAATGGTTAACCTATCATCTTTGTAAGCCAGTAAAGAGACAAAGGGTAAATTGTAACTTTAAGCGGGAAGTAAGCAGGAGGTGAGAAACTCTTGGTCTCACAGAAGAGCAGGAATATTAATCTGGTCTACCTGCTTCCTGGCCCCCAAGTGTGATCACTCTTGTGATTGTTTACAAAGCCTCATCCTATGATTCTCTCCTTCCTGCACCACCCCCACGTCACAGGATGCTCTCCCACCCTTAGGAATGACTTTGTTTTAAATCCTTATAACTGGCTTGGTGTACTCTTTCAAGCATGCAGCCAACTTCCCTGTGAAAGTGGTACCTGCCCAATGAGAAAAAAGTTGTTTGATTTCTGCTGATTTCTGCCTCCCTGTTAGGAAACCCCAAATAAATTCAAGTTTCAGAAAATGCTTGGCATCTTCTTTGGTCTTTTGACTGGCAAAGCCCCCTTGGGCTGCGACAAAATTTTAATTTACTTTATAGTAATAGGACTAGTCAAATTGTCTAATTCATGTTTAGTGAATTGTGGTAGTTTGTGTTTTGTGAAAAACTGATCCTTTTCATCTAAGTAATCAAATTTATGAGTGTAGAGTTGTTCACATTTGTGCCAGTTTGGATGTATTATGGTCCTTAAAACATTGTTATCTTTGATGCAATCTTGTGGGGGCAGATTGATCAATCTTTTTGATTGGGGGTGACCTTTTGATTGCATGTTTCCATGGAGATATGACTCACCCAACTGTGGGTGATGACTTTGGATAATTTCCATGGAGGTGCTACCCCACCCATTCAGGGTGGTCTGAATTAAATCACTGGAGCCATATAAATGAGCTGACAAACAGAAGGAACTGAGTACAGCTGTGAGTGACATTTTGGAGAGCAACTGATAGCGACATTGTGAAGAAGAGCTGCAACTAAGAGAGAACACAATGCCCCAAGAACAATATTTTGGAGAATGCCATTTTGAAACATAACCTGGAACAAGCAGACACCAGCCTGGTGCCTTCCCAGCTAACAGAGGTTTTCTGGACACCACTGGCCATCCTCCAGTGAAGGTACCTGATTGCTGATGTGTTACCTTGGATGCTTTATGGCCTTAAGACTGTAACTGTGTAGCCAGATAAACCCCCTTTATAAAAGCCAATCCATCTCTGATATTTTGCATTCCAGCAGCATTAGCAAACTGGAAAAACATTATTCCCTTATCCTGTTGATGTCTCCAGAGTCTATAGTGATATTCCCTATTTCATTACTGATAGTCATAATTTATGTCTTCTCTCTCTCTTCTTTTCCAGTCTTGCCAGATGTTTGTCTATTTCATTATCTTTTCAAACAACCAGATCTTCGTTTCATTGATTTTCTCCCTTGTTTTCTTCTTAAAATTTCATTGATTCTGCATTTATATTTATTGTTTCCTTTCTTCTGCTTGCTTTGGGTTTATTTTGTTCTTCTGGATTCTTGAGGTGGGAGCCTAGATTACTGACTTCCCTTTTCTCATGTAAGCATTTAGCACTTTAAGTTTCCCTGTCAGCACTGCTTTAGCTTCATCAAACATATTTTGATTTGTCACATTTTAATTTATATTCTGTTCAATATGTTTATTTCCCTTAAAACGTCTTCTTTGACCTATAAATTATGTCAAAATGCCCTTTTTAGTTTTCAAGTGTTCAGAGAATTTCCTGTTAATCTTTCTGTTATTGATTTCTAATTTGATTCTGTTGTGGTCAGAAAGCAGAGCATGTGACTTCAAATCTTTTAAATTAGTTAAAGTTTAATTTATGGCCCAGGATATTGTTAATTGGTATATATTCCAAAGGCACTTGAAAAGAATGTATGTTCTGCTTTTGGTGAGTGGAGTGTTCTGTAATTGTTGATTAGATTCTGTTGGTTGTTAGTATTATCGAATTATTCTAAGTCCTTGTTGATTTTCTGCCTAGTTGTGCTATGAATTCTTGAGAAAGAATAGTTGAAGCCTCTAACTTTCTTTGTGGATTTGTCTATTTCTCATTTCTGTTCTATCAGTTTAGTATTTATTTTTCAGCTCTCTTGTTTGGTGCACATATACATACTTATGAGTGTTATGTCTTCTTAGTAGATGACTTTTATCATTATATAATTTGCCTCTCTCTTTGGTAATTTTTTGCTCTGAATTTTTTTTTTTACCTGAAATTAATATATCCAGTCATGCTTTTTTATTAATGTTTGCATAATATTGCATATTTTTCCATCCTTTGCTTTCAAACTGCCTATGTTCTTATAGTTGAAGTGAGTTTCTTGAAGACAGCATAGAGTTGGAACATGATTTTTACTCTACTCTCCCAATCTCTGTCTTTTAATTAGTAAGTTTTGACCATTTATATTTAATGTAATTGTTGATATGTTAGGGCTTTAATCTTCCACTTTACTTTTTGTTTTCTGTTTGTTCTCTCTGTTTCCTTCCATTCTTTTCCTTTTCTTTCCTTCATGTGGACTAATCAAACAATTTTTACAATTCCATTTTGATTTGTCCACAGTCATTTTGAGTGTATCTCTCTGTATAAAATTTTAGTGATTGTTCTAAGTATTTTATTATATGTACATAACTTACACAAACTACTGGTGACATCATTTTACCATTCAAGTGCACTGTAGAAATCTTAGCTCTCCTCAGGTTCCTTACCCTTCCCCATTGATAATATAATTGCTTAAAAATTTTCCTCTATATACAGAAGGAAGCACACCAGGCAATGTTATAATTTTTTCTTCATCAATCAAACATTTCCCTAAATTAGGAAAGCTCAAGAGGAGATGTAAAATGTATTTTATTTAACAATACATTTATTTCTCTGTTGTTCTTTCTTCCCTTTAAATGTTCCAAGATTCCTTTGTTTATCATTTACTTTCTGTTTAGGGAATTTTCTTAAGCCATTCTTTAGGGTATATCTGATGGTGAGTGATTTTCCTAGTTTTCCTTCCTCTTACAATGTCTGGATTTTCCTTTATTTTTGAGGGACACTTTTGCTGGGTATAGAATTCTGTTTTTACTGTTCTTTTAATTCTGAGACTACAATTACACAGCTATTAGTACTTTTGTTATAATCTCCCAGGTCCCTGAGGCTCTGTTACATTTATTTTTTACTCTATTTTCTCTCCATTGTTCACATTGCATAATTTATATTGTTCTATCATCAAGTTCACAGATTCTTTCCTCCAATTCTGCTACTGAGGTTTCCATTGGTTTTTTAAATATCAATTATTGTATTTTTCATTTCTAAAATTTCCATTTAGTCCTTTGTATATTCTATTTCTTTCCTTCTTTGCTGAGACTTTCTATTTTTTTTGTTCATTCAATCATGTTTGTAATTACTATTTGAAACATTTTTATGATGGCTGCTTTAAGATATTTGTCATACAATTCTAACATTTCTAATCTCAGTGTTGGCATTTACTGGTTGACCACTTTCATTCTGTTTGAGATATTCCTGCTTCTGGGTATGACAAGTGAGTTTTGGCTGAAACCTGGACATTTGGGGTATTTTATAAGGCTTTGTATCTTATGTAAAACTTCTGGGGCTTTCTTTGGTATCTGTTGGCAGTGCCAGTTGCCATCTTCTTCTGCCCTAATTCTAGGGGGAACGGAGCTCCCCCCTGTGCCTTTCTTTGAGTTCTGAGTTTCCCAGTCAGCCTGTCTTCTTCTGAGTCTTTTTGTGTGCATTATATGTATATAATTTTGAAGGTTTTTAGTTGTATTTAGTGGGAGGAATAGGGAAATGTATGTCTAGTCCATCTTCCCAGATGAGAAATCACCCTCATTTCTTTGTTAATTTCTTTATTAAAATGGTATTACTATCTCTTAAAAATTGGGTTCTTGAGAGAATTATGGCTGAGGAGCAGGAAGTACAAATTGGACCTCTGACCAGTTACTGCTTCAACCTGTGAGCTTCTTATGGAAGCTCAGAATGTCAAATATGAAAATCAAAGCATACGTCTTTTCGTTTGTTGCTGGGCTAATGCCCTGTAACCAAGGTTACTGTATGATTTATTTCCCAAACTGGATTATCCAAACTGAGAGTATAAGAAAGTACTGAAATAATTAAAATTATGTCAACTGAAGTAATTGCTTTCAAAATTAAATGTTACATTAATAAAAAAGTAAGTTAATACATTAAAGCAAAATTTTTAAATGCTTCATTATAGTATTATCTGAATATAAAAAACTACCTTAAGCAGAATTATTTAAAATTTTAAAAATTTCTGTTGTATCTGCATTGTCATTCAAATTTTTTAAAGAAAAATCCTTTTTAAATTTGGTCTTACAATATTTTTCTTCATAAAATGCTTATGTTCTTTTTCAGAGTTACATATTACAGTTAAAAACCTGACATTTTCAATACCTTTAATTGATTATATATATTGAAATTACTTATGTTATAGGTGCTGAGATCATGAGCTTACTTAGAGAAAATTTGCTGCAGGAGGATTTTTTAAATTATATATTTTTCATATTGAAATATGTAAATATTTTAGTCCAAACATCTGATGGGACTATTTCACCTCCATTCAAAGTACCTTGTTTTAGTTAATGATTTTTTAAGACAAAAATGCATCAAATATCTTGTCTCTAGTCATAATTTTTTGATGCTTCATTAAATATAGATACTGCAAAGTCATAGGCCTTCTCAAATTTTCTCCCATTCAGTACAGAATAGATATATATCCAATTTAATTTCTCTAGTTACAATTGGGAGATCTAGCAGAAGATTCTTTCTATATTGGGATATTCTTAAGCACAGTTATAAAATTTCAGAATTAAATCTTGTGCAGAGTTGGAGCTCTATCTCATTGTTTAGTTTATCCAGGTTCTCCATTGTTTTTGCAGGAATACATTTCATCACATTCCAGTTTCCATGGAAAAAAATTGGGGCATACCTGTCATTAAATACTCAACTGAAGCTTTCCAACTACTTTGAACAAAATGCCAGTAAAATTTAGAGGACTCATTTATCAAAATGTTCAAAATCTTTATAGGACCCTTAGATTTATATACAAAGTAGTTCTTTAAAAACTCAAACATTCAAAAAATGTGTCTGGTAATGGGCGGCAAAGAGAGAAAGCACAGATGCCGTGTCAAAGCACTCCTTTTTGATTTCAGCATCAGCTTTGTCTCAGACATTTTGTGGTTCCATCACTCTATACATGTGTTAATTTTGACAATTATAGCTTCTATTTTAATTGTTAGAATATTGCAATTTGTGTGCAATCACAAATTACATATTCTACCACAAATTTCAAGAAAATTTTACTCCATGGGTTTCTGATTTTAGCAAGAACAAAGTTTTACCATTATAATGAGCTCCAGTAAAGTAAACACTTGTATTATCACAAAACAAATGACTTTTACTCACCCTTGAATTCACAAGCAAGTTTTCAATAGTACTAAAAAGTTTTAGATATTTCATTTTGATGAACTTTCTAAATCCAAGTCTCTAAAACCTCAACTTTCTCAAATCAGGGAGAAGAAATGAAACATACCGAGTGCTGATGGGGTCAAGGAAACACTTGGAGACAGGAAAAAATAATGCCAATAAACGTGAACTAATCGCTGTCCTGCCTTCTGGGGCAGTTTCCTCTTAGAGAGCAGCCAAAGAGGAGCAGGAAGAGGCCTGAGAACTTTTCTCTCCCCTCAATCTTACTAGAGAGTTATCTTTAAGATTTATGAAACATACTTGCATTGTACTTTTGTAATATTCAATGTCAAGAATCAAAGTGAAGCTGTTCCAATACCCCTCTGGTGTATTTTTCATTGTTAGTTTAAGTTGGGATTTGAGATTCAGGTTATAACAATTAAATTATTATGCGTATACTATATATCTCCTTTTGGTGAGCCTACTTGTATTGATTTCTTTTATAACTGTAATGACAAATTTTATTTCTACTTCTTCAATGTTTAGTTAATTTTGAGGTCACAAATGTTTTTGTTATGCTAGAACCTCCCAAATCCTCTTTATTTATGGTTTCTTTTGCTGACTTGAGCTTTGCTTTGAGTAATTTGATAGGTGGGATATTTAGTGACGTGATATACTCGTGAGGTTGGTTTTTATTTCTTGGATCATAAATAGCTGCTTCCTGAATGTATTAAAGAGACTGACTTCACCTTGGACGCTGGATCTTTGGCAGCTTTGCTGACCTGCCACCCTCGCCCCCTGCCTCACATCCGAGGAAGAGGACAAGGGCCCCTGCCTGCTTGCTCCATTGGCACCAGCGAGAAGTTCAGCCCTTGCAGAACTCCCAGCCTGTGTGTGAGCTCTCCGCAGACCCACTCCCCTGGAAAGCCCCAGGCCACATTGCTCAGCCCGTCAGACCAGCTTTCATCCTTCTCTTTGCCCATAAAGTCCCATCACACGAGCGGTGCCCCTCGGCACAGGTGTTATCGTCAGTGTGGATGTGGGAGCCGGTTTGGGTAGGTGGGGTCTTGATCCTGCCCTCTGCGAGGCAACCACAAAACAATGGTTTTGATTCAACTCTCACTTCCCTTAAAACTAGTAGTCATGACTCTACCTGCTATGGTGGTTTTCAAACAAGCCCAAAACTTCTTGGACGTTCCTTCATGAAGACATGGCCTCGAACCCAGGTGGGCCTCTGTGGCCGTCTCTCCAGATAGCATGCCATACAGGTGAACTTGTGCCACTTCTCAGCATGGGCAGAGAAAGCCCAGGTGGCTTCCAGCGTTCTCTCAGGACACCTACCCTGGTGCCTTTGAAATACTCCGGGTGCCTGCTGCTGCCGTGTAAGGAGGCTGCCCACCGTGAAGCTGTCCAGCGGCAAGATAAAAGAGAGAGAGGAGGAATTGGCCCAAGGAGCCTCGGTTCTCCACATCTTCCTGACCTAGACCACAGGCAGGTGAACGAAGAAGCCTTCCAGGTAACTGTGGGTGGGGCCCAGCTAGAGTCTGACTGCAGTCTCACTGAGAGGCCCTGTGCTGGTGTGAAACTGTTCAGTACCCCATAAAAACACTACGCTCTTTTAATCCACTCTTGTGGGGGCAGATCTATTGTGGGTGGGATCTTTTGATTCGATTATTTCCATGGAGATGTGTCCCCGCCCATTCAGGGTGGGTCTTAATTAGTTTACTTGCGTCCTCTATGAGAGGATAAAGGTGGAGGCATTTTGAAGAGATTCAGGGATGATTAGAGAGAAAATGCCTCAAGACATTTTGGAGACAGCCATTGAAACTGGAGCCCAGGAGAGAAAGACCAGTGGATGCCAGATGCCATTTGGATGCTTTTATGGCCTTAGAAGTGTAAATTTGTAACCTAATAACACTGCTTTATAAAAGCCAATCCATTTCTGGTATTTTGCATAATGGCAGCATTAGCAACCAGAACAGACCCTAAGTGAAAACTGCCTGGGTGAGCCTCTTCAACTCCCACATCATAGGCCAAATGGGTAATTGCTATTGTTTCAGCCACTGTTTGGGAATTGCTATGTAGCAAGCATAGGTGCAGATCACTGATACACTTAGGGTCTAGTATTGGGAAAAAGAAGCTCAAAGGCAAACTCATTTTCATTTCTTTACAAATAAACTAATTTTTTGACTTGAGTGTTCATAGAATTTTTTTGTCTCTAAAGTTAAAGATGGTCATCAAAATACATCTTGTCGATTTTTTGTCTGTACTTAGGTATTTCATCACTCAATTTTTATCTCTTTTTTTTTCCTGCATTTTGAGACAGACTCTCAAGTTTATCTCCATTACTGACTTCTGTTTCTATAGGGTGGTTGTGGTCACAGGTTATAATGTAAACTCAAGTGTCTGGAAGGATTTACCCCATTCAGCAGACTCCATCTATGATTGCATTGCATTCAACCGCTCTTTCAACTGTCTGCTTCTCATTCATTTTTCATCTCCTTCATGGAGTTCATAATTTCACACTTTAAATATGATGCAAATACTTTTTACAGTTTTCTTCTTGACCACTTCATAGAGCTTGTAAGAATATAATTTGTTCGTTTTTCTCATAGCACTGAATACCATTTTGACATATTCACTTTTTATGTTTATTTTCTACATCTGACCATTAGAATATGAGTTCTGTAAGGGCTGGGATGTGGTTTTTGGTGACTTATTTATCCCCAGTGTCCAGGAGAGTGGCAGGGACATGGCGGTTGCTCAATAAATATCTAAGTGGAATTTCATTGAATCAAATTGAATCTTGCTTCTTATATAATATGTTTTCCAATGTGCTCTGTTTCTCCTCATTTCTGGCATGGATCTTGGGGCATTGCTGCTTCTTTCCTGCTAACTGAGGCTGGGAGAGGGGAAGCTGCACGCAGGCTGGCTGGAGGCCTGAGTTAGTTCTTCTCGGTCCCCATCACCTTGGTGATGGTTAGACTCTCGCTCTCCGGTGTTAAGGCAGAGGCTGGGGCGGGCCCAACCAAGATCTGTGGTTTCTCTGGTTCTCTCCTCTTTCTCTGGCTGTCCCAGAATGCACATGTGCTTGGCCCTTGGGATGGGGTTTCTTAAGGAAGGAGATGGAGGCAGGTCACCCGAGAGAGGAGCACCTGCTCTGAAAGGATTGGCATCTTTTCTTGCCCTCAGTGGAAAGCCATTGTCTCTGGGGTTGATTGAGATAGGACGGGGGGTCATACTGCTTATCTTTTGGCCTTGATGCTCGGCATCAGACTTGGTTAGAGGAAATGTCTCATTGGCCCTAGATAAACATTAATCAATATTGCTGATTTCCTGTAGTTTTATAACGTTATGTTCCTTTCTACACTGTCATGCAAATTTCATTGGGAAGGAAAAGGTGAATTGGAAAAAACAAAGTATGAAATACAACTCAAAAGTCCCTATATTTATTTGAAATGCAGACTTAAATTACCATGCCTAAAAGGAAACTTAAATATTCCCCTAACTTAAGTAGCATTCCATCTCTTACTGTTCTGAATTACTGCCTGTCTGCACTTCTCTCTCACCATGTATGTAGAGAGACAACTTTCCATCTCTATATATGAAGGTTGATAGACATAGACATGTATTAACATCTCTCTCTATAGATGTATATATAAATGCAGAGAACTATGTTTTGAAAATTAATTAGTGTACTCTTGGAGTTGTTTGCATCAGGACCATGAATTACTGTAGTGTAAGTGCACTTGCACTTGGCCCACTTGTGTGAAGGAAGCAGGATGTAAAGATTCTCTGTGCGGACACCGCCCCTCATCCCGTGCCGACACTGCCCCCTGCTGCTCCTCTCTGGGATGCTTCTCCTTTCTTATTGCCCTTGGTAGGAAGAAAATCCCCAGGAAAAAAAATGTATGTTTACATTTCCGGAACTAAATCTGGAATGTTTCTTTGTGATTTATAGCTACATATTTTAGGAAGAGTTGTAGACTGAGTGGGGATTTGAGGCTTCTAACTTCTTATTAAGTAATATTGAAAATGACTTTGGCTTATATTTGATTTTTTTTTCCTTTATAATGAGAAAAATTCTATAGAAGTTGGTTATGACAAGCAATATAATAATGCAGTCAGGAACACGGGTTTTGGCCCAGACAGCCTGATTCGATTTGTTGCGCCCTCACTGAGACCTTCAACAAGTCACGTAATCCTGCCTCAATAATTTAGGGAGGATAATAATGACCCCGAACTCGTAGGGTTTTGTGAGGATTAAATGAAATCAGAAATGTAAACAGCCTGGACATCATCAATCATCCACAAATATTAGAGGCATTAATTTTAATGTATTCAATTATAAGTTTGTCTTCGTGATTTGGCCTGGCTAGATGCTCTGGACAGGGAAAGGAGAGGAAGGAATGGCTGCGTAAGCACGAGTGCATGTCCAACTTCCCCGCTGCTGCTCTTGGCCGCTCCGATGGCCATGCCCTCTGGTAGGCCGAGAGCAACACCAGGGTTAGGGCCGGTCCCAGGTCAGGGGGTGGAGAAGGGGTGGGACCCACCTGTAGGCCAGGTCACCTGGGACAGGTGAGAAGACAAACGTTCTTCACAGGAAGTCCTTGATGCTGTCTGAAACCTCCACAAGAGCTGGTAAAAATAAAGAGTTAATGCAGCAGAGGTTTCCAGGTCTGTTTATGGAAGCTGAGTAAAGGCTGGAAGTTCTCCAGCACCCAGAAGCTGCCATGGGAAGGGCCTCAGGCACAGGGAGACAAAGGACACAAATGACGGACACACGATCAGGTGTCTAACAACTGCTCAGAAACAGTGCACTCATTTTTTAAAATTAATAAACCCACCCACTCGACCTCACCTACCTGACTCTAATCTTCAGTCATGGATGGATATTAGAATAAGTACGATAATAAATTTTCTAGGAAGAGCTCATGATTGTTTTTCACCTGAAAAGATAATTCCTGGAATGTACATTGACAATGCCAACTACAAATTGATTTTCTCCCAAAATAACACAGCACGGGGCATTCTTCAAAAGCCCTGAGTGTTGGCTTTGGGCAATTACCACGCTCTGTGGAAGGTGGGGACAAAACAGGGCGAAGGCAGACAGTGCTGGGTGGACAGTGACCACACCTGAGTCCTGGGAAGGTGGGGGGCTGCCGCGGTGTCGAGCAGACAGTGGAGCTTTCTGAGACGCTTCATTAGTGAACTGGAGATAGTAATAGTCACAACCATTCAGCAGAGTATCCGTTGTAACAAAGTTACCACATTCATGCAAAACAAGAGGGAAAATTGAGGTGGGATGCATATGGAAACTACTTTCTGCATGTTTTCTGTAAACCTACAACTGTTCTAATAAAAAAATGAAAAAAATAAAGTTAGAAATAAGTTTCAGATGGGTGTATTTGATTATGAAAAGGAATAATCCCTATACAATAAGCTTCTTTTAGGAATAATGTAGAAGTTTATCAAAGTTTCTCAATGTCTACTGATATAGATATTCTTTTTTTAGTTGAATTTTATTGAGATTGTTCACATACCATACAGTCATCCAATGTGCACAATCAGTTGCCCACGGTACCATCATACAGCTGTGCATCCATTATTCCAGAAAGGAAATAAAAACAAAAAAGAAAACTCAAATCTTCCCATACCCCTAACTCCCCCTCCATTATTGACTCATGGTGTTGATATTGTATATTTTTTACTGTTGATGAAAGAATGTTAAAATACTACTAACTGTAGTACATTGTTTGCAATAGTATTTTTTTTTTGCCTTTATACCCCTCTATTATTAACTTCTAGGTATAGTGTCATACATTTGTTCTAGTTCATGAGGAGATTTCTAATATTTGTACAGTTAATCACAGACATTGTCCACCACAAGGTTCACTGTTTTATACATTCCCATCTTTTAACCTCCAACTTTCCTTCTGGTGACATACGTGACTCTAAGCTTCCCCTTTCCACCACATTCACACACCATTCAGCACTGTTAGTTATTCTCACAATAATGTAATACCATCATTTCCAAACACTGAAGTTCAACCTAGTTACACATTCTGTTCATAATATGCAACTGCTCCCCATTCTTTAGCCTCTTTCTATATCCTGACAACTTATATTTCAGGTCTATGAGTTTACATATTATAATTAGTTCATATTAGTGAGACCATACAATATTTGTCCTTTTATGTTTGATTTATTTCACTCAATATAGTGCCCTCAAGGTTTCTTCATCATCCCATTTTTTGTATTTGTTTTTGTTTTTAAGATGGTTTTGATCACCCAACATACATTCCATCCTTAGTAAACAACTGAGGTTCCCTGTATAATCACGTACTTATGCATTCACCACCATCACCGCTATCTATATAAGGACATCTTCATTTATTCCACAAAGGAGGAGGAAGAGTCAAAGAAACTAGAGAGACAAAAGAAAAAGAAAAAGAAAGAAAAAAATGACAGCTAAAAAGCAACAAAAGGAAAAATAGAATTAAACTAAAGTAGAATAAAAGTTAGACAACATCACCAATGCCGAGAGTCCCTTACCCCTCTCTTATGTCCCTCTCTTAAAGGCATTTGGCTTTGGTATATTGCCTTTGTTAAATTAAAGGAAGCATAATACAATGTTTCTGTTAACTATAGTCTCTAGTTTGCATTGATTGTATTTTTTCCCCAGTACCACCCCATTTTTAACACCTTGCAAGATGGCCATTCATTTGTTCTCCCTCATGTAAAAACATATTTGTACATTTTATTACAATTGTTGAACACTCTAAGTTTTGCTGAGTTATACAGACCCAGTCTTTATCTTTCCTCTTTCCTTCTGGTGTCCCACATGCTCCTAACCTTCCTCTTTCAACCATATTCACAGTTGCCTTTGTTCAGTGTACTTACATTGCTGTGCTACCATCATCCAAAATTGTGTTCCAAACCTATCCCTCCTGTCTTTTCCTATCTGTCTGTAGTGGCTCCCTTTAGTGTTTTCTGTAGAGCATCTTGTTTTGTAGGTATCTTGTTCACAAACTCTGTCATTGTCTGTCAGAGAATATTTTAAACTCTTCCTCATATTTTAAGGACAGTTTTGCCAGATATAGGATTCTTGGTTGGCAGTTCTTATCTGTTAGTATCTTAAATATGTCACACCTCTTCCTTCTTGCCTCCATGGTTTCTACTGAGAAATCTGCATAGTCTTATCAAGCTTCCTTTTTTGTGATGGATCACTTTTCTCTTGCTGCTTTCAGGATTCTCTCTTTATCTTTGACATTTGATAATCTGATTATTAAGTGTCTTGGTGTAGGCCTATTCATATCTATTCTCTTTGGGGTATGCTGCGCTTCTTGGATCTGTAGTTTATGTCTTTCATAAGAGATGGGAAATTTTCATTGATTATTTCTTCTATTATTGCTTCTGCCCCTTTTCCCTTCTATTCTTCTGGGACACCCATGACATGTACATTCATGTGTTTCATATTGTCATTCAGTTCCCTGAGATGTTGCTCATATTTTTCCATTCTTTTTTCCTAGCTGTTCTTTTGTGTTTAGGCTTTCAGGTGTTTTGTTCTCCAGTTCCTGACTGTTTTATTCTGCCTCTTGATATCTGCTGTTGTATGTTTCCATTGTGTCTTTCATCTCTTCTGTTGTGCCCTTCATTTCCATAGATTCAGCTAGTAGTTTTTTCAAATTTTCGATTTCTACCTTATGTTCGCCCAGTAGTTTATATCCCTCATCTCTTTTGCCATATCTTCCCTGAACTTGTTGATTTGGTTTTTTATTTGATTTAACACATATCTTTGAAAATCTTTGACTATCTCATTAAGGTGAAACAATATCTCCACTGTATCTTGATTGAGGTATAAGTTTGTTCCTTTGACTGGGCCATATCTACTCCCTTCCCAGTGTAGTTTATAGTCCTCTGTTGTCTATGCATCTGGCTTTCCTGATTACCCCAATCAGGATTTCCTAGACCGGAATGGGTTCAGATCTCAGAATGGGTTTATATTCAGGGTGTATCTTAGAGGAATGATAGACTTTCCTGTGAGGTCTCAAGCTGCTGTGCTTTTCCTAACCTGCCCATCAGGTGGCACCTGTCAGCCTGTTGCTCCTGACTGGTGTAAGGAGATGTGGACCCTTTATTTCTTAGGTTGTTTCTGTTTTGACTGTTTTCCCCCAGGCCCTGGGGTCTGAGTTCTGAGGGGACGGCAGGCACTTGAGCTGGGCCCCATCTCCTTTCTCTTAGGGAAAGTACACCCCCTAAAGAGCTATATTCAGCATTTCAATAGTTTCTTTGTCTCTCTGGCTCTGTCAACTCCACCCCTGTCTGGGTCAGAGTGTTGTGAACTGAAAGTGGCTGAGGCTCCACTGAACCATTTAGGTTGAGAGAGAGAAAAATGGAAAGAAAGCCCCCCTTCAGAGCCAGTCTACAGCCCCTAATTTTGCCCATTGGTCAGAGAGAGCACCTGGTCTTCTGGGCTCCCCCTCTTGGGGCACAGGTGTTTTCTAGCTCTCTAAGGTCTCTAAAAGTCTATGTATTTTTTTTCTCTTTTTTGAATTATTTTTTTCCTCTCTATCAGCCCCTCCTCCTCTCTACTGGGGGTGACTTCAAGGTACTTTGCTGCTTGTTAAGGATTTGTGTTTGTAGCTTATATTCAGAAGTCCACCATTATTAATTAAAACCCTAGTTGGAGCTGGACTGAGCTATATTCGCTTGCTCCAGGCCTGCTGCTTTCTCCCACAGCCAGGTTTTGCAGCTCAGCCTGCCGTGGGGGGAGGGGGCTCCTGGCACAGGTCCGCAGTTTATACTTACTGATTTTATGCTGCGATCTCAGCCATTCCACCCAATCCAGGTTGGTGTACGATGTGTGGACAGTCAGGGTTGTCCCCCAGCAGTTGTTCCAGATTATTTACTAGTTGTTCCTGGTTGTTTATTAGTTGTTTCAGGGGACTAACTAAATTCTACTCCTCTTTATGCCACCATCTTAGCCCCAGCCAGTAGGTATTGTTTTTAATCAAGAGATATGATCTATGGGGCTATTAAATCAATCTCACATTACTGAAATCTCATTGATGATTATTATTTTAATATACTCTATAATTCATTTTAGTATTTCATTTATGAGTGTTACAGATCTGTTTATAGTTAATATTGGTCTTGCCAGATCTCAGGTGTCAAGACTACGGTAACTTCATAAACAGGGTAGATTTTACACCTTGTTATAGGCCCTGGAGCAATTTATTTAATTATTTATTTACTTAACTTGCTGTTACTTGTTCTTTGATAGAACTTGGGTAAAGGGTAAACCAATTAGGCCTAAAACATTGGTGGTAATTAACTCTAATTAATTCTTCAAGCCCACATCCGTATGCAGGTTATATGCATATTTTGACTTTATGCTTCTTCTTGAGGAAATATTGGCAATTTATAGTTCCCTAGAAAATAACCTAGTTCAACTCTTGGGTACTTTAACACCATCTTGCTATTTTTTATTAATAGCAATACCAAGATTAACATGTAATATTGTGCCAGCTAAAGGTACCTTATATTTATAAAACTATCATAACATTTCTGGCATGATTTTCAGTGAATTTGGATGGCATTTGAGTCACAGCTTCTGTGACTACAAACAATGGAAACACTACAGAAGACATTAGAAGACATCACGCATGTGTGTACACAGATATTTTACATAGATTATATCTATATTGACATAACAAATTGCTTATTGTATGTACAGTCAATTCTTGTTATTCATGTAGTTATGTTGTAAAGTCTCTGTGAACCCTGAATTAGCAAACGCTGAGCCATCATCCTGGGGAAATACAGGGTTAGGGTTCTGTGAGCCTCTGTTCACAACAGCCTTGTTTTATGGTGTTTCTATTAAAGAACCTTATTTAATATCTATTGTTGATCCATTAACTTTGGACTCATGCCCAGCAGCTCTAACTCATGCCTTGAGGCAGCTTCTCTAACACACGTGTTTTCTCCATAAGGCACATCCCAACCTTCTTGCACTTAGGAAAGCTGGACAGCACTTCAGCAATATACTTGGGGCCATTTTAAACAGTGAAATCACCAGTAAAAAGCACACCAAAAAAAAAAAAAATGCAAAAATAAAACCCCACAAAGTGGCACTAAATAGACTACAAAAAGGACACTTGTTTGCAGTCTGAGAGCTGAAACAGGAAGGCAGTGTCTTGTTCCACCTCAGCCGGGAACCTGCGTGTCAGGAGACTAAAATTTTCTACCTCTCAGAGTGTCCATGCATGGCCACAAATGCTCTGTTAAGATGGACTTTGGGGTTAAAATAAATTTTAGTAATTAGGCAAATTTGCAAATACTAATTCATGGATAATGAGGACCAATTATATGTGTGTGTATGTATAAATGGTTAAGTCATTTTTTATTTAAGTCAACATGTTTATTCACAAAACGAGAAGTAGAGGGTTCTTGAGTTTTCATCTCTGACAGTCAAGGTTTTCATCTCTGCCTCACCGTGTTTCTTGGTTTTTCTCTCCCAGATGTGCTGGCTCCATCCAAAGATTGGTGGCAAGTGAGAGGTCATCTCTCAAGGGCTTACCCATTCAGCTGTGCAGAGGAAGAAGCAGCAGGAGGAGGTGGTGTGGGTGGATGTGGGGGTGGTGGGGGAGGTGGGGGAGAGGAGGAGGAGGAGGGGGGGAGGAGGAGAGGGAGGAAGAGGGGGAGGAGGGGGAGGAGGGGGAGAGGAGGAGGAGGAGGGGGAGGAGGAGAGGGAGGAAGAGGGGGAGGAGGGGGAGGAGGGGGAGGAGGGGGAGAGGGGGAGGAGGAGGGGGGAGGAGGAAGGAGGAAGGATATTTTGATTCTTTTTAGAACTGTTTCTTTTTGGAAATAAAACACCCTTTCCTAGAAGCTCCTGTCAGATTTCTGCGTGTGTCTTATCAACTGCCCGTATTTATCCACTCTCTGGCCTGGGGGTGGGGCCGCCTGGTTGGTTGACTGGACATTGGATGGGGTCTCCTACTGGGGTGACCCCATCACCATGGCCTTCAGAGACTATGCTTTGACTCATTTCACCAAGGGGTGCCAAGGAAGCTACTATCAGAGCATCCAACCTAGACCCATAAACCCACGGGTGCCCACCCAGAGACACGTGGCTGCAATGTGATGTGTGGCTGCAGGTGCTAAGCGTCCTTTCGAAGATGAGCCTCACCAGAGGTCAGAGGGCCAGGTGCTCTGGATTTTTGGCACTGCTTTGCTTCTCCCAAGGGCCACTCTGGGAAACACACTTCAGGAGAATAGTAAATGATTATTGTGATCTTGATGCATAAAAGAGAAAACAGCTAGTTATAAATAAAAATTACAAAACTATAAATAGGCTGCCTGATCCCAATAATTTGTTGAGGATTTTTATTCCTGTTTTGTCTCCTAAACTTTACCATATCCTGAACAAAGCTCCCTAGAATCCCACTTCTCTCCTAAAGGCAAAGCAGGATGAATAAGCAGTCAAGCCTCCATCAAATATTGGAAAAAAAACAAAAAACAAAAAACAAAAAAAGCAGAGGGCAAAGAGAGGGGCATAATTTCTGATTGTTTTGCAAGGATTTGCCCATAATGCCTCCTGCTGCTGCCAAGCCTTCCTTCACAGTCTGGAGTGTCCACATCGTGTTTGCCTGAGTTTAGTTAAATGTTGGGGCTGGCGAGGAGACTTCCGAGGCTTCTATTCTTTTCCAGGAAGCAACTTCCCTCCCTCCATTTGAGTTAATCCTGGTGGTAAAATCATACACGGAGAAGTATGCCTTCCCCATTACATCGGGGGAATTGCAGTTAGTTCCTGATCCTAGTGGGACAAGTCTCTTGGGAAGTTTTTGGTCACCACCACTATATTCCCAATTTTCTGACCATCTGGCCTAAGAGATAGAATCCTCTGGTGGGGGATGTCCGCATCTTAACCCCAGAACCTGTGAGCATATGTTACATGGCAGGGGAGGTTAGTCTCTTGTTTGTCTTCAGCAGCCTTTCATACATGAAGAAAGTAGTCCTCAAATACAGTGCCGGCGACCGCTGACCCTCTAAAACGCAGGTCACGGTGTCCTGATTTGGGGTGCTGATCTGTGTATGTGTTCTTATACTTATTGGGTCTGCTGGGGTCTGTGTAGCTCTACATCACATTTTTTTCTTGCAGTTCCGAGGATGGAGTTCACGAGAGGGTCAGCATGACCTGGGGATTATGTTTCCATTATATGCTCTTCAGCGGAAACTGCAAACCTCTCTTTTCATAAAATGTCCTTTTTTAAGTTCTTTTCTGAGGAGTCTGGGCCACGTATCTCTATTTTATGCCATTTGTGCTGATCCCAGCCCATGACCCATTTGTGAAGAGGGAAAATAATCCTCTTGGCTGAGTTTTCTTTTACTTTCTCCTTCCACTCTCTATGCAGGACATGTTTTATTTTCTTGTCTCTTTTAAAGTTTCTTCATATTGAACATGCATAGAATGGATGTGTTACTTCTGAAATAGCTGTGGCGTTTTGCTCCATTATCTGTAAGCCTCTATTCTCCCTGCAACTTTCCCATCAACACTAAGCCATGTGGCTGCTTTCTGGAAGGAAAGGAATGTAATATTTGTAAGGAGGATATGTTGTACACAGAAAGCAGTCTCTTTAGAAGGAAGATAGTGAAAGGAGAGCCCACCCCTGAGGCTCAGGAGGAAGCTAATGCCACTGCCTCGCATCCATATTGGGGCTGAGGCAGCTTTAGGAATAGTTAGGCCCGAACTCATCAGGTTAAGGGCAGGTTCCCCAGGAAATATCTCAGGGGGCTTCAGAGTGTCTTCCCTGTTCTGCAGCCCCGAGTCTGCTCTGGGCCATGATCAGCTGACAGCAGAAGCAGAAGTCAGGAAGCTGCCAGAGCTCCCAGGCAATGGTGAGCCCACCAGGAGCACCTCACACTCTTGACAGGCTCGTCTGCTGGTCCGAACCCCACGTCCCAGACTCGGCCCCATCCCAACCACTTCCCTGCGTTGCAAGACCCAGCCTAGCCCCTGGAGAACTCAAAACCACATAAACAGCCTATCTAACTTCCCTTTGTGAGATGCTAACTCTCTGTGGCTGCAGTGTGTTTAAGATGCTCAATTTTGTTTGATCCACAAGTTGTTTGGAGGTCTTTGTGGGATAGCTGACATTATTGATATCTTGGAAATATTCTTATTTTATGATACATTTTTCTCTGTTATATATATTTTTAAATGCAATTTTATTGAGATATATTCATTACAATCCATCCAAAGTGTACAATCAACGGCTCACAGTATATCACATAGTTGTGCATTCATCATCACAATCAATTTTAGAATATTTTCGTTACTCCAAAAAAAAAAGGAAATAAAAATTAAAAAGAAAGCCCCAAACATCCCAGACCTCTAACCCTCCTTGTTATTGACCCCTAGTATGATGTGGTACATTTGTTACCATTGATGAAAGAATATTAAGATATTATTGTTAACTATAGTCCATAATTTGGAATAGGTACTTTTTTTTCCCAAATACTGCTCTATTATTAATTCCTTGTAATAGTGTCATACATTTGTTCTAGTTCATGAAAGACCTTTTTTATATTTGAACTGTTTATCACAGTCATCATCCAACACAAGAGTCACTACGTTATACATTCCCATCTTTAACCTCCAACTTTCCTTTTGGTGACATACATGTCTCTAAACTTCCCCTTTCCACCACATTTCAGCACTGTTAATTATACTCACAATACGATGCTAACATCACCTCTATCATTTTCCAAACAGTTAATTTCAACTTAGTTAAAAATTCTGCACATTAAGCAACCTCTCCCCATTCTCTAGTCTTATTCTATCTCCTGGTAACCTATATTCTAGATTTTAGTTCTATGAGTTTACATATAATTAGTTCATATTAGTGAGATCATCTGATATTTGTCCTTTTGTGTCTGACTTACTTCACTCAACATAATGTCCTCAAGGTGCATCCGTGTCACATGCTACAGGACTTCTTTCCTTCTTACTGCTGAATGATATTCCATCATATGCATAGACCACGTTTTACTTCTCTATTCATCTGTTGGTGTAGACTTGGGTTGTTTCCATCATTTGGCAATTCTGAATAATGCCACTATGAACATGGATATACAAGTGTCTGTTCGTGTCCCTGCTTTCAGATCTTCTGGTTAGACACCAAATAACAGGATTGCTGAGTTGAAAGGTAACTCTTTACTTAGCTTCCTGAGGAGCTGCTAAACCATCCTCCACAGTGACTGTACCATTTTACATTCCCACCAGCAGTGAATAAGTGTTCCAGTTTATCCACATCCTCTCCAACATTTGTTATTTCCTGTTTATTTAATAGCAGCCATTCTAATAAGTGTGGAATGATATATCATTGTGGTTTTGATTTGCATTTCCCTCATAGCTACAGAAAATGAACATCTTTTCATGTACTTTTTAGCCATTTGAATTTCCTCTTTGGAACAATGTCTATTCATGTCTTTTACCTATTTTTTTAAATTGGGTTGTTTGTCTTTTTATTGTTGAGTTTAGGTTTTCTTTATATATTCTGGATATCAAACTCTTATCAGATATGTGGTTTCCAAGTATTTTCTCCTGTTAAGTCAGCTGCCTGTTCACCCTTTTGACAAAGTCCTTTGAAACACTGAGGTATTCAGTTTTTAGGAGTTCCCATTTATCTATTTTTTTCTTTCATTGCTTGTGTTTTGGGTGTGAAGTCTAAGAAACTACCTCCTATCCCTAGATCTTGAAGATGTTTCCCTGCATTTTCTTCTAGAAATTTTATGGTATTGGCTCTTATATTTAGGTCATTGATCCATTTTGAGTTGATTTTTGTATAGGGTGTGAGATAGAGGACCACCTTCATTCTTTTGGTTATGGATATCCAGTTGTCCCAACCTCATTTATTGAAGAGACTGTTTTGTCCCAGTTGAGTGGATTTAGGGGCCTTGTCAAAAATCAACTTACTATAGACTATGGGTCTATTTCTGACCTCTTAACTTAATTCCGCTGATCAGTATGTCTGTCTTTATGCCAGTACCATGCTGTTTTGACCACTGTGGCTTTATAATATGCTTTAAAGGCAGGAAGCCTGAATCCTCCCACTTCAATCTTCTTTTTCAAGACATTTTTGGCTATTTGAGACCCCTTACCCTTCCTAATAAATTTGATAACTAGCTTTTCCATTTTGACAAAGTAGGCTGTTGGAATTTTGATTGGTATTGCATTGAATCTGTAGATCAGTTGGGGTAGAATTGACATCTTAATGATGTTTAGCCTTCCAGTCCATGAACACAGAATATTTTTCCATTTATTTCATCTTTTTTGATTTTTTTTTTTTTTAGTAATGTTTTGAAGTTTTCTGTGTGCAGGTCCTTTACATTCTTGCTTAGCTATATTTCTAGATATTTTATTCTTTTAATTACTATTGTAAATGGAATTTTTTTCTTGATTACCTTCTCAGATAGTTCATTACTAGTATGTAGAAACTCCACTGATTTCTGCATATTGATCTTGTATCCTGCCATTTTGCTGAACTTGTTTATTAGCTCTAGTAGCTTTGTCATTTTTTAGGGTGGGGTGGGGTGGGACATTCTAGATATAGGATCATATTGTCTGCAAACAGGGAAAGTTTTACTTCTTCCTTTCTGATTTGGATGCCTTTTATTTCTTTTTCTTGTCTCATTACTCTAGCTAGAACTTCTAGCACAACGTTGATTAACAGTGGTGACAGCAGGCATCCTTGTCTTATTCCCAATCTTAGAGGGAAAGCTTTCAGTCTCTCACTGTTGAGTACAACATTAGCTGTGTGCGGGATACTGATTACGTGCTTCAACTTGGCGGGCCTGGGCCGGGGGACCTGATCAGCCCCTGGGGAGGGTGGTGGGCACGGGCGACAGCGCCCTCCACAGCCCCCCAGGCCTGAGAAAGTGAGGCCGGAGGCAGGCCCCATTTCCTCACCCAAAATACCACTGTTAGGGGAGGCTTGCCGGAGGGAACCGCCTTTTCCCCACCCCCTTATCTTGCCCGCACACCCCCCGTTGCCAGAGCAACTCCCGCCACCACCAGTGCGCATACACTGTTGCCAGACACCATTGCCAGAGCAACTCCCGCCCCTTTTCAAACAACCTCCGCGCCCTCTTAGAACCAATCCTAACCTCCGCACCCTCTCAGAACCAATCCTAGCCTTTATCCCCTCAGCATTGGCTTGTAACAACCCCCGCCCTCTATGCCAGCCTATATAACCTGTGCTCACCCCTAATAAATGCTCTTGGCTTTACCCTCCTGAAAAAAGCGTCCTGCCTGTTCCTTTCTCGCCGCCCTCCACACCTTGCACGCCACCGCCGGGGACCTGGCCAAGTCCCCCGCCTCGCCCTCGCCTCCGGGAAAGAGCCCCCGCCGCCGGTACCCTCCGAGCAACGCCGAGAGCCGAGGGTTCAGCAACCGGCCGCCATTCCCCCAGACGATTTAACTGCGACCGCAGCTGTGGGTGCTTCATATAGGCCCTTTAACAAGTTGAGGAAGTTTCCTTCAATTCCTACCTTTCAAAGTGTTTTTATTAAGAAAGGATGCTGAATTTTGTCAAATGCCTTTTCTGTGTCAATTGAGATGATCATGTGGTTTTTCCCTTTTGATTTGTTACTATAGTGTATTACATAAATTGATTTTCTTGTGTTGAACCATCCTTGCATACCTGAAATAAAACCTACTTAGTCATGGTGTATAATTATTTTAATGTACTATTGGACTGAATTTGCAAGTATTTTGTTAAGGATTTTTGCATCTATACTAATTCAAGAGATTGGTCTATAGTTTTCTTTTCTTGTAGGATCTTTATCAAGTTTTGGTATTAGGGTGATGTTGGCATCATAGAATAAGTTAAGCAATGTTCCTCTTCAATTATTGGAAGAGTTTGAAGGATTGGTATTAATTCTTTTTGGAATACTTGAAAAAATTCACCTGTGAGCTTTTCTTTCTTGGGAGGTTTTTTGATGATTGATTCAATCTGTTTACTTGTGATTGGTTTGTTGAGGTCTTCTATTTCTTCTCACGTCAGTGTAGGTTTTTTGTGTGTTTCTAGGAATTCGTCCATTTCTTCTAAGTTGTCCAGTTTGTTGGTGAATATTACATTTTTATAGTAAAAATATAACCTTTACTGATATAGAGTAATCAATTCACATATACCATAACTACTAATATCTTTGCTATTTTTATCTTATGTTTTCCATCTGCCTTTCTCTATTGTGCATGTGTGAATGTGCTGTCTGTGTTGTAGAAACTACTAATGTACCCTGATACCCATTTCCACTCCAGGTCTGCAGGTCACACCACCCCTTTCACTTCCATGTTGTCAGGTGTGGCCAGGTGACTACGCTACTGTCAGTAGGATATGAGCAGGTGTGGCATGTGCAAATTGCATGTTCTGCCTTAAATAATCCAGCATGTGCTCCCCTCATTCTCTTTCCTGCCTGTCATGGCCCAAGAACAACCGTGAAGATGGTTCCATCGTGTTCGGATTTCACCGTCGCTACCCCATGGCAGAGTTTGATTTCCTACAATGTTTATTAGCTGAATAACATTGATCAAATTTCCCTGTCTCTCTAATCCTAGTTTTCCTCACTTGTAAAATGTAGATAATAATAATAACTAACTCAGCTCATGAAGATCGCTTAAAATTCAAATCAGATGTCATGAAAATTGCCTGTCAGTTTCTGCCACATAACAGGCAGTGGGTAATTTTTTTTTTCAAATAACTGCTAGGTACTAGATAATAGACTAAAGCTATTTTAAATATGGTGTAAAGATCAAGATGCCCCAAATCAAACACCTTGAAAAAGCATTGCATATCTGTTGAAAGGATGGAATGCAAAGTTGTCTCACAAATAAATTACAACAGTAATTCCTGAAGATAAAGTACAGTGTGTTTTCAAATTACAAGAAGTGGGACACAGGCAATAAATAAATATTGAAGGAGAGACAGGGTTTAGTAAAGCAATTCTTCTGAAAGGAAATGAAAAGTCAACTCAATGCATGTTTATTTGGCTGCTTACATGACAAATGAATAAGTATTGTGTTCCAAAGAAAATTGTAATGGCCTATTGCCACTTAAGTAAGAATAATGTGCCCCATGATTATCAATCTGTTTCATCAGAGACAACAATTGGGCATTCACAGATGCATTCTTTAAACTTTATCTACCTGTCTGTAGATAAAAAAGTTTCAGAAGAAATACTTGAAGAGTATAGCTAAGACACCATTTATACCCAAAGAAAAAGAAAAAGACTAATCCTATTACAGCATTCCCTTAAACTTGAAGATAATACTATTACCTGGGGACAAAGTGATAAATTCAATCAGCTTTTCAATTACCACGGTTGAATAGCTACATTATAAATAATCTCCTTTAATGGGTGGGCACTGGAAGTGACTTAAATGATATTTTACCACCACATAGATTAGTTCGTCTTTAAAAAAATATACACTGGACATGAATATAATATTCTTTTGTAAATATTTTTATTTTCTTAGGTGGTTTTTTAATTGTTATTTTGAGGATTCTTTTTTATCATTATTTCTTTTCTAAAATTCTTATTTTAAGACAATTTAATAGTACATGTGATAAATTAGCCTACGGAAAATCCTTCAGCTTTTAAAGACTTAACTCTAGGTAATGAATCAACATCACCAGTCATCATAAGTTTAATCTTAAAAATCCTGTTATCTCCTCAATGAATTATTAAGAAAAGCATGTTCTTCCCTTTTACTCTTATAATTTTCATTGAACAAAATATAATGAACAAAATATTTGTTGAACAAAAATACAATGATAGAGATTAGTCAACTGAGTGAGGGACTCTTCAACTCATTAAAATTGAATAAAAGAGAAGGAAAAGGATATATAGATGTGTGCATGTGTGTGTGGATGTGTGTGTGTGTGTGTATAAATGGGGTGAGGTGGGTTATGTGGAGGAATTGTCCTTCTCCCACAAGCAACATATATTTAAGGATGCTTGCTGGTTCCAGATGTTAAGGAAGCAGTGATGAATGAAAAGAAAGGACCTGTGGGGCTTACACTTTAACCTATTTAAACCAATAAACAAACAATGAAAACTTTAAACAATAAAATAAAAATAGGACAATTAAATGAAGGACCCGGGCTCTGAGAAGCTGTGATTTCGCCCGGCAGGGAGACGCTATCCTGGGTGGGTGCGCGCACGGAGGGAGCGCTGAGCCCCGATGGCGCGAGATGTGGCCGAGGGTCCCTGAGAGGTAGGACAGGCTGGGCTGCTCCAGGGACTCAGAGCCCGTGGGGTGCGGGGAGCAACGGAGGGGAAGGGCCGCGCGGCCCCCTGAGGATTTCGGCAGGACCCTGTCGGCGGTGGGAAGGGCTGAGAGTTTCCGGGTGACGGTGATGAGCGCGGTGGCCGCTCCACCCACGTGCGCGCTGGAAGGGCGCGGGGCTGTGCGCGGGGCTGTGCGCGGGGCTGTGCGCGGGGGGCTGAGTCTTCATAACAACCCCGGAAAATACACAAGCTGCAGCCCACGTACAGAACCAGAGGGGTGGCCTCAGAGAGCGTCAGGAAATTGCTTAAGAATGATATTCACATCCTATTGTTTGAAACATAAATGTCTTAAAATTTCCAACTCACTAAATCTCATCGCGTCTTGCGGTTTAGACGAGGAACCCGGGCTCTCCTGAAGTCTGGTCTCCCGGGTCTGGTCGGGGGAGGGCCGCCGGCCCGGGAACGGTGGGCGGTGGGTCTTGACGTCTGTTTCCCCTCCCACCCTTGGCCTCTTCCGATCCGTGGGGCCTGGGCCATTTTACTCTGATGCAGTCACCGTCCTTAGGCCCAAGAGATTTAATCCAACTTTTGTAAGAGAAAATCTCTAAGCGTGTAGGAAGTATAAGCGGCAAGACGTTAACTACATTTTACAAGTTGTTTTCTAGGGATATTCTCTAGTGATCTTTTCTTTATAATGTAGATGAAGATGGTATTTTTATACTCAGAAAATGTTCTCCATAAAATAATTCAAAATGTAATGACGAAAAATATGGCGCTTATATTGAGAATAAACTGATAAAAATAAGTTAAAAAATGGCAACGAGCAGGAAGTCACTACCTTTTATATGTAGAAGGCTTTGAAAATTAATATGAGGTTTATTTTTTAATTAAAATCATTTTAATTTTAATTTCAGTGTGACTACTGAGAATGAGATATGCTCAGTGTCTTAAAGAATGCAATCAATATTTAGTGAAGAATTAATAGCAAGAATAGAGGAATGCTCAAAGTGTAAATTGTAGCCAGCGCAAAAGAGAATGGTAAAAACTGTAAAGACATAAGAGCTGAAGCTACAGAAAACTACAGGTACCAATAAAAGAAAGCAAATGAAAATGATGTATCCTTTTTCGCCTGTTTGAATTTTGAGAAACAGAAATAAATGATAAAATTTATGCTACTAGAAATCCTATGATAGATTATTTTACAGCATCCAAGAGTTGGCATTTCTTCTATTCAGCACCATATACATTACTTTGGGCAAAGAAGGCATGCAGTTTGATCCTAGACATTGAAGTTATAATTCAGTTCAACTATAATAAGAAGTTGCCATTTATTTAGTTCCTTCCATGTGCTCATGGATTTACATTACTTTTATAATTTTAAAGGAGACTCGGAGGTAGATAGAACTAACTAACTCTTACATGTGAGGGAACTGAGGCTCAAAAAATATAAGTAGTGTGCCCAGATTTGCACAAGGAGCAAGTGTGCTGAAGCAAATGCCAGCACAGGATCTGGGTGGAGAGAAGCTGATGGGAACCTGCTGCACAGTCCAACAGCTTGTGACTCAGTGCTCTGTTTAACCATAATACACCCCTGTTTCCTTATCTCTAAGACGGGAGCAATAATTGTAACTGCTCCATTTGGTACAGCAGTGCAGACAGCTAGCTGGAACCAGGAGAACAAGGAGCATAGGGTGATGGTGAGAAACGCAGCATCCAACATCAGGACGCCTAGGCCGAATCTCAGCCTGTGACTGGGCCTTCGGGCTTCAGCTGAGATTCACGCTTCCCATCCTTGCAAGGAAAATTTCACAAACTGAAAATTGCCAGGCCCCCTGCACCTGCTTTGTAGTGGGTGGGCAGGGAAGATGCTCCGAATCTGCTAAACCTCCTGCCCTGCTTCTCTCTTCACAGTCGACTGGGCCACGAGACTGCGTTCTGGCCCCAGGCTGCTGGAAACCTCCTACCCCATCCCAGGCACCTTCTCTCATTGCTGGCCTGCCATGGCAGGGAATCCAGGGAGAGGAGAGAAATCTCACTAAACCAGGGAGCCTGGGCCTCTGGAGAACTGTGTGGGGACCTGCCCTCTGCAACCCTCCCGTCAACTGCATCAGACTGGATGTGGACCAGAAATGGAGACTGTTTTGGGTTTAGCCATTGATTTAAGTTATTTGTTATGGCAGAGAGCCTGTCCTGGCTAATGCAAAAGCTATTTCCTAATTGTTCTCCAAAAATTTGCATCAGTAGACTTAGGTAACTCCTGCCAGGCAACAGGGGTTGAAAGTAATAATGACCTCGCGTCATTACCAAAGATGGATATTATTAATCTGTTGTTCAAAATGTGCCATTAATGTAAACAATGAATCTCACTATTACTTAATGTGGCTCTAGTTAAGAATTGTATTGAGCATCATTTCATATGTTTGTTGCACATTTAATTTTTTTTCTCCCATGAAATTGCCTGTTCATATTTTCACTGAGGGTCTTCCTGGGGCCTTGGTGGAGGTAGAGCTAGGGATTCCTGGAGGCCAGTTCTGCTCTCTCCTCACAGGACATGCCCTTAAAGATGCTGAGTTCTGTTCAAGGACCAGGAAAGCAAACCTTTAGATAGAAGTGAAGAGATTGCTGGGATTAATTCATCTGTGTCGTTGTGAAAACCTGAGCATCAGAGACAGATGCTTTCTCTACTCCGACGGGACCCTAGAGGTAAGACTGGCCCTGAGGCTGTCTCCAGGTAGAGCAAGGGGCAAGAGGGAAGCCACACAGGTGTGACACACCTGTTCCCGTGCTTAGGACCAGCCTGTTGTTTTGAGTTCTGCATCCTTGCCTGCCTGGAGCAGGGATTTCTGTCAAGTCTGTTCAGATGCATGTTTCTTCCCACCTGGGCCGGATTGATTTTTCTGTTGGATTTTCAATCTCTTCTTACTGAATACATATATGGTACGCTTTGTCTGTTGTATATCTCAAATGTAATTTCACATTTGTCACTTGCCTTTGATGTCGTTCAGTGCAGGTACTTCCAGTGACTTCTGTATAGCTTACATAAATTTGTTTGCATGTCTGTCTCCCCACTAATCTGCAAACTGCTTGAGAGTGGGCGCCTTGCCTTATTCACCTTTGTGTCTTCAGCCTTGAGCTCGGTCCTGCCCACGACGAGCCGTGGAGAAGTGCTGGTCTCCCAGTGCAATCACGGAGGCTCCTGGCTGCTCCTCAACGTGGCGGTTTTCAGTATTTACAGGAGCAGCTGGAGTGTTCTCTGCCTCATTGATTCAGTGATTAGCTTCTTCAAAGAGACAGCAGCTTTGACCTTCAGCTGCCAGAGAAGGAATCTCAACCAAGACTGATTCCACCTGATGGCGGCCAACTTTTCGGGTTACCCAGCCACGTTCAGGTCACACGAGGCACCCAGGGGAAAGTCTTTGTTTTCTACCCTGATCACATAGTGATGCACTCAGCTCCTTTGGCATAAGCCTCAGAATAATGAAGTACGATCTGTTTTGCTACATGCATGTTATTTTTTTTACACAAATCATCTCATATGTGATTGACAAATGTGGAAATTATATTGACCTAACATGGAAGTCATGTTGATTCATATGGTGATTTGCAAACGTATCTGAAAACTCTTGAAAACACTCCTCCCATCAAATGGGGGAGTTGTACCTCCCCTTGAACCTGGGTAGAGTCTCAATGAATAGAACACGGCAGAAGTGACCCTGCATCATTCCGAGGCTAAGTTAGAAAAGGTCATGCAGCTTCTGCCTGCATAGGATACTCTCATCAAGAGACTTCAGGTGCCATCTGACAAGTCTAACTTGTGCCATGTGGATAAACTCTGTGGGCAGATGAGAGAGAGAGAGAGTGAGAGAGAGAGAGATGCCCAAGAAACCACTGATGCTCCAGCCCTGACTTAGACCAGGAACGCGGCGAGTGAGGAAGCCCTCGGAGTGAGCCGTGGTCGGCCGACTTCCTGCAGCCACCAGGGACCCTGAGACAACCAGCCCAGCCCACACTAGAGCTGTGAGTCCACAGGGACAAAAGGATGGTGTTGTTTCGCTTCACTATGTTTATGATAGTTTATCGCACAGCAACAGAGAACCAGAACAGCCTGTATGCAATTTGTACGACCATGTTAATGTTTAGAAATGATCAGGGCAAACTTTCTCACAAATAACTAAAATGTTTTAACAGTATAAGAAGACCTCACACAAAAAGTCAAACACCTACAGACATTTCTTTTTGCAAAGCTGACTATACTTCCAGTTTGCCCAGGATAGTCCTGGTTGACATCTTTTGCCTATTTGTGAATTTTAAAAATGCTCTTTTCACTCTCAAAAGTGAAATGAAGATAAATTGGTGTGTTCTTAGGTTATGCGATACTGGCTGGTTCTGTGGCAACCTGAGCCTCTGCTTTGCACTATGCTAAGCTCTCAATCTGCTGAAGCTTCGAGTGCAGACGAAGAAACAGCCCAGGCATTGCCCACCAGCTAAGGCAGCAGAAGAATGAAGAAAGTTCAACCTGGACTGGAATTTCAGTTTTGATGCATGAGAAGCTGAATCTGTCTGGGAACCACAACTGAATGAGGAAGCATGAGCCTCGGGGTTTTAGGACTGCAAAGACTGACTGTGGCGCTAGACTCAGAGACCAATGCAGGTTTCCCTGTAAGTTACTTTTGTCAGGTCTCTGAGTATTAGTACCTGGTTGCTAAGCTCCTTAGGGTTTGTGTGATGTGCTGTAATCCTCTTTTCCCCACAGTTCCTGTTATTTTTAGTGTGAGGTTTAGTAAAAAGAGCCCATACTCTTTCTTCACTTGGGGAAGATGTTTTCACCCATTCCTTCCTCAGGGATGGAAAGATTTTTTTTCTGTTTTTTTTCCCCTGCATTTTTTAAGGCACTTGGCCATCCATGGACCTAGAAAAATTTCCCATGTGTTCTGTGGTGTTTGAAGCTGTATGTTCCCCTAGAAGAAAATACCACAGAGCACATGGGAAAATTTTCATTAAGGTGTGTCCCACACCAACCAGGGTGGGTCTTAGTCCTCTTACTGGAGTCCTTTATAGGAGAATGAAATTCAAAGAGAGAGAGAAGCCACAGGAGCAAAAAGCTGAGAGCTAAGAAACTGGAAGAGAAGGGAGAGCCCAGCAGACGCCGCCGTGGGCCTTGCTGTGTGGCGGAGGAGCCGAGGGTCATGAGCAGTCGGTCTTCTGAAGAAAGCGTCACCTGGTTGATGCCTTGATTTGGACATTGTCATGGGCTCTAATCTTAAGTGAATAAATTCCCATTGTTTAATCCCAATCATTTCATGGTATTTACCTAGAGCAGCCTCGGACACTGAAACACGCTCCCAATGCCTCATGAAAATAAAAAGGAAAAATGACCATGGTGAGCGTTCAACCACCTGAATGTGATGGTTTCTTGGAAGCATGGATGTCCAATAGTAAAAAACAATATGCCCTAATGCCTTCTGGATAATCATTTTCCTATGTGAAATTCTCTACCCCACCTACTAATCAGACATCCAAACTTTCCTTTCCCCCAGAATCTTATTTTTCTCTTTTCCTTGAGTCCTACCAACCTCTAAGTCTTCATACTTTTTATACATATTCACTGAAAGCATTTAGTACGAGATACCTCATGGGTCCGTTATCTGTGAAAGCCGGAGGCAGCACTGTGTCAGGGATGCTATTGTTTATCTAGTGCTTCTGCAACATTCTTAGGAATCCAGTAAGTCTCTGCAGTTCATCTTTATTCAACCTTTGCCACAAACTTCCCTTGCCACCTTGGAGCTCTAGAGAAAATGCACTGATTTGGCCTTAACTATCGCACTGGTATGGTAAGTAAATTGGAAAATATCACTAAAAGTGTTAATTCATGTTGATGTTAAATGTTGAAAAAGAATGAATAGTTGTTCAATGTTTTAAGCTTGAAAAGTGTGGTGGGATGGTTATTATTACATCCTAACTTGGCTGGGGTGCCCCGTTGTTTGGTCAAACACTGGCCTGGATGTTGCTGTGGAGGTATTTTGCAGATGGGGTCAGTTGACTTCCAAGGACATCTCCCTCCACATGGGGATGGACCTCATCCAGTCAGCCGGAGGCCCAACGACAAGAACTATGATCTCCGGAAAAAGAAGTTCTGCCTGAATATTACCACAGGCGTTCCTCCCTGGGTTTCCAGCTTGCTGGCCTCCCCTGTGGATTTCGTACTCAACTACTCAACAGCAACTCTTGCTAGAATTTCTGACCTGCTTCCACCTGCCCTACAGGATCCAGACTTGCCAGCCTCCAGAACTGCATGATTCAATTCCTTAAAATAGATATCTTTACACACACACACACACACACACACACACACACCCCATTGGTTCTGTTTCTCTGGAGAACACTGACTAATATATGCAGCAAATCACAAGGACCCAATGGTGAACAAATTGATCAATATGTATCACCCACATGCCTTGAACTGGTGAGCAGATGCACCCCAAGTACCTTTTCAAATTGGAGCTATATGTTCACTTTTAAACGTTTGATGGAAGTTATATGAGAAAAGTGAATACGTGGTTTGTTCTCACCTGAGCTGAGAAAATGAAGAGGTTCTATAGCAATAATGACCTCTGGAAGCCTCAGTTTCACCTCCCTGGAAAATGGGGACAGTGATGTGTCCCTGCCAGGGTGACTTCAGGGTTATGGGACGCAGGCCACACATCCAGAGCTAGGCCTGGCACAACACCAGCCTGGGGTACGCCTGGCACTCGGATCAGTCAGAGCAGTTAACCTAAGGAGGTTTCTGTTTCACTCAGTAGTGTCGGTGAACTACCGAAAATTATTGGCACACAACTCTTAGATCCTGAAGCGTCATCCTTAAGTATACGAAGGAAGCTACTGGGCAGCTTTCCTGGTTGTGAATGATCTGCTGCCATCACTGCAGAAATAACCGAGGGTTAGAGAGTCCACGCAGGTCCGAGTGTCCTTGGGAACGCTCACCTGGAAAGATGTTTCGATTAACTCTCTCTCCAAAGCACTTTAGTCTGATGCTCTTAATGGGAATGTTCTTTCTTGCAAGAAGTATTGGTTTTCAATTACTTTCTCTAACAAGGTGGGTGGCTTGGACTGCAGCGTGACGTGCGCGTTTATCTTGGGCCGTGCAGGTGTGTGAAATCTCTAGCTGCAGCCGAGCCTGGAGAGCGTGTGCTCTGCTTCGTCCGCTCTCCAGTCACCCGCCCACGTGGCAGGGCCCGGGGGCCAGCGGGCATCTGCCCGTTAGAACCAATGTGAGGCCTCAGCCTGCACCGCCACACTCTCCCCTCCTTGGCCTTGGCATGGGCCGGCCCTGTGCCTGGCAGGGTCCACACGTCCCCTACTCTCCGCGTCTTCAGTTATTTAACTCCTACCTCCTTCATCTCAGAAAAATAAACCACGTCTGCAGAAAAGTTTCTGGAAGCTCCCAGCATCAAACAGTTGTTCATTGCATTAGCAAATTTATCGTTATTATGCACTGGAGTATTTGAATATCTCCATACTGCACCGGAACCTCCTGAGGGCAGGAGCCACTTCCATTTTCTCTTTTCCCCAGAGCCTAGGATATACGAAGCTCTCCAGATTTGTTTCTTGCATGAATGGATAATCCCGGAGTCCATTCTCTTAAACACCGTGCTAGTGGCTCCTCTGCAACAGTGTTTCTACTAGGCATCTTGTATTCAACGTGTACACGTTTTTTTAACCCTTCACAGAGACTGACTTTCTTTATCAGGTTAATGTATACCCACAAACATCTTATCCTGAATTTACTTTAAATTTACTCTTCACATATATTCTTTAGCAAAACATATTTCTCCAAACCTAAACTTCATTAACTTTCTTGTGTAAAATACATTCAATAGGAAGAGAGTACTGGGGTGAGAATCAGGAGGCTTGCGTTTAATCTAAGATATTTTCTGAATCACTTTGATGTTGGAAAAGCCAAACAAATGTTAAATGCTTCTTGCTTTCAGATTGCTCACCTACAAAATGAAAATATCAATCTAATCAAATGATCTTTCAGCTCCAAACATCTTTGGATACACACACACACACACACACACACACACACACACACACATAATGTATTTAAAATCTTTAACTAGAATCATCTATGGAAGACAGCTCTTTGGTTTTCACTTAAACTATTTCCCCCCTTTGTACTGTATATTTCAAACTGAAGGTAGTACGCAGAGATGATTACAATGAAGATGTTATTTACTTTATTTTTATTTATTTTTACTGAAGGAGCAGAAGCATTAGATCAGAAAGCAGGAGCAAACAGGAAACAATGGAGAGATATAATTTAGACTTCACCACTCCATGGAACTTCTCAATTGAATTTAATAAGCAGCGGATGACACTGTTGATACTTACGGTTGCACTGCCCACTCCACGGAAGGCAAGGACTGGCGACCACAGGACCAGTGGTCAGACATGGGGCTGTGCCTCCTCCATACCATTTGAAGAGGAAAGCTCTGTATTACGTGTCTGGAGCACCCAAGCCTTCCCAGCACTCGGGGCTCAGGATGGGGTAACGCTGAGGAGGCAGGCAGAGGGGTCTGTGGAGATGGACGATGTCCAGGCTGGCTGACGGGGTTGTCATGTGGGAGTTTCCACTGCATGCTTGACACAGAATCTTCAGGAGTGCCGGAGACCTGTCTGCTGGTCTGCAGCGTGCCACACTGCCCCTGCAAATCTGTAGGGGCTTTCCTTGACAAAATACCAGTGATCAGCCTTCACGTTCAATCCCGATAGAGGCTCCACCCCTACTGCCCCACAAGAACCACAACCCCACCACCAACTACCCCAAAGACTGGTCATCCCCCACCCCCAGCCACCCCAGTGCTCCCTTCCAAACCCATGTCTGATTCCAGAGCCCAGTCACAGGCTGGCTCCCGTGCTGCAAGAAAGCCTGGCATGCACATTTTCTCATTCTACCCTAGGAAAACAAGACAACAATTATGGGATAGTATCAAGATATAGAGCAAATGTTCAAAGATACTGGGCAACCACTAATGGCAAAGCCCTCTTCACTTACTCAATGCCGGAGTCATGTGATGTTTGTCTCTTCTGGTCCAGCCCTGATTCTACGGAGGAGCCAGGTTTACAGAATAGATCTGGACCCTTTCTAGAACTGCAGTCAGCTCATCTCAAAGTGCTGAGTCAGCAGGCAGCCAGGTGTTCCTAGAAACGAGCAGCCTTTCCCAGCTAGTAGAAGCATATCCTTTACCTCTCCCAAGGGCTCAGGTTGGTGCCCACATACTGGCCAGAAATATAGGTTCTGTTTTTAGAGAAATCAATCCTAGAAGCATCGCTTTTCTGTGGCTTATTTTTCCTTCTCAGATGGAGAGTTCCAGGGCACTAGGATTGGAGAGGCCACAGGTCCTTAGACGGACGTTTCCAGACCTACCAGCCACCATCCTCGCCTTCTTCAGGGGGAGCCCGAGGAGTCTTCTCGGCTCTTCCTTCACTCACCTCACCCCGTTCTGTCTGTCAGCAACTTCCACCAATCCCATCCCCCAAATACAGCAAAGCCTTTGCCCGGCCTCCACCTGCTCTTTCCCCCACCTTCAAGTCCCACCTTTGCAGGTCCAAGCAGATTCTGGTCTCTCGTCCACTCGTGTTCCATCAAGCCTATCCTCACCCAAAAACAGATCTCTTTCATAGACAATCCTGTTCTTTCTTTATTTAGAAATTTATTTAGAAATCCCCAAGGGATTCCCGCCACTCTTGGCATAAAGTCCAAACAATTTCAGAGGATTCGGTCCCGCCTTTCGGAATCACCTTGGACCACCATCTGCCTTGCTCGCTGTGATCGGCCACCCCGGCTTTCCTTTTCCCCCAAACCCACCAAGCCACGGGCAGCGATACAGGCTCCTCCAGCCGCCAGTGCCACACGACCCCTCGGCTTCTCTGCCGCCTCCACGCTTATGTCACGTCCTTGCTCCACACGAGGTAACAGCACAGCTGTCGCTGTCCCATCACCCAATTTTATTTTCTTCAGAGTATCTAACATTGTCTCAATTATGGGGTTCGTTTATTCACTTGTCAATTGTCACCCTCACTCCACCAACTCATTCCCAAGGTCCCCACAGGGATCTGCTTGTCTAGTTTTGTTTTTTCTTCTCAATGTCTTCTGGTGTGTTGCACACACAATACAATTATTAAATATTTGATAGATAAATAACACTCCCAACCTGATTAGACCAGGGAATCACTTTATTAGGGCAAATTCAGATATTTTTGAAAATAAGCCTAATTGAGCAAGCATATAATATGCCTATTTACTTTGGAGAAATATATTAGTAGCTAGTAGCCAATGATGAAATGATATGTTTTCTATCATTGGCATGATTATTGAGAAGAAAATCAATCACAAATAATCTGGGTTTTCAGTGCGTGTCAGCATTCTCTCTATCTTGCCGCCTCTCATAAGGATGCCATCTGGCCCACAGGGGAAGGTGCAGGAGCCCTAGAAAAACATGACAGGTATGAATTAAGGGACTTCACAAAAACTTCACAAATAGAGGCTTTTATATGTATGTATATGTAATATATATTAATTAATAATATCTTTTTATTAAAAATGGCGTACATTTCACAGCTATCAACATGAAGAATCTTGCTGAAATTTTCTGTGGGTATGTGATGGAAAAGGAAATGAACAGTAGGACAATCTGAAAAAGAAAAACTCACATGGCTGTTTCCATGGGAACCAACAGAGGTACATCGTTTGTATTCTTCCAAAGAATGACAATTGTGAGTCAACTTTTGATCTCCTAAGTTTAGGTGAAAGTCATTTCTATAAACCGCAAATGAATGGGACATAGCAGAGTCTAACTCTCCCCGCTGGATTGTCAATGGCGATCAGTGTCCCTTGTGTGGAGCCCTGACATGAACAGAACAGTGAAACCGTAACTCAGGATGCTTTCAGGGTAAAACAGGATCCAAGCTGAGGTCAGCATTTTATGGCTGAAAGTCCACACTTTGAGATGATTAATAATTAAATATTCATTGAACTCTGTGTACAAAGTATCAACAAAAAATACAAAGAACAAAGTTTTTAATGCACCTTCTATGTTGGATTTTATTCCCTTTAAAAAAGAGTAGAATGGAATTCAGCATGAATTTCTTTCATCTATCTTATTAAGAAAATTCTAAGCACTTACCTGGTTTTATACTGATATTTTAATATGTATTATAGGAGTTTAATTTCAATTATTTTCACACTTTGCCCCATACACATTTATTGGTACCCCCCCCCCCCCATAAGCCTGGTGAAGTGATGGATGGGTTCTGGAGGGGTTGCAGTGAAAAGAGACAAAACAGTCCCTGAACTTATGAAGGTAAATTTGAGGGTTTCTATTTATTTCCTTTTCTTATAGGGAGCTCTCTTTTTATTTTTCTTTTCCCAAGAACTCTATTTTGTTTCTTCTCCATTCAAAATACCATGTCTAGTAATTGTCTAATTTTCCTTCAAAAAGACAATTACTGAATCTGAGACTATTATGGAATGTAACGTATTAGCAGATAATTAGTTGTAGTATAAAATCAAATACTCAGCTAAATATCGGAAGACCTATTTTCTTGCTCCTTTACCTTCTACTCTCACACAAACTTGCAAAGCAAATCAGAAAATCTAATTTTCATCATCTTTAAAATGGGAAAAGTTACCTCACGCTCTTCCTCACAGGATGATTGGGAGTTTCGATTAGAATCTGCATGGTCGTGCCGTGACAAGTCAACCCTACAAGTGCATTATCATAACACGCTGGTGGGCTTGGTTACCGTATGATTGTCCCCAACTCCATGTCCCTACACCCAGCACTCCTGATACCAGTTTCCTCATCATTTAGGAATGATGGGTTCCTTGTCTGGGCTTTGGGGAATTAATGGCCTGACGTACGCCTGTTGGGGACAGTCTGAACTGACATTTGGGGAGCGTCCTCTTGTGCATCTGTGGCCAGGTCATATTTGGAGATCTGCGTTTGCCTTAGCCCCCCCCACCCCGTGCCTTTCACGTAAAGTCTGTCACTTTTGCCCCAGGGAAATGTGAGGCAGGTTGGAAGGCAGAAACAGCAAGTATTTTTGGCATTCATTTTCCAAAACCTGGGTCCCTAGATGAAGGAGATTAAGGAGCATGAACACGGTGCATTGGTCAGAATCACAGGGGTGGGGGTGTGGATTCCACCACGGACAGGGAGGAACTGTGTTATGGCTTCTGCCAGCTGGGGCAAACGTGGCATTTGAGTGAAAAATTTTTAAATAAAAAGTAAATATTTATTGCATCCTTCTCAGCAATAAAAAGGAAAAGACTATTGATAGACATAATAACCTGGATGATGAACTTCCAGAGAATTACACTGAGTGAAAAAGACAACCCCAAACGGTTGCACATGGTACAATCCCATTGATGTAGCTTTCTTGAAATTGCTAAATTATAGAAATGGAGAGCAGATTAGTGGCTGCCAGGGGTAAGGCGGGGTGGAGGTGGGAAGGAAGAGGGAGTGGCTATAAAGTGCAACAGGAGGGCTCCTGGTGAGGATGGGGGTCTTCTGTATTTTGACTACACCAAGGTAATATCCTGGCTGTGATATCGCACTAAATAGTTTTGCACCGTTTTACTACTGGGGAGCATCACTCTGTATTATTCCTTACAACTGCATGAGTGTCCATAGAGCTCTCAAACCAGAAAGTTTAATTAAAATGAAATATTTCTTGCACAGCTAACACTCATACCCACTCTACAGCTTTTCACCAACTCTTCATGAAGATGTGAAAAAATAGCACAACCCATAATGATGCTTTTTGAGTCAGCCGATACTCTATCAGAACTTAGTTGTTCTCCTTCCCTGTTGGAGGCAGAATTCTAAATGCCCCCCCCCCCCCGCAAGGTTTCCCACCCCCTGCTGTACACACCCCACATAAAACTCCTCCTAGCACTGGAAATATGAAAGGACATTATTCCTGTCATTAGGTAATGTTGTATGTTGCAGTTGGCCTTGAGATAAAGTGATTATCTAGGTGGGCCTGATCTAATCACATGAACCCCTAAAAAGAAGGGCTTCCTGGTTCCAGAAGGGAAAAGCAGGCATTCAAAGTGGGAGAAGGATCCAAGGTGCCACTGCTGGCTTGAAGATGGAGGGGGAATGTGGCAAGGACTATGGGCAGCCTCTAGGATCTGGGAGCAGCTTCTCATGGAGACCCGGTGGGGAAACGGGGATTTTTCCTACAAGCACAAGAATGAATTCTGCCAACAACAAGAATGAGCCAGAAGAGAATCTCAATATACAGATTAAATGGGCCCTTTGATGTCAACCTTGTGGCACCGTGAACCGAGAACCCAGCTACAGCCACTGGGCGCCTGACCTAGAGAGCTGCGTGCTCACTAATGGATGTTGTGTTAAGCCACTACATTTGTAATGATTTGTTAGCAATGATAGAAAAATAATGCTATCGCATTGGAAACGTCAACTCCCAGAAACTAGGAGGTGGGGAGATGGCAGATGTTGGACTGGAGTGTTTCTCTGCATGTTGGAAATCATGGTCCGCTTAAATCAAGCTCTGCAGCAGAAAAGCAAGTGTATTAAATTTAGAGCATTTGAAGTTTCACAAGTAGCTCATCAATCTAAAGTGAAAAGACCCAGTGCTGGGGATTGAATCATGACCCCAAGAAGACATTTTCAAATCTTAATCCATGGTCCTGTGGGTGTGAACCCATTTGTAAACAGGACTCTTAGAAGATGTCCATTATTGGTTAAGGCATGGCCACGTTGAATCAGGGTGAGTCTTAACCCATATGCCTGGAAGCCTTATAAAGAGAGGAAATTAGAGCAGTTAGAGAAACCCACAGAAAGAAGCTCTAAGAAGGGTGAAGCCAGAAACCAGGAGAGCAGGCACAGCGAGGTCCAGGTGTGATGGAGAACTGCCCCATCAGTGGCCGCTGACCCAGGAGAAGGCACAGCCTTTCGTCATGAGCCAGATCACCTGTGGTACTTGTCCCAGCAGATCTGGCAAACTAAGACAGACACAGAGGAGAATCTGAGAAGATATCTTCTTAGTCCACTCCAGTTGCCATTAAAGACACAGGGATTCGGGGTTAACTGGGGAGCAACGCACGTAAGCAGGCTGCTCAGTGACAGAAAGACAGGAGGCTCCTGCTTGGTCCCGTTGAATTTAGAAAGGATTTAGGCAATGTGCCATCTGCAGATCTCATCAGCTAGCAGGAGCCGGGTATGTCCCTGTCCAACACAGTCACCAGAACTGCTGCAGAAAAGCAAAAGACAGTGGCATCCTGAAGGCTCAGAATACAAGTGGGAACAGAAAATGATTTCTGTTCTAACCAGAAGAGTCTTTTCAAAACTCCGCTAGCCGTGCTCAGTGCAGTAAGACATGAGGTACATGAAAAAAGAGCAGACATCCACAATGAGAAAAGGGGCTGGAACGGAAATTGAAAGGTCAGAAAATGTTTAAAGAAAACGCAACAGGACAGCACATGACAATGGATGATGCAGGACTCATTTTTATCAGATTGTCTTAGTCTAAAATCTGTAATTCTGAAACAGTGAAGTAGTGATGCCAACATAGTTCAATGAATCCAATTACAGAATTAAGAAATCAACTCTAGAATATATAAAGATTTGGTACATTATTAAGGAGACATGAAAATGAAAAAATGGAACATTAATTTTTAAAACATACACAAATTGATATTTATGGACAAAGTTGGGTCTTAACTACAGATGAACACTATAATAAACATAGATCTGTAAATAATATGGATTAATCTTCTATCTTCAACAACAATAAATATTTTGCCAATATTCTTCATCTACCTCCCTGTCATTACTGTGTTTTCTCAAGAAAATCCCAGGAATCATGTCATTTTAACCCCTAAATATTTCTCCAATATGCATTGCTGACTGACAAGAACTTTTAAAGTCAAATTACCAGGTGACCATTACACTTAGCAAAATAAAATAAATAAGTCCTTAATCTTAGACTGAAATATTAAATGCTTTCTGATGACTATATGGACTACTCATGATATATTAAATGAAAAGCATGATTTACCCTTGTATCTCAGAGTCACAATTTCTTTAAAATATTGCCTATTTGTCCAGAAAAAAAGGAGATTGGAAGAAAATTAAAATCTCAATGATGGTTGTTAATATGTAGTGAAATATTTGGCTATGTATTTTTCTCCTTTAGGCTTTTGATTTTCCTAAATTTTCTGAACTAAGCATATAATTATTTTATTGTCCCCCAAATCTTATTTATAAAAAGAATTTTCATATAACTTCAGCATATGCTCTCAGAAACAGAATATTTCTCTTAGCAGAGGCAGCATTTTCAAATATTTAGTGAAATAGTTATATGAATATTTTTACATCACCCTGAATTTTTATACTTTTCTTCAGACACTTTCTCTATGTTAAATTCTGTATTTTGATTTGTGGGTATGTTTGCTAAGTCAGTTCCTGCCATTAGTGAGTTAGAAATGTGAGTTTTATACTGACCAAACTGCATCAATTTTACTTTTTGCTTAGCGCATATCTACAAAAGCAACAGGCTCAATGTCATTTTAAAAGCAAATAAAGAGAAAATGCGAGAAAGCTTCACATCTGCACTGAGATTACTTAGGGAGATCATAGATGATTACTAGGAGGTTTCTCTAGAACAGATTTACTGGATCTGGCTTTGGAAATAATGATAAAAATGAACTGGCCGGGGAAGAGCATCTTTCTGTACCAATTTACCACTCACTTGTAAACTTTACTTTGCCAGAGGAAATTGAGATGTTTACTGGGGATGCATGTCTCACCCTTTCAAATTGTACTTAGCAGTCTCTGCGTGTAACAGTGGCCTTCAGCTGTCGCCACTGACACCGGCAGGAAGGGGTGGACGTGTGGTTTAGGGGTCCTCACAGCACAAGCGTCAATCAATGTAGATTTGCTGCTGATTTTGTTTAATCTGCAACTACCACGCCTGACACTGCTTCCAGCTTGGTAATTTTCTCGTCACTACTGAAAATCCAAATTTGATTCTGAAAAGTAACCACTTTGATTCTCCTGCGGACATTTACTACTTTTCAATTTTTCATTGTTGGGATAAAGAGAATATAATTGTTAACTCCTACAAAAGAAGTAGGAAAAACAATCATGGATCAACTTACAAGTGTGCATAAAATGCCAAAGAAACATACACTTTAAATGATCTAGGAAGTCTTTCAAGTATTTCATTTTTAACTTATAGCATTTTGCTTTATGATCATTCTTAAGACCATAATAATTTCCTAGTTTTTTTTTTTAAATTCACATTGGCAAGAAAGCCTTATAAAGAAAATTTTTCTTTAAATTTTAGAATTGAATTTCCTAATGATGTGTGATACTAATTTCATCTTCTTAACATTTATTGTGTACTTAAAACATTGCTACATGTTTCAGACAGACCTGAATGTGTAAATTCTTGTTTTAACAATAACCTCTGAAGCCAGTGCAGTTATGTCTGTGGGATAATGACTGCCCAGTGTTGGCTTAGTTAGCTCACAGTCTGATTAATTGTCACAGCAGCCCAAGATTGCACTTTGTGTATCGCATATTTAACTTGCTCAAATTTATAGAAAATAAGATTTTTGAACTTACCTTGTTAGGAAGAAATGTCCCTGAAATATATAAAATGGACATTTAAAAATGAGGCAAACAGAAAAAGAAGTAGTTCTGCTCAGAAAAACCCTGGAATTATTTCCCAGGAGAGCTTGCCAATGAGTAGAGGTGAAATTGAAGGAAAGAGAGAGAACAAGAGAGACAGAGAAGGAGAGAGGGAGGATAGCTCCTTTTTATCATGCCAGTATTCGGTCTGATGAATACAGTCATTAGTGAAGCAAAAACCACAATATCCATAATTACTTAAAGTTTCTGGACTCCAAAAGGAGCACTGATAGGAGAATGGGAAAAGTTTTTTTTTTTTTTTTTTTTAAATGTAGTGCAAAATCTGGCTTAAAACAGACAGAGAAGGTGGATTGTACCCGTGGTCATTGTGAAAGGAAATGAGGAGTGACGCAGAGAAGGGTGACCCTCGCATCACCAGAGCAGTGTGTGAAGCCCCCACAAGATGAGTTTTTCAAATAAGGGCTCTTCAATTATACTGTAGAAATCCTACCTTACTAAAAATGCCTTGGTCCCTAGCAACATGTATTATTAGACTTTCACATTAATTTTATTGCTCAAATATTTCTATGCAATAGCTTCAAAATATGTTACTCATATTACTATCAAAATAAGAACTATCACACGAGGTTAACTGTGTTTGCAACTCTGTCTTGAGAGTATTTTCCACTCAAAATACCATGCTCTACCTAGACCAATGAAATCCTTCCTTTTTTTTTGTTGTTAGATGTGTCACCAAACTGATAGAGAGTTAAGGTCATTTGGGAAGGCTTAGTTTCAATTTTAGGGCTTGCTCCTTTCCATTTTGATTTAATTTTACTTTTTGGATACATAAATCACTTACATGGCTTTAAATATTCAAGTATATAAAAAGAGATTTAAATCTGTTCCAGTTTGCTGAAACTGCTGTTATGCAAAATACCAGAAGTGGATTGGCTTTTTTAAGGGGGATTTATTAGGTCACAAATTTACAGTTCTAAGGCCATAAACGTGTACAAACTCAGGCATCAACACAAGGACACCGTCACTGAAGGAAGGCCAATGGCGTCCGGAACACCTCTGTCAGCTGGGAAGGCACCTGGCTGGTGTCTGCTGGGCCTTTGCTCCAGGGTTGTGTTTCAAAATGGCTTCCTCCAAAATGTCTCTAGTGTTCTGTCTATCTTAGCTTCTCTCTCTTAGCTCTCTGTTTGGTTCTCCTGGGGCCTTCTTCTCTAAGCTTCTGGGGGTCCTCTCTTAGCTTCTCCAGGGCAAACTATGGGCTTCATTTCTTAGCTCAGCATCTCCAAACGCCCTTCAGTTTGGAGGGTCTCCCAGCATCTCCAAGCATCTGCGTCAGTGTCAACTCTTAGCTTCTCCAAGGGGCAAACTCTGGATTACAGATCTTAGCGTCTGTCCAAAATGTCTTTCTCAGAATCTCTGAGCTCCTTCTATCTGTGAACTCTTTTAAAGGTCTCCAGTGATCTAATTAAGACCCATCCAGAATGGGCAGGGTAACAACTCCCTGGAAATGATCTAAGCAAATGTTCTCATCCACAGTTGGGTCAGTCACATCACCATGGAAACAGTCAAAAGTCTCCACCCAACAAGATTGAATTAAAAATTCATGGCTCTTCTGGGATCCATAGTTTCAAGCTGGCACACCATCCTTGCCCATTGTGTCCTCTTTTCCATTCTGGATAAACATTTTTAGAGTTTTGGTTTACCCTTCTAATGCTTCTTTACCCAGATTTAAACAAATATGTTTATCTTCTCTCTCTGCCTCTTTCTCACTCTTCCTTCCCTTCTTTTTCTCTGTGGATCAGCCTATTTATCTAACTACCTTTGTATATACATGTACATGAAGATGTAGTTATATATGTAAATATAGATGATGGAGGTTTTTCAGCTCCTGTTTTTCTCACTTTGCAATATATCCTAGAGGCCATTCCCCTAAGTGAGTGTGTAAATTATTTATAAGGATTTTCTCCATTCTTTTTCTTACAGGTGTATAGTCATTCCTTTTCCTCAAAACACATCTGAGTTGTTCCCATCCATTTGCTACATTAAAAAGAGATGGCAATGACTAACCTTGTGCATAAGTCATTTCATATTTTTTCTACTGCACCCTTTGGATAGATTCATGGAGGTGGATTTACTCATTCAAAGATTGAATATATTTTTACTTTTGCTAGATATGGCCAAATTGAACTTCATAGGAAGTGTAACATTTTGAGTTCCCTGAAGCCATATATGAGAGGGTTTTTTGGTCCATGAGTTTGCTGTCAAAGCATTGGGCTTTTGACATTCAAATATGGTACATTGATATAGTTTTAATTTGCATATCTCATTATGATTTAGACTGATGATCTTTTTATTATTTTGAAGGATATTTTCCTTTCTTACTCTGTGAACTGCCTATTCATATCATTTCTACACTTTTCTAATAATTTATTGGTCTTCTTATCAGTATTTAGGAGTTTTGACAAGGCTGTTCTGACAATACTTGTTTATGTCTCCAAACAAACTTTAGAATCACCTAACTGGTATAATTACTGGGATCATATTAAGCTTTATATTAGCTTAATGTGAATCGAGATCTGTATGATATTGAGTTTTCTGTTCTATTCTGAAACATGGATTGTTGTTCTATTTATGCATGCTTACTCTTGTGTTATGCTTATGTCTAGCTATTTAATCATTTTAGTCAGTATTGAAAATGTACTCTTTCTTTTAACCAATATTCTAAACAGAAGCCTATTTGTAGTTAATCAATGTCTTTCTATTTTAACATAATTCCTAATTCATTGCAATCATTTTGATAAGTTTTAAAATATATACTCATATCATCTGATCATTGATGTAGATTTTGTTTCCCTTTTTCTAATTCAAATGGCTGTGATTTCCTTCTCATGTCTAGATTTCCTCTGTCCTAATGATTATTTCCCCCTTATTTGAGGTTTGGTACTTTCACCATTTAAAAACTCATGTTCACTAATATTTTGTCATTTCATTGATTGTTTTATCAAGGAAGCAACTTATTTATTTATTATTTCTCTTTTAAAAATATTCCCTTTCATTATATAGATATACATCTTTCTTTCCAGGAATAATTTTTAAATCATTGTTTTTAAAACGCATTTTCTGTAATTGCTTTGTTTATCTCCTTTCTAACACACTAATTTTTGCTTTTATCTTCATAATTGTCTTTGCATTTTATCTTGTATTATCCTTATAATTATTATTAATTATTAATTGATTTGAAATACTAAATTTTGTGTGGATGATAATGCAGTCAATTTTAGTAAATGTTCCTCGTGTGCTTGAAAACAAAGTGTACTTTATTATAGGGATGCAGAGTTTAGTCTGTTTGTTAAAGAGTGATCCAAATCATTGTGTTGTTTGGGTCTTCCACATACCTTTCCTGAAGTGGGGTCACTTGTAGATTAAAGTCTGTTATTATTAGTGTACTTCTGTCTATTTCTCCTTCCAGAAACTGCTGTAGTCTCAGCTTTGTTAATGACATTGATACATTTATTGGTATACAAAGACTAATATTATTTTATCTCCATCATAAATTATAGCCTTTAGGATTACAAAAATATCTGTATCTATAGGTATAAATATATCTGTCTGTATATTGCCTATTGTTTAATGCTTCTTAGACTGAATTCTACCTTGTTGGATGTCAAAATCATGAATCCTGATTCCCATCTATTTCCTTTTGCTTGGTTTATTTTCTCCCCTGCTTCATGAATCACCATGCTTTTGATCCTCAGCCTATGCTTGTATTTGACTTTGTCAGCAAACCTGGACATATTTTTCTTGTAATATATCAGTAAAGTCCTTCAGCTTTGTGGGCATGACTACAGTGACTGGCTGCATTGTTCCCTCCTACTGCTTTTAGTCAAATTAAATCATTTATGCCCACACATATACACATACGAGGTCCTAATCAGAATAGGTGCTTCCTTTGCTCTTTCCTTTTTCCTCTTCTTTTTGCATTTCTTTGGCTGTTTTGAAGGCTGTGTTTTGTCCTGCATCTACCTTTATTGAATGTCCTTATCATCCCCTTTCTTTGTTCTCGATTGGATCCTGACTAAGACGAATCTTGTAATTTTCCAGTAACCATTCTTCCCCTATCCCCCTTTCTTATCTTGCATATTTGGTCAATAGAATTATCTTATCCTTTATTGTAATCTTACGACTATTTAAGCTTCTACTACTTAGTTCATCAACTTTATAAGTGACAACCTTTTATTCCTAGTTAAAACAGGCAAGGAAGTGAATTCCAGTTTCTCTCCCTATTTTCTTTCTATTTTTGTTAGTTGCATTATTGCTTCATTCTCAGAGTATGTAATATTTGCATTTCTACTTTTTCTTCCACCTTTTGTATTTGCTCTGGAGTTCATCGTATTCAATTTTCATCACCAGATGTTATGCTATAGCTTCTGCAATCGTTTCCTGAGGGTTCCTTGAGCTCCTGCCCGTCCATGACAACAGTTCACCACTTTGTGTTTCAAGATCATTCTGGCTCAACTATAGAATCCTTGGCTCGCATTTTCTTTTCTTTAAGATCTCAAACATGATGTTCCAGTCTTTGCCAACATCAAATATTGCTGTGAGAAATTTTGATGAACATCTGATTTTCTTTTCCTTTTGTGTGATGTGGATTTTTTGTCTGTATGCCTTTGTGCCAATATAACTTTTTCATGTCTGTGCAGTGCCATAGCTTCACTAGGCTATTTCCCAGTGTCAGTCATTCTAGCTCTACTTTCTAATTTTAAAAGTATTCCCTTTCATTATATACAGCAAACTTTTCTACCAGGAATAATTTTTAAATCATTGCTTTTAAAATGTATTTTCTTCAATTGCTTTGTTTTTCCTCAGGTACTCCAATTTTACATATCTTAAATTTCCTTTACCTAATTTCTACATCTACTATTTTATCTCTTTTGTTTTGTTATTATTACTTTAAATATTTTTTGCTCCTATTTGCTTTTACTTTTCTCCCCCATTCTGTATTCTATTTTCTAGTGATTTTTTCTCATGTCACTTATAAATTAATGTTTATTTCAGAATTTTGGGTTCTTTTAATGCCTTATTCTTCCCTGAGTTAACACTCATTTCTTGTTTCACATCATCTTGCCATTTCTTTCCTGAGGTTTTATATTTATGGATTCTACTGTTCTCTTTAACCTTGGTTATTTTCCTAAAATCTCTTTACCCATTTTGAAATAGTAGCTTATACTTTTTGTCTGCTTTGTGTCCTCGTTTATCTGGTGTATTTTATTTGATTATGCATAGGTTAATGGATTCATTTTATTTGTATTTTTAAATAATGTCGGATGGGATTAGATTGCATTTCCTTTCTACTCAGTTTAAATGATACGGAATTTTGTGAAGTTTCCTGTGGTGGGACTGAAAGGCTGGAATGTGGGTTCCTTTCTTGGTTGTTATGGGAAAGACTCGATATAATCCTCTAGCTGTGTATCTCATTTAGGCCTGGCTGGGAATCTTTCCACCCCGAAGTCTCTGTCTCCCGGAGCTGCTGGACCTTGCTCTCTTAGGCGATCCCCTCCCTCAGGGCTGTTTCTGCTGCTCCGTCTTGGCTCTGCTCCCTGTGCTGACCCTCCTGGTGGCCTCACCTCAGGAGCCCCTGCCTCGCCCCTTTGTTTCCATTTCTGCAGCTGCCCCTCTGTGTGAGGCTCACTCCTGGAAGGGAGGATCTACTGATATTTTGGAGCTTCTCAAGGACCTAGTCTGCTGCAGCTATTTGAATCTTAGGAACGCCACCCAAAATTGCCCTTCCTCACCATGCTTCAGAGCCTGTGAGAAATGTTCCAGTTTCTTTGGATTCTTAAGCCCAGGTTTCCTTCTAAGGTAAGGTCCTCTTCATTGAGAGGTGAGGATCTGTTTGTGATTTTTGGGCTCTGTGGCCTGCAGAATCTGTTGATATTCTCCTTTCTCTTTGTGCTTCACATGGGCTGATTCCCTGCTTGCCCTTTAATTATTAGTGGCTTGATGGTATTTTCCCCAAATTAGGGGTTCTTAGGGATTCCCTGTCACCTAGCTCTTTGAGTGTTGGTGTGCATGATACTATTCTTCAAAATTGTCCAGACAAGTGAAAATGGAGCAGCGTGTGCATTTTCAGATTTAGCAATGTTAAAACACTTCCTAATGGATTCAAATATTATTTCTTCAGATTTTAGAGTGAATATACTATTGATGTCATAGACCAGAAATCAACTTAGATTATAACAAATTGGAATATAGTAATTTCTAATCTGTGTTTATATATCTTTTTTTTTTTTTTTGGTAACAAATACTTCCCAACTCCTTTAAAATCTTAAGGATGCTTGAATTAATACTTATAAACACTCCAGAAGAGGACTATTTTTGTTCATTTAATCAGCTTTAGATCCTAACTGGAAAATAGAAGGGTGTTGATGCATAAAATTTGAAATAAATTTTTTTGAGAAATAACTTTCAATTTATTAATCCTAAAATATATAAGGTGACAGAGGTTTCGATGTTATCACCCAAGTATAAGTCAGTCCTTGAACTTGGAGCATCCAAAATACACAACAGTAAATTCTATTTTTTAGTGGCAAGTTATTTGTCTTTTTCAAGCTCATGACTTCCTCTTGGGCTCCTACAGTATTTATTGGTATTTATTGCTCTCTCTGCTAGAGTCAAGGTATCAAACAAAACAGAAAATGGAAATTAATTTAGACACATTGGCCACACAGAGCTGCCACTTGAATAACACTTGCTAGTTCTATGGGAGAGCCAGGATAGGGTGAGCGTGGAGTGCCAGGATACGAAACACTCAGGTTTCAATTCTGTGATCATTGTAATGTGTTGATATGAATCTTCAGTTCACATGGATAACTGAACATTGAGTGATATGAAGACAGAGTTTCAACTCTTACCCCATTTCTAAAATATCAACACTGCAGAGATTTGCTTCATTATGAAGGAAAACTCTGAAAATTTGTAATGCTTTTTCTCATCCAAACTTTCTGTTCTTTCCTAACTGAAGAACATTTTGAGATGATTAGTCTAAAGCACAAAAATGGGTACCCAACTTGTCACGGAGAAGAATATGACTGTTAGGAAATGAGATTCAAGCTCATTACTTCCATAAAGCAGAATCCTGCAAATCACCCATCATTTCCCCAAGCTACAGATTTGCCTAAGCTTAAGAATTTGAATGTATTCTTGGATCCATTGGAACAACTGATGCTTGCTCTAGCGTTTTCCGTAATGCCATGTGGCATCTGTGACAAGTGTGTGTGTGCCTCGCACACTCCAGGGCTGATTCCATTTATGACCTTAGACAAGTCAGTATTTTCTATCACAGCTTTCTCGTCTGCAAAATGATAATGCCACACTCGCTCTCATCGAGACACAAATGAGAGTCCTAATAGCTTTAAGACACCATTATACTAAGCAGCATAGAATACTGAAAAGAAATGGGCAATGATTCAAAACAAAACCTTCAAGTCCAAACCAGAGTCATCAAGCTGACAAAGTCTGTGAGCAAATGGAGAAAGTGACAGTAACACCTGGTGAACGGGTGACTCCGGGCATGGTGTGTGGCCGTGGGAGACCGTGCCACCCCTTCCACTGAGCTGCACTGCACCCTCTCCTCTTGCCTGTGGGAACACTTCCATATTTTTGAAATGTGGTTCCTTACAGAGGCAGCCCTGACTTCACCTTCCTCACCATGTGTAATTACTATGCTGTGGAGAGCACGGGGCTGTCAGGCAGCTCTAACCGTGGCTTCCGTTGGGGTCCCAGCAAGGCAGAGGGGGAAGGATGTGAGAGACCGTGGGGAAGGCACAAAGGGCCTGAAAGGACCCCGATGAGTTCCCAGTGTTTTTCTCCATCTTCCAGCCCTGCCCCTGACATGGTTCTGTGGCCTTGGATGTCCTTGTGATTCACGATAGAGCAGGACACAGAGTCAATGAGGTTTTCCTGGAGCCCCCACCCGCACTGGGCCTTGGCTCCTTCCCCTTCCACTGACATCCGGGAAACAGGCACTGTTCTGTTGTCACCAGAATCTGCCTTCCCTCTCTCTGGTTGCCTATTTATTTTCTTTTCTATTGATTTCTAATACAATATAATTTATTTTGGGTGTTAACTAGTGACTTATTTCCTTAGGGTATCCTTTTTCAAACTTGGTTCCAATGTAGAAACAACTGGGGGAGCTTTTGAAACACTCCCTTGGTTAAAATGATAATTAATGTCATTAACACCAGAGCAAGAAAAACACATTCTCCGAATATTGGGCTGGTATTTCTTCAGAAGTCTGGCCCCTGAAAGACTTGGAGTCCAATAACAAGTTCCTAACCAATGCTCCACAGCCTTGAATGTGCTTCAGTTGTACGGGTATCTTTCCAGCTCGTAGGGCAGCCGGGAGAGGCCTGGGGTACCAGAAGCCCGGGGTAGTCTCCTCCCACCGTGAGCCACCTCTGATAGTTTTTCCAGTGCTCTGTGCAGGTATGTTCATTCCCGTGTGTGCCGTCATATAAAACGGTCACGTGGCACTGGTGAAGCAATGGGCGGCATCTACAGACATGCTGGTGAGGAAGACTGATGCCTCCAGGTCAACCAAATTTCTACCAATTCTTATGTGGTCTCCCTCTTTGTTAACCAATGGCCTCTCAACTCTTTGGGGGGGGTCTTCCCAGAATTCTCCTTTTCTTCTACATTTTATTATTTGAACCTTAGTAAAGACTAAAGGCTGATTATGAGAGAGAAGGGCAAGCTTCATAGAGCCCGGCAACATCTGAGCTTCAAGATACACCGGCTTGTCTGCTTCAAAGTCCACCCCTGTGCCAGTTTGAATGTATTGTGTCCCCCAAACGCCATTATCTTTGATGTAGTCTTGTGGGGCAGACATTTTGGTGCTGATTAGATTTGCTTGGAATGCGCCCCACCCAGCTGTGGGTGATGACTCTGATGGGATACTCCCATGGAGGCATGGCCCTGCCCATTCAGGGTGGGCCTTGATCAGTGGAGCCATATAAATAAGCTGACTCAAAGAGAAGGAACTCAGTGCAGCTGTGAGTGATGTTTTGAAGAGGAGCAAGCTTGCTAGAGAGGAACGTCCTAGGAGAAAGCCATTTTGAAACCAGAACTTTGGAGCAGACGCCAGCCACGTGCCTTCCCAGCTAACAGAGGTTTTCCGGACACCATCGGCCATCCTCCAGTGAAGGTACCCAACTACTGATGTGTTACCTTGGACACTTTATGGCCTTAAGACTGTAACTCTGTAACCAAATAAACCCCCTTTATAAAAGCCAACCCATTTCTGGTGTTTTGCATTCCAGCAGCACTAGCAAACTAGAACAACCCCTAAAACTGTTATCTTGTGACTGTCCCACTGCTGTATTTTGGGTGTGTGGGGGGGAGGGGCAAAGAAGCTTGTCTCTCTAGTTTCACAGATCCTCAGATGGGGAAGAATCAGTAATTTAATGGCTTACACCCAGGTTCATCACCAACACCTGGACTCATCATCTAAGAAGTAGGGTAGTAAGCAAATGAATAGTAGCAGAAAGAGCAGGAGAAGGGACATAAAATAGGATGCACAAATAAATAAAATAGATAAGAAACAAACTAACAGAAAGGACATACAAATCTAAAAGCTAGCTTATATAAAATCCCAAAGACACATGGCAATAATAACCACTGGCCTGGTTATGTATCAACGGGAACACTTATGTACTGACAGTGGGCCTATGCATTGCTAAAACTACTTCGTAAGCAATTAATAGATAAAATTGCAGGTGCAGATACCTTGAGGTCCCAGAAATAGAAGTGGAGTGGCTGGTCTTTCCCCCATTTTTTCTTCTAAACCACATGTTGGGTGATCAGTTTTTCCCTAATGAACTGTGACATCGCCATCTGTTGAGTTACCATAGAGTTTATCTTTTCTATTGATCAGTTTTGAAATTCTTTAATTAGCACCACAGTGACTGGAAAACTGCAGCTCTTTAATATATCTTAATATCTCCCAGGGAAAGTCTCCTGCACAATATTTCTTTTTCAAACTTTTCTTGTCTAATAGAACCAGTCCAGGTTAAATAATCTTTTGTTGAAAAGGGTAGGATTTATCTTAAACCAAAAATTAATTTGGGAAGAATATACATCTCTGCATTATGCAATCACTTCATCCAGGAAAACGATGTAGTTCTATGTTTATTTAAGTCCTCATTCTTTGTTTTGCTTTGTTTGAGGAAAGTTTTTAATTTTTCTCATATTGATCCTATGCATTAATTCATTACTTTTTGCTAGGAATTTTAAAAATTGTGTACTAATGGGATAATTTGGTTCTGTAAGTGTGTATTATTTAAAGACAATATTTTTAAAGCTATAAAAATAGTTTGGTCTTATTAGCAAAACCAAAAATAAAAGCAGAGAAAAGCACCATGAAGATAATATAATTCATATTTTCAGCCCTCTGTGATATCTAAACTTACTATTCTGGTGATTCACATACAAATCATTTAAATCAATGGTGTACCTTTCTGATTATTGTTTTCCTGCTAACTTCAGATCTGTTTTATTATACTTATTCCACCTTCTTGAGTTTAAAGCTTGATTTATTTATTTTCTTTATTTCCTTTCCTTTATTTCTTTGTTTCTTTTATTAATGAATCTACTGGATATAGATCTAGTGAAACTCATAAGTTTTGAGATAAGGCATTCCAATGATCGCCATTACCTACACTTCTCCTTTGCCCTTTCCCCCAGTTCCAGTGTTTTTAAAACCTTGTAGAAGCATTTGGTGGTGATGGAAGGAGCTTTCTTCAGTCACAGATTGCTTCTCATTCTAATTGCCTCAGGCTTAAGGTTGTTAGACAATTGTTTGAGTGGCTGAAAATCTGTTGCCTGTTTTCCTGTGTTATTTGAGGTAACAGTTGTTTTTCCTCATTCCTTGATTTCATATTTTAATGTGGAGTTTAATCTTCAGTTTACATGAAATACGGGAGACAGAGTAGAGAAAACCAACAGGAAGTAATCAGACAAGTCCACAATGTGGACGTACTACAAAACAACTCGCCTGGTCTCTTCAAAGTTCAGAATCATCAGGGAAAAAAATGCAGGGGAATACTTCAAAATTAAAAGATCCTAAAAGACATAATATTCATATAACAGTCTGTAAAACATCAATAAGCTAAAAGACAGTTCTGGCATAATTGGAAGCATCTGCGTATGGCTGGATATTGAATGACATTAAGGAACCATATGCTCTTAGACCTGATAATGATATTAAAGCTATGATGAGTTGGGAAAAACCCTTAATTTTAAGAAATGAATGCTGAGATATTTAAGATGATATATTCTGATGTCCATATCTTACTTTCAAACGATTCAGCAAAATCAAAAATATTGATAATTAGGTAGCTAGTCAGATGATAGATACAGAACAAATATGGTGAAAGGTTAACAGCTATTGAATCTATGTAGCTGATGTGGGTGATAACCAAATCATTCTTTCATCTTTCATGTGAATTTGTAATTTTCCCTTACAGAAAACTGGAAAAAAATGAAGCTTTGGAAATACAAATTGCATTATAATTTAAAACTTTCAGAATATACCCCATCCACCAACAAGTTTAAGTGCATTTTGCAATAGCCAATACAATATCATTAGAATGCAAAGGGGAGGGGAATCTGTTGAAATCCTCATGATAAGGATCATAAAAAATGATGAAGTTATCAGATTTTTTTCATAAGCAGAAATGGCAATGAGGTGGCCAGTGTTACCAAGCAACGGGCTCGCTGCCAGATGTGCCCAGAAGCCAATGCTGTAACACCAGTATTTCGAGAAAAGAAAGAGTTTTATTGTGAGGTTGTCTCGGATCTGCCTCTCGAGCTGAGAGTTAATGGAGTTTTATAGGCTAGGACAGTGATGGAGATTTGGGTTGGCATATTCGGGTTGGTTGTTTATAGAACTGTCCATAGATGGTAGAAAAATGCCCGTGGACTGGATCTTCTTCACTGAGGGGCCCTTGCCTTTTATTTGCTTCTGATGTCTCCTCATCCTTGTAAGCTTGGTTCCAGGGAGCGTGATTTTTGTTCCTAGTGTCTCAGGGATCATCCAAGCCACAGGAATCTGTGTTTCTGCATGGGCTCCGGTTAGAAACCTGTGATCAAGCTTGACGACCTGTAAAATGAGCTCAGGAAAGTTTTTAGTTATGGGAGGGGAAGAGATCTGGATAAATGGGTTTGGGCCTAAATCCTGACTCTGAGCTAGGACGGTGACTAAGGAGGACTCACTGCGTCACCATCCTCCCTGTATGTGAGCGTCCGGACCCTCGGGGATAACGTTCTTGTTGAGGACAGTGAAGAGGGTCAGCAAGCTGCCTCACCTTGATGTGGGCAGTTCCCAGACAGTTGGCACTAACAACTACCTCTCAATGCAACAAGTGATCTTGCTTTTGGAATAATTGCTATATTTAACAAAATCAGCAGTTCTTCAATGGATGATTCGATCATCATGCTCCTTTTTCTTTGAGATCTCCTTTTTATATTTGCACAATCATATTGAGAAAGAGAGAGAGGAAGGGGGGAGAGAGAGAGACAGAGAAAGAGAGAGAAGGAAGGAAGGAACTGAAGGAAGGAAGGAAAGAAGGAAGGAAGAGACGGAGGGAGGAGCACACAGAAAACTACAAACAGCAGCAGCAATAACTAAAGACTGGGAAGATGAAGTTAACTATACAATATATTTTGGTCTAATACCCATTTTAAAACAAAATCTGATCTCTTTTTAAAATCATGACATTTTCACAAAGGAAGAGAAAGAGCAGTTTCAATTAGGAATGCAATTTCACCCCCTTGATTTTCAGTAGTATTCATAATTTAACTGAATAAAATCTTACTTCAACCATTGCGTTTGAAGATGTGCTATGATTTATTATTTCATTTCACATTTCATCCTAATTCACTATTTAAACTTCTCACCGTAGTCAGGTGCTCCAAAAACTTCATCTGAAAATTATCACAATTAGGGGTCTAAGTGTTTCATTTTTGCTGTATTCCTACATTTTAATCATTGTTTATTATTTATTTGCTCTGACTCAGATGTGTCTATGTATCCCTTTTGTTATCAAAGAAGTCCATGTATTTTAAAGAAATAAATAGGAATTATATTCAATAGTATTTAACTTGTATGTATTTAATTAATTATTCTATTTGTTTTGAACCTGCTTGCTTTGGAGAATCACAGGGATTATTAGTGTGTTCTTTTTGAAATGTCTGAATGTTCTAAAAATTAGTGAATTACACTCTGAAGGCAATTTTGCAGATGGGATTTTAGACTGCCGTAACTGTAGATCTGCTTCCTGTAAATAGCATGTAAACACAGTTACTTAATAAAATAATCATGTAAAAAGTAGCGACAAAAATAAAATAAAATAAGTCACAGCATAGTACTCTGTTGATGAAAGGCAAGTATAAATTTTCATTTGCTTTCCTACAGAGAAGTTATTGGTTTTCTTTAAAAGACCCTTTAATTATGTGGCTCAGATGTGACTATATTTTTGTGAACATGGCTTCAATCCCATGTGTTAAGAATTAAAGGAGTGCATTGATTCTAAATTTGCAGTATCTTGTAAATGTTGTTCTTGGAATAAACCCTATACGTGAAGAAAAACAAACCCCGTTACTTGTTCCCCACTTTGAAAACCATACCTAGAAACAGTGACATGCACGGCCCTGTTGCTTATTATATCATTGTGCTGATTCTTCTGAAAACTGAGATAAGATTTACATGAGTGGAAGGCCCAGGTCTTTCAGGTACAATTTGATGCGTTTGACAGATGTCCACACACCAGTTGGTGAGGAAGTTATTTCGATCCCACCAGAAAGGTTCTCACGCCCATTTCCGTGAGGCCCAGGAGTCGCATGCAAATGCTGTTCGGAGTTCTACTGGTATATTTTAGTTTTCTCATTCTTGAGCCTCATACAAATGGAACCCCACAGTACATGCTCTTGTGCCATCCTTCTTTTTTCAGCGAAAGCTCTGGGGCATTCATCTACACTGTTGCGTGTGTCAAAAGCTCACTCTTTTCCTTGCTAAGCAGCATTTCGTTACCTGAAGCACAGCTTGACTGTACACTCTCCCCTGGATAGACCTTTGGGTTATTTTCAGTTCTCAGCTGTTACTCATGAATTTTCCCTGAGTATTCTTGTGCACCTGTTTTTATTTTTCTTGGATAAATACTGAGAAGTGAATGTTTGTGTCATAGAGTAGGCGTATGTTTAACTGGATGAGAAACAGCCAAACTGTTTTCAAAGTAGTTGTTCCATTCCACACTCCCCGGATAATGACTATGGATGAGAGCTACGATTGCTCCACGGTTTTGTAAATATTTGATGTGGTAAACTTTTCTTTTTCAGTTAGCCATTCTAGTAGATACGAAGAGCCATGCCACTGCCAATTTAATTTGCATTTTCCTAGTAAATAATATGAACATCTTTGTATGTGATTATTTGCCTTTTCCATATCTTTCTTTGTGAAATGTCCAAGTTTATTGCTCATTTATTCATTTGGTGGTGGTGGTGGGGATTATGTTTTATTGATTTATAGGGTTTCTTATATAGTCTGAATAGAAGTGTAAATATTTCCTCTAAGTCTGTGGCTTGCCTTTTTATCTTTTTAAATGATGTCTTTTGATGAACAGATTTTAATTTTGATAAAGTCCAATTTGTCAGTTTTTAAGAGTGATTTAGTGGGCTTTGTGCTTAATATAAGAATTCTCTGCCAAACCAAAAGTTAATGATCTTCTATGCTTTTTGTCTTGATGCTTTATAGTTTTAGTTTTATGTTTATGTCTATCTTGCATTGATTTTTCATGTGGTGTTTGAAAAAGGTGGAGGTTCATTTTCTGTGCATGATCTACTTATTTCAGTACTATTTCTTGGGATGGTTTACCTTTTCCTACTGAATTTCCTTGCCAAATTTTTTTGGAAATTCATAAGTGTGGGACAATTTATTCTGTATCTTTGATCCATGTGTGCATCCTTATTCCAATACCATGCTATCTTGACGACAGTTTTACAGCAGGTCTTGAAATCAGGTAGTGGTAGTCCTCCAACTTTGTTCTTTTTTTCAATAATGTTTAGCTCTTCTAGATTCTTTGAATGTCTATGTGTATTTTTGAATTATTTTTTAAATTTTTATTAAAAGACAACTGGGACTTTGAGTGGCATTATGTTGAATCTATAGACCAGTTTGGTGAGAAACGGAATCTTTAAACTATTGATTTTTGTGATTCATGATCATGGTGTATCTCAATTTTTATTTAGGTTGTTTTGATTTCTCTAGGCAATGCTTTGTACTTTTCAGTCTAGGGCCTTAAAAAACTTAAAAAAAAATCATTTATAAGATTTTATGTTATTTGTGATACCATAAATATTTTTTGAATATCAATTTATAGTTATTTGTAGCTAATATACAGAAATGCAGTTGATTTTCATATAATGACCTTGTGTACTGCAACCTTGCTAAATTCACTCAAAAATACTTGTAGATTTCTAAAAATAAATGCTATTTATAAATTATTTAGGGATTGCTATGCAAATAATCATATCTTCCAGGTTTTAAGACTTTTGCTTTTCTCTCTTTATTGTACTGGTTCATACCTCCAAGTCAAATTTAAAGAGAAGGGATGAGAGCAGATACCGTTGCCTTGCTCTGGATCACAGGGGGGAAACACTTATCATTTCACCGTTAAGCATGTTAGTTACAGGTTTGTCCTAGATGCCTTAGTTTGCTGATGGTTTTATTATGAAATGGTACTTAATTTTGTCAAATGATTTCTGCACTTTTTTGTACTGTTGTAAATCGCATTTGATTGAGTTTTGAATGTTAAATCGATTTAGCATTTTGGGATAAACACCATTTGGGCATGATATATTGTCCTTTTTCTATATTGCTGCATTCAAACTGTGTCTTCTTTCTAAAGGTATTTGCCAGATTTTGATGGTAGAGTGTGCCAATCTCATAACTTGAGTTTGAAATAGTTCCAGCTTTATTAATTTCAAAGAGATTTTGTGTAATATTGACATTAATTCTTCCTTAGGTGTTTGCTAGAATTCACCAATGAAAAGAACTGGGTATGTAGTTTGATTTGTGAAGGGGGCTTTGATTACAAGTTCAGTTACTTTAATATGTAAGGAGCTATTCATATTTTCTATTTCTTCTTAGGTCAGTTTTGGTTAAGTTGTGTTTTTCAAAAAATTTAGACATTTTGTCTAAATTATGGAGTTTGTTAGGATAAAGTTGCCCACAGTGTCCCCTTATTATCATGTTACTATAGAATCTGTAGTAATAACCTCTCTTTCATTCATATTATTGGCATTTTGTGAGATTAGGATTATTTATGTATTCTTGATGAATTCACCCTTTTACCAATATTAAATGTCCCTCTTTATCTCAGAAAATCCTCCTTGCCTTGAAGATTACTTAATCTATTAATGATAGAGCTGCAGAAGCTTTCTTATAGTTCCTATTACATTTTTCATATGTTTCCTGTTACTCTTTTCTTATGCTTCCTTTTTACCCAACTTGTCTGAGGATTTATATTTAAAGGGTTTCTCCATTGTAGACAACATATATTGTACACAACATTTTCTTTTTTTCCCACTTTGACAGAATCTGCCTTTTAATAGTAGGGTTTAACCCATTTATTTCTTGTAATTTTTGATATGGTTGAATTTGTCAACAATTCCCCTTTTTATTTTCTGTTTGTCCCACCTTTATCTTTATTTCTCTGTTCCTCCTTGCTTGTCTTATTTTGGATTAATCAAAATATCCCATTTCAATTCTTCTCTTGAGTTTTTATCTATATTTTTTATATAGCTAAATAATGCCCAGAAAAAAAAAATAGTCTTCCATATTTACATGTGAAGTTTACTGTTTCCTCTGTTCGTTTTTTCCTATAGATCTGACTTCCATCTGGTAGTCATTTTACTTAAGCCTAAAGAACTTCTTTTAGCAATTTTTTGGTAGTGTAGAGCGTGTGGTGATGATTTCTCTCAGCTCTTAGTGATCAGAATATGTCTTTATTTCATATTCATTTGTAAGGTATATTTTTTCTGGCTATATAATTTTGGATTGATTATTTGTCCAAGCACTGTAAAGGTGATATTCTTATATTTTGCCTGCACTGTTCCAGCCCTCATTTGCATCTTTGTTCTCCTGTATGTGCTGTGACTTTCATCTCCAGTCGCTTTAGAGATTTCCTCTTTATGTTTGTTCCACAGTAATTTCATTCTGATGTGCCTGGGTGTCTTGTTTTGGTTTGTTTGTTCTTTTTGTTTATAAATTAAATAGCTGGTTTCTTAAAGGGGCTGAATTAATATCTGTGACTTTCCCTTCCGTTTAATATTACTCCACCTTCCTCCTGAATAATGCTTTACAGATTACAGAGTTGTTTAATGCACCAAATTTTATTTCATTTTCAAGGATTCAATCAATGAGGCTCAAAGTTTAAATGACCTGTCCAATTGACAGATAAATTGGGGAAGTCTGCCTTCCACATAAAATCAGTCTCATTATTCAACAACTTCATGATGGCTATGGAAGGTGAAAAATACTACTATGAAGATTTTCAATTGGGAAACTGAAAGCAAAAAGAAGGTAATGTCTGTTGTCCTGAATGGAAACTATCTTTGAGATTTCAACTTACAAAACAGTTTGGTGTTTAATAAATACAATGGAAATTGTTTATTCAAAAGAGTTGTTTGCCTACTTTATTAAAGTTGAATTCACCATCCAATGCCTGTAATATGAGGAAAGGATTTAGAATTATTCTGAAAGTTTTGCTGTGGTCAGTCGAAAGAAGGATGCTTTTGCAGTGTTTGATCTCATGTAACAGAAACTGTAGTTCACCCAAACTTGTTTCATGCCTTATGGGTTCATCTTTCCAAACAAGGACAGCCAATGGCCCATACTAACTAGCACTAATTAAACCCCTCAATCCTCAATGCCTAGCACTGAGCTAGGTGAAGGCAGGGCATTCTAAAACGGAGAGTTCCCTCTTCAATTAAATTCCATCTCAAATATATGCTTTGGGAATCTACACAAATGCAAGAACTGTCTAAATTCCATAGGGTATAAAAAGAGCTGTGAATGATTTTTACTCACAAGGAGCTCATTACCTAAAAGGAGCAATGATATGTAAACTTTGGCATAAAAATCATATACAACGGCCCCAAAGAGAAAGTAGCATGAAATTATATGGAAGGCACAAAGTGACAGGAGAGCTCAAGGCAGCCTCCATTTGCCAGCTTGTTAAGGATGAGGTGGAATCCACAACTGTCCACACATCTGGCAGCCAAGGAGATTCAGAGTATGACAAGAAGGAGGGGCTGTTAATTCTGCCCCTTCTCCTCACACGTCAGATATCACCTGACCGGCTCTTTTTAGCAGAATTCAACTTAGAACCTCATAGGGAAGGGGATTCTAGAAATATGGTTGCTGACCTTTCTTCTGTCATGAAATAATTCCTTATCTCCTCCCAAATATAGATCTAGATATCTCCAAAACAGTTACCCTGCTCTGATGCACACATTTTTTTTTCATAAGTTAAATTTGTTCTTATCCCAACACTATCACTGTGTCTATTTTATTGGAACATTTCTGCTTAGATCAGCGATTCTTGATGATGACATTATTTGTAATAAAGAGCAGGCTCACTTGTTTGTTACAGAAACTTTTTCTTTCATTGGAGGACAAGTAGCACTTTGAGAGTAGAGCATTTATTAGCAATAGCAACTTCTAGTCAGTGGACAGGCAAAAGTCTTCCTCCTGTGTGCAGTGGGCTTGGGGTTGCCTGCAGCTTGTCATTTCCTTTGCTTACCACTCCTTACTGTACCTCAGACCTTGTGCCTGAACTCATCTTTCTCCCTCCTGTGGAGAGGGTTTTATGGCAATGAACATTCTGCACTTTTGTGGTTTGCGGATATGTTTATTTCAGCCTTAATTTTGTAATCTTTTACTTTGGGTTTGGGATTCCAGGTTGATAGTTATTTTATTCCAGAACTTTGCAGATATGATTACACTGAACAGTAGATTCCCTATTTGTTTTTGAGAAGTCAGAAGTCAGCTGAAAAGCATTTTTAATTGATTTGTTTTGATTGCTTTTTCCCAAGGAAAATTGCCTTTCCTTTCAGGGTGCTATTAATATCTTATTTTGTGTTTGGTGTCTTCTGAAATTTCACCACAATGTTCTAGTTGTAAATCCTTTGCTTTTTCAAGCTTCTTGGATAAATCTGAAAATTGATATTTTTATTTATTCTGGAAAATTCTCAGCTTAATTCTTCTAAATATTACCTCTCTCCCATTTTCTCCATTAGCTGTTTCAGTAACATTAAAGAAAAGTTTAGACAGACGTCTCACTCTATCCTCCATAACTCTTTACCTCAATTTTATAGCCCCCACCCCTATTTTTTTTTCTTTCTGTCTTATAGTCTTGGATCTTCTGGCTCACTAATTGTCTATTCTGTTTACCTCACCCATTTTTTTTTGTTTCAATTTCTATGTGACCCAGATACATCTGTATATGTATATATATATGCATGTGTGTGTATGTGTGTGTATGTGTGTGTGTATGTGTAGTGCTAGTGCTAGTTTGGACTGTTATGTACCCCAGAAAAGGCTATGTTCTTTTCTTTAATGCATTTTTTATTGTGAACATTAACATACATACATAAGAGTGATATCTTTCAAAGTACAATTTAACAAGTAGTTACAGAGCAAATTTCAAAAAATCTTATGGGTTATAGTTCCACAATTTCAGTTATTTCTATTATTGTAAAATATAACATATAAAAAGAAAGGTGTTAACTTTCAAAGTACAGCTCAACAAGCAGTTATAAAGGTAATTTCAAAAAATGCTGTGGGTTACAGTTCCACAGTTTCAGTTCTTTCCTTATTGTGACATATAGGATATATACAGAAAGGTGGTAACTTTCAAAGCACAATTCAACGAATAGCTAAGGAACAAGTTTCAAAGAATGTTATAGGTTACAGTTCCACCATTTCATTTATTTCCTTCTAGCTATTCTAATACCCTAGCATCAAATCATCATATATATATATATATACACACACACATATATTTTTATAAAGTTTCAGTATTCGTAATCCTTTGTTAAATCATATCTTCTCTGTTGCTACTCCTTCCACTCATTTAATCACTTTCTTGATCTTCAGGGGGTCTAGGCAGTGACCACCCTAACTTGTTCATATTGAAAGGGGGTGTCAACATTATGGGAAAAGGGGCTGCTTCAAGTTGATGTTCTTAAAGAGGATGTTGCCTCTGTGTTTTAGGACCTGTCTAACATAGGAACACTCTGGTGAATTTAAGTTTCTGAGAGATAAAACTTAGAATCTTTTATAGAATCTCAGATAGGGACCTAGGTATTTTGGGACTACTGATGGTTAGGGCTTGTCATACTGTGGCCAACTGGGATATCTAGCTGGGGCTCACATAACAGTAACCTCCAGGACAGCCTCTTGACTCTATTTGGGATCTCTTAGCCACTGCAACCTTATTTTGTTACCTTTCTTTTCCCCGTTTTAGTCAAAAATTCATTTTCAATCCCTTGATGCCAGGGCCTGTCTCATTCCTGGGAGTCATTTCCCAAGTTGCCAGGGAGATTCATTCCCCTGGGGTCATGTTCCACGTGGGGGCGAGGTTGTTGAATTTATTTGATGAGTTGGGTGTAGAGAGAGAAAGGGCACATCTGAGCAACAAAAGAGGTTCCTCTGGAGGTGCCTCTTAGGCACCATTATAGGAAGGCTCAGCCTCCCATTTACAGCTTCAAGTTGAGGAACTGACTTATTAAGTAGTGGGTTCCTAATTTCACATATGTTCTGTCCCAAGATAAACAGTCAGTTTCTCACATTATCTTCATTTAGTTGTATAATCATCATCACTCTCAATTTTAAACAATTATCATAACAAAACATTCCAGAGCTCTTATCAACCACTAATCATTCATCCCTAGTATTAGTGTAGTGCTGGTAAGATATTCCTGTTAAATATAGTCTATAATATGTAATGGTTAGTTTTTTCATTTACCACTCTGTTGTTAACTCTTTATACCAGTGTCATACTTTACAAGTTTATCACGCTAACGCTTATTTATGTTTGTGGTGCTACTCTGTGGGTTACATGCCTCTCAACAACCATTTTTGAATATGTTTGCCTTCAATTTGGCACTGATACTTACAATCCCATTAACAAACCATAATCACACATGTCCATTCCCATACCATTAAGTTCACCCTCATTATGATGTCTGTACATAATAGATTATCATCCCCCCTCACTAGCTTCTGTCTATCACTAGGTCCCCTATATTCAACATTATAAGACACTTATTTTACATTGTTCAGGGAGTTCACATTAGTGGTAACATTCAATCTCTCTCCCTTTGTGCCTGGCTTATTTCACTCAGCATTATGTCTTCAAGGTTCATCCATGTTGTCATATGTTTTACGACCTCATTCCTTCTTACTGCTGTGTAGTATTCCATGGTATGCATACACAACATTTTGTTTATCCACTCATATTTTGAAAGACACTTGGGTTGTTTCCATCTCTTGGCAATTGTGAACAATGCTGTTATGAACATCGGTGTGTAAATGTCCATCTGTGTCACTACTTTCAGATCTTCTGGATTTTTACCAAGATGTGAAATTGTCAGATCTTAGGGTAATACAATATCTTGTTTGCTGAGGAAATGCCAAACCATCTTCCACAGTGGCTGTACCATTATACATTCCCACAAGCAATGAATGAGAGCTACAATTTCTCCACATCCTTTCCAGCATTTGTAGTTTCCTGTTTGTTTAATGGCAGCCATAATTATTGGTGTGAAATGAGATATTACTGTGGACTTGATTTGCATTTCCCTAACAGCTAGAGAATATGAAATTTTTTTTCATGTGTATTTTAGCCATTTGTATTTCCTCTTTGGAGAAAAGTCTTTTCATATCTTTTGCCCATTTTACAATTGGACTGTTCATTCTATTGTCATTGACTTGTAGGGTTTATATATACAAGATATCAGTCTCTTACAAGATACATGGTTTCCAAATATTTTCTCCCATTACATTGGCTGCCTCTTCACCGTTTTGACAAACTCCTTTGAGGTACAGAAGGTTTTAAATTTGAGGAGTTCCCATTTATCTATTTTTTTCTTTCATTGCTTGTGGTGTAGGTCTAAGAAGCTACCTCCTATTACTAGGTCCTGAAGACATTTTCCTATATTACCTTTTAAGAGTTTTTTGTGCTGTCTCTTTTTTTTTTTTCACATTTCACTCAAATTGAGTCCTTTAATTTGTAGCTGTCAGATAAAGACATTTTCCCGTTTAGATTAACAAATTTAATGTGAGGGATTATTTCCACTGTATCTCAGATTATTGAAAGAATCTAACATTCACCCTTCTCATGCCAAATACTATGTACAAATTAATTTTCAAAATCTATAAAGGTATGTAATTACCAATTTGCAAGTGAGAAAACCAAGGCTCAGAAGTTGCTCAAAACTGCTAATAATTGGTTTAACTGAGCTTCAAATCAAGGTCTTCCCTTACTGTACAAACACTGCTTCCTAAGTATAGAGTAAATTGGCTTAAAATCATCTAGACCTTTAAATCAAAAGTTTATAATGGAGAACACTTTTAGAATTAAATACAATTCTTTCTACCATAAGAAATTTTGTCTAAAAAGACCTTAATAAAATGTTGACTTCATTTAATCCTTTTATAAAATGTGGACACACCTTACTTCAAATGGCGTTAAGTGAAGTGCAATTCATTCCGTTTTTACAAAATAAGCTATTAACCTTAAACAAAACAATCTCAATGATGATAAATGCAGTTCATTATTTATTTAGATGTTTAAGCTCTCACACTAGGTTTTTACAAGCTGGTGGACACTGACAAATTATTTCTCCCACAGAACTATAACCACACATTCCCAGGCAGTATAAATATATGGTTGAACTAACATTAATACACATCACCATTTTATCAATTACATAATAAAACAAATTATCAAGTATCCAAATATTAAGCTACACAGCTCAAAAGGCATATAAAATATTAGATGTCTGCTGAATCATTAGCAGAAACCTACTTTTTTTTTTTTTGCAATAGAGGTTGGGAAGAGAAGGAAAAAAAAATCACACTTTGAACAAAAATAATGGTTGGGAAACAACTTCCAATAGATATGGGGAAAAAATTATAAGAATTTCAGAAATTTTGGTTAAGAATTATTGTAGCTACCCTAACAAAGCATCTCTACCTTTTAAAAAAATATTTACTAAATTAAAAAGCATATTCTACATGTTCTGAACAAGACAAAAGCAACATTTTATTAAAATATTTAACAGCCCCCCTCCCATTCGTCAGGCCCTCCCAGTTAAGTTGCACCCCAAAGTGCAAACATTAAATTAACTGTAAGGCTTTTTTGTCTGGAGACATTAAAGACATGTGCTTCTGTACAATGTAGATTTTCAAAATGGAGGTTTTCTCTAATGTCACAAAATGAGATTTATAGACATGACATTAAAATCCAACAAAATTCCATGGCTGAGCAAACCTGATGCATACTGGTACGAATGTGGGAGACGTAAACAAAGTGAACAGGCAAATAACTACACAGGCCCTAGTTTCAGTGTTTGAAATGACTGAAGGAATAAACCACATAAAGTCTAGAATGTTCATAGTTCCTGGAACTTAAAGTTCTGTATGATACTAAAAATATAATACAAGTATTGTGCTGGGTATTTTGGTACCTAATCTCTTTAAATTTTTTTTGTATTGATAAGATTCTGTCATGGGAAAAGATGTAAAGAAGACTTGAAACTCAATACTGTATGATTTCAAGAAAGGTCAATTGTTACAAATGATAAGCCCATTTTAAAAGCTGACCAGCAAGGATCTTTTGCTAAGTGTCCAAATAGGCTGATTGTAACCCAAACACAGAGGCTGCAATTCTGACAAACTCATAGCATGGTAAAACTGCTTTTCAGTATTCCTATGGAAGCTTCATTAGACTTATTCACCAACACATTGGCTAATACGTATCACAAATTAGATCCTTCCTCTCTCAAGTTCCACTTCCAAGGCAATAGCATCAGGCACCCCAGTTTTATTGAATGCAGCAGTTGTTTCTGTGACCACTGGAGTCTTTGAAGTGCAGCCGCATTTTAGGATGGTACTTCTCCAAATACAAAAGTTGCTTGCTGTTAAAATCTCCATGCCACTTTTGTCTTATGAACTGTACTGCATCTTCATATTTCATTCCACCTTCAATCAATGCTAGGGCAACAAGCACTGGAGCTCTCCCAAGACCTGCAACACAATGAACAGCAATGCAGCAACCAGGTTATTCACGAAACTTAAGTTTTACAAGACTTAACCAATCATCAACAATCCGGTTGGATGGTGGTGCACCATCATCAAAAGGCCAATCAAGAACATAGATGCTTTCTTTTTCCACAAGAGCAGTGTCGCAAGTTGCTTTGCATGCTCTTACTATTGTGGTAACTCCATACTTCTTAAGTTCCTCTATAAATCTGCTTAAGGTTGCGTTGGTTGGATTGTGTGTAATAAGAAATCTCATGTTCTTGTATGTGACTTCCACAGGAGCTGAGCAGTTCATTCGAGCCATGTTAATTTAGTTAAAAAACACTCAAAAGGGTTATGAAAGAATTTAAAAATTTGAATACAGAAATGATGTAAAGAAACCAAAGTCTACTTCTATATACTCCACTTGAAATTCTCAGTGATTTGAGTATGAAGTTGGGAGTAGTGGGAAATGAAATGAACCTCCTAACAAGAAGCAGCGACTCTTCAATCCAGTAATACTGAGGCAATATGAAAGAAGTGCCCTGAGGTCTACCCCATCCAGGTCAGAACTCTTGTAAAATGCTCTGCAGATTTCAATTCAGCACTTCTGTGTCCAGGTTAACCACTCTTATGGGGGTTTCTTGGTGGAGTAGTAACAAGTTTCTACAGTTCACTTGTCTGCATAGAGATCGTGCTGTGCCTGGCAGTAATCTCCACTGCCCTTCAGAAACTCCATAAATGTGTGACCAAGAGCACCACAGAACTGAGGAATATGTTTACTCATTGAAGATTGTGGCCTAATCATACAGCCGGTCCTGAGGCGGCGGCGAAACGGACAGTGGCGGTGGCAGCAGCTGCAGGTCAGGGAGCGGTGGTGGTCGTCGCTAGACGGCGGTGGAGCTAGAGTCGGCAGTGGCACCAGGCTCTACCATGCAGTGAGCGGCTCCGAGAAGAGCGTGTTGCCGAGCCGGCCCGCAGCTGAGAGAGCCAATACGCACGCCCTGTGCTGTCTCTTATACTGAGGTCTTTGATCCACTTTGAGTTAATTTTTGTATAGGGTGTGAGGTAGGGATCCTGCTTTATTCTTTCGGATATGGATATCCAACTCTCCTAGCCCCACTGTTCTGTTCCAGTTCAGTGGATTTGGGGTCCTTATAAAAAATCAGTCGACCATAGATCTGGGGGTCTATTTCTGAACCCTCAATTTGATTCTATTGATCAATATGTCTATCTTGCGCCAATACCATGCTGTTTTGACCACTATGGCTTTATAGTAGGCTTTAAAGTCTGGAAGTGTAAGTCCTCCCACTTTATTCTTCTGTTTTAGAATGTTTTTAGCAATTCAAGGTCCCTTTCCCTTCCAAATAAATTTGATGACTAGCTTTTCCAAGTCTGCAAAGTAGGTTGTTGGAAGATTCATTGAATTGCATTGAATTTGTAGATCAGTTTAGGTAGGATTGACATCTTAATGATGTTTAGCTTTCCTATCCATGAACATGGAATATCTTTCCACCTCTTTAGATCCCCTTTTATTTCTTTTAGTAAAGTTTTGTAATTTTCTGTGTAGAGGTCTTTTACATCCTTGGTTAAGTTTATTCCTAGGTACTTGATTTTTTTAGTTGCTATTGAGAACGGAATTTTTTTTTCTTGATTTCTTCTTCAATTAGGTCATTACTAGTGTATAGAAACATTACTGACTTATGTGCATTAATCTTATATCCCACCACTCTGCTGAATTTGTTTACTAGCTCAAGTAGCTGTATTATCGATTTCTCAGGATTTTCCAAATATGAGATGATATCATCTGCAAATAAGGACAGTTTTACTTCTTCCTTTCCAATTTGGATGCCTTTTATTTCATTGTCTTGCCAGATTGCTTTGGCTAGAACTTCTAGCACCGTGTTAAATTACAGTGGTGACAGCGGGCATCCTTGTCTCATTCCAAATCTTAGGGGGAAGGCTTTTTAGTCTCTCACCATTGAGTACTATGCTGGCTGTGGGTTTTCAATATATGCCCTTTATCATATTGAGGAAGTTTCCTTCAATTCCTACAATTTGAAGTGATTTTATCAAAAAAGGATGCTGAATTTTGTCAACTGCTTTTTCAGCATCTATTGAGATGATCATTTGACTTTTCCCTTTTGATTTGTTAATGTGTTATATTACATTGATTTTCTTATGTTGAACCATCCTTGCATGCCTGGAATGAACACCACTTGGTCATGGTATATGACTTTTTTAATGTGTCTTTGCATTTAATCTGCAAGTATTTTGTTGAGAATTTTTGCATCTATATTCATTAGGGAGATTGGCCTGTAGTTTTCCTTTCTTGTAGCATCTTTGCCTGGTATTGGTGTTAGAGTAATGTTAGCTTCATAAAATGAGTTAGGAAGTGTTCCATTTTCCTCATTTTTTTGAAAGAGTTTAAGTAAGATTGGTGTCAGTTCTTTCTGGAAAGTTTAGTAGAATTCCCCTGTGAAGCCATTTGGCCCTGGGCTTTTATTTGTGGGAAGCTTTTTGATGACTGTTTGGATCTCTTTATTGTGATTGATTTGTTGAGGTCTTCTATTTCTTTTTGGGTCAGTCTAGGCTGTTCATTTGTTTCCAGGAAATTATCCATTTCCTCTACATTGTCTAGTTTATTGGTGTACAGTTGTTCATAGTATCCTCTTATGATTTTTTTTTTAATTCCTTTGGGGTCCATAGTAATGTTCCCCCTCTCATTTATTATTTTGTTTATTTAGGTCTTCTCTCCTTTTTACTTTGTCAGTCTAGCTAAGGATTTGTCAATCTTGTTGATCTTCTCAAAGAACCAACCTTTGGTTTTTATTTATTCCCTTTATTGTTTTGTAGTTGTTGTTGTTGTTGTTGTTCTCCAGTTCATTTATTTCTGCTTTAATCTTTGTTATTTCTTTTCTTCTACTTGCTTTAGGGTTAGTTAGCTGATCATTCTCTAGCTTCTTCAGTTGTTCCATTTGTTCTTTGATTTTAGCTATTTCTTCCTTTTTAGTGTATGCATTTAGAGCTATATATTTCCCTCTCAGCACTGTCTTTGCTGCATCCCATAGATTTTGATATGCTGGGTTCTAGTTTTCATTCATCTCTATTTAGCAACTTCTTTTTCAATTTCTTCTTTGGCCCACTGATTGTTTAGGAGTGTGTTGTTTAACCTCCACATATTTGTGAATGTTCTGGTTGGCTGTGTTCTTTTAATCCATTCCTGTGGATTCCTGTGCAGGCCTATTCTGAGTGGGACCTTTTGATTAGGTTGTTTCAATTGAGATGTGACCCAGCCCATTCATGGTGGGTCTTAATCCCTTTACTGGAATCTTTTATGTAAAGACAAAAGGCAGAGACATTTGGAGAGAGCAGAGAGAGAGAAACACCCCAGAAAAGCAAGAAAGGACCCACAGAAACTCAAAGAGCCAGAACTTGAAGCAACGAAATCCAGGAGAGAAGGACCAGCAGACACCAGCCATGTGTCTTCCCATGTGACAGAGGAACCCCAGATGCCAGCAGCTTCTCTTCAGAGAAGGTATCCTCTTGCTAGTGCCTTAATTTTGACATTTTTCATGACTTTAGAATTGAAACTTGTAACCAAATAAATCTCCATTGTTAAAAGCCAGTCCATTTCTGGTATATTGTATTTCAGCAGCTTTAGCAAAGTGAAACAATATATATGCTCAACAAACACTTGGAAAAAAGTTAAAGTTCTATATAACCAGATAAATGGAAATGAGAACAATTAGGTTAGATATGTTTCTGACAAGACTGACAGGTTAAAAACAATATGATTTTCTTTTTCTGGCCACATGACAAACTATAGCTACAGTAAAATCCCTAATGCCTCCAAATACAAAACATCCCAAACTACCAGAAGAGCATAGGAAAATTAAATTTTGTTTTCAGTTCAGGCTGAGCTGGAAGTCAAGCCAGAGGAGTGAATATTATCCATGAGGGAAGACGCATAACAAGAATTGAAGCTAGAATGAAAGGTCCATAAGGACATGGATGACAATAGAGGCTAGAAGAAAGTTCCATGAGGCACACAGATGAAAACAGAGGCTGGAATGAACTGTCCATAAGGCACATGAGGAGAGGCTAGAATGTAAGATCATCACAGGATATGGACAAGAATAGAGGCTAGAACAAAGTTCCTTAAGGGCCAACATGGAGGGCGTGACTAGACTGTAAATCTGACATACCTGAAGCACAGAAACAATGCCAGTGCTGTCAAGATTGCCTGTTGCTGCATTCTTACTGAGGAAACTCTCAGAGCTCAGAAAGGGTCCACACTCCTTGTCCCTGCCTGGGTCAGAGCTCTTGTCTTGCTGGAAGGCGTGGACCACCCAGCCCCGGTCACTATGTTGGGACACATGTGAAAGGTCTGGGGGAGGCTGCAGGTAGCACAGGGGAAAGTCAGATACAACACCAGTTGAAGAAAATATTATAAACCCACAAAATTCACAGGCATCAAAAAAAGAAAAACAGTTATTGAAGTTTGGATTGCATTCCTATATGGTGGCAAAGGTCAGTTAGAAAACATAATGGAAAATGTTGCCCTGCTCACAAAAGCATACAGCAAAAAAATAAAGATTTAAGAATGAAGTTGTTGTATACGGCCTATACATATTGACTTATTGAAATAAAGCATATTTAAGCAGGATCTCCAGAAATTTAAGGATTATGCATGCAAGTACCTGTCACCATGTTTGTTTGATATACTGTAGATAATATGTAGTCAGATTTTTTCCCAAGAATGGAAAGATAATGGATTTTTAGTTGGAAACATTCAAGTTCACATACAAAGTATCTAGCTTCAGAGAAGAGAAAAAAAAAAAAAAATATATATATATGCATATATTTATGCTGCAAATACTAAACATAGGAAGGAGATAAAATTTTATTGAGAGTTTATATGTGTTTGTTTCCTTACAGCCTATGTCTAACCCATTTTTATATCTTCAGCACTTATTACAGTGTCTAGGACCTAAAAAATATCTGATGAATGCTACTGAACATTGAAGTTTTTGAAATTAGTGACATTTTAGACATTTTTAACACTAAAGAAGAATCCAAAATCTGAAATGGAGAAAGTCTCATTATTGTTCTTTAATTAGTAGAAAAAACAAAATAATTTTACATGCTTGGGCAGTGAGCTCCAAAATTTTCCTTCACTGGTCATTGGTTTAGCCTGTGGTGAGCACCAGCCACCTGGCTGCACCAGGTGTCCACCTGAGCCCTGCTCTTGCCAGCAGTGGTAGTGATGGACGGACAGACACCTGCCTGGCACGCTTTGCAGTTGAGAGGCACGGGGAGGGGGGTGGAAATACAGCTTCCATCCTGAAGGTCTAGCTCTACACCCTCTAATTTCACATTGAGTGGGGCAAATTCTTTAAGAATATTGCACTGTTCTTTTTACTAAATATTTTGAAATATGTATTAACTACTGTTTTATAATACAGTACATAACTGGTCAAGGTTATTTGAGTATTAAAACACTTTTATCAGGATAAATGAGCACAACAAGACTGTGTAGATATCTCAGAATGTTCAGGACATATTTCTATTATTATTTTCCTAAATTTATCATAAAATATGTCTAGATCACTTACTAACTCCCTTAGCAGAGAAAGAAAGGTTAGAGACAAACTCTGGTATGCACCACTGGATACAAATCCAGTGGCTTATTTTGATGGTTAAAATGATTTCAGGCAGACACTAATGGTAAATATTATAAAGTTAGAATGTGAGTTTTAATCTTTTAATTTTGTTCCCAGATAATGGAGATTGAACAAGCAACAAACAACCATGTAGTTGGAATCTGCTTGTATATAAATTATTGCTACAAAATTGCACTAAGGATATTTACTGCAGTAAAAATAACCTCCAAGCTTAGGAAGAAGCAAGCTTCAGACTTAACCCAATCCCAAAACATAAATGGGCGCCTGCACGCAGAGATGGTGTGAAACTACTGCCACCTGCTGGTTGTTTGTTTTATTTAACATCTGATGAATCGAAGCCTGGTCCCAATCAGTATTGTCTTAGTTAATTTTATTAACTCAGAGAATGTAAGCACATATAGTATAAATATACTAAAGGCCTCAGTTGTGCTGACTGTAACTTCAGTTTATTGATGACTTAGAAGGTACTTCAGTATCTTCCAGTGTACTGGAGATCATCATTATGAAAGCCTGATGTAAAACAGTAACAACATATGATAGTGTGACTTACAATGAAATTTATTAAAATTTCTTTAATATGAGAAATTTCTTTTGTAGAATGCATTATGCCTATTGAGGACCTAATATAGTTTAGATATCACTGTTGGATATTGTAAAAGATCTGTTCACTCATTGTTTGGAAAGGATAACTAGGACGCCAGGGTAAGTTAAGGAAAACCCCAGTGGTCCTTGGAAAGTGCCTTAGGTAATTGGGGATGGCGTGTGCCCACATCCGCGGGTGGGTGAGAGAGGCTTTGCAGGGCTGGCATTTGATCCCAGTGCTGATGGGTGGAGCAGGAGGCGACTCCAGGGGTGAATGACATGAGAGAATCGTGCAGAGTGGAGAGAGGAAGCAAAGAGGGGCTCAAGCTGGCTGAAGGCAGGATGCCCGTAGGGACGCTGTTGGGGCTGAAGCTGGAAAGGGAGATTGGGACACACGCAGTGGGACCATGACAGCTGGCTCCATGTGTTCAGGCTCTCCGGAGAGTAGAGCAAGGCTGGGATTCTTTGGACAGGGCACAGCCACTTCACAGGCTGACCGTCCCGGAGGAGAAAGCCCTGTTAGCTGGGACGCTCTGTGTGAACCGAGTCAGCTTGTCCTAGTGAAGGAGAGGAATCCCCTGCTAGGAGAGAGCACCTGCTCTCAGGTTCCCACATTATGCAGGTAACGCTGTGCTGTGCAGATATCACAGTGAGAATGACAGAGAACCTGAGGAGAGTCGCCGAGAGCCCTGAAGCATTTTAACCAGGACATCAAAATGAGGAAGGGCATCCTGGCTACATGTTGGGGGAGAATTAAAATGGGAGCAAGACTAGAAGTAGAATAATTTAACAAGATTTTTTGAGAGCCCAGGCAAGAATTGTTGAGGGCTTGAACTAGACATTGCTGGGAGAAGGGGAGGATGGAGGAGGGATGGTTTGGGAAGGATTTGGGGAAATAAAAGCAGATGTAGAGAGCGAAGACACTCGAGTCCGGACAACAGCCAGTTTTCCAGTATGAGCTGCTTCTGTTCGATAATGCAATCGAGTGGAAGCTGGAAAACAGGAAGAGAAGTAGGTTGGGGGGGGGGAAACATGTTGATCTGTGTGAAAACTCCTAGTTGGACCTTTGAAAAGTGATTTTATCTGCATTACCTCTGCATTGACTCAGCTGTCAACAACAGCTACTATTTATTGGGGCAGAGCTTCCAAAACTGCAAATCAGGAGCGGATTTGCTCAGGGAAGTAGGAAGTGGCTTTGGAGAAGTTGGCCAAGACAGGCCGGGACAGGCCGCGGGCAGGGAGGGGCCGCTGAAGCACGTCACCTGGGGAGGGGCTGCTCAGGTAGGAGCTCCGTGCCAGCAGCAGCCGCACCTGCGTGCACGTCACCTGAGGCCCTTCTCCAGCTGCAGGGCCGGGCTCAGGAGGTCTGTGGCTGGGATCCTAGGGAGGCCCAGGTGAGGTGAAACAAACCTGGCTCCTGCACCAGCAGCACTTGCCCCACCTGCCTCACCTGGGGACTCCTTAGGAATGTGGATGACTGGACCCCTCCAGGACCGGATCGGAAAGTCTGAGGGTCGGGCCCTGCAACCTTTTGCTTATTTTGCTGGTGTGTTTTTCAGCAGTCCCTCCAAGTGATTCTGAGCAGTGCTAAAGATTGAGAACGGTTGTCCCAGCCACCGCTGTTTTCACCAGATTTTCCCAGGATCTGGCCCCAGCGGAGGAAGGAAGAGCTGGGAGGGCACAGCAGGAGGTAAGGTCCAGCCGGCAACCCGCTCGCATTCCGTGGATGCAAGAGTAGTCCCGCATCCACACCCGCCTCCAGCAGAGCCTGCGGGAGGCTGGCCGCGCTCCCAGGGAAGTGTGTGGGTGGGTGACTAGCTGCCCCGGCCTTGTGTGTGACATTGAAGGAGCCAGCTAAGTGCAGAGCTGTGCACGGTCATCCGGAATCAAGCATCAGGTGAGTGTCTGCTGCGGGACACACAGGTGAATGTCTGCTGTTGGAGGCACAGGCAGCGCCTCAAAGGGAGGTGAGAATTGGGGTTCCAAGCATACCACATTCCTCACTCTGGGCTCTACGACCCTGACTCTCATGGTAGTCTCTGCCTATTAAGATACCTAATCTAATATAATACCCTACATTGTCTGTTAGAGATGATTTTCAACTTGGGACTTGATGGAGACGAGAGGGGAACTGGCTAAGAATGACTGAGACCGTCACTGTCCGGGGAACTTCCCACAGTGCCTCAGGAACCACGAAGGCCCAGTGTGGCCCCTCGGGACTGGGCTGGCGGGACCTGTAAAGAGGGTGAATGGGACAGCATAGACCCTGCTGTGTGTCTCAGGGCCCCTTGTACCTGCCCCACCTGTGGCTTTCATTTCAGGGCCTTTCTAACAAACTCTCCCTCTTGGCTTACGCGTGTTCTCGCACTGCGTCTGGCCGGAGCATTGCTAACAGTCTCTGCATCTGCCAATGGCGGGCAAGGCCACCGTGCCGTCCACTCCCTGCCCTCCAGCGGGCGCTCTCTGGGCCTGCGGCCGTGTCCTCATTGGTGCCAGGCTTTCGCTGAAGCCAGCATGCTCACTGCTGTATGGAGGGAAGGGGAATTTTAAGCATGATTGCCAAGACACAGCTCTTCCTAGTTGAATTCAGTGGAGAAAAGAGCAAACGAGATTTTGGAGGAAGTCACAGGTGCCCTAAAGCTGGCTGAGAAGCATCTCTCACAGCTCTCCTGAAGCAAAAGCTGAATTGTTCCTGTAACTCACTGCACACCCCATATCCTCCAGACCCTGATAGACATGGGATTGCAGAGAAACAGAAGGCACCCCTCTCCCCCTCCAAGTGGGAAGGGAGATAGGCTTTTCACATGAGCAATCTCAGTAGAAATGGGACAGAGGGAGGAGTAAGCACTTTGGAGAGGCTTCCAAGTTTAATATCAGTGGTTACCTGATGCTGAGATGGAAGACAATGGGGTCAGAGGAGAAGAAATATTTGTCATCAGTTAGTTTATCAAACCCCCTGGCAGGACTTCACATGGATGCAGAGAGGTGGACTGTGTGAAGCTACGGAAGCAAGTTTGGCTGTGAGCTGATATCTGAGATTCCCGGGCTGCTCAAGCAAATACCATGAAACGGTTTGCGTTAAGCAATGGGAATTTATTTGCTTACAGTTTTGTGGCTAAAATAAAGTCTAAATCAAGGCATCATCAAGGCGATGCTCCCTCTGAAAAGTGGGGTTCTGGGGCTGGCTGATGATGTTCTTGGTCCTCAGCTTGTCTCATGGTGATGCACATGGCGGCGTCTGAGTCTCTCCCTTCTTGCCGGGGCTCTGTTGAAGTCCAGCTTCTGGTCACCTCCTCTGTGGCTTTCTCTCTGTCTGTCTGAATTTCACTCCATTTATAAGGGACTCTGGTGGCAGGATTAAGACCCATCCTGGTTGAGCTGGGCCACACATGAACTGAAGTAACCACCAAAAGGTCCTCCTTATGGTGGGTTCACACCCGCAGGAACAGGTTAGCTTTAAAAACATGTTTTCTGGGCATATCCAGCTTCAAACCACCACAGCTGATAATTGTGGAAGCTGGGTGATGAGTAAATGGGGGCTGGGCTACCTTTGTATACACTGGAAAATTTCCACAATAATAGGTTAAAAATAAAGACTTAAAAAAAATTTTCTAGCAGTAAATTCAAATATTTGCTTATTAATTTTAAAAGGCCAGACAGAATATTATTAGCTAGTGTTCAGGTTTGCTAGAGCTGCCATTATGTGAAATACAAGAAATAGATTGGCTTTTATACTGGATTTACTAGGTTACAAATTTATAGTCCTAATGCCATAAAAGTGTCCAATCTAAGGCACCAACAAGAGGACACCTTCACTGAAGAAAATCCTGTGGTGTCTGGAACACCTCTGTTAGCTGGGAAGGCAAGTGGCTGGCGTCTGCTGGTCCTTTGCTCCTGGTTGTGTTTCAAAATGGCTTTCCCCAAAATGTCTCCAGACTTCTGTCTTCACTCCTTTCTCTCAGCTCCTATGGGTCCTTGCTTCTTTCTCCCAGGGCATTTCTCTCTAAGCATCTGGGGGTCCTCTCTTAGCTCCTCTGGGACAGACTCTGGGCTTCGTCTCTTAGATTAGCATCTCCAGATGTCCTTCTGTCTGTGTCTCCAAGCATCTCCAAGCATCAACGTCTCTGTGGGCTCCTGAGCTCTCTTAAGAACTCCAGTGAACTAATCAAGACCTACCCTGACTGGGCGGGGCTATGCCTCCATGGAAGTAATTTAATCAAAGATCTCACCCACAGTTGGGTGAGTCACATCTCTATGGAAACAATCAAAAGGTTCCACCCTAATCAAAAGACCACTAAATCTGCCCCCACAAGATTGGATTAAAGAACATGGCTTTTGTGGAGGACAGAATAGATTCAAACCGTAACGGCTAGTAATGTAGGAAAGACGCTTTGATATGTCCTCAAGGTCTTTAATATACCTTGTCTTTAAAATCAAAACCAACCATCCAAACAAAAAAACTGGCCAACAAACAATTTATGATGGTAGAAAACTGAATATATAAATAATTCAAGAAATCCATCATTGTCATTATATGTTCTTGTGCTACACCAACAGAACAGATACCTAAATAAATAAATAAATAAATAAATAAATAAATAAATAAACTTTAACCCAAATTGGCATGAATTTTTTTTGCTCAGTAAACGCACTGTTGTTAAGAGAAGTAATGAAACCTGGAGCTCGGTACTTCTCCTTGAGACATCTCCCAATGCAGATTTAATTCCATGGGAAGAAAAACAGAAATTTCTAAGGCTTAGTTGTTTTTAATGTAGATTTATGTTTGGTGACATTTCCTCCACTAGAGGGCTCTGTGGATAAGAGAAAATTAAAATCACAGCTTTTAAGGTTATTTAAAATTTATGCCATTTTATTCATCACATTCTCCTGGTAAATTTTATTTGCAGATTCAGAGATAACTAATTTTTAAGTAACCTAGGAGCAACGTAGGATTAGCATCTTCAGATATTCTCATTTTTAATGATTAATTGTTTAATTGCTAATAGTTGCTCTGAGAAATGTTTATACTACTGTCCTTAATTTCATTTATTGGAAGTTACAATCAATACTATACATAGGCAGTAATTATTTCTGAATATGAAATTATCTGATGAACTGATGCCTTATTTGATAATTCACAAGACACCTCCTTCACAATTTAATACTACTCCAAGATTAATTTGAAAAACATCGATTACTGCACTGTAACACAAAAGGGTATATGGTTTTAGATGGACTCTTTACTCAGACAATTAATGAGCCATGTAATTATAAATGGCAGGAGCAAGATGCAAGTTTCACAGATATTTAGTTTTTACATAAACATCCACCTAACCTTAAATCCACCCATGCATTTGAAACCATCAGAATCTTTATTTTTAGATGTTTGTGTCAATCTATTGTTTGCTATAAAAGGAAAGCCAAATATCACTACACATTTAAGTTTAGGTAATATTTCTTTAAATGAATCAGGCCTTTTGAGAGTGAAAGTGGTGTCTCTTCTCCTGGTTATTTTGTTTTGTTTTCCTAACCAGTATTCCCCTGATTCAGTGCAGATTCCATTAATACCTCAGCGTGTCATAAAGGTGTATATTAAGAATCTAAACATTTTTCAGATAAATATTGTTTTATTAGAAAACATATCTAAGTATTTTGATATTTGAGTCATAGGGTTATTTGTTTGTATTCATCGGACACAGCAGTGCCTGTTGTAAATTATCTGGCATTGTTCCTTATGACAAAATGCAGGTTGCTATGATTGCACATATCTTGTAACAGGCTTATTTCACCAAAGGCTGGCTTTCTTTAAGATGCACTATTCTCAAAACTACCTGAGCAGTGCATTTTTCACCACGGAAGAGTAAGTGGCTCTCCGATTTCCACAAGGATGGTGCAAGAACGTCTGCTGACGTGGAATACGAATAACTTGTAAAAAAAAAAAACCTGTTAAAAACAACCATTTACAGAGACTGGAATTGTCCTACGGGTACACAGAAGATGAATAAAACATTTATTCAAGAAGATCTCCTAAGCCTCAGTAAGAACATTGGGCGCCTGTGTCATTTGGCCTCACCCCCTCTCCCTGCTCCCAGCTCGGGGGCCAACAGCTCTCTTCTTGGGGGTGAAGCCGAGAACTCCTGAGCATTTATTGGCTCACAGCTTCAGAGGCCAGAATCTGACCTCAAGGCATCGGCTTTCACTTGAAGGCTGTGGTGGTGTGGCGCTGGCTGCCGGCAGTCCTCAGGTTCCTTGGCTTTCCCGTCACATGGTGATATCATCTCCTTCTTCTGCTCTTCCAGTTTTCTGCAGACTTCCGGCTCTTGGCTCTTCATAAATCCTCCAGGAATCTGGATTAAGACCTACTTCATTCTGTTGGCCATCCCTTAACTAAAATAACGTCTTCAAGAGCTCCTTGTGCAATGGGTGCACACCCACAGGGGTGCAGGTGAAGGCCACGAGCATGTCCATGCCAGCAAGCGTCAGTGGCACACCAGAATGCAGGGGAAGCAACACACGCCATTGTCCTTTCATCACGGAAAAATGCATGCCTGGAAACTCATTTCTTAAAATGCCACCTTTCTGGGCTAAAAGGCTAGAAGACGGGTAACTGAGTTCACCAGTAATAAGCCCATGCTGAGGGAGCCTCCATCTTCAGAAGCTGAGCTCGGCTCCAACGAGGAGTGTCCGAGATGCCAGCTGACAGCGAGGGCCATAAGACGTGGGCCCACGTCACCACAAAAAATCCCAGTGCTCCTGCTGCCTCGAACGGGACAGACAAGCTCAGGGAGGGGTGGTCATCCCAGCTTTTTTTCAAACAGCCTCCCCCTTTCTTCTTTCAAGGGACCATTAATTGGGAGGAAAGAGTCCTGAATTTGTAAAGGTGAAAGTAAAATAAAAATTTAAAAATTGTGTGACAAACATGGAAAATAAAACAGTAATGGGGCAATAATTAAAAGGGAATGCAGGCATCAGGTAAACTTTGGCCTCCCTTCCAAGGAAGGGAGGTGGGAAAGCATGCCCAGTGTCCTTGGGAGCTGTTGCTTGCAGCAGCAGCGAGGGTGGCATGTGGGGCCTCGCTGGGCAGGAGGTCAGTGGAAAGGGAAATGGGCCTGGGGTCTGCACACAGGCCAAGGCCCACGTCCTTCCACTAGCCCTGCAGGGGAGGGCATTGTCTTAGCTTCACAGCCACTGAAACAAATACCACTTGTGGGTCTGCTCAACATCAGGAATTTATTGGCTCACGGTTTCAGAGGCTAGAAGGCTGGCTTCCTCCCAGGTGGGCATCTTCTCGCTGGCTGGAGGTGTTTGGGGCTCCTTGGCTTTTCCTTCACACGGCAATGCACTGGCGGTGACTTCTTTCTCTTCCAGATTCCACTAACTTCCAGCCTCCTCCCTTCCCTGTGGCTTCTCTCCCCGTTCCCCATTTCCTTTGCTTGTAGGGACTCTGCCAGGCTGGACCAAGGCCTGTGTTCAGTCTGGGCTCACCTTTTTTTATGGCATCTTTAGAGGTCCTGGTTACAAGTGCGACACCCCCACAGGACCAGGGCTGGGTCCTGAACATGACTTTTTGGGGACACCATTCAATTCCAAATAGCAAAAATGACTAGCATCGCATGGTCTCCAGTTTGGAGTTGTGAGGACAGCGAGTTCCTGTCTGGTGGCTGCTGCAATCACAGTGAGTTTCGCTTCATTTAACCTCAGACCCGAAGCTTCTCCCACAGCCTGATTAGGGCAGTTGGCCAGAGATTTTCAGAGTCCACATTTTTCTTTTCTGAAACACTTGATTAGTGTTGGCATATCTTTGGTTTTCTGATACCTCTGCCATCCTTCACTGTTCCCAAAAGTTTTCTAACAAGTCTTCTATGAACACATTAGCAAAGTCATGGATTTACACACTCACAATGTCGCTGAGCCCTCAAACAGAATTCAACAAGAGCAGTTGAATCTTCTCTTATTTTTCCTCACTCATCCAGGGCTCCACTTTTCTCTTAACTAATTTACATCTCTACTTGGCCAGTGGCGAGATGTTCTTCTTGGGAAAACAGGGAGAGTGTGGAGAAAAGCCAGGCTCCCCGTGAGATGGAGCTTCTGCATCTGGCTGCTCTCCAGGGCCTTCTGGTCCATTCTGCTCTGGGCACGTCTGCCTCCGGCTGTCCCGCGGGGTCCTCACACAGGCCAGCACCCCCCAGGTCTCCCTCCAGTACCAACCTGGCGGTTGCCCGCCCTCCTCTAGGTTCTTACACGATTTCTGCTGCTCAGTGAGTCTTCCCTGAGAATCCTATTAAACATCCCAACTGTACCATGCCCCAAGCGTTTCCTACCTCCTTCCCTGCTTTATTATTTTCTTTTCAACAGCTATCACTGTCTAAAATAGTGTGACAGCTCCTGGCCCATAGCAGCCGTTGCATAAACGCTTCTGGAATGAAAGCATAGAAGAAAGTCTGGATGGAGCCCACCGGGAGGTGTTTCACAACGAGAAAGCGTGGTTCAATCAAAGGGTTCCCAAAGATAAGCAGAAAGGACGGTGGGGATTTTAAAAGTGGACAGATGATGGAGAGCAGGTAAGGCTGTTTCGGGGCCCTGAATCTGAGGCTGCAAGATGTAACAAAATAAAATACATAAAATTTTTCTAAAAAACTCTGTTATGGAAACTGAAGGAGTCCTATAAAGGTTCTCAAGCACAAGGCACAAATATAGGCCCAGTTCCTGGACTGTGGTTTTGGTGACAATCTCAGCCTCAAAGTGTACAGATGCTTAGTTCTAAGTGTCACAGAACTGGTTTAAACCAGGGATAGCAGCAGGAATGGGCTGAGGCAGAATTAGTTAACTATTGATCAAGAATTCTCCCTAAGGACTCTCTTCCTCAGAGCCTGGGGGAGGGATACAATTGCAAACACTTTTAGCTATAGGCAAATAAAGACTCCATAAGTATATTCAGATGCCAACTTTCGACTTATCCCCATTTTGTCTTTAACCTTCCCCTATGCTTAATCACGATATCGATGATGGAAGTAATAGCTTTATTCTTTTTCAAAATTCTATGCTTTGTAAAGCAAAGCACTTACACCTGCTTACGTGTTGGTATAAAAAATTGGAATATATTTTTCATTTGTGCTTTTCTTTATATGACTTCCAAAAAAAAAGATTCTGAGAGAACCTGTCGAGCCTCCTTGGTCTGAACACATGCCAGCCCAGCTTCCCTGCGGCAAACCTGTGTGCTTCAGCTGATTTTATTTTCTCTGACTCTGTCACCTTTTCTGTAAAATGCAGAAATACTCCTGCCTCGCACACAGACTGGATGAAACGATCCTTGCAAAATGCAGGTTCCATGTCTGTGCCTGCGGTGTCAGACACGTCCTTTTCTTGGCACATCACTTTCCTTGGGTGCCCCCCCACCCTCCCCATCACACCCTGTGTGGCTGTGTGCCCGCAGCTCGACGTTCACAGCCTACCCTCTCTCCCTCCATCACCTCGGTGTGTCTCCTCTGCAGAGCCCGTGGACCTGGAGCCAATCTGACATTTTCTCTAACTTTTTTACCCTCTGCCTTTAGGAAAATGTGACGTTCACACCCTCATGCTACATGCACCGCGATACCGTGTGCGAGAGCCAGGGTCTTCTGATGATCGCTCTTTGTTCATGTTTGTTCAAGAATAACAGTAGTCTCTGCATTACTGTTTTCAGAGAATCACTGGTTATCATAACGGCTCTCTGAAGCACACTTCACAATATTGTTTAGATATAATTGTTCATCCCTTCTGATTTCAGTTTAAGAACGAATATATCCAGCGAACATTTGAGTGTTCGTCATGTGCCCGGAACTTTGTGGGGAGCTTCTGCGAACACTTTATTTTCCCCACACAGGAAGAAAAAGGTACCGTTATTCCTGGGTCCTGCGACGAGGCCGGGGCTCTGGGGCTCCGAGCTCTCTCTGTGGTGGTCGTGGTGACAGGTGAGGTGCCGGAAGGGGCACCTCTGACCCAAGACACACTTGCCTCTCAGCAGGTGCTGACATGGAGGGTGGAAGGAAGGCCAACAGCAGTGTGGGATTTCCAGCAGTGTGCTGCGACAAAAATTAAAGACCATTTTCGTTGAATTCACAAGCATTTCTGTGCTCCACACCCCCTGGAAAACAAGGACATGCAATTATGCTTCTCAGTCACTTGACATTTTGACCTTTGGGTGAAATGCCACGCGCCGTCCAGTGACCAGGTGCTGCACGTTGTCATTTCTTTCTTCCTTGCCGTGTTATAGATCGCTCGGACCTTGTGTAATTACCACTGAAATTGCTGGCACTGTTCCATGACAGGTCCTCAATAAAATCACTTCAGTTCCTGAGAAAATGATTAACCTCTTCCTGGAAACACTCAAATGTGATGGTTAATAGCGGTAACGTAGTATATATGTATATAATCTAGGACATGGCACTTGAAAATATTTTATCTTCAGGTCAAAGTATGTCCTCCTTGACCCACAGCCTTAGTTGAAAATTTTATGTCAAAATCAAGGAGTTATCTGAAATCATGTCGCTTTTATCCACTGTGAAATATGGATATTCATAGCACCTTCCACAAATGTTTGGTCCAGATCTTTCTTCCATTTAATGAAGTTTGACAATTTGTGACAGGTTAGAAAGGAAATTCATTATATTTAGTAATAGAAAACCCATTTCCCATTTTTCACGAGCCAAGCAGCTACAATGAAATTGCCTCCCCCGCTCTGCCGCGGATCCCCACCTCTGCGGACCGTAAGGTCACCTGAAGGGTCTTCAATTTTCCCATGTTCACAGCTCGGCATCTGGTAATTTTCAGGATCAGAAGATATAAGGGGGCTATATATTTTTTTCCTAAGAAGAAATATTTCTGATTTGAAAAGAAATAAATCTGTCAAGAGGAAATATTAAAAATAAAAAGCACGACTCTAATAATTGCATTGGTGTCACAGCCAATTTTGCTTCTCCTACTCAGGGAAGAAAACTCCCCCCACCCCTCCCTGGAGGAATGTCAGTGTAAGAGAAATGGAATTTTTATTTCAATAACCACTGTGGTTTAAGGGTAATTTATGTATAAGAAAGCACAACAGCCTTGAGAATCACATTTCCTTAAAATATTATTTTGTACTCTCCTGCTACGAAGGTTACCTAACTTGATGGATCAAAGTGAAGAATGGCAAAATTTGCTTCTCCAAGTTATAATTGAACACACACACTGTCCACTGCTGACATGAGTAGCAAAAGGATGGGGTTTTGTATTTTTTACTGGAATTATGCTTCTGAAGTAATATTTCTTCAAATTAAACAATCCTTAAAATTGTAATATTAAAAACAGAAGAAAAACTTGTTTTGTTTGACCTTGTCCATAAGGGGCAGCGAATCTTTTGTGTCTTCTCCCACCTACCTTGATCTACACCACCCTTTGATGCTGGGACACTGTTGTTTTCATCAAGAATAAATGGCAACACTACGTGTCACTTAAGTTAGTTTTTAAATGAATATCTCTCCAGAGAAGGTAGAAAGAATGTTAGAGCATTTGAATAAGCAGTTTAAATTCTTATTTCTTTCTAGTGTGATCCGTGGCTATCTCCAGGACTACCTGTAATTTGGAATTTTAAAAAAGAAGGAAGAAGAATATATAAAACAACTGAATCAGAGGCCCATATTTACTCAGTTCCATACGGGAATATTTATCGTGAGCACAATAGCAATTCTCCCCCCATCACATCCACTAACTCAAGATGCCTTTGCGAGTCACAGCCGAGCCGCCGAGCCCTGCCCGTGTCCCTGACGCGCGTCCTGCTTTCCAGTGACCTCCTGCTGACGAGCGAGTTGCTCTGGTGATCAGTTTGGCTTTGCCCCTCTAGGATCACGGACCCTCCCGACGCACATGTAATACTTTTCCATGACAAATACTGTTACTCCAAGTGACTGAAGATCAGTAACTACTTAAACATAATATATTGCCCAGAAGGTATCCAGCATTTTCTCACTTTCTGGAAAAAACCCACCTTTATGGAAAGGAAAAGAATAGGGATTTGCCCTGTTCCAGAAGCCATGACCCCACTGGATTAAATTCTCAAACAGGTGACAAAGAATAATTTCCTTGGTTGTGGTGAGGGGGAATTAAAAGAAAGAAAATCTCTGCCAACTTCATTTGTGATTACTTGGGTTATTCTTGGGATTAAACGTGTGATCATAGTTTGGGTTTGGGGAGGTTGTGTGAGCTATCAACACTTGTGGGTGCACTTGGCTGTGGGTTTACTCATCGCCCTCCAGAGACTGGGCCATTGTCTGCATTTCCACTGTGTTCGGACGCTGGCTCGACATTTGATCTCACTTCTCAATATTTATTTCCAAGCACAGAATTTGGGAATACTTTCCAGAGATTTTTATTTTATAATGTTCTGTTCTTGCATAAATTAAAAGTTTTACACATTTTACATTAATTAAAAAAAATTATGGCAATTTAATACTGCATTTTCTCTGAGGTTTAAGGCCATTTGATGGATAAGTTTTGCTTATAGAGAATGTTTGTTTTTATACCTCTTTTCCAAAAATAACTCATAACACCTACTATAACTTTAAAAAGAAAATACAACCCCATTTTTAAAATGAGCCGAGAAAACCAAAACCTTTGAGACAGCTACTCAGGGCAGTGAAAAATAAGCCGTTCTAGGTGAGGAACTGAAAAAAACTGATCAGCTCTGCACAGTTTGGATGGTAAACTTGGTTTTCCAAGGGCAAGTGGCACAGCTCAAGGTCACGGACTGGTCTCCTCTGATGGGAGAGGAAGGCTGCAGGGACCTGGAGGCGTGAGGCAGGCATGAGGCAGGCGTGAAGTAGGCATGAGGCGGACGTGAGGCGGGCGTGAAGTAGATGTGAAGTAAGAAGTAGGAGTGAAGTAGGCGTGAAGCAGGCGTGAGGCGGGCGTGAGGCGGGCGTGAAGTAGGTGTGAAGTAGGTGTGAGGCGGGCATGAAGTAGGTGTGAAGTAGGTGTGAGGTGGGTGTGAAGTAGGCATGAAGTGGGCATGAGGCAGGTGTGAAGTAGGTGTGAAGTAGGTGAGGCGGGCGTGAAGTAGGCATGAGGCGGGCATGAAGTAGGCGTGAGGTGGACGTGAGGTGGGTGTGAAGTAGGTGTGAGGCGGGTGTGAAGTAGGTGTGAAGTAGGCGTGAGGCAGGCGTGAAGTAGGTGTGAGGCGGGCGTGAAGAAGGCGTGAAGTGGGCACGAGGCGGGTGTGAAGTAGGTGTGAAGTAGTTGAGGCGGGCATGAAGTAGGCGTGAGGCGGGCGTGAAGTAGGTGTGAAGTAGGTGTGAGGCGGGCGTGAAGTAGGCATGAGGTGGGCATGAGGCGGGTGTGAAGTAGGTGTGAGGTGGGTGTGAGGTGGGCATGAAGCAGGCGTGAAGTGGGCATGAGGCGGGTGTGAAGTAGGCATGAAGTAGATGTGAGGCGGGCGTGAAGTAGGAGTGAAGTAGGCGTGAGGCGGGCGTGAAGTAGGCGTGAAGTGGTCATGAGGTGGGCGTGAAGTAGGTTTGAGGTGGGCGAGAGGTGGGTGTGAAGTAGGTGTGAGGTGGGTGTGAAGTAGGCATGAAGTGGGCATGAGGCAGGTGTGAAGTAGGTGAGGCGGGCATGAAGTAGGCGTGAGGCGGGCATGAAGTAGGCGTGAGGTGGATGTGAGGTGGATGTGAGGTGGGTGTGAAGTAGGTGTGAGGCGGGTGCGAAGTAGGTGTGAAGTAGGCGTGAGGCGGGCGTGAAGTAGGCATGAGGCGGGCGTGAAGTAGGCATGAAGTGGGCACGAGGCGGGTGTGAAGTAGGTGTGAAGTAGGTGAGGCGGGCGTGAGGTGGACGTGAGGTGGGCATGAAGTAGGTGTGAGGTGGGCACGAGGCGGGTGTGAAGTAGGTGTGAAGTAGGCATGAAGCAGGCGTGCCAGCAGATGCCTGTCACGCGCCTCCCCTGCTGACCGAGGTGTTCCGGACGCCGTGGGCTGTTCTTCAGTGAAGGCGCCCTCTTGTTGATGCCTTATTTGGACACTTTCGTGGCCTCAGGACTGTAACTTTGTAACCGAATAAACCCTCTTTATAAAGGCCAATCCACGTCTGGTATTTGCAGCACGGCAGCTTTAGCAAACAGGAACACCTGGTGAAACGTCACGGAGGCAGGAGGTGTTCAAAGAGCGACCCCTGAATCAAAAACTCAAGTTTCCTTTCAGGAAGAACTATCACCAATGTAATAAAAATGTGAGGTTTTCCCTACATATGTCACTTTTCCTCCCCATATCAAATGAAATGGCTCAAGAGGGAATAATAGGAAAGAGAGCAGCAACAACAATGCAGAATTACAACAACTTACAGTTTTCATTTTAGAATTAACCTTAGGCCACCTGAGTCTGAAATTATTTAAAATCACATTTTATTTTCTTAACCTTATCAAATGAGAAAATTGCAAAAGAATATTGAAGAAAATTAAAAGCACTGTCTTGTACAGATTTAAGTTCTTGGTTTAAAAAAAATGCCAGTTTTATTAACGGTAATATTTGCTTATCTAGAGAGACACTGAAGCACGCAGACTTGAAATCCACCTGTGTGGTTTATGTCCCAGCCCTCATTTACTAGCAAGAAGCTAAGTTTAAAATAGGGATGAGAATGGCACTCACCTCACTGGGTTGATACATATTTCTTACGCAAATCCAACCATGGCAGTTTCAGCTAAGAATACATGTTCAATTTTCTCTCAAAACTTAAAAATCACAAATCTCACCTACATGAAGCATTCACCACGAGCCGAGCAAGGTTCCACTTGCTTCCATGCATTAACTCAGTCCCCAAAACCACGTCAATTAGGGGCTGCTATGGTCCCCATTTTAGAGATAGGGAATCTGAGACAAAGAGTTAAAGTCACTTGTTAATATCACAAAACCTTGGGATTGCTTTACTGGGTTAGTTACTCTTAGACTATTGAACCTCCCTACACACACACACACAAACACACACACACAACACTTGATTCTTCCATTTTTAAAGGATCCAAATGCATATTAAAATATGTGTTTGCATCACCATTATCATTTGCGTTTTGGGGAACACAATGACTCCCCTTCTCCTCTGCTCCCCAATTATGAGCTCCCCTTCTCCTCTGCTCCCCAATAATGAGCTGCCCAGCCACACAGATGAGGAGTTCTCAGCAGAGAGCCCTAAACAAACACCTGTAAATAAATATATTTAATATATGATAAACTTTACATTACAGAGTCATAGAAAATGATCATCCTTTCAATAAATACTGTTGGGAAAATCTGCTATCCATCTGAAGAATATAAAGCACTTCAAACCATTAATAAATTCCAGGCAGATCAAAGATATATATTTTTAAAGCTACAAAAGTAATAGGAAAAAAACTTTACTTTTAACCTACGGTAAGGTAGGCTTTTTCTTTTTTGTGGAATACAAAACCTAGAAACCACAAAGGAAAATACTGTGAGATTTGAACATAAATTAATATATATATATATAAAATATATGCTCTCTATATAACAGACAAACTTCAGTTATCAATGTGGATAAAGTATCCCTACATAACAAAAATGAAAAATATGACATATCAATAGAAAAATCCTCAAAAATCACATTTTAAATGATGAATAAATACAAATAAAATTTTATATAAACTAATGATTATGAAAAAATTATGGTAACTGACATAAAATTTTTCTTCTATCTAATTAGTTAAATTTAAATCACTGTTAACACCCAGAGTATTGAAAATTAAATAAAGCAAGATATTTACATTCTAGCAAATTGGTTGGTTGAGGTAGATCCTAGAGGGAAGTTTGCCAGGATCTATCACCATTTTAAATGTACACGTATCATTTTTGAACCATCAATTTGAATTCTATGTTTATAAGCTACAAGATATTTGCACCTTTGCAAAATGAATTATGTACAAATATGTTCTTTGTAGTCTAGGTTTTATACAGAAAAAGTTATTTGCATTCTATCTTGTGATAAGAAAAAATAGCTAAAGTCGATCATAGGGAAATCATAAAATATAGCAAATTTACACTACATAATAGTATTTAGCAATTTACATGAATGGAATAGACCTAAAACAACAAAAATTCTGAGATATATGTCCAAATAAAATTTTTTAAAAATCCGGTTTACTGAATGATACGTATATTCTAATTCAATTGATGTAATAAAATTTACATTTAGATGTATTATGTGCATTTGAAAATGCAAAAAAAGTATCTCAAATAAAATGTATAAAGACATGTGACATCTAGGGAAAGAATGAAAATTATGAAGTCAGCAGGGCAAGATTGACGTAGAAGGATGATCCTTTCTAACTTTTATACGACTACATTATCTTTCTATCATCTATCATTCATCCAACTATCTATCTATCATCTATTTACATAAAAATAATTCAGTATTGCTTGGCTCATTTTCTTAACCATCAAATTTGTGTAAAAATAAGTAAAACTGCAACAACTGAAGAATGCCAACACTTATCTTTTACCTATTGTCTGTGAATATGTCACTATTACATCTAATCATGAAATTAGTCATAGTACGTGCAAAATTCCTCTTTCAGCCCTTGCAATTCTAAGCGCTTGATGACCTACAAACAATGGAATGTTCTTGGATGACTAGAATAATTGTCATCTATCACTTAATTTATTTCATGTCTGCACTTTCTTCTTGCCAGTATTTAGTCACTGGATTAAAATGCAGAGGGATAAGCCAAGCGCTTGCCATTTTCATGCCACCATGAAGCCCCTACCGTCAATTGAATTGGTCTCATGTATCCTCTGGTGAAATTATACTTACCCGGCTCTAGTTCTGGGCCCAGAGCTGTCCCTGCTCTCTGCAGGGGACAGGGATTTTCTGTGCCCTTCCCCCAGCTGCAATGGGGTTTCGTCAGCTCTCCCAGAACAGTGGTGCTTGTTGCTCTCTCCAGTCCAATTTGGGTTTTGTTTTGTAGGTAGAGAAGGGAGCCTCTCTGAGCTATTTCCTGCCCTTTCCACAGCAGTGGCTGCCGCACGCCCCCAGGCTGCTCTGTGAGGGTCTTCCTCAGGAATCTCTGCTAGTGAGGTCTGCAGAGAAGATCCTCTAGTCGGTGTCAACCACCATACAGCTGCATCCCGCAGGGGTTCTGCACTCCTGCTAACCCACGCCAGACCTTGACCCATCTGTTAACTTCTTTTTTTTAATTAAATTTTATTTACAAACATTCTATACCCACCAAGCAAAAACTCCCTATCACCCCCGTCCTTCTCCCCTGGTAACCTCTGATCTACTTTCTGTCTCTGTGAATCTGCTGTTTCCAGACATCTCAAATAAGTGACATCATAGGATATTTGTCCTTATGCACCTTGCTTATTTCACTCAGCGTCATGTTTTCAAGGTTTAGCCATGTCATAACAAGTCACAGAACTTCATTCCTTCTTCTGGACAAATAATACTCCTTTGCGGTACATACCACATTTGGCTACTCATTCATCTTTTGATGGACACTTGGGTTGCTTCTACCTTTTAACTATTGTGAATCATCTGCTGTGAGCCATGGTGCATAAACATCTGTTTGAGACCTTGTTTTCACTTTCTTTGGGTATATACCTAGAAGTGAGATTGTGGGGTCACATGGTGTCTTAGTTTGCTAATGCTGCAGAATGCAACACACCAGAGATGGATTGGCTTTTATAAAACAGGGGTTTATTTCACTACACAATTACAGTCTTAAGGCCACAAAGCGTCCAAGGTAACACATTAGCAATCAGGTACCCTCACCGGAGGATGGCCAATGGCCTCCAGAAAACCTCTGTTATCTAGGAAGGCAGCTGGCATCTGCTCCAAAGCTCCGGCCTCAAAACGGCTTTCTCCCAGGACGTTCCTCTCTTGCAAGCTTGCTCCTCTTCAAAACATCACTCCCAGCTGCACTCTCTTTTCCTCTCTTTGAGTCAGCTCATTTATATTGCGCCACCAATCAGGGCCCACCCTGAATGGGCGGGGCCACACCTCCATGGGAACATCTCATCAGAATCATCTCCCACAGCTGGGTGGGGCACATTCCAAGCAAATCCAACCAGCACCAAAAACGTTTGCCCCACACAAGACCACAAAGATAATGGCATTTGGGGGACACTATACACTCAAACCGGCACATTCCACCCCCTGGAACCCAAAATGACATTATCTTTCCAAATACAAAATACATTCATTCCATCACAATACCACAAAAACTCAAATCATTTCAGTAACAAAAGTTAAGTACAAAATTCCATCAAAATCAATTTAGGCGTGGTGGGTCCTAAGGCACAATTCTCCTTTAGCCTTGGATCTGTGGACTTAGAACAAGTTATATGCTTCCAATATACAAAGGAGGGACATTCATAGGATAAACATTTCCATTGCCATAAGGAGAAACAGTAAGGAAAACAGGGTTAACAGGAGCAAAACAGTTCCTAAAACCTGCAGGACAAAGTCCATTAGATTTCAAAGTCTGAGAGTCATTAATAGAACAACGTTGCATCCGTGGGGCTTGAGAGAGCGGGAGCCTAACCCTTCCCAAGGGCCTTTTTGGCAGCTGTTTCTTCTCCAAATGCTTGGGTGAGTGCTCCAACATTTCCACACATTGGGGAGACCACCTTCTCGGCTCCACCCTCCTCAAACCTCGGGGCAGCTCCCGGATTCCCTTCCATCTCCGGGGCACACGCTCAACCCCTTCAGAACAGTGAGGTGGCAGCCAGGCTCTCCCCAATTCCCTGGAAATGTGCTCCACCCTCTTTGGGACCTGAGGTGGCAAAACTCTTCCAGAGCATCGAGGCGGAAAGCCCACCCTCGACCTCCAGGGCAAACTCACCCTTTCCATGCATGTGGGCTGCTCCGCTCTCCCAGCCCGAGACCTCTTGGCTCCAGACCTCAACCTCCATGGCTCTGTCTTTGAAGAAATTTTTCCTTCAGTTTGTTCCTTGTCTGTCTCCCCCAGTCCAGACCGGCAATGGCTCTGTCTATAAAGATCTCGCAAAAATTCTGTTGGCTTTGCATGAAGCACGCAGGGGTCAAAGCCATCAGACAATAGGACTTTCCACAAATCCTTTCTGGATAATTCCATCTCCAATCTTGGCTTGTACTGAAATGGCGGCTGTGTTCCTTGTTTGGTTACATCCTCACGTTGGGTTGTAACTTCTGGGATTCCACCCCCTGGAAGCCCATAATTTTCCAAGCTATCAGCTTCTGGTTTCTTTGAACCCAAGAGTTCAGTTCTAAGTTTATCTCTCTCTGCTCGCATTTTACTATAAGCTGCAAGAAGAAGCCAGGGTACCTCCTCCACACGTAGTCTGGAGATCTCCTCAGCTAAGTATTCCAGGTTGTCACTTTCAAATTCTTCCTTCCATCTGACACCAGGACTCAATTTTGCCAAATTCTCTGCCACTTTAAAACAAGGATCGCCTTTCTTCCAGTTTACAACAGATTCATCATTTCTGTTCAAGTCCTCATCAGAAGTATCTTTAGAGTCCATATTTCCACAGTCTCTTTAAAGCAGTTTTGGCCTTTTCTATCAAGCTCCTCACAATTCTTCCAGAGTCTTCCCCTTATCCATTTGAAAAGCCGTTCCAACATGTTTGGTATTTGCAAACACAGCAGCAAAAGCACCCCACTTCTCTGGTACCAAAATCTGTCCTCCAAGAAAAAGCCATGATCTTTTAATCCAGTCTCATGGGATATTGGGATTAGGTTGTTTCCATGGAAATGTGCCCCACCCAGCTGTGGGAGATGATTCTGATGGGATGTTCCCATGGAGGCGTGGCCCCACCCATTTGGGGTGGGCCTTGATCCGTGGAGCTATATAAATGAGCTAACTTGGGGGGAGAAAAGAGAGTGCAGCTGGGAGTGATGTTTTGAAGAGGAGCAAGCTTGCTAGAGAGGAACATCCTGGGAGAAAGCCGTTTTGAGGCCAGAACTTTGGAGCAGATGCCAGCTGCCTTCCAAGCTAGTAGAGGTTTTCCGGACGCCATTGGCCATCCTCCGGTGAGGGTACCCGATTGTTGATGTGTTACCTTGGACGCTTTGTGGCCTTAAGACTGTAATTCTGTAGTGAAATAAACCCCCGTTTTATAAAAGCCTATCCATCTCTGGTGTTCTGCATTCTGCAGCATTAGCAAACTAGGACACGTGGTAATTCCATGTTTTAACTTTTTGAGGAACTGCCATATTGCTTTCCAAAGAGACTGCACCATTTTACATTCACACCAATAGTGCACTAGCATTCCAATTTCTCCACATCCTCTCCAACATGCTTTCTAATAGCAGCCCTCCTAGTGGGTGTGAAGTGGTTTCTCATTGTGGTTTTGATTTTCATTTCTCTAATGTCTAGTAATGTTGCTCTACTTTCATATGCTTACCAGCTTTTTATTTTCCTCTTTGGAAAAGTGTCTAAGTCCTTTGCCAATTTTTTCATTGAGTTATCTGTCTTTATGTTGTTCCATTGCAAAAGTACTTTATAGATTCTGGATGGTGAGCCCTTATCTGATTATGCTTTGCAACTATTTTCTATGATTCTGCAAGTTGTCTTTTTACTTTCTTGATGATGCCTTTGATGCAAAAAAGTTTGTAATTTTGATGAAGTGGAGTTTATGTTGCTCACGCTTTTGGTATCATAAATAAGAATTCATTGTTGAACCCCACACCATGAATATTGATCCCTATGCTATCTTCTATGAGTTTTATGGTTTTAGCTCTTGAGTTCAGGTCCATAATCCCTTTTGAGTTAATTTTTGTATATGCTTTTAGGTAGCTGTCCAATTACATTCCTTTGCATGTGGATGTCCAGTTTTCCTGGCACCATTTGTTGAAGAGACCATTCTTTCCCCATTCCATATTCTTGACATCTTTGTCAAAAATCAGTTGGCCATAGATGTGTGGGTCTATTTCTATACTTCCAATTCTATTCCTCATTCTATGTGTCCATCTTTATGCCAGTACTGCACTGGTTTGATGACTGTAACTTTGCAGTAAGTTTGAAATCAAGAAGTGTGAGTTCTCTATCTTTGTTCTTCTCTTTCAAAATTGTTTTGGCTATTTGGGACCCCTTGCAGTTCCATATGAATTTGAGGATCGGCTTACCCATTTCTGCAGGAATTTTGGTAAGGATTGCATTGAATCTGTAGATTCTTTGGATAGTATAGACATCTTAACAATATTAGTTCTCACAATGACATGTCTTGCCATTAATTCAGGTCTTCTTTAATTTCTTTCAGCAGTGTTCTGTAGTTTGTAGTATACAAGTCTTTTGCATCCTCATTTAAATATATTCCTGGATATTTTATTCCTGTAGATACTATTGTAAATGGAATTGTTTTCTTAATTTCCTCTTCAGACCCTTAATTGCTAGTACATAGAAACACAATAGACTTTTGTGTGTTGATCTTGTACCCCACCACTTTGCCGAATTTGTTTATTAGCTCCAGTAGTTTTCTTGTGGATTCCTTTGGATTTTCTATATATAAGATCAGGTCATCCGCAAATAGAGATAGTTTTACTTTTTTCTATCCAATCTTGACACCTATAATTTCTTATTCTTACCTACTTGCTCTGGCTAGAACTTCTAGCACAATGTTGAATAGCAGTGGTAAAGAAGGCATCTTTGTCTTGTTCCTGATCATTGGAGGAAAAGTTTCCCTCAAATTTTTAGTTTTCTGAATGTATTTTATCAAGAAAGGATGCTGGATTTTGTCAAATATTTTTTGTGCATCTATTGAGAAAATCATATGGCTTTTTTTTTTTTCATTATCATCATACAGTGTATTGCACCAATTGGCTTTCTTATGTTGAACCACACTTGCATTCCAGGGATAAATACCACTTGGTCATGGTGTATAACATTCTAAGTTTTCTTTGAGAGTCAGTTTGGTAGTATTTTATTAAGAATGTTTGCATCTGTATCGATAAGGGAAATTGGTCTGTAATTTTCTTTTCTTGTCATGGCTTTGATATTAGGGCAAACCTGGCCTTGTAGAAAGAATAAGGAAGTGTTACATCCTTGGATGTCTTTGGAAGAGTTTGAGAAGGATTGGTGTTAATTCTTTAAATGTTAGGTAGAATCCACCAGGGAAACCATCTGGTCCTGGACTTTCTCTGATGGGAGTTTTTTGGATTATTGATTCAATTTCTGTACTTGTTATATGTTTGTTGAGCTTTTCTATTTCAAAATGAGTCAATTTAGGTAATTGGTGTTTCTAGAAATGTTTCCATTTCCTCTAGATTATACAATTTGTATGTACTTGTTAATAGTATTCTCTTATAAACCTTTTTTATTTCTTTAAAAGGTCAGTAGTTATGCCACCATTTCCATTTCTGATTTTAGGTATTTCCAGCTCTCTTTTTTTCCTTTGTCAGCATAGCTAAAGTTTTGTCAATTTTATTGTTTTTTTTAAAAAACAAACTTTTAGTTTTGTTGATTTTCTCAATTGTTTTTCTATTGTTCGTTTCATTTATACCCATTCTACTCTTCTTCTAAGTTTGAACTTTGGGTTTACTTTGCTCTTCTACTGCTAGTTCCTAAAGATGTGAAGTTAAGTTACTGATTTGTGATCTTTCATCTTGCCTAATATAAGTGTTCATAGATACAATTTCTCTCGGAGCCCCACCTTCCCTGCACCCCATAAGTTTTGGTATGTTGTGTTATCATTTTCCCTCATCTCCAAAAAAAAATAAAGAAATTTTACAACACAACAAAAAGACAAACAACCCAATTAAAAATAGGCAAAGATTCAAATACAATAAAAGAAAATAGTGAATATAATAATAGTAACCAGCTAGCACATCAGTGTCATTCTCTGCCAGTTATGTCGTATGCATCAGCTCATCTGACCTTCCTAAAAAGATGCTCATTTGTCATAGGAATTTATCCTGTTGGAGTTCACTGAGCTTCTTGGATTTGTCTATATCTACCTTCCATCAGATTTGGGGCATTTGGGCTATTATTTCTTCACATATTTCCTCCTTATGGGGCTCCTATGCTGTGTATACTGATGTGTGTGATGGTATCCTGTAGATTTCTCAGGCTCTGTTCATTTATTTTTTTAATTTTTTTCTTTCTGTTCCTTAGACTGGACAATTTCAATTGTCTTATCTTCAACTTCACTGATCTTTTCTTCTACCTTTTCTAATTTGCTCTTGAACCTTCTAGCACATTTTTCATTTCAGTTGTTTAACCCCAGAATTTCCATTTGGTCCATCTTTGTAATTTCTATCTCATTACCATGATTCTCATTTGGTCCAAATATTGTTTTCTTGATTTCCTTTGGTTCTCTGCCCATGTTTTCCTTTACTTTATTGATCCTATTTAAGAAAGTTGATCTAGGATCTTTAATGAGTAATTCCTGTGATTGGGCTTCCTCTGGGATACTTTCTGTCAAGTTCTTCCTTTTCTTTCTTCTGTGAATGGGCCATATTTTCATGTCTCCTTTTATGCTTTGTGATATTTTGTTGAGAACTGTTAGATTGATGAAACTCGCATGTTGAATTAATAGCTGTGTGATACCTGAGATGTGGCACATGAAAGAGGATAGACATTGGACAACCAGGGGTGAGTATCAGGGCTAATTTGATATCCTACAGCTCTGAGAGGCGGTGTGTGCCTTTTCTGTGGGTCTAACTAATCCCTGTGAAACAATTCTATGCCACTGGGTTGCTATGATGAAATACACACCACAGTGTCTAGTACTTAGGAATTAAATAATAAACATTCCCTCCCCAGGTTTTGCCTTCCAGCACCCACCATGGGACTCCCCAATAGGACCTTTGCAGCCATTCCATATGTAGAGCAGCTTGAGTCAGATGAAATAGTCAGAAAAAATGAAAATCCGCCAAGAAGGGCATTGAGAGACCTTTGAGCACTACATGCACTGTCATTTCAAAAACGACAACTGCACCATAAAGTGGGGAGCCTCCTGCCTCTACAGAGATCAAGACTGGTTCCAGGCACCCTCCCCCGCATAAGGCCTGTCCTCTCGGAAGTGCTGTGCAGGGGCAGGCTGCTGGCCCACAGCCCAAACCCAGGGGTAAATTCTTGGCTCCTACTGGCTGCATGACCTTAGGGAATTCATGTCAACACCTGGTGCCTCCATTGCCTCGTTTGGAAATGGACATGGTAACGTCCAACTTCATAGGGTCGTTAGGAAGGTCAGATGAGCTGATGCATGTGACATACCTGGCAGAGAATGACACCGATGTGCTAGCTGGTTACTATTATTATATTCACAATTTTCTTTTATTGTGTTTACCTGTGCTCCTACAAACTTACCTACATATGTATATAATTGCACTATTTATAAATGTGCTTTAATTTTTTTCATGGATTGAAGTCATGGCTTTAAGTGTTTATAAGTTTCTTGAATCTTTCCTTCTTTTCATGGACCATAAGTTCCATGAATTGTGCTATTGGCAAATGCTGAATTCAACCTAGTTAATACCATGTACTGAGAGTTCATAAAGTAATTGGATATAGGTTTTAAAGAATAAAGAAAAATGAAAAAAAAAACTGAATTAGAAATGGCAGGATCAAAATGGATTTTTAAAATATTTTATTTTCAAAATGTTAGACATCTACTTAACAAGGATATAGATTTGGAGTAAAATATAGTTTAGTATTTTAAATTCAAAATTATGAAAACTAGGATTATTGTTAGAATTTCTGAGATAGGCAGATTTAAAAAGATTTCTTTTAGTTGTTTAAATATTTTCTTAAAGGAAAGGAAATAATGCAAAGAAAGAAGAAAGAAAGAAAGAAAGAAAGAAAGAAAGAAAGAAAGAAAGAAAGAAAGGAAGGAAGGAAGGAAGGAAGGAAGGAAGACTGACTCAGTGGTAAAGGGTGCGCCAGGAGTGAGCTGCTTGGTGGTGGCAACACTGCCAGGCGCCAGCCATCACCTCCTAGTGCCCTCTCCTCCCGGCGGAAAGGATGAGTTCCAGTTCTGGCCCTGAGATGTGGGAGGGCATCTGTGGGGCCTCTGGGGGCTCTGGGTTTTGGCTGGAGAAGCACCCTTCTCACTCCACATTTCATATCATGTGAAGGGTAAGTAAATAAATACAAGCAGATCACTTAAAGCTCTCAAGGTTTGCTGTCATTCGGTTTTCTTAGGATTTTCCTCCCAGGACTAATAAACTCGTTTCCAGTACCTTAGAAGAAGAGTGCAAACACCTGCTTAGCAGGACACCCAGTAAATGCGAGCACGAATCGTCCCGTGGCCCATGCAGTTACACGCTCTAAGGGAAGGGGCCTTTGGCTGAGAACCCACGAAACCTCCGGGTTCTCTGAAATGTAGCCCCGACATTTGCAGGTCCAAGCAGGGGTCCCTTCCCATCCCTGCAGGTTCCATTTGGGCCTCTTCAGGCAGCGCCCTCCGGAGCTCCCCTCCTTGCCCTGGGGGCCCTGCAATTCCCAGCTCTGAGGCCCCGTCCAGCCTCCCAGGGTAGCCGGGCCTCGCCGGGTCCTGGGGTGAGCGCCAGCCCAGCTGGGACCCGTCGTGGGGGCGTGCACGGCCCTGTTAGGTGAGTGGACAGAGCCGGGGGTCTCGGCCAGGAGCTGCGCTCCCCGTTGTGGGGCGCCGAAGACCCCACGGACCCTGACGCCAAAGCCGCCCGCCACGTCGGATAGAGATGTAAGAGGATGGCGCGTGTTTTCTTAGCAACGTGCTACCTATTTATAACTTTCAACGATTTACACTTGGCAAAGGGACTTCCACGTGTCCTGTGGCCCTGCCCTGGACCCTCCGCCCTGTACCTCGACCCTGGGCCCAAACCAACACATCACAAAGATTTATAGAAGTGAATTCATAATTTCCATTCTAACTATGGATACATCAGAATTAGGTAGCTCAGAAATTAAAATGTACATGCAATGATTACTAATCAATATTTAGCCATTTTTCCATCTAGAGAACTCTGCAAATCTATCTCCATTAAGTTACTTATCCTTCATAAGGATGATCTCTAATTTACAGTCCTGAAAGGGAAAGCACCTGCGGAGACAGGAGCGCATGCACCTCCCGGCTGTCACCGTGCTCCTCTCCCAGCATCTCTTCCTCCCGCTGCTTCAACCTGGGACAAAGCGACCAGAGGCTAAGGATTTGCATGTGCTAAGGAGCGCCCCTTCTTGCAACACAGCTGCGAAACCAAAAGGTCTAGTGTTTAACTGAATTTTGAAAATGTTTTTCCTAGGGGAACTCTTATTTTCCATTCTCTTCCTGGGGGCTCAGTAATGACTCAAACCATATCTAAGTATTTAACCCACAGAATTTGTATGGGAGGCTGTCAAATAATCCACGGCTATGGAAACTTGCAGTAATTTTTAAAGGCGAGATGGCAGAATTAGCACTCTAAGATAATCATTCAGAAAAATGACAGTGAGTCATTTAAACTCGCTTCATTAATATGATGTGTCAGTAATATATCAAACAATACTATTGATGATCAGATATTTTGAAATTATAACTAAAACACACTCTAGAAGAAAGCACTTTAGCTTGTTCACTTTGAAAGGAAAACTAATTTTTGTCGCATAGTGACAATAACAAACTTTTTTAGGAAATAATAATGGAATGATTTTCTAAATGTTGAAAGAAGTATACACTGAACTTGGGAGATAAATGCTGACTGATATTTTCTTAAGCTGATGTTTAAACATTCTCAGCAGGTAAAATTTTATGACAATAGTTCATTTTCTTTTCTGCTTGTATGTTAGGTATCAAAACCTTTTTTTTTCTTTAGAGTGAATGGTGCATATTTTTGAAATCAAGACATGTTTCTTAAATCTAGTTATTATTTTTAGTTATCAAAACAAACTTCAACTTTGGAGATATTGGGGAATTTGGAGAAAAATATTTCAGAGTTACTTTTAGTATCATTTTCAAATATTAAACCTTCTTTCTATAAACTAAATGATTATTTCCATTTAAATTATATAGTTCTGCATTCTTTATTATAAATTTAAGTTAAAAATAGCTCAAACTGGACAAAAGGTGCTGCAGGTAAAATGGTTACACACCATGCATGATCAGAAGGGGAGGCTGCAGCCGGGCTGCTGGAGGACAGTCTGCACGTGGGGTGGACAGTCCACGGACCGTGGCTTCCTCCTGCCTCCCACCAACCCCATGCCCATCTGGAAACAGCTGCAGCTCAGCTGCTCGGCCCCACAGCTGGTGCCTTCATCTTGCATCACGGGGAGGGGGTCAGAAACCTCACCTGTTCGCTTCTGGTGTGGTTGCCCAGCTGGGCGCAGCCTTGGTGCCAGTGTCTGTCCCATGATCTTTGGGTTCTTCTCGACACTGAGCTGCAGCCAGCTTCAAGCCCGAGCACCCGGAGAGAGAGCGACCCTGAGAGAAATGCGATCACCTTTTCTAACCAGCCCCCCAAACCCCACAGAGTCACTCAGCTGCTTAAGAAGTGGTCCCTAAGCCTTCCCCAAATTCAAGAGATAGAATCAGACTCTACCTTTTAATAGGAACAGTGTCAAAGTATTCATGGACAGGTTAAATCACAACGTGTTTGTTGTTGCTTGCTGGAAGTTTCAGCTAATTTAATAAAACAAAGAGAAATCATAAGCAAATATGATGGAATTACTTCAAGTAGTCATTTGTCAATATGATTTTACTCCTAAAATTCAAATAATTAAACTATAAATTCATTGCAATTAATGAAAGGGCACAATGAATTAGTGAGATAGGAGATAAATGTAGAGGAAATGGGTATGTACCTCATGAATAACCTTCATCAATTAAGAGGAAAAAATTTATAAATTAAGTTCTTAGAATTATTCATGGAGAAAAATGAGTGCCATGTTTTGTAAGATACAGATATCTATTTATCTATATATAACTATCTCCAGAACTTTGTCACAATATGAATAATTCTACTTTGCCCTCTGCCTGCAATGACTTCTTGTGCCTTCCTTTCCGGACGATTTTGAGCCGCCTCCCAGAATCTGGGGAGACTTCCTAGAACCGCCCCACAGCACATAGCGCACTCCGTCCTCACTGCAAACACCTGTCCCGCGTTACCCAGCCAGGGCTGAGAGTGTCCTTGAAATGACCTTGGCATTGAGACCAGCGCTCGCACATGGTTGGGCTCTTTGACTGGTTGAACTGAACATAAATTGACTACGAGTAGCTGCTTCCAGGGTTTGCTACAAGGATGGAGCTGGCGAGTCTGGGTTCCGAGATGAAGAAGGCTACGTCATTTTACCCTGCATTTGCTTTGTGATCTTGTGTCCAACAGGAAAAAATTCACAACAGAAACTTGATTATCTTTGGCTGGCAGGTACTTTAAAATATACCAAATCTGTTTATTATGCTCTAACCATCATTTATTTTTCTTCTGTAGAGTATTTGCCTCTTGCTTCAGATACTTGCTGATTTCCTGTTTTCTCTTTTTTTTATATCTGGTAGACTCAATGTATGATTTCTTCCAGCAGTACATCTATTTCAGTAAAACACAAAATGTTCCATTAAACCTCTTTCTTTAAGGTTCCAAGCTTCAATATAAGAAAGTGGGAAAGGGATTTTGAGATAAACTTATCTTAAATTATGGTATTTGGGTGGCTGCCCACTCCCCACCTTAATGTTGAGTTGTGTTTTTCAGTATACATCTAATGAAATACTTAATTGGTCACAGTAACACATAGCAAAGATTTACTAGCAAACACACTGTGTTTCAGTTAATTATTCCATACTTAAAAAAGCTTTCCATTGGTATAAGAATATAAGAGCTGAACTGCTGACTCTCCAAATTAGGAAGCCAAAAGGCAAGCAAGGGTGGTGGGCTAGGACCAGTTTTCCTGCCACGTTCAGCCTTCCTTGGATGCCTTTTGTCCACGGTTGCAGTGGGAGCAGGTGAAGAGAGATGCCAGAACTGTTTTGGAATAGTCCCGTCTTAGTTTCCTAGGGCCGCCCTAACAAAATGCCACAGACTGGGTGGTGACAAAACAGAAATTTATGGTCTCACATTCTAGAGGCCAGAAGTCTGAAATCAAGATGTTGGCAAGGCCAGGCTTCCCTTGAAGCCTGGAGGGGAGAATCTGTCCCTTGTCTTCCTCCTGGCTTCTGGCAGTGGCTGGACGGCAATCCATGGCCTTCTCACTTCTGTCTGTCTGTCTGTCTGCACCCACTTCTCCTCTTTTGCTCTTCTTGGACACTGGTCCCATTGAACTAAGGATCCCCCCACTCCAGGATGACTTCATTTCAATTTCACCTGTTTCCAAATATGGTCACATTTTGGGGTACTGGGAGTCAGGGCTTCAAAATACCTTTTTGGGGATGCAACTAAACCCATAACAGTCCCCAGGGTAAAGCCAGGAACAGGAGTCCAAACTCACAGACAACCAAGGGGGCAAGTTCAATAAATGAGATAGTCTTAATTAAGGAAAGACTATTTGGTATTGAGAGAAAAATAATATGCGAGTATAGAGAGAAGTCAACAGTCTGACATTTGTTTCCATTTATCAAGATTCTCATTAATGAATGTGGTAAAAATAATCTAAATATACAAGTGTTGAGTTTAATTATCACCAAGCTGGAATTATATATTCTTTACTGTAAAGCAGTCACCCTTAAAAGATCTATTAGCTGATTCAGGATACTAAAATTTCAATGAACAATTTAGTCCATTGCCCCTGCACAAAGGGAAAGCCAGTTATGGTCCTGGGTCTGTTGAATTCCCTAGCACTTAAACGACTGCTCTTTGGGTCTGTGCATTACATGACTAGGAGCCATTTATGAACTGGATCAGTATTTGCAGAGATAATTCGTACACATGAAAGGCTATTTTTAAATTTCAGTTTAAGAATAATCATTAAAAACATAAAACTTTTGGCTTCTCCCAACCTCTGATGGTTTCATGATTTTGGATTTTATGTCAGCTGATTTATGACTTGATACAGTACTAAGCGCATAAGTAGCAACTCCATAACTACTTTGAGAGTTTGATAAATGAGATCTTTAAACATCTGAATATATTTTCCTTGTGACTGTCCAAAACTTAACAGTGCCTTGTGTCTAATGTGGTGCCTTAAATATTTGACTATTGGGTAGATAAGAAACAATGTCTTTTTCAGATGTTCCATTTTTAAAACATTTACTAGACATGTGGAATCCTTTGTTCATTTGACATTTCATTAACAGAAACACAATAGCAGTTTATAAATAGTGTAAATGAAAAAATATATTTATTCTTTATATTATTTCACTTTTTCAAGGAACATCATCTGTTTTTGCTGGAAACAAATGAAAATGAATTGCTATCCATAAAACTGTAAAAAATCATTAAGAGGTGAAGAAAGTGTGGGAAACGCTTGCTTTCTTTCCTTTCACCCAACCTTATCACAAGCATAATAGTGCCTATCATGAGCCCGATTCCCTGCAAAAACAACCCCCCAGCTCCAGTTGCAGATAATCATATTTTTGTAGAACTGACATCTGCTCTCTTTTGTAAGCCTTGCAGGGAGACCTGTGGGATTACAGGGAAGCCGACCCCCCGCCTGTCACACAGCTGAGCTGCTGCCGAGGGCCCTCTCAGCTCCATTATTCTCCTGCGGATGTTTTGCTTCATGTCATCTCCTTCCTTCTAAAGAAGATAGACTTTTACGGCCATGCTTTCGTTCACTCTTTAGTCCATTGGTGTGGCTTGCCGTGCTCTGGACATTTGATGTGAACCTGTTTGTGTGATATGTTTAAATTCCCCTTTGCACACTTCCTCCATCCCTACACAAGCACCGCAAGTCAGGATTTCACAAGTTTGGCTACAATTAGAATCACCTACTTCTGGGCCTTATCCCAAACCCAATAATTCAGGTGCCCCACTGTTTTTTTAACAGGCCCCCGAGATGTTTCTGATGTGGTATCAGAGCTGGGAAGGATGGTGTGCATCCCTTTGGGGGCAGTGATTTTAACCTTAACTAAGGTGGTTTACTATTTAATTTTTTTGTCAATTATGTTACCACTTATAAATCACTGGTTAGCTCTCTTGGCTGCCAGTTGTCCTTTTCTAGTAGACTTGTGCACTGGTTTTGCAAAACACAAGGGCCATGGTGTAATGGTGCTCAATGGCCGATCTATCAAAAATAGGAAATTCGGTACAAAGAGTCAGTACAAAGCATTTTCTCACAAAACCCTTCCCGTGTTGTTTCATGTCCTGTTTCACAGGATCATCCAGCTGAGAGAGATTTCATTTACAATGTTAAAGTTTATAAGCATGGAAGGAGGGGGAAGTGATAGAGTTAAAGAAAAGAAACGTGAGACTGGAAAGTCAATGTCTTCAGTGTAAATAACTCTGCCACCAGCTTTGATCTGTTTCAAACATGTCAAACACTCCCTTTTAGAGTAAGTTTTATTTATTAGGAATTAATGGGGCATTAAGGTAAAAATAAATTAAGCATATAATATTATATGGCAAATCATGAGTTAACTGTGTTATGACTGTGCAGCCAGTTTAGATCCTGTACCCTTCTAATAGGGCAATTCAGGCCAATAGAAATTGCATTGGGACCATCATTACGCATTTAATAAATTGGAGAGTTTTCTAACTTTTTTTCACTTGCAAGCCTATATATTGGTAAGTAAATCAATAGTCTTTAACATATTTATTAAAATATTTATCAACATTGGTTTATATAAGAAGTTAGACAAAAAAAGATTTATGGCAAACCTCCATTATTCCACATCTCCTGATTCATTTTGGAGACTCACAGGGAACATGAAAATAAAGAAAAACTTCAATGTGAACAGTATTGGCCATGTAAGTTTATTAAAGCGTAACGGAGTCGTGATGATTTTTGACATGGTTTGCCTGGGTTTCTGTGGTTATCGTTTTGCACTGGTCTGGTGTTTTATATAATCCCTAAAGAGAGCACAAGAACCCCACAAGGATGCACAAATGCTGTGCTGCTGGCCCACACTGAAAGATTCATCCCAGCTGAGATATTAGGGCTTCCGAAGGTCTGTGCGGAGCTGCCGGGCCCCCTCGAGGAGCACTGGCTGGGATAGAGGCAGCAGTGGACAGCCTAAGTTAGGAACCCCAGTGAGGGCCCAGCTTTCCCCCAAAGTAGCCCTGGGGCTAGACAAGGCCCCGAGACGCCAGGTCATGGCAGGGGTCACTGTTGAAAAAAAGGCAGTTGAGCCAAAATTGATTTAGAAGAACCTTATCATTGAGGGACCACGTTCTGCATAGGTTTGAATTTTGAGAGGCTTGGGGGAGGTGGAGGGGGGAGAGGGGGCGGCCCCAAAGGCCTGGCCCCAGCCCCACACCAGCACCGTGGCCCCCACGGCCCCTGGGCCAGGCTCCTTCCCAGAAACATCCCAGGAAGGCCATTCCTCCTCGGAGCCTCCACCAGCCTCCCTGGACTTGAGCCCTTTCCCAACCCCTGACCCCACAGCTCCCATCACCCCAGCAGGTTCTGGTGCCTTTTGTCTCCTCTTTACAGAATCACGGTCCCTTCGGGCAGCCATGGTGCTAAGACAATGTTTGCAAAATGCCTGTGTGCAAACTTGGTCCAATCGGTAAAGGAAAGAAGGGACGTCACCGGGAAATCTGATACCTGGATTTGGGAAGTCACATGGGACTAACCAAGCAGCCTGAGCAACAAAGGCCCCCGCTGTCCCCTGGGCTGGACTAGTAAGGTGCAGGCCAGCACGGGAGGGGCCCAGAAGGACGGGCCTGGCGCTGGCCTCCCATACACACTTCCAGGGGTTAGCAGGCACCATCACTAACCCTAGTCTCAGGGTCTCCTAAACCGATTGACCCTTTTGCATGGAGGCCTCTCATTTAAAGAAGAACACACAGACCCGAGGTTGCATGGATTCCAAGTTAACTTTAACAAAAGCAGACCAGAATGCATCTGTAAGAAACAAAACCAGCTTATTATTTGTGATGTAAACAATGTCTGCATTAATCTTAAATTTTATGACAGTTGATGAGCATATAAAGTTCAGTTAGGAATTGCTATAGAAATGACATTTTTACATCTGTCTTACATACTTTTTTTCTTTTTTAATGCAACTTTGTTGAGATATATTCACACACCACACCAGCCCTCCAAAGTATACAATCAATGCCTTAGATTTGAAGACAATTTATTATCAAACATAAACACCTTCATTTTAGAAGTAAACTTTTATTTGCCTCAAAGTATTTCTTAAGCAACACTGTATGCTTAGAATCTCTCTGTGGTGTAATTAATTACAAACCAACCAACAAAATAAGCAGATAAACATTCAATGGCTTTTTCTCTAAATGGCCCTTCACAGATTTTTATTATGGAATTTATGGCCAAATTGTCATTTACGTAAGTTAGATTGTACCTTAAAATGTCTTCTAAGTATTGTATTGTGAACAATAAAATATCTTTTAGTAAGTAAAAATTTATAGTATTTTTGAAAAATCCAATCTTGAAACATTGTGCAATTGACATATTCTGTACTATCCCACACCCCACGTGGTGTGGACAATTTGCACAAATGCAAGATGACAATAATTATTTTTTGGTGTAAGTTTATATAGGTCAGAAGTTCTTTAAGAACTAGAAAAGCTTGTCATCACACTAGTTAGTTCTCAATTGTGTAAAAAATTTTCACATATAAGCTAAATATAGAAGGGGCCTATTTTAAACAGGGTACTTTATTGAAAATGTCCAAGCTTCTAAATAACCGAATCATTGACTTTTTATCACATAGATCTCTGAGCAAACTCTCCATGTGCCCAAATATTAAATTCTTATTAAATATTTGGGAGATAGGGTTTTGAGTCCATCAGTTTTCAAAGTCTGAGTGAACTGAGAACTTTTGGGAAGCTGTGTTGCCTGAATCTGGAATTAAAGAATGAAAATGTATTAGACAAAGAACACTCAAGAGGGCTGATTTTACCACTGAGCAGAGGACATCACGGGTATAAATGACTCAGTTCTAAAAAAGAAGGACTATTTGGAAACTGTGTAGCCCTGCAACACTATCTGAAGGGAAACTTGGAGACACCACACAGCTACCTTAATTTATTTAATTGATAGAACTAGTTGTTTCCCACGGTTCTCTCTTTCTCCGCCCACCCCAGTGCTATGTGCAGTCTTTAGGAGATGCCACGGTTCGTGAATCGGTTGTGAAAGTAAACTATGATATTGCATTCCCTAGCTCTGATTTTCCTTCAAAATAACACAACAGGAGTTTTGTACTTTTAAAGTATTTTCACATACGTTGCCTCTTTCATCTTCAAAGCAACATTATGGGCTGGAGCACATACTATTTCTGTTTCACAGCTGGGAACTTGGAGCTGGGTGAGGTCGGATGACTCTCCCCTCACCCTGTCTACCTGTCCTGAGGTCATCGGACAGGTGGTGGAGCTGAGCACAGATGGAGCCGTGGACCCCGAGTCACCCGCCGTGGGCAGGAGCCACACACCAGCGGCCGAGGAAGTCCAGCAGGTGCAGCTCGCCACAGGCGCGGAAACAGAGGGTGCTTTGTCTGTGGAGTACTTCAGGCAACGATAAAATTGGCTAAAAGTTGACCTCCTTTTAACCATCACTAGGCCCCGGCAATTCTGAACAGTATCGGTAAAAAACCGGCCCACAGGGTGGGACTCACGGGCCCACCTGCCTTCTCGGCTGTGTCACATGTTGTACAGGAGGAAGTATTGCCCGACCGCGCGTCCCGCTTTGATAATCCAGCCCTCCTTCCCTCATGGGAACAGCGACCATGAAACCATGCCCCAAAAGCCAATGGGGTGCCCCAAATGCCACACTGATGTCAATAACTGTACAATAATGCACTGTTCATAGGAAGTGTGTAGACCCAGGAAACAGTCATTTTAAATGCTCTCCGTCAAGGCTGGGCAATTATTTGAGAGGAAGTCTGATGCTAACTGGGAATTAGATTGAGAAGAAATCAGGAAGGAAGCAGTGTCCATGATAGTAACTGTCTTCATGGACTGTATAAAATAGCAGCAGTACATCATTTGTTAAAAAAAACATCCAGAATTATCTTCTCAAGCAGGGTAGTTGGAAGCCACTGTTAGTGGTCACCATTTCTTATAGTTATCTTTCCAACATTTTACATCCAAGCATATAGAAAATTCTTTTGATACATTACATTTCCAAGAATTTAATGTAGCATAATATTTTCTAGGGAGAAATGCAAATTCAAGCCTATGTGAGAAACTAGCCATTGGTGTCCAAGAGCACGAGATGATCTTTGAAAGGAAATCTAAGAGTCATTCTTCTTCCCAAGTGAATTTACACAGACGGTATCGTAGATCTGCATTGGCTAGGACAGGTGTGTTTCCTAGCAGGTTGATAGCAGATTCTTTCAGACAGGAATCTAAACTCAAGTGACCAAAGAGGATGCACATGACATAAAGTGAAATGAGGACTATTGTGAAGTCCTCAGGGATATACCTCCACTCAAATCAACCCAGTTGTTACATGCACCAACGTGGGTCTAATGTCACCAAATCATGTGATTTTTTTTTCTCCAAAGGAAACAGAGATCCAAATTATCCCTTGAAATCTCTTGATACCTTAATTTTTTTTTAAAGATGAATAAATATGTGGGTCAAACAAAACACATTTTTTAGCTGCCATTTTAATCTGTTTCAACTTTTTAATACTGTAAATATGAGTTCGTTGACATAATCTCCATCCATTTCAGCTCTCATTCATAGAATGTTTTGCATATTATAGAAATGTATATGCTGAGTACAAATTTATATATAAGGAAAAATTTTCCCAGTGTATCACAGAGCGGAAAAAAAAGGAAACACAGTAGTATGTCAAGAGTTTTGCTCCTGATAACTGCTGATCCCATCTCAATCGTGTCAATCATGAAAAATAATCAGAATAAATATTCTTGTGGTTTGGCCCGTGCCCTCCCACCGTTGCTTTGTCTCCTTTGCCAGTCGTCATCTTTACGTCCTACTTTGGAGCAAATATATTTTCTTTTTTCTGCAGTTGATGAGGACATCCTTTTTTCCCATCTTTGCCCTCACCTCCAATTCCGACTGTGGACTGAGTCCCTTTAGGTGGTGAGCTCCAGGTGTAGAACCAGAGGAGGATGCTGGAGAGGGAGACGGGTCCAGACTCTAGCCACTGTTGCAAAATGTTTCCCAAAGAGAGAGAACAAAGGAATTCAGGAAACCCAGAAAGTACTTCTCTCAGGACATACCCATGCCCTTCCCTGCCCCGTTCCTGCCCTTAGACACTTGAGACAAGTTTGCTGTCTCCAAAACTGGGGGGCTGCTAAATTCAGATGATAACCCACTCTTCAGGATCTGCTTTCATGAATTTGTGTATGTAATAAAAGCTGTGTCTATACAACGGATTGAGTCAATCACTATACTTCAATGACTAATTGAATGAGAAAACGCTGTCAGACTGATTGATTGGGTTCTCCAGGCATGTGTCTCCATTGACTGGATTCATTGAAAATGGCCGTCCCGTCAGCTGTGTGTAGACACAGCCTATGTCTGGTTTTGTTTGTTAAGCCTTTGGAAATGTATAACTTCCCAAAGTATTTTTAAGAATGAGATTTTACAACATGCAGTGAATATGTTCTTAAATTCTGAACGACTGTTAACTAGTCATTAGTAGAATCAGAGTATAATGGGGAGAAAATGTGCCTAGAGAAAAATCTTCCTTCAATGTTTCTGATTTAGTGAGAATGAGAAAAATTAGATTGACTAGGGAAATGGTTTTTAACCTTTATTCTTAACATAAATCAAGAGGCTCATTTTTCAGTCTATTCCTATAGAATTCAATTAAAGGTCAGATTTGTAATGGAGATCCTAATTATTAATGTGTTGCTATTTTAATTATTAATAAGTTGAAATATTTGCATAATGGATAAAGAAAGAATGTCCAATAACAACTTTGGTAGCATTGGAAGGTCCTTCAAAATATTTTATCAATGCCCCTTTCATAGGATTGGACAGATCAGTTTTTACATACCTCCAACCAGAACATTTATTCAAAATATTTTAAAGGTAAAATTAGTGTTAACATTTATCAGAAAACATATTAACCAAACTATACCTATCATGGTTCTGAGACATTTGAAAGACATACAGAAATCATCCAAAGAAAAAATAATAAAGACAATTTTTTATTATTTTATAAGAATTCTATCATTAATTTCTAAAGAATAACTTGTTTTGGGAACTATTTTAACCATATTTAATGTTCGTCCTGCTCGATTGCAAAAGTATTGAATGCACACATCACAATTAGAATTTTAAACAGGCAGAAGCATTTTGCATTTGAGATTTTTTAATATATGCTATTGGAATCAGCTTTTCTAAATGCAATTCATCCCAACCTGGAAATATATGTTTCTTATATTAAAAAATAAAAACAAAAACAAAAACAGTCCTTCCCAAATTAGGCAGGAAATAGATGGTTGAAATTATAATGTTACATATAGGATACTTAAACTTCAGCTTAAAGGAAAGATATTTCCTATTTTTTAGATAGTATTATGATAAAATAAAAATTTTCCTTTAAAGTTGAAGTGCTATTTTAAAAGATCATTATCTGTATTACTTGATTCACATAATTATAATTAAACTATATGACCTCGAATATTGAGAATAATTTTAAGTGCTACTTACGTAAACATGTAAATATCATTGGCCCTAAGAGCCAGTCAATTCCCCTTTTGTTAAAGGAGGGTGAAAAGATGGAAGACAGCCAGCCTCTTTCAGCTTCAAAGAAATAATTTATCCAAGGATGTTTGGGGGCAGGATTAGTGATACTGACTAAAACGAACTTTTCAATAGCTAATGTGATATTTATTAGGGTTCAATTTAACCAATGTTAGTAATTATAAGAGACACAAAATTCACTATTAATTAGTTCATCATTAATTATTTAGAATGAGCTCTTTAAAGGATAGCCTCTTTCCAGCTCGTTTTCTCCGTTAGGTGTGGCTTTCATTTCTATGTTCTTCACTTTAATTCTTATTCATTTTGCAAAAAGTTTACCTTCATTGTTTATCGTAATTACTAGATTAAATGTGTTTTGTTCTTGTGAAGATTGATATCAAACTATAAGTTCATTTTTTTTTGTGATATGGTTCAACATTTAAAAAGAAGAAACCATGTTTAAAGAGAAAGTGTTTGTTTTTAATGCTAAAATCTCTCCATTTAAAATACCATTCTGCTGGTGAAAACAGAGTACATAGTTTCAGGGAAAGAATTGCCAGCAAAGCCTCACCTTTCAGAATATCAAATTAATAGGGAAGTAGTGGTTACCAATAAGCTCTTATAGCCTGAGGCTGAAGAATATCTTTAGAGATTTTTCTTTCTTATGAATAAACCTAACTAAATAAAAAATAGGCCATTATGTTTAACAAGGGGACCTCTGTTTGATTTGGCTGTGCTTAAATAGTTTGAAATCTATATCATCTCCTTATGGCTATTTACGCTAATATTTTTTCACCCATTAATTCATTTATTTAAACATTTAATGAGTACCCATTTCCACATGGTTCTATTTATAACAAGATCTCTGACAAAAAATATACATCAAATGACAACAACAAAATTAAATGCGGCTTCAACCTCCAACCAGGAGAACACAACAAAAGGGAATAAGATGATTATAGTGAGTGGAAAGTGCTAGCAATTAAAATAAAATATAAACTTTTATTATAAGGATTTTTGCTTATTAATATTGCAAGGGCTCATTTATACTTCTTTGGATTTTTAAAATAATATGTTATTCAAGCACACATATGTTGGAAAATGTAAGTGAAATAAATTAGCACGTTCACATCGATTCTTCCCTTCCTGATTGACTCATCCAAGGAATATTTGGGCTCCGAGTCTGGATGTCCAGGATTCCAAGCCCCTGTGCCTGGGTCTTAGCATTTCTTAAAAGAGTGTGCCACCACTGTCTTGGGACAATTCTTCAAAAGGCATTGATGTCTAAATGCTGCTCTGTAGGAAAAATATAATGAGTCTTTATTTTCAATGGTCCACCTCAAATGACTGGAAAACAACCAAGGCATCAAATCATCTTCAAGCAATAGCTTTTGTTGAGTTATTCCTTGATGGAGTTTTTACCATGTTTTAAGATAAAACTTTCCACATGCTACAAATATGCAAAGCAAGGCTTCTCCGTGTTGGGGTGAGGCCCTTTTAATGTAGTTCGATTTTGCTCTACTTACTCTTCCTTACTCACAATGATGAAAACGCAGAATGAAGAGCTTTCATAACCCATTTTTTTATGATCCCAGGCCTGCCATTAGCTCAGGAGAACAGCTCTGCTCCAAGCCCCTGGAGAGATCAGGTTCCGTGGCTGCCCAGCCACAGACCACAGGAATCCTGGAACGCCAAGGTCTAGCTGGAGGTCAAGGTCAGGATAAGAGGCAACGGTTTAGGAAGGAAAGAAATTCTCCAAAGAAGAAGACATATTGATAGCAGTTCTTGTTGGGTTCAACATAGCTGTAAAACTCAGCAAGTTCAATTTAGTGCTAATGAGGAAATGAGAGAACAACACGAAAAACCCAAACCCAAAAAGGCTTAGAGTCTCAGATGACAAAACAGTTTTACCAATTGTATGACTAAATTTAGGAAATGTTGACTTTCATGTAAACAAGTCACAATGAGGAATAAAGAAATGAAAGAGGAGCCAACAATGGCTGAGAAGTGTCATCCTTTCCATTAAACAGCACGATGACCAACTCCCAATCCTAAAATACACTTTTATACATTTAAGACATCTGAAACCTAGATTTGCCTACAATCAAGGGCAATTTATTGTGGTATCCCCTCCCCTCACATCTAGAATTTGATGACCAATCTTACGCTCAAGTGTTACTTAAATCCCAGGAGATAAAAACCAATGGCAGCAGTGTTGGGTGGGTCAGATTCTCCGCCTCCCCAAGGACACTGTCACGGTGCTCACACTTTCATTTAAATACTTAACTGTGTAACTGTCCACTCCTGGGGCAGGTGGTGTGTCCAGCGCCTGGGTCACTGTCGGCCTCGGGAAGGGCATGTAGGTTAAATTCATACTATAAGCTCCCCATATTCTGTCTGTTCCCACCATTTTGTCAGTTGCAAAGTACAGAAATCCATGCAGCCTGTCTGACGTTTAGAAACCAGGCGGAAAGAAGCAGTGCGCTGGTGTGTACAGCGGGAGGTCTGGGCTCCTGGCAGGGAGCTCCGCTGCTCCCGGGGCCTGGAAACCCTTCCAGGGGAAATCTCCCAGCGCTCTGCCTTCGCTTTCTCCGCTCCCCTCTCCGCATCCTTTCCTCTTTACCTTTCTTCTTTTTCTTTTTTCTTAATCTCCTCAGAGGCTGTTGAGTCTGTTTCCTCTTCTCTCACTTTGGGGCCACCTGGCAGCCCTTCCTTGACTTTATTTTTCCAAGTCATGTTGGAATAATTGAAAAGACTGTATGACAAGGACACACGGAGAGTGGTGTGAAGTAGGACTGATGCAATTTTAGAATTCAGAGACATTTTACATCATCTAATTTAATGCCCTTATTTTAAAGCTGAAGAGGGAAGAGCCAGATAGTTTAAAAGAATAACCCAGACAACCCAGACAACTAACTTGGTCTAAAGTGAAGCATGGACTTTGCCAACTGTCTCCCCATAAAGATTACTCCTTATTTGAGGAGGAAAAGAAGTGATGAGTTAAATTAATTTACCTCAATAATAAATCATGAGAAGGAAAATAGTACCTGAATTAGTAAGTCTAGATTATAGGACATTTTCAAAAATAACTTTGATTATTTTCAAGAATTAACAAAAGCTATGCTAACGTTAGTTATTTGGTAGACACTCAGCATTAATACATAAAACATAAGTAATTCACACAGTTTTTTTGCTTGTTCTGAAAACACTTTAGAGTATATGAAAACAATGTACTTTTTAAATGTGTTAAAATGTTATAATGTGTACATTTTAAAATACTGACAGACTTCATATGTGAGTATCAAATTGCTTAACTAAGGCAAACTTGGGAATGAGTCGATTCCAAATTAACAGTGCCATTTTGATATGAAAATGCACTGAGTACTTCACCCGGCTTAAGTTCAGCTCCCTTGTCAGATGTAATATAAACAGAAGCGTGCTTGCCTGTGTATGTGTGTTTGTGGCTCATGCAAATTCCTGCACGGCACCCACTCCCCCACAGTCTTAAAACACCTCATCAGAGAGGCTCGCTTCTGTGTCTGATTTGGGAAAGTGACCAGCGCACTTAGCCTCCAGCTCCTCCCTCGGGAAGCTCCTCACACAGCCCTGCTGAGAACAGAAATGGCAAATTGTGTTTCACAGCTGGAGCTCCTCGGAAGATAAGTATTAATTCAACATATTTTGTTTAGTGTGAATCATAATGCCCATTATGACCCCCTGGAGAACAATTTTTAAAGCAAAGGAGGCATATCCTTGTGTATTCCATAAAGAGCATGTATAAGGAACAAAACAAAATAAACACAACACCTAGAAATGCCTAGGAAGCAATGAGTACATTGGAAAACAACTTTCTGCAAAAGAAGGTCAATGTCATTGCCACAGAAATTGATGTTCAAAAATTATAATGTTGTTAAACTTTTATAGCCATGGGAATTGCCAAGCATGTGTATGGGATATTCAGGTTACTTAGAAAATGTCTGTGTTCACAGACATATTTTCCCTTTAATAGGGCCAGTGAAACACATCGAAATATACAAATTGGGAAAACAAAAAGAAATATATTTGTATTGCTAGAGAAAAATGTGTATTTAACATAACATATTGAGTGAATTCATTTTGCTCCTAGACTAAAATTCATTTAATTAACTGATTAAAATCAAAGTGGAATTTAAAGATAAATATTGATTTTCAAAAGTGGCAAATAATGTGATTTGTGCCTTTAAAATAGATAGAAATTAAGTTCAATAACCAACATTTACAATACTAGAAAAAGAGCATGAACCCTTCAAGTAAGTTTAGTACATTTTCATATTTCACTTAAGCACTGATACTGTTTCCCTAAGAAAAAAAATCTATAAAGAGAAATAATGAACAAATCTGAAGGAGAGTTAAAAAGATTTTGTGTTCTGAAATCATTCGCCACGTTCTTTTCTTTATGTGAGGAAACATGCAAAGGATTTTAACATTTAACATATAAAATTACATTGTGTGAAGTAGTCACTCTATATCCTTAAAATGCTTGTAAAACTAGTTACCTATGCAATATATTGTGAAAATTAAAGGAATTCCTTGAAGTTAGATACAAATGAAGGTACTTTTGAAACCATCTTCAAAACACAGAAATTGAGAAAATGAAATTTTAAGGTAATTTTGGAAATTAGATTATTTGAGTAAGGAAAGTTATCATAATAGCAGCATTGTATGGGAAGGTTTGAGAAGCAAATGATAGTGTTGTTCTATCAGTACAGATAAACATTTATAAAGGTATCTTAAACAGAAACAGAAAAAAAAATAAGTTCTTTGGGTCAAGACCTTCCTTCCTTCCAGTGCATTTTTCTGGGAAAGATAAAGGGCTCCTGATTCCTACTAAAATAAGCTAAAATTAAATGAAATTACAAAGAACTAAAAAAAGGCCATGCTTTTCATTGACTGAATTATCGATGACTTGGCGAATGACATAAAATATTCAAACAAAATAACTTCCAAGGTTAATATTCACCTGTTAATTATGATTTTGTGGGTTGGTCTAAAAAATAAAAAGTTTTAAAGCATGTATTTTGTTGTAAGTTAAGGGTATTAAATTACTAGGTTTGGGAAGAAGTCATCCAAGTGTTCTGAAAGGACAGAAATTGAAGGAAGTAGATCTGCATTTCCAAGAATAGAAACTGTTTCTCAAGAAGGGAAAGAAACCAACATGGTACCAGCCACAAGGAAAGACCTCCGTAATTACAGATCAGTGAGCCAGGAAACTGACAGTATAATTAAGGACAGAATAATCTAACACTTGCATAAAGAACAAATTAATAGGGCTATGTCCCCAAAACATAGCTAAGATTGAAAACACCAGAGAAGGTCAATGGAGACTGTTAAGAGGAATCACCAGTGAGAAGTTTCATTTAATTTGAAGACAGTGTATGGAGACTGATGAGGGATTAAAATGTGCCTTTAAGTTAAATGAAAACCGTCAAGTCACTCCCAAAATGATGAACAGTAACATGATCAAATATGTTATACTGTCAATATTAGTATTATTTAATAATTTGCATTGAATATGTATCAGAATTCTTTTATCCACTTGCTGTTAGTGTTACATAGAACCTGTAAAGTCAAGAATTATAAAACATCTCATGAAGTCTAAGAACTCATCAGATACAATTAAACCAGTCAGAAAAGAAATTATTCAGATCACATTAATGTTCCTGTTTTTCTCTGACTTATTCAATATATTATTTAAAATAGTTTTTATTTAGCTAGGAGAAGAGCCATTTTTTTCACCCAGGGTTTTATTCAAAATAACATTTATATTTGGACTTATGGATATTGAATTCTTGTTATAACATAGACTATTTTTCTATCTTTAAGGTTAAAAAAATAAATGAAAACAGAACTTTGCAAGGTCCCAAGACAGCTGAAAGGGTGCATCAGAAATGACTACCATTTTGAGCAATGAAAATACACAGTTCTTACCAATGGAAACAAAGTGAGGAAAAAAAAATGTGCTAGCTCCAAGTCTCCTTCAAGAAAGGGTTTTCTCCTATGGTAAGAAAATTTAATAATCATTATATAGATGACCTTTGACTATCTTAAAAATCCCTGGAAAGGAGATTGATGGAATAATAAAATTCCATGTATTTTTTCCAATTCATTGAGACGTCAAATGGACCACTCCATGCTTAAAGTGAATATTGAGGATATCACGGGAGTTTTCTGTGGTGTCTTAACCCTTTGGTTGTATTTTCTGTAAACCTGTTGTGGATTGTTTTAGAGAAGATAAGTAAAAGCTACATATGAAAATGTTTCATCTCTGAGGATAAATGGGTAACTAGCATTAGAACAAGTGGATTTTGAAGTTGAACTTCAATGTTGTTTGGGGAGGAAGGTCACTGAATAACATGGGTCTAAAGTAAATAAATGAAAACCAAAATACTGATAATGATTTATACTTAGTTAAAATTATCATTAATGCAAATGAACATTTATGAAACAGAAATGAAGTAGATTCTTTCTTGTTTCCTTATTCCCTGCCTGATTTATTAACTGCGTGAAGATACTTATTGTGCCTGTATAAACTTGTAAAGTCAAGAATTGTAAAACTCAAACTCGGAGAACCTCCCAGTGAATACTAGATCAGAGGTGTCACAGCCACGTGCAATCACGCTCAAATCCTTTCCACAAGGCCTCCGTGGAGCTGCACGAGTGATCCCAGGCACAGCTTGAAGAGTCCCATGTCGATCCCAAAGGATCATGCGCAGTGGAAAAAAGGAACATGTTTTCTCCGTGCACTGGAAACATCCACAAATTAGAAATAAACCAGAATAAAGTTTAAGGTGGGAAGTCATCTAACTGCCATGGAGAGGAGGGTTAGGCAGTTTAAAATGGTGAATTTTTAAAACCTCAAGCTAAATTAGCATTTGGGAAAAGACAAGATGAATTTATTTGAATAAGAATGTGAGTCATTTATTGGAAGATACCCTGGAATCTCCTTTAGAGGTCTGAAACAACACCACAATATTGAGCTGCAATGATTTGCTTATTGCCCTGTCAAAGCAAAGAGCTAGAATAAAAATGGATTTTGTTGTGCTGTAATCAAATATTTTTAATATTTGAAGATCTTTCAGCTAACCACATTGGAAGAAATCACATATTACTTTTCCTCTTATCCATCACTAAGGCTCTGATATTATAAATAGATAAAAAGAGACTGATGATTCTGATTTTATTACATACAAAGTCAGCATTCCTTTGAGTAGACAATGTAACAATGACCTGGAAATTAGTATTATGAGTTCTAATTTGGAGATTTGCAATTAACTTTCTGCATAGTTTGATGGGTCACATAAAGTCTGGTTCATTTTACAAATTATTGAAGGGGTGAGTGGGGGACAGATTGCTCCCTCACAGGGCCATTCTAAAGTAAATGTAATAAATCTAGTAAAACTGACTCATTGCAAAGATTTAAAGACAAAATTAGGTCAACTGATAAAGGAACAAAATTTTGGTCATGATATAAATATAGAATCACTACTAAAAAGGGATAGAAAAACAGATTGAAAGACATTGTACATTGAAGGTGATGAATATCGGAAATAATGAGGTTTGTGCACAAAGGTTTAATTCTGAGAGTGGCTCTGGAATTTCAGCAAGAGCTATTAAAGTGAACAAGGAAATTGGCATAAACAAATGCAGGAGTAGGAACAGCTAAGAAAAGATGAACTACCCCCAAATTACCAAATTGACCATAAATGAAGTATGTAGGCAGGAGGACGGGCCTTGAGAGACAAACATTTCAACACTGACATCTAACTGTCAAAGAGTTAAGTCACTTTAAATTGCAGACAATCAAGAAGCTACTTTGTTTGGAGAGCTAATTTTGGCTTTGCTTCTAACACAAGAAATGATCACATCTGAAAAGAAGGGCAATTCTGATATTAACACAGAGACGCACTGCCATCTTGTACTGGCTTATCAGACAGACATACTCAACGGCAAGATTTCCATAGCTATATAAATTTCAGGAAAAGAGCAGTTAAGGTCATAGAGACTAATAAATATGCTTTCTTGACTCCAACACTGAGATAGTTTGGTTTAAAACAATTATTTCTCAACAGTAAATATTATTTTATCGGAGCAGGCCAGTAGTCGAGACTATGGACCTTCCAGGTCTGAATTTACACACGCTCACATGATCAGCCAGCTGTTGTACTTGAGCTTAGCGTTTAAGGACACCTAGAGAAGATGAAGACAAAGGAGAACATTTTCAATGTGGTGTCTTCTGTAGCCTGGGCAGGAACTTCCCAGTCTTGGGAGCCCAAGGAGCAGCGGCTGATGGAACAGATATTGAAGGAGCCACCTCTCAGCAAATGACTTATTGAAAATGCCCTTCTCCAAATGGGTCCTTAGAAGATAGTAAATTCCAGAAATATCAGCCTTGATGTTGGCTCTTGTAGAAGACATCAAGGCTCTCTGTTTGTTGAAATCAATAAAAAAAAACCCAAAATTCTCAAGTCCTAGTGCTCAATGTCTCTCACTCTTCCCCACCCTCCCATACACACACACATACACACACCAATCTTGTGTTAAAAGCACCATCAAGTTCCCTCAATGAGCACAAGTTATCACAAAATTTATCCCATAAAAGATAGGATTCCATAAGTCAGGAGAATAAGGAGAACTTCAATAAAGCCTCATTTAGATTTAAGTGAACGTGTCTACTTCTGTTCTGGGCAGGAGAGAATTAATGAATTATAATATTGCTTGTGAATTTAAGGTTAAAAGTGAAATTTTAAAATTTTGGCATATATAGGGCAGACAAATGTCTTATACCTAAAGAAATCACATAGTTCTTTTCAAACATAAACAAAAGCTTTGCGACATTATCAAGAGCAGTAGACAGTTTTTGAACTGAGGGCTATATAATATCATGGAAGTAGAATTTAGTTATGAACAGAAATTATGATATCTTATGCCAATGTACAAGTAGAGATAGAGTCATTAATGTAAAAGGAAATTGAAATTTTAATCTGCAGGTTTATGTAGGAGACCCCCAAAACCCTAAAACTACACCATTTAGTGGTACTTTAAAGAAGTTATTCTTTAAAATGTAAGTTAAAAAAAAGACATATATAGAGTATGCACACACACACAGTAGAATACATAAAATGTACTGTTCTTGTGTTGCATTGAAGGGATATCTTGGGGTATTATCTTGGCACTCAACAGAAAATTTGCTTAAAATATTCTTACTAAGTAATTCTTGGGTGTTGGCATGCAGTAAAGCTACAAATAGAGTTAGACCACAAAAACAATAGGTCCTACTTTCTCAAAGGCCATCGTTTATCAAAGGGAACAGGTGAATAAATGAATATTTGCCGTTCGCATTTGGTAAGTAGAGTAAAGAAGGTGGTATTTGCTGTGAGAACACAGATCTTGTGCAATGTTGTATTGGAAGTGGCTGGATTCATTGGAGAATCATGGTTCTTACTTAAAGGGAAGACAATGATTTGGTTTATAGAATACCTGGAAAGAAACAATATATGGTGGAAATAAAAGGAGCAAAGTGTGATGTCAGACATATGGTCAGGGAAATGGCAATAAATTACTTTCTCAGAAATCAAAAAGAGAGATATTGGGGCAAATATGTGGAGCACTTTGTGAAACTAAATCCAAAATGTTAAATGACTTGAAGAGTCAGGTGTTTAATTTGAAGGTTTTTAATTTGAAGACAAATAATTGTCGAAGCAAGCAGCAAGCAAGCCAGTCCCCCTTCCTTAGGGATTGGGCAGTTACACGGTGTCACACTGTGGTCATTTTGACCTGCCTAGATGCCTAAGTGATGAGATACAAAACCTGCTTAGTGTCAAGACACAGGGACCTTGTACTCAGGCCCACCTCGAGAGGATGAGCAGGGGCACTGTGATGGCTAATTTCCTGTTTCCACTTGGCTGAGTTATGGTGTCCAGTCGTTCGGTCAAGCAAGCACTGACCTGATGGCTACTGTGAGGATATTTTGTGGACTCAAACTGTAAGTCAGTTGATAGTATCTTTGGCTGATCGTATCTACAGTCAACAAAGGAGATCACTTTCAGCGATGAGAGAAGTCTCCTCATCCAGTTAGTTGAAGTTATTAAATGGAGAACTGTTGAATTCAGCATTCAGAAAAAAGAATTTCTGTGTCACCTCCATACAGCCAGATAATTCATTATCGTCTTCATTGGAGTTGCCAACTTGCAAATTGGGGAATTCAATGTCATCATCAAGTTCTCAACTTGCAGCCTGCCCTCCACAATCCAGACTTGCTGATCCCCACGGTCACCTGGCCAACTCCTGTAACAAAAGTCTTAATATTTATGTGCATATCTCCTGTCAGTTCTGTTTCTCTGGAGAAACCTGAGGAACACAGGGCTCAGGGCCCATGGTGGGCTGCCACTCCTAGCACACACAACAAGACAAGGTGTGAACAGAGTTTATTTTCCTGAGGATTACACATAGGAATAGCCTTCTACCTTATGGTTGCCTCAAATACAGCAATCTGGGCTTCATCTAGTTAAAAGGCCTCTTCATGTAAACTCTGTAATTAATTTAAATGTTTTTCAAAGAAACCTTCCAAATGAAATGTGCTGGGTAGAGTTTGCAATCCCGTGCTGAGTGGGCACATCCTAGAAGGAGAGAGCACCTGTCTTTTGCCCATCACATTGTCGTCTTCCCTTCCCCGGACAAATTCCACGCCCTGGTTCTTCTCCATCGTGTGTTAGCCCAGGGCTGTGGATCAGATGGGATTTAAAACTGTAGTGTGTTTGTCCTTAGGGTGCATCTTGCTCCCTTGTCACATTCCTCTTCGGGCAAACATCGCACGTTTACTCCGGGCATGGAATAAGTGCACTGTGGGCAGTCTTTCATGAAGTTGGCGGCCAGTGGGGAGACGACAGTGAATAAATAGATAAAGTAACAAAGAAATAGGTCAAGTTGTGTACTAACTGCGCTAAAGAAACAGCATAGTGAAGGGACAGTGGCTAACGTATGGGCTGTTGGGGAAGAGTCATTTAGGCTGGGACCTGAGGGATGAGGCTGGAGAGCCCTGGCACAGTCACAGCACGGGCAACGGCTTCCAGGACTGCTGGGTGCCGTGTAGGGTGGGGAGGCCTGGGTAAGAAAATAGCAAGTCCAGCTTTGGAAATCCAAGTTTGATAATACTGTAGGACATTGGGAGGACACATGAAGTGGGCAGAAGGATGGATGAGATCCTGCAAAGAGAAAGGATAGCTTGACCAAAGGAGGGGAAATGGCATCCTGAGTTTGAGTAGAAGAGAAGCAGCAAGAAAAGGAAAAGAAGCAGTCAGCAGTGTTGGCATCTGTGACATGGTACCAGGAGGGGTCTGGAACAGGAAACAAGGGAATAAACTATCTCAGGAGACCATCTCCTACCAGGAGATCAAGCCAGATGTAAACAGAAAAACAGATCAGGAACCTCAGATCATGATTAATCCAATTCTCTATCCTCTAGTTCACCAAAATGAAAGTAAATCTTACAGGAGTTGGCAATTGGGAGTCGTGAGTGACCACCGCCTGGTATATTTGAACGTGATGGTGAGTATGGAGGGCAAACTGGAATGCGTTTGTCAACAGGTGGTCTGGAGCAAACAGGACATGGGCAGGCCTTTCTTCTGATAAATTGGTTTTCAGGCAGAGAAGTGGTGGTAGCTGGAAAAGAACGTGTTGTTGAAGGAAGGAATCTGTGCACTGGAGGTCTGCGTGGTGTTGGAGCGTAGCTGAGGTGTCCACGTTGAACAAGAGAGCAGAAAGGACAAAGAGGAGTCCAGGGGAGGAATGTTTAAAGATTTTGGAGATACTGAAGAGATGGAAGAATCCATTTGAGGTGATGGCCATAAACATAAAGTAAAACTGCCCCGGGAATGTACTTCTCATAAAAAGAGAGTTCCCTGGTGCAACCTTCATCCAAGGACAAAGGACAGGATTTCGGGGAGAACAGAAACTGTTCCTGCTCTGGCCCTTACACTGCACACGATGCAGTAGAATGGTACTTGAAGGCTGACTCTGTTCACTAAAGACATGCATTGTAAACACCAGGCAACCTCTAAAGTTTTAAAAAGGAAGTATAAATTATAAGTCAATATTGGAGATAAAATGGAATCAAAATAAATGATCAGTTAACACAAGAGAAGACCGAAAAAGAGAAAAACAGAGATGAATAACAGATGGAACAAACAGGAAACAGCTAGCCAGGTGGTAGATTTCAATTAAAATGTATCATTAATCACATTAAATGTGAACATTCTAATTATACCAATTAAAAGTCTGATATCATCAACTTGGATTGAAAAGTGAGACCCAACTACATGTATCTACAAGAAACCCACTCCAAGTGTAAAAACAGGTTAAAAGTAAAAGCACAGGGGAATCCGTGAAAACACTAACCAAAGGAAACCTAGAGTAGATATTTTAGTATCAGAAAAGTAGATTTCTGGAGAAGGAATATTGTCTGTCATTAAAAGGGACATTGCATGATGATAAAGGGGTGAATTCTCCAGGAAGATCAAAGGGTCCATCCGCTCGCCTCCACGTCTGGCTGGAAAGCGGATGAGCACCCCTGCAAACCGACCCCCCAGTCCTGCTCACAACCGGTCTTTCCTCCTATAGGAATCTCTCTTCCAGTTTCGTGGCAGCCGTTCTTTCGATTTTCTTTATAACGTTATCGCTTATCTATGTATTCTAAAATATTTATAATTTAGTTTTGCCTGTTTTTTAACCTTATATAAATAGAATCATAGTATATTTCTTCTTTTGTGCCTTCATTATTTTGGAAATATTATGTATTTAAGACTCACGTATGTTGTTTTGGAAAATTCTAGATTATTTATGTCTATATTTCTAGACTATTGCACTGAATTAATATACCACAAAATAATGTATCCATTCTATTGTAAAACTGTGTTTGTATATTTGCATTGTTTTAATTTTTGGTTCGTATAAACAGTGTTGATATATATATATGTCTTGGCTATGCGGTGTGGCTGAAGTGACCACATTGAACAAGAGAGCAGAAAGGACATGAGGAGTTCAAGGAAGGAATGTTTAAAATAAAGATTTTGGAGTTACTGAGAGAGAGAGAGAAATAGATGCTTATTTCTATAACCAGATATCTAACCATATATATTCTGGTTCCCATATGCATCTGCTTCTTTAAGATGTACTTAGGAGAAGGGAGAAGAATTTTAAGTTGATAAATCTTCATTTTTCTAAATAATGCCAATGAGTTTCCCAGAGTGGTTGTATTTTCCTTGCAAATTGATCCTGCAGCCATTCTAGAGCCTCACTGGAACCCCCAGTACATTGGCCCCTCAGCATTCTCCTCATCCAAGGGTGTTTCTTCATTCTTTCTTTACTCCACTTAGACACTAAATGAGCATCTCAGTGGCGCTCCTGGCAATCCCCTAATTCCTTTGCTTTGTCACTTGCTCATCCAGCCATGGAGGAGCTCAGTTACCTCCTTTCTCTACACCTGCTCCCACGCAACTGAACATAGTCAGGGAGAGTCACAAAATAAAGTTTGATTTCCCAAAAATCCGTGCTCACCACAGCAAATTGGCCTCAAAATTGCCCAGCAACTCTTCCTGTATTTATCTTGTTGACTCACTTTCATGAAGTTATAATTTCAGCCTAAACGTTCATGTGAGCTTTGGAACTGTAAATCCAATAGCCTTCTTGCCACCTTCAACTGAATACCCCAAAGGAAGTGAAACTGGACATGGTCCCATCTGATTGTAGGTGCCCTTTGTGTGTGTGCTTTGTCAGGGACAGGAGTCTTGGGGCCACATGTGCACCCCCTTCCTGTCCTTCTCTGCACCCGCCATACCCAAGCTCACCTGGCACCGTCCCCTCAGCAGCCCCACCCTACCACTGTGGCCCTGTACCCACTCCACCCGCCCCATCGCCCTCCTTCCCATCGGCTGTGTCTGGACAACCTTAGAATGTCCAGGGACGAGTGAAGAGATGAGTCATGGAATCTCAGTGTCTTCAGAATTTCAAAAGACTGGAGGCAGTAACTTGTTCATTTAACCAATATTTACTGAGCTGCATTCTGTGCAGGAAATTCCCCAAAGCCTCCCATGCCCACATCTGAACAGGAGCCCCCTTAAACGGGGATTTCTTCTCATTGTCTGAGCCAGAATCCACAAAGTCATCCATGCCATCTCCTTCCAGCTCCTCTTTGCAATAAAGTGATCACAATCCTGGGGCTCTGAAATTCTCTGTCCTTATCCATAAGCAATTGTCTTTGCATGGAATTGTCAATGATTTCAGAGACAAGGCCATGCTTGACAGTGACATTATGATGACATTAGAGCATATGTTGGTGGTGCCATATCCGTAAGCAGTGATTTCTTTTTTCTCTCTTTAATTTTTGATTATGATTTGCAGAGGTCAACGTGCACTACCTCTTACATTTTGCTTTCAGGATGGTTTAATTGGACTAAATTTAGTTTATGTAACTAATGATCTATTTGCTAAAAAGCATATATTACAGCTTTTGAGCCATCGTTCTTGAGAATTTTCTGCTGGAAGACAATGTCCACCACGTACTGTCTCCAAAGCGACTAGCACATGTGATGAAAGGAGGTGTCTGTGAGAGTGGGGTGCTGCATTTCACAGAGCATCCACCAGAGGGCACTGGACCCAAGTACAGAGGCCAAAGAGAGGCATCCAAAACCAGAAAAATTATACATTTATGGAAATGTATGCTTATTCATTATCAAAGTGGTGACATGCATATTTTAATAGCTCAAAACTGCCAAGATCAGTCTATTTGTTTTTTTTTTAATGTTGTATAAAGGCCATTAAATACAGAACATAATTCTGAATATAAAGGAAAAAAGTTATGTTTACATTTTTAGATGTAAAGAGTTTTTTTTTTTTTTTTTTTGTATACACTAATTCTCATAAAAAGGAGGAGATTTCCCCAGAGAGGGTTGGATGCATGTGTTGACAGGCTATAAAAATGTTGTTTTCCCACTTTTGAATCACCTAAATATAAATGCAGAGAGAAACAAAGAAATGCACAAACCTAAATAAAGCGGCCCAGGTGTACCTGGCAATCAGTGCAAAAATAACGCGGCGAGAGGCCTTGAACCTTTGTCCCTGTTATTTTATCCGGCTCTCAGTGGGGGGTCACCAGACCCCTGCTCAGCAGGTATAAAAGGAGAAATTACCAGAGCTGTTGAAGGCTCACTTAATTTTCCCAGTGGCTTGGCACAAAGTTATTATTTAATATTTATCACTGGTGTTTCTGTAATTGTCAAATGCTTTGGAAAAAGCACAGCGTTGAGTGGCGCCGCGGGCCCGGCTGCGAGGAGGCCCCTCGCACGGCTGTGGAGCAGCTGAGAACACAGGGACGGGGCAGCCCACGCGTGCCCTCCTCCGGCTCGAAGGCACCCGGGGTCATGAGCACCTGCGAGAAGCAGCCCATTTCCGGAGCATCTTCAGGGGTGAAGGCGGGTGAGAGACATGGAAAATGGATGAGCCAAATGCAAGAGTGCAGAAGCCAGGTGAGAATAGTCATGCAAAAACGGTGTGTCACTTTGCTGCAAAAGTCAGAGAGTGAATGTGTCAGAGATGTTTTTAAATTAACAATTTTCTCTTATTAAAATGAATGCTTACTCGTAAAAGGTTTGGGAGAGCAACACAAGGCCGAAGATGAACATGAAAATCACATGTAAGTTCAACACTCTTAGATAACCCTGTTCAAATGTGTCCTACGTCTTCTACTCTTCTGGATTTCTATTTTCTAAGTTACCTTTAGTTATCTAACAACTTAGATAATTTTCATAGCAGGCAGTCGCCAAATAAAAAAGAAACGCTCTCCAAACCTAACACTGTAGAATAGAGGTAGACGCCTGATTTAGAGGGTCACTTTTCAAACCACAAGACTGGGTGGTAACAAGGGAGGGGCTGGGCACGAAGTCAGACACACAAGGGTTTGGAAGCCACCTCACTCTTCACCAGCACTGTCCCTACAACAAGGTACGTGTCCTTCCAAATGCTCATTTTCCAGATAGGAGATGAATGATTTCCTTATCACAGTTTAAAATGGTTTAAAAATAGCATATGCTCAGTACAGTAATAATATGGTACATAGAATGGTGGCTATTTTTCCTAAATTCTAATGCTCTGTTTCTTCCTTGGAGAACACAGACTAAAATTCAGAACTGATCTAAAAAGAAAAAAAAATCTTTGCACAATCTGGGTTTCTTAAAACAACAGAACTTTATTCTCTGCCAGGGATGGAGGCAGAACTCTGCACTCAAGCTGCTGGCTCCAGGGGAGGCTGCTCCTGGCCCCCCAGCTTCAGGTGGTGGCTGGGTCCTGGTCTGTGGCCGCGACGCGATGCTCAGTTGCTGCCTCAGTCACCCCAGCACCTCCCACCCTGTGCATCCTCGTCCTCTGCTCATCCTAACGGATGAAGTCCATAAGAACCTGTTCCCAGGTAAGGCTGTCATCCGAGCTTTGGGGTGTACTTGGATTTCTGGGGCTCACTACTCAATCTGCTCTGTTTTATGACACTTTCATGTCTTCCCCTGCTTTGTGGGATCAGAGAATGCCCTTCCATCCTGCAGTGCTGAGGCTGACTCCAAATAAACCCTGTGTTAGCACAGAGCGGGATTCTAGCACCCACCCCCTCGTGTTACCTAAGAGGTGACCGAAGCCCAGGGAGGGGAGCCAAAGTTTCTGCAACCATGTAACTGGTAACAAAGCTTGGGTAAAACAAACAAAAAGGAAAGACAGAAAGAAGGAAGGAGGAAGGAAGGAAGGAAGGAAGGAAGGAAGGAAGGAAGGAAGGAAGGAAAGGTAATTTAATGGTAAAGGTGCTATGCCACAGAAATGCAATCAAATCACACTAATATTTCAACTTTCTCCAAAACATACTGTTCCAGTTTGCTAATGCTGCCTTTTCACAAAACACCAGAAATGGATCAGCTTTTATAAAGGGGTTTTATTTGGTTACGCAGTTACAGTCTTAAGGTCATCAAGTATGCATCAATAATTGAGTACCTTCACTGGAGGATGGCTGGTGTCTGTTCCAGAGTTCTAGTTTCAAAATGGCTTTCTCCCAGGACATTCCTCTCCAACTCCTGTGTGTTCTTCAAAGTGCCCTTCTTGGCTGTGGCAAGCTCACTCCTGTCTGAGCTTATATAGTGCTCCAGTAAACTAATCAAGGCCCATGCTGAATGGGTGGGGCCACGCCTCCATGGAAATTATCCAATCAGAGTAATCACCTACAGTTGGATGGATCATATCTCCATGGAAACACTCAAAGAATTACAATCTAATCAACACTAATATGTCTGTCCGCACAAGATTGCATCAAAGATAATGGTGTTTTGAAGGACATAATACATTCAAACTGGCACACATACCTCACTATATTTCTAGTTAATCTTAATCCCAAGCATGCTTTTTTTTGTCCCCTAGTTTTAAAAAAAGCTCTCAGCTTTTTTCGTTTCTGAGTGGCCTTAGCCATTCCATGCTGCCTTCTCCATGGTGTGACAGAGGAGTGGGCTAGTTCTAAGAAGGCTCAGGGAGGGAGCAAAATGTGCAAGTGAAGAGAATGAATTTAGCCCACAACAAAGTACTTCATTGCACATCTTTGCAATAGCCACAATACCTTGTGGAAAGAGTTCCCTTCTATTGAGGCACCCATCATCAAAAGATTATTAGAAACCTACCTCCTCCTGAACCAGGAAGACAGAGGAGCCAGCCAATCAGCATTTCTGCCCCAATGCATGTACATAATTAAGGATATCTATGTGAAACCAGCATCCAAGCCCCTCCCTATATATCCTGCACATTTATACCCCTGCTCACTGATGCCTGGGCACTGTGGGCACTAAGCTCACCTGGGCACACCTGTGATGCCTGGGCACCTTCAGGACTGAGCTCACCTGGGCATAACTGCAATGCCTGGAAATTGTGGGGAATGAGCTCACCTGGGCATCCCTGCAATGCCTGGCCACCATAGGGACAGAGCTCACCTGGGGGTCCCTGTGGTACTTGGACACTTTCAGGGCAGAGGTCACCTGGGGGTCCCTGTGGTACCCAGACACTTTCAGGGCAGACCTCACCTGGGGGTCCTGCAATGCCTGGGCACCATGGGGAATGAGCTCACATGTCCGTGAAACTTGCACTAATGTATTTGTTTTGCATTAATAATGTGGACCAGCAAGTAAGAGGCTGATTAGCTTTATTTGTTTCACATTGGCAATTATCTTAAATTGGATGTTGAGCATTTTTTAATTAGACTTGCTTGCTGTGAGCAAAAGGAAAGATGTCCTGTATGAGGCTGACCTCTTTAAACAAAAAATGTAATATATGTAATTACAGAATCAACCTGTTACAGCCCAGAAGATTCACCTCCGAGATGCTCACAGGCAGTGAACACTTTGTGTCTGAAGCTTCATGGGAGACAGCCTCGAAATGGGTCACTTCCCTCTGTAAAGTGGCACATTGGAGGAAGTGCTATGGCATCAAAGGAAACTGAACACATGTTTGCAAACGGAGAGACTCCTGCATGCCTGTTCATTGTGTAACCTAAATCACACGGCCCAGTGTGTGAAAGCAATGCGGAAAACACTGTCCTGTGTCTCAGGTGTCACTGCTCAAGAGGATCCTGGCTCGGTCCCTGGAAAGCAACAAGGTGATGTTGCCCCCCGACTGCCATAGCAGAGCTGGCGCTGCAGCCTGACTCCCAGCTCACTGGGGAGAGCTGGTGCTCGGTGCGCAGTGAAAACACAGTTCTGCTTCTGTGAAACAAAATTTAATGAGCCCTCGATGTAATATTGTGTTTTAAGTGGTAGCTTTTAGCTCTTCAAAATTATGTCCGCTAATTAGAGACACATGATCAACATGGTTATCTTCCAGCTATAAATTATAATCCATATTCATGGTTACGTGAATTTCATCTTCTATGAAATGGCCCCTATGAAAACAGTAATAGTTGAGATGTCATTAGAGTACATAGGCAATTAATTCACAAAATGATCGATGGGAACAATGTCCTTTCCCTCCATATCTGCTTAATTTATGTGCTCCCATTAATTATGCCTAATTTTCTGTTGGCAATTCTCTTCCTAATGTAATTCAATTTAAGCATATCTTTCCAGAGACTTATTAATAGGTAGGGTCATTTATATTGTGTAGCACAAATATTTTATAATCCACTAATCTTGACAAAAAGGCAATGCCTTTCTAATGAAAAATGTATGAGGAGTAATGGTTCCCTATTAATAACTTATTAGGTCAGATCACACAGTTTGAAGTGTCTATTACACTTTAATTTTATCAGATTCCTTCCTTTGGAATTTGCCACACTTTCTTTATCTTTTGATTGTGATTGTTCTTAACACCAGCCCCACATCAGTGACCCCAAACAGACCTCTACAGCTTGGCTATTGCAATGGCAGGTGAGGGATTTCGAGACATGGGAGTTTATCCTTAGAGATGGAAGCAATTTTATTTTTCTTAAGTGACCCTCTGTTTCTTATAAGAAATGTTAAGAATCAATAAATCCTTAATTATTTTGGGTTCACACACCCTTTCAAAAAATTGGATAAAGCCATAGACTCTTTCCTCAGAAAATACATACAAACACAGAAAATCCAAATGTAACTAGAAAAATCCTGAAATTAATCTACAAATGTCTTAGGGGTCAAAGAAACACAGTCTAGGAACTTTGGTTAAGATGCTCTATATGGTTGTATATTGGGCTAATTTGATTAACACCATAAACTAGATAAAGATGATTTACTAAAATTGGCATGGCATCACCAAGGTTTTATGTAACCATATTTGATTTGCCCTTTTAAATTCCTTAACATAGACTTAAAATGTTTCCATTGAATCCCCAAAGTATCCACAATCTCCTGTGGAGCTACTCTGTGGCATTCTTGTCCTTAAGTAATTTTATATCTAGAGAGAAAGATAAAATATATACAGGAAAATAGCAACATAGGGCATTTAAACTTAACTAGTTCTGTCTTCTCATCTGTAAAGTGAGGGAGTTGAACAAATTTATGTAAAAATTCCTTCCAACTCTAATTTTTTCAGTTTTCCATTGATCTGATAAAAATATATGAATGTGCAAAAGCAAAAATATCATAATGTTCCAATGAATATCCATAGGTGGTAATAATTTATGACAGAGATGATCATTCCATGTAGGGAGGCTCTCGTGGGCAAATGGATCTCACATGGTCTGGGTGCCCACTGGAGGGATAAGATAATTTGTTTCAGGTCTCAGTTACATTATAGCTAAATGGATTTTGTATGCTAGTTTGTAGCTAGTTATCTACATGCAAAATTAAGATCTAGCATCTGGATAAAATGTAGACTAGATTATTTTTCTCAGCTGAGTCCTCATTGGCCAACAGGTGCTTTAAGGGCTGCATTTGAAGATATTTGGATGTGGTTGTGAACAACTTGTATGGACTTTGGAATTTCCAAAAAGGTAAAGTTAAAAGGAATATCCAAATTAGGTTAAAATAAAGGTATCAAATTTGTGTATCTAATTAATAACCCTTTTGGGAATACTACTAATTTGGAAGAATAAATTTATTAAGTTTCCTTAAGAAAATGGATTCAATTTATGCTACTACCAAAATTAGTCCAGATTTGAAAAAGAAATCTTCAGCCAAGAATTCACCATGAGATTAAATTCTCCATTTGATAAAGATATTTTTATTCCATCTGTTTTAAAAACATTTTTTAATGTTTTATTCTAATTTTTATTATAAATATTGGATCCACCTATAAATATCATGGTGTTCCAAATACTCATTTGAATGAAAGAAAACAAGATTTGGATAATATTATTCTGTTCATTAAATATACATTAAGCGTGTGTGGGTGTTTTCCCTCAAATATACTTAAGTTCATTTGGACAGAGGAACCTAGATTGACATATGTACTAAAATTTAATTCCTTTGGATTCTGCTCATAATTATTCACACTAGACATTAACTTAATAACAAGCACTTTGCTAGGTGGTGGGTGATACGTGTGCAGGGGAAAGTAAGTAAGCCCAAGTTCTCTGTCCTGTGAAAAGGAAAGGGCCTCAGGTTAGATGAGCTCATGCTATGTATCAGAGCCTCTGCTTGGAACATTAGCAGAGATTAACTCATCCACCACCCCGTGAAGCAATCAAACCCCCCCCCCCCAGTATATAGATTTGGAAGGTGAACTATGTGGGATTAAGTAATTTACTCAACATCACAGAGATAATAAATAACCAAGTCAGTACTTAAACCCAGATACACCTTGATTGAATATCCTAAGCTCTTTTATAAAAGATAGTTATAAGCAACTGGATGGCAAAAGCATGGTCTAGATAATTTCTCTGGTAGATTATCAGAAGTACAGTTGGCTAAAATGGCCAAGGCATGCTGCATGGAGAAAATCAATGCTAATGGAAAGGATGGTTTTGGTAGATGGACATTCAAGACTTCCCGGTGGATAAAATAGCTAACTGAGGAAAATAAGGAGATGGCACTGAACTAGGTATATTCCAGGGAAAAGAAAATGGCTTTCACATGAAGTAATGAGAGATAAAGTTGAAAAGTTTTCTAATTCTACATTGTAGAGACTTGGAGTATTGAGCTGAGGGAGTTATGATTTCTTTTCCTGTAAGAACTTAGATTGATGTCTTTTGGGGCCAGATTCCTAGCTAGTCCTAACAGTGGAATTGACGGAGATTATTCTGATGAACTAGGAGAATATTTAAGGTGCTATTGCAGCAGCAGATGTAGGAATTTATAAAAGGTTAAGCACCACTGATCACATTGGAAGACACCGTGGAGTAGAGCCAACAAGCTGATGAGTAGGGGACGAAGAAAAGGAATCAACGATGGTTAAGGGTTTGGGCCTCTGTGACTCATGGGATGTGGAAACCACTTCTGAAATTATGAAGGTGGAAATGGGAGCTGATACTAAGGACAATACAAAGAGTTCAGTTCTGATATACTGAGTTTGCCTATTGTAGAGGAAATACCCTGTTGTCACCAAGAGATCTGGAAAGTTGTTTGGATAGGAACCTTGACTTGGCACTCGTTTGCGTTGGAGTGATAGTTTGTATCTTCAGGGTAAATGGCTTCTCTCCTGAAAAGAGGGAAGAGTATAAATAAATGACCTTTGGAGAGTGTCACCCACTAGAGTTAAGGAAGGAGGGGAGGTAGGAGGGGAAGAGAGGTCCACGGACTCCGAGGGATGATGGTGTTTCAGGAAGGAGATGCTAGTGGAGGGGCAAGGTCTTGAAATTCTAAGAGCTATGAAGTCGAAGAAAGGCTTTTAATTTGCTGATTAAGTGGTTCTGGTGACCTCTGGGAGGTAGCTTTAAGTGAAAGACCAAAAGCCAGATTGAATGAAGTTAAAGAATGTTGATTAGTCCGTAAAGGGAAATGATGGACGAAACCCTTTCATCTAAACCAGCTTTGGGGTGGAAAAGAGAAATACTGGCCGGTAGCAGGTGGCTCAATAGGGTCAGGAAAATGTGTTGTATGTGCTTTTCTCCCCCAATCTGCAAGACATGGAGCTTTGAGGATAAACACAAAGTGGGGACAGTTGCAGAGATGGAACTGGAGAAACTTGACTCAGCATCATACGGATAATGTCAGAGAAAAGTCATGCCAGAGGGGAGATTTAGTGTCTATATTAATTTATCAGCCTTTCAAATAAAGACAACCATTCTTCAGCCAGAGCTGTGAAATGGATTAAATGACCTATCCAATGCCCAGATCTGCTTTAACATGGAGCCTGAGAGGACCCTGGACGGCCTTGTGGTTCACCTGCATCTCGCAGGGGGATGCCTGCAGCGGACGGACGGCAAGAGAGAGGACCTGCGTGAAGGGCTGCGGAAGAAAGTGCTCTCAGTAATCGTGTTCAGGAAAGACCTACCTGCACCAGGCACCGGTGTCAGCGCCAGAAAACCAGACGTGCTTCTGGGAGTTAGCGGGGTTTAAAGAGAGGAATTAAAGGAACCCTGTGCTGGGTGAATTAAGTTACACAGCAGCTGGAGAAAAGAGATGCTAAATACAGACCACCTGTTAGGCCACTGATCTAGTAAACAGGACCAGAGTGTAGACTGTAGACACTATGAAGGATGTTGTTTAAGTAGGTGGTTTCAGCATCTGATTGGTGAAGAATCTGTTACTTTCAGTGAGTGCTGAAAGTCCAAAGAGATGCAGCTGACCAGAACTGGGGTTGGCTCTGGCAGTCATCAGACCTGCAGGTGGGTGAGAGCATGATGTTAGAGATAAAGCAAGATCCCAGGAGCCGAGTGTTCCAAACTGGGAAAAGCAGGATGCCATCGTGCACCGGTTCCCTTGTTAAAATGCAATTGATGGATCCAGGACCAGCACGATGGAAACCCCTCAGCTATCCAGCATGACTGGAGCACCTACCACAGGACAGGTCCTTAGCACTGAGTCGTGAGTTTCCTGCAGAACAGCGCCGTTCTTGGAGTATGGAGACAGACTCAGAAAAGGAGAGCTGGAACCACAGAATAATCCTTACGAGTGGGAGAAAGCAGTGTAAATATTTTGCACAGAGTTAATACAAATACCTAACTTATCTGTACAATTATCCTACACATGAAAATCATAGTTTAAAGTGGTTTAAAATGCATGATGTAGCCTTTAAGTTTGCTCTGGTTCACATCTGAAGACATTACTGGTTACCTCTTTGAACAGTTTCAAACAATAATCATGTTGGAAGAGCAGAAAAGAAATGGAGAGTGCTTTGAAGAAAGGAGAAGCACATTTTCCAAGCATCTGCTTCTATTTCAAAAAAGAAAATAGCACTGAGTTAGTTGTTCTTAAGAATGATCTCCCAATTGACTAACTTGCATCATGACTTTCCAGGTGCAAGGACAATTTCATTCAAAATAATAATCAGCAAAAATTCCATGAGTCAGGGTCGTATAAATCCCTGAATATGTCTGAGATTTAAAAAAAAAAAAAAAGTAAACTTCCTTTTCTCATTACTAATAGTATTCTTGGTCATTTATTTTTTTATATTTTTAATTAAATTTTGGAGAATGGGTTAAAATCTGTTAAACAACCTCAAATTCTGGGAGCTGGGTTCTGTAGTTTTCCGAGCTGGGTTCTGTAGTTTTCCTAATACTTTTTACATGATTAATAATTTTCTCATCAAAACCTAACCTGTGAAATTCGTAGCTAATTTCTACTAAAAAGATTTGAAAGTCAAATGCAGACACACTTTAAAATATAAAATAAAATATAGAATATAGAGTAAATCTATCATTGATTTATTTTGGAAGCTTTGATGCATGACAGCCATATACTGAGTCTTGAACGCTCAGTTTTCCTGGGGTATACTACAAACGGACTCTTTCTTCAATAATCTGCTGTTTATTGTTAAATATCCAGTGTGGTGTTGAAGCAAGCTTACCACATCAGCATAATATGCTCTTTCCATGACTACCTGAGCCCCTCTCCACTCCATCCAGATGCCAATCTTAGTGATCAAACCTGACAGTCATCACAACATCCTTCTGTAAAAAATTCAACTTCTCCTCCCATCATAAGAATATCAGTCGGAAAATGTAAACAGCCATCTCCCCAGGACGGTATAAAATGGCACTCCTACGGCACCGTAGGTGGAACAAAAGCCGTTTTTGGTGTTTGCAGCCTCAGCAGCTGCAGGCGGATGCATTTGGCTTTCTCTTAAATAGAGGCTGGAGTATAAAAATAGACACCAGCATTTATGGGAAGCTTAGGCCTGTGGAAGTTTCACAGATTTAGAAAGTTCACTAATCACCATCAATTAAAACCTCTGCCTCCCTGTTGCATGAATTATTCACAATAGTGCACAGAAGAGCAAGAGTTTTAGAAATATTTATTGTGAGCAAATGTTGGAAAATAGTGAAATACAAGGTAAAAAAAGGTTCTGAAAAAGTCTTTCCATTTGTAAACACAAAGGAAATAGTCACTTTAGCTTTATCATTGAAATATATCTTAACTTACCCATTGATGGATGTATTTATTCTATAAAAATATTTTTGATCCCTGATACACTTTGTAAAAAATTTTGATGAAATAAGTTTCTTTTAGTCTTTATCAAATAAATATTTCATAACTGATATTCCAATTTAGCACATCAATCAATATGCAAACACACACATGTATATATTACATATATGCAAAGGCACACAGTATGATTTTATAAATAACTGCACATTTAGTAACATTAAGTACTTCATAAAGTCTGTATGTTTCACTAACATTAAATTAAAAATTAAACTAACCCTTTTGAATCTAAGTACCATCATCATGTTTGTATTCCTTTTCGAGTCTGCTGATGGCTTGGGTAAATCGTCAATGAATGGGCATAAACGAGCCGATTCTGCTCTGTCCTAAGCTCTACTCCAGCGCTGCATCTCTTCCCCAGTCAGCACCACTGAGCGTCATTTCTCAAGAACTTTCCGCGAGTCTGTCCCGTGAGAAAGAGGTCCGAGGCGAGCACGGTCAGAAGACGGGGTCAGGAAAGGCCGCTGTGTCTTCCTTCCATCCGCGAGGCCTTCCCGCCCTCCAGCCTTGGTGCACCTGCCAGCACCTGCTCCTCGGCGGCGGGGGCAGCTCTGTCCTGGAAGACCGAGGAGGGTGTCAACGGGGACACGGGCCGATCCCGCGCTGTGGATCCCAGCCCTGCCGTCTGTGATCTAAAGCTCCGGGATAAAGACAAACGGTCACCACGGTCCATGGAATTCAACCACGACAGGTGCATTTACGTGTCCATGCATTACAGACAAAAAGTAAATTAAAGTAACATTACAGTGACTCAAATCTCATATAAAAGGAAACTCAGATGAAGGACAGAACAAATCACAGATTAAGAATAATTTGATTTAAAGTCTTCAAGTCTCTTTTCATTGCAGAAATATACTGATTCTGTTGCTCATCCCAGCTTGCTTACACTCCAGCCTTTGAAAACGATTACACTTTATTATTAATCAGTGCTGTATTTTGATTTGTTTCAATAAAATAATTATAAAAACTTATCCAATAATAAAGATTTAGATTAAGGACACACTATTTATGGCTATAATTAAATAATTCTTATGCAAGAATAAATAAAAGGCACCATTTTATGCAAATATATGTTGGGATATATTATTTAAAATTTTTAAGAATACCATTGAAGCTTTCTCTATAGGGCCATTTTAATGTAAAATAACATGTTTTGTTAATATGTTGCCACCACTTTTATTGTCTTACATGTTGTATTGTTTAGTAAATGTGTATACGAGGATATACATTTTAACATATATATATTTCTACATATAGACATTTTTCTAGGAACATTTAACCTGCTCATAAACCTTTGGCCACCAAAAGATACACTTACTATACCCTAACACCACTTAGATCTCTCCTGTATCTTAAAATATCTACCAAGTTGAAGTTTTCAATGATTTATACATTTTTGAATCTTGCCACTAAATGAAGAAAAAGGCACAAGGTATAGATTAAATAGTTAAGGCTAAGGTGCTTAACTATGGAAAATTGCTAGTTTTAGACTATGATAAATTTAACAAACATGAAGAAGAAACAGCCCTGCAACAATTAAATTTGTTTTATCACCATTTTATTTTTTAAAAGAGTAGCAGGTTATCTTTTCCTCACAATAACCTATGTTATTGTAAATTTTTATTAAATATCGTTACTTTTGTGAATAAAACCAGAACTAGTACAGAAGGCAGTGTATCTATTGTTATGAATGGGTCTTGAGAAACTTGAACTAGCTTGGAAACACAAAAGGTTTCAGCCCTAATGAAGGAATTCAAATAATCATCCTTCACCATTTTTCAAGCCTAAAGCACTTTTTAACTGATTTGGCAGTGTATGATGAATCAAATCTCTAAAATGATTTTCTAAGTATGCTCTACATCACAAATCATAATTTATTTCTGCCCTAATTAAGAACATCATTGCTATGGTTATCTTCACCCACAGCTTCTATACTGAGTTTCTGCCTGAAGCAGGAGTTGAGCTCTGAATATTGAATTTTCCTGGAAACCTGATTTAGTGCCATGTTAGTAGTAACCAGCATATTTACAATTTTGAGTTCCTACGGTTTTCATTCAATAACATATTAACAGTGTATGTGCATACACAGAAACCACGTCGAATCACGGAAGGGCCGTCTTCCTTGGTAGCGAGGACAGCCAGGCAAGTGTGCCCCGTGACCCCGATTGTCTCGTCTCCACTGGAGACAACGCGTGCACACACGCAAATGCCTGTGTGCGTATGCATGGGTATCTTTAGGCTTAAAATATCCCTTTTGTGTAAGAATCTAACCGAGTCTTCCTGAAAACACATTACTGGGCCGTGTTCAGTGGTTTCTACCACAAGGTGGCAGCATTGCTCCGATGTAGAGGGTAGAGTCTGAACCTTCCATCTGAGATAGAAATTAAAGTCAGTTGGGTTTTCTCAGAAAGCATCACGGGTGCTTCCCATGACAATTCCTCAGACTAAAACCCATGTGTTATTTTATAACACAAATTTGGTCATCAAGATGTGATTTAACTTAGTAGTCCTATTTCTAATTATTAAGAAAAGTGTACAGCATATGAGTTAGTAGTATCAAAAAAATCATGCATTTTATTCCTATTCATCTATTTCTACAGGTGGATCATTTTTCATATTTCAAATAGCCTGCAGGTGTTGAAACAAGGTCAAAATACCATGGCCTTTACGTTACTAATGGCTTAGTCATTCTACTGACAGGGGCCATATAACTAAACTACAGTTGCAATGATATTGAAGTTATGTCTTGGAAATCTTCAGCTTCATTTCTACTGCTTGACAGGAATAATATATATTGTCTTGGAATTACTTCTATATAAAAGAATGGAAAAAATAATTTATGTTCATAAAAATTTAAAGATGTGCGTTCTACCAGTTACTGCTGTACAAGTCAGAGTGAAGTTTTATTGCCCAAACTGCAATTGTTATGTTACCAGTTGAACTAGAAGCATGCTTGGGGTTAAAATGTGCTCAGTGTTTAATAAAATAAGTTGAAAAAATATATATCTAAGAGTTTTTCTCCAATGCATGATATATTTTCTTTAGACATCACTATAAAAGGTCACTTAAGTCAAATATTATGGGATATTTTGAGTGTGTATATTATTTATTTCATAAAAACACCTTCTCAGTCTCAGTGAAAAGTACCCATCATCAATAATTCAAAGCAAGAAAAAATATTTTTCACCTACAACAAACTGACACATTGATGAAGCTGATTGAGACACGTAAGTGTCCCACGCATCCGAGATAATCAAAGACAGACTGTCCCGTTTATTCCAGGTCCGCTTCAGAACACACTTGGGAGATGCCAAGATACGCACTGGGAAGTGGGTCTCTCCAGTGCCACAACCTCTTTCTGCAGAGGCTCCTTTCTCTTCTCTACAATGTATTTATCAGCCTTTCCAGTTTCTTGATAAAAGAGGAATGAAGAAACAGAAACATTTTCTAAAGCAAAATGCCTTAACATCCTATTTGGAACAAACCTGAGGAGAATGAAGAGTGTTATTGGACGTCAAGCGATTCGGAGCTCCTAAACCATCCCATCTTTTGAATTCTGGAATGGCTTGTATTTTCACTCATCTCAATTATCTCACTCAAGGAAAAAAGAAAAAGGATGTTTATTTATTGATACATTTTTTCTTTCAAAAATACACAAGTACCATAATTTTAGCAGATGAAATTCCAGTTAAAATGGAATAATAATAATTTGTGACTTCACTGAGTATTTCAAAGATTTGAATTTTAAAATGATATAAAGTATAAAAATCACTTGAAAAGAATTACAAGTATTTTGGGTCAGCTTCTGTTATATGAAATGTCATTAGAGACGCTAAGTCCTAGACTCATTTACTGGGATTTAATTAAAAAGTTCTAAATGACCAAAATAATTTTGTTGGTAACTTAAAGTCAAGTCTTTTGGGGATACCTGTCAACGCTCGGGAGAAGCTCCAGGTGAGCGCTTGCCAGAGAACCAGAGCAGCTGCAGCGGCGGGGTGGTTCCCGGGTTGTTGTGGTTTCTGGTGACTGAGTGCCTGACCCACAGGAGCACGAGCATCACCCACGTGACTCGAGTGGAAGTTGGATGTGGCTTGGCACACCTGCCCACATCTGCGCACACCTGCCCATATCTGCCCACACCTGTCCACACCTGCCTACACCTGCCCAGGTGGTCAGGACTCCCACAGCTGCAGCTGCCATGAGGGCGGCCTCTTTCCTGCCAGGTGTGAGGACAGGCACTCACGTTCGGTGGCAGAGTTCACCACGCGGGCTTCCGCAGGGGAAGTGGAGGTCCTTGCTGGGCGGTGGCTGTGTCGGGCTCACCTGGGTCTTCTCGGGTCTCCAGGGGCCATGGGGAATGCCTCCACCTGGGCGCTCAGTGGAGGAGGTGTCAGTCACAGCTCAGGATGGCTGCAGGAGCTGCTCCTGCCCCTGTGAGATTTGCAAATGCATACTCGTTAGCCTAAGAACATAAAGGGGGAAAAAAAGGTCATGTTTACATAGTGAAGAAACACATATTCTATACATATGTATGATATATATAATACATTACATGCATGTGTGCAATATAATCCATTTTATTTACATATATGCATGCAACTGCATTGTATACATAAATTTACATATGACTGTATATATGACACATTATAAACACAATATAATAAAGTGTATAATGAAATAGTATAATATTATTATATTAAGGAAGGGAGATAGGGCAACATGAGATTTGGAATATTTGGAGGAAAGATTCACTTATATATAAATCTATATTAGAGTGCCTTCTATTTTCTGGTACTTGTGTTAGAAGCTAGAGATAAAATAATAAACAAACATGGTCCTTGAACTCATGGAGCTGAAAATTTAATCAGAGAAAAACATATTAACCAAATAATTTTTCAAATAATGCTTAAATTATATTTGTAATAAATACAACAGAATGTAAAGATTTGATTATATAATTTAAGAATTAGCTAATTTATACAGGAATCCTTTTATATTAGTATTATGTTGGAAATATAAATAGTTATGGGAAATTTAATTTCTTTATTAAATATTTTGGACCCTATTTTCCAGAGGATGTGCCTGAATTACCTCAGGAGAGCAAAAGGTGATGTCTGTAATTAAATTAGCATACAAAACTTTAGTATTTCTATATACATGAAAAAATTATGTGGATGAAATTCTATAATCTCTGTCAATGAATTGAATGCCTCCAATTATCGAAATACTGGGTGGAGTTAAGATTAACAACAAGGAGTATCCTGATTGGATTTTCCTGTTTTAGATTTAACATTATGTTTTAAAAATAGTTTATTTAGAACATAGTTTAAGGAATCGTATTTTACTAGCTCTACATGTCATTCCACTTTCCTTCCTGGAAGCTTCCCTGTTTCCTTTTATTTCCTTCCTCAGTAGCTGGCCACAGTAAAGATGCTGTGCACAGATGGTCACGAAGTCTAAAATCATGTTGTCCTGAATTCTAAACGACTTTTGTCTTCCTTGACATTTCAAATTCTCTTTTGAGGACTATTTTTTGTCGTGTACTGTGCCTTGTGTCCAGATCCTAAATTGCATGGCCATCAGGGAAGTGATACACAGTATGTTTAAAGATTACATGTTACTGTAAATCTAGGGTGCAGTGATGTGGTTTATAAGGCGAATTACAGCTCTACCTCACTCCTTCAAAGCTATTAAGATTCTTGTTGACTCTTTTTGGCCACAAAGAGCAATGCTAAAAATAAGGGTTGATAAAGTACAAGCAGTGATAAAATAAAGTAGTTCTGAGATTGCCACCCACACATACATACCTTTGATTTTGGTGAATTTGATTTTGTGAATCTACATAGGACACAAAAAGGTTCTTAACTGAGATACTACCTGTAAGTCATGGTCTCTTGACATCTCGCATTCTATAAATAATACGGAGCAAAATCAAGAACCTACCAACACAACTGGCTGCGCCCTGTGTCTGCATTTCCTGGAGGGATTCACACGTCTCTCTCTGGCAGTGTGGGGTGTCAGGCACTGTCATTTGACTGCCTGGCATCCGTCTCCTTCATCACGTGACCCACCCACCCCCTTATTTTTTGGTGATACGCCCCTGATTTTTTCAAATGTTAGATGTCAATACCAAATTTTACTACCATGAAAAAGCCCTGGCATATTTACTTTTGCTCTCCTCAGTGACATTCTCTTCCACGTGATCTGTACAAGGACCTGATTGTGTAATCCTGTACCTGGAACTGATAATTGCCCACCTGTGGACCCCTGACTTTATATGATGTGTGAAAGCGTGTAACCCCCTCTGACTTACCTTTGTTTCAGCGTGCTCACCTAGGCTGGGATAATCCACAAGAATTTCCTGTGTGCCCCACAAACACAGCTTTGCTGCCCCCAAGTGCTAAAATGCCAACCTCATGCACAAAGACGTGGGCACTAACTGCTATTTCTGAACTTCCCACGACTGCTCTAATTTACTTGGCAGTTTCATGCAATGCATATTTTAAAATACGCTGTAGTAACATAGTGCATTTATATCATAAGGAGATTTTGCTTTACGCTGCTACTTATCTGAAAAACAATCTGTTTTAGGAGCTTTCTATTTTTCCATTTTGAGACCCAGTATGTCCAAATGTGTATGTGTATGTCCGAATTCATTTTGCTAAAAAAGGCTACTTCTTTCTTTTAAAATTTGTAACAATTATATGAACTTTTTGTGTATAGATATTTTAAATCTGGCTTATTTTGATATCAAAAATAAAAAAATTAATATTTAAGGCAGCTTTATTTTTTTTTTACTTTAAGAGAGACAATCACAAGTTTGAAATAATGAATAAATTAGTATTGTCCATATTCTATGTCATTTAACAGAAAGGGGCAAAGAGAGATGAACTCGATGAATTAAAATGGTAATCATGGTCATTCATTTCAGAAGCATATGTCTATATAAAAATAAGCAATTAAGGACTCTGTAAGTTTGTGACACCAAAATCACTGTCCTTTTTAATTCCTCAGTAACAAGTTTTACAAAATTTCTTGATTTGTTAATTTTCCATTTCAACCTAAAATGAAAAATTCAATGATAATTGACCTGTTCAGTAAACAATGGACACTGGGATTTCAGAAAGTTGATCAATACTAACAGTCCTTTCCATCAGTTTTCCTGGAACCCCTGTAGAATAACTAATACAATTAGATATTGATGGGATGTCACATGCTTTTTATGATGGGCGAGGAACGCCGATACTCGACAGTATTTCCTCGGCGTGTATGTGTGTGTGTGTTTGTGTGTGTGCTTAAATAATCATTACAGGTTAAGAGGTTTGTGAAAATAATTCCTCATCCAGCTAACTGTTAGGTTCAAATTCAACAGCTTCCTCAGAATTTCGTTTATTTCTCATTCAATTCAAATACTATTATGAGCACTGAAATTATTCTAGGTTAGCTCTTATGTTTAGCTCCATTCATCTCCTTTAGAATCCTAGGTCCCTACCCGGCACCCAGGGATGAGTGAGTGTGCTAGTGACACATCTCTGAAAACCCATCCCGCTCACACCAGCGTTCCCAGACCTACCTCATCCCCAAGTACCCGACAGATGCAACCCAATTTCTTTCTAATGTCATGCAGGCCTGAAACCAGCAGAGCCCCTAAAAATTCTAGGAGTAAACCAGGTTTTCCCTGCAGGCTGGAGTTTCCAACTGCAAATATTCAACCAATAAATAGAAATTTTGAGCTGTGACGAAGACGTGCTGATATTTTGCATGCCGTGATAGCATTTAGAATCGACTCCTTAGGTTTTACGTCTTACGACCAATATCCCCTAGCAGTCGGGTACCAGGAAGAAGAGAGCAAAGATAGTTCTCTCTTCCCTAGCCAGCTTTTGCTGTCTGTGTTGGTGTACTTAGATTTGTAACTGTCACAGCTCTTTGAGAAATTTCTGTAAGCATTGTGTGCTCAAAGAACTGATTTATTCAATTATTTTCCTAGCAAAATGTGTTATAAATAAACTCTTACTACCTCCTCCATGTACTAAATTAAATACCTACATATCTAATTTCATATGCACTCAAGTGCATAAAAGAATTTAGAAACCATCATTTTTATTAATGTAGATTGAAAATGACTATAAATGTTTGCATTCTCTCATTTAAAAACTTGGAATTCCACTACCCTTAAAAAGAGGTGGTTTGTGTGCAGAGTTGCTGTATTCCTGGTACCTCCCAGGCTACCTGCTGCAGGTTTGCAGCTGATCGGCCTCCACCGTGTCTGAAGCGTTTGCTGTCCGTCTGTCTGTATTTAGAGGAATACAGGGTTCCTTTCAGGGAAGCTCATTGGCAGTGTGATGCACACTCATTTTCCAACACCGGGATCACCAGAACTTAAATCCCAAAAAAGAACAAAGTTCTTTGCTTTTTTAAGGCTAATCAAAAGATTCTGGGGCAGAGTCTACACACACTATGTTTCTTTATGGCATTGCATAAAACCTTTTATTCCACCTAAGAAGAATGTATGTAAGCATCAACAGTGTCAGGGTTCCAATCAGTCAGGAGGGAGAACCCACAGTTATCTGAGTGGGAAAGTTTAATATAAGGAATGATTAAGCATTAAGGGAGATTGGAGCAAGGAGATTAGCTATGAAAAAGAAAAGAGAGCTGTAAAGAATATGGAGATCACAGATGGGGTAGGGGCAGCGGCTGCCCCTAGAACCCAGGGAGGGTGCAACCCCAGATCACTAAACAGCAGAGAAGTCACCGAGGTGCCAGCACCACACCGGAACCTGTCAGACATTATGAAAGTGTGCCCTCTACAACCTGCTGAAAATTCATCCCCTGCAACTTGCCAAAAATCCACCATTTGGGTGCTGGAGGTGGGGGAGCTGTTTAGGGAGAAGTGTCTCAGGAGAGGCTTTCCACTGCAAAACCACCCTAAGGGGGTCCCCTGGGAAAGCTGCTGGCTGCGGGGAGCTGCTGACGTTGACACACTGCAGGAGCAAAACGCGGCAGAGAGGAGCATACAGGAGCTAGGATGGAAACCCTTCTTGCTGCAAAGTCCTTCCAGCACCCTCTGCTGATAAAGCTTAGCACTGAGCAGAGGAGAAAGAGTTAAGGGGCTCAGCTCCATTACTGCAGAACAGCCAACGAAATGTGTACTTGGAACAGAGAGGCAATGCACCGATCACCAGCTCAAACAACAAAAATTGTGCATGGCTTTTTACCTCCACAGCCTTTGCCCAAAATAGCATGTATATATTCTGATGACAAACACTCAGTGAGCACCTGCTGGGCGTTGAAGGCTGAGATGCAATCAAAGTCTCGTGGTCCTGCCAAGCTGACCGTCCACCCAGGGCAGCAGGCTTTGAACTCCCAGCCCACACACCATTCCACTATCAGCTTGTGATCGGCCAGTTACGGAGAAACGAGGAGTGTCCGCAGCGAGGGCAGGAAAGGCTTTCCTGAGAGAGTGACACGAAGCTGCAGCTGGGAGAATGGCTAGGATTTAACCTGGCAAAGAGCAGGGCAAGGGCTGTGGAGACAGGCTGAGCAGCTGCCCTGAGCCAGGGAATGGGTTGGCGGGTTCTGAGGACTGAGAGGCCAGTGGGCAGGCAGGTCATGGTGACGTGGCCAATGCCACGGATGAGGCCGGGCACAGCAGGGGCAGAGCCTGGGAGCAGAGGCCAGGCAGGCTCGACACGGCGATGGCAGGGCAGCTCTTTGCTCCCAAGCCAAGTACCAGCAACCCCGGGTGGCTGTGCTGAAGAACTAGAAAGAAGACATTGCGGAAATACTCTATTTGACATATTTAGATGTATTTAAGCATCAACAGTGTCAGGGTTCCAATCAGTCAGGAGGGAGATCCTAGCCATCTTCTAGGATGAGTAACCTTAGTTCATTTTCAATTTAATAGTGACCTCTGAGCTTGGAGAGGACTTTTTCCACCCAGGGATAAATTTTTTGCACCTTGGATCACTGCATTTTGGGCCAATGGCTATATTCTGGATGACTGTGATTACTGGAGGCTTACAGAATACTCTCTCTCTCTCTCTCTCTCTCTCTCTCTCTCTCTCTCTCTCTCTCTCTCTATATATATATATATATATATATATATACACACACACATAAATATATATGGGGGAGAGATGTTACGATAGTAATGAGAGATGTCAATCAGTTCTACTTATGAGGTTAAAGCAACTTTTACATTACAAAAATTCTCATCATCCTACTGTTGACTGTTATTTGTTTTATCAGTATTGTGAAAATAGATGTGCATGTGCTCTTTGCTCTCCAAGAAGCTCTTAAATTGGCATTCTCCAACAGAACTCTCTGCAATGTTGGAAATGTTCCAGTACTACCCAGTGCCCAACATGACTTTCCCGAGCTAATAACTTTCATAAACTTTCTCCTTTTCTGCTAGTTTTCTGGGTGCCTCCTGGGGTATGGTCCCCAGATATGTGTGTTGTGGTGCCTCAGGTATAACAAGTGTATAATAACTATTTCTAAATTGAATGACATATAGTATTCATTTTTATTTTTATTTTTTATTTTTATTTTGTCCACACACAGACTTTGTTGTTGGGCAGGGGAAGTGGGGGTCCTTGGCACTGGTTGGGAAGGAAGCTCCAGGGGCAGAGGTCGGGACGTGTGGGACCCAGCTGTCCCTGGACAGGGCGGGCAGCCACTCGCCACGGTCACACAGCAGCTCGTCAGGGTCACACAGCAGCACCACAAGCAGCTCACGGGCGAGAAACTCAAGGCTGGGGTCCCCAATGTGAGGATATTTATGTGAATCTGAGAAGACAGGAATTTTGAATGTGTTTCTTAAGAAATAGCCATTCCCTTGCTTTTCACATCGTTCATTCAAGAATTATGCTTATTATGTCCCACTTTGTTTCCGGGGCAGGCTATGCCTTACATTCTTACACAAAGAAAATCTTCATAATGTGTTAGTGATTTTCACAGATAGAACAGCTTGTATCAGCCACAGCTCTTCCACGGAAGAGACAAGTGTGTGTGTGTGTGTGCATGCGTGTGTGTTCATGACTAAAATTAGTTAATGGGATCTCTTATTGGTTATGGCTATGAAAACTGTGCTGATCTCTTAAAAAACAAAGGGATTAGACAACTGCTCTAATTGGACAGCGACAAGGGTCTTCCTCTCGGCGGGGTGAGCGGTGCAGTTGAGCCTGGTACAGGCTGTGGGCCTCTGGTTGGTCCCGGGTGTCCACCTTCTCAAACCTTTGGCTTCACACTGGTCTTGAGACTTTGGGCCTCTGCAATCGAGGTCTAAGCTCCAAGGTTTCCGTGATTCGTTCTTCTCCACATCTGAATCGCTAGAATAACTTGGACAAGCTTTGTTGCCCCTCTCATAATTAGCTTCCTAAACACAGGGCCCTGTGAATGGGCCCTCGAGACTTCTCCAGCTGCTTCCACCGTGTTGACGACTGCCATGTGGTCAGCATCAGGGAACACAGCCCCTCGCTAGCCATTCTGGTGTTCCCTGTTGGGAATCTGTTTGGGAATAGGGAGTGAGATTTAGGAACTTGGGGTCTTCTCCCTAAACGAAGAATTAGAATATTAGTGACTACTCTAAGTACCCTCCAGAGCCAAGACAGCCCATGCCCACGGGTCTCCCATGAGGACAGCAAGTCACTGGGTTTATTGCACCCCAATAAATAGAGTGGCGTTATTCTCCTCTTCTGCACCACTGCGGAGGCTCCAATCCCCTATGTTCTACTTGCAATCGCCCTGGAGGGTGGGATCAGTCAATCAACCGGGCTCTGCCTTATAATTGGATCTGCCTATAAAATGCTCCTTTTCAGAGCATTCTGTGTACTTTCTTCCTTCTGTGTAGAGGTGTGAATAAAAAGCATGATGAACTGACCTCTTCATCTGGGTATTCGGTGTAGATGCCGCTACACAGAGATAGATGTATCTATATTATTATTAATAATATAGGGGCAGACCCATTAGCTAAACTCACTTTACCCCTCCCCCAAAATTTGCTTTCATTTGAAATTCTTATTGATTGTACCTTGATTGAATGATTGTTCTGGACCATTTTATCTCCTCCTTATTTATCTTGTTTCCCTAATATTTTATTCAACTTGAATTAGATAAAACTATTTCTGTCACCATTCAGATTCATCTAAGGCATGGATTAATCAGACCACTTAACTAATATTCTGATTTTAGTGATGGGGTTAAATTTGAGGCAATGCACTCAGATTTTGTGAAGACTGTTACTAAGTCCAGATATATGCAGACAAATTTGTTTTATTATTTCATGAAATCAGATGGCCTTTTATAATGTATTTCCATAAAAATTATTTCATGCTGAGGTGCAGCCTTAAGTCTTCATTCTTGAATTAGAATTTTTTACTTGCTTCCAATTTAAATTTTTGTCAGCTCTAGTCTCTAGCCAGCATTCTCGGGGAGCCCACTGTGAGCCCCAGAGCTGACAGGAGAAACACCAACATCTGAACCTCTGCAGCTCCTGATGCAGGAAAGATAAACACTTCTACCCCAAGAAAGGGCAGTGTTGGTAGTTTGTAAGCTTTAGACAAAGGAAGAGAAGAAGCGAGACTAAAACTGCTATGCCCAGGCATGGGCCCAGCTCTTCTGCCCTGACGCGGGCCTGGGGTCTGTGAGAGCCTCCGTCCTCGGGGCTTATTTCAGGGATTTTATTGGCACCACAGCTGGGTGCACATCAGCATTCCACCATTGCTTAATGTGTGTCTTTCATTCTGCGATTTAATTCATTTCACTTACCTCACCAATGACCTCACTGAATGATATAATTACTATTTTCAAAGAATCACTGTCTATTTGGGGAGTGGGCTGAGGATGAGAGAAAATGGTAAATCCAAGGATACAGATATGTTCAATGAGAATTGGAGGAATGATACCTCATCTGGCACAGAGCCTCAAAGCCTGCACAAAGGAAGTGACTACTACACACCATCTAAAAGGACAATTGTGCGTTAGTCAGTGGGAGAAGGGGGAGGTGGAGTGGAGGTAATGGAGAGGAGAGCTGGCCTCTTCTACAACACATCACATGCATAGGGGAGAGGAAAGACACGCCCGGCCAGGCAACTACAGGGAGGTCAGAGTCACTACAACAAAGGGAAAGTGAAAATCAGGGAGTGAAAATCAACGAGGAAGGAGAGGAAACAGCGATTTGGTCATATACCGCCCTGCCTGTGGAGTCTGCATTTGTCCTGTGAGGAGCGGAGGAGCCGTGGAGGACAACTGGGGATGCGCGGGTCGGTGCTGGGCAAGGGGGGGTCTCCCACGGCTGGGGGAGAGGACAGAGAGCAGCCCCGCTTCTGGCCTGCTGACTAGTCAGGGGCTTGTTTTAGGGGTCCCCGAGTTAATGCTGGCTTAACCTGGGATGGTGTCAAGATGAGAGAAAGAGAGAAGTTACATATTCAGAAGGTGAAACCTGAAAGGCTTGCCTATTAGCTGGATAGAGGGGGTGAGAAATCTAGTGTACATGGCAGCTTTCAAGTTTGGGTAAACAGGTAGATCATGCAGGTCAACGAAGAAAAGGGTGACTCAAACATAGAGGGAGAAGGAGCTCATTGAAGGGAAAATACATGTTCTGATTTTTATCTGTCTACTTGGAGGTGATCTGAAGCATCCAGAGGATGGTGACAATGCATTAAAGAGTCGGAGGAGCGTGAAGCTCGGAGGACAGATGTGGGTCTGGTTTGTGAGCAGTCACCACATTGGGGGATGGACCTCTTGAGAGTGGGTAAGGTCCCCGAGGAGAGTGTCCCCTAGGAGGGGCCACGGGGAAGGCAGAGGATGTGGGAGGAGAGCCAGAACACCACTGTGGTCCTGAGGTCCCAACAGGAGAGTCGCAATGAAGGGTGGCCAAGGCAGGAAAGAGAGAAGGTCAACGCGTCTTTTCAGAGTTGATCCTTGGGAGGCAACTGGACAACAGTGTGAGAATCATTTTAGTCATGTGGTGGATTGAAAGTCACATTGTGGGAGTCTGAGAAACGAGTGATGAGTCCAGGGAGGAGGCGAGAACTTGGTCCTGGAGAACTGTGGAAGGAAACTTGGAAGGAGAGTTTGCACCTAGAGTGGAGCACACAGCTACGGGAGGATTTTCCCTGCAGATGATGGGAGACACCTAAGCATATACGCTGAAGTCAGGGCACCAATAAGAAAGTGAGTACTGATGAGAGCTTCCCTGTATACAGAATTTCTCTTCATTCCTCTGTAGCTGGGAAAATCTTACGCATTCTTCATGTTACAGATCAAATCTCTTACAACTGCCTGAAAGCCTTTTAACCACTAGAATCCAAAGCAAATGCTCCTGACTGCATAATTCGTTTCTCCAATAAAATGAATCCTTATGCATTATCTCATTTGACCATTAGACTGATTCCCCAGGATAAGCAGGACAGATAACAATATTAGTTCCACTTTGTAAATCACTGGAGTTTAGTGACTAACTCTCATTGGCATGACCAATAAAGGGCACAGATAGAGTTTCAATCCAGAACTCAGGATCTGCTGTTTTTGCACTCACAGTGCAGCCAGATCATAACGTATCCGTGGCTGGGTCTAGGTGTGCTTATTTCTCATACCATTCAGTGCAGAGCAAGTGTGTGTTTACTGAAACAATGTGGATGGAAGTTAAGCGAATTAAATGCAACTAGCTTGGCAGCATGTCTTCATCATCTCTGCTCAGTGTGGGCACTAGAACTTGAGTCCCCCCATTGGTGCTTGTGCATGTCAACCTCCAGTTTCTCCTTCTGGATGGGAGTGTGCCCAAGTCTTGGCTGCTGCAAGTGGAGCTGCTTATATGCAGCCCTAAGACAGAAAGGTGATGGAGAAATGCCTTCACTAGCAGTGAATGCTATGAATACCTACAGTATTTCACCTATCATATTTTGTTCTTAGTTGCTTTATTTATAACTTTATTGAGATATAGTTCACCCACCATAAAAATCACCCATTTAAAGTGTATAGTTCAGTGTTTTTGAGTATATTAAAAGACTTATGCAACCATCACCACTATAATTTCAGAATATTTTAATCATCCCCAAAAGAAACCTTGTACCCTTTAGGAGTCACTCCCTATCACAGCTCTTAGGAACCACTAATCTTTTTTTTGTCTATACGGATTTGCCTATTCTGGATATTTCACAAAAATGGAATCATACAATATGTGGTTTTTTGTGACTGGTTCCTTTCACTTGGCATAAAGTTTCCAAGACTCACCCATGTTGTAGCGTGTTCAGTGCCCCTTCCTTTTATTACTGAATAATACTCCATTGAATGGATAAACCACATTTTGTCTATCCATTCATCCATCAATGGACACTTGGGTTGCTTCCATTTTTTGACTGCTATGAATAATATTGCCATGAAAGTTTGCATACAATTTTTGGCACCAAGACGCATTTTCATTTCTCCTAGGCATATGCCTCAGAGTGGAATTAATGGTCCTATGGCAAACCTGGGTTTGACATGGTGAGAAAGTGCCAGACCTTCTTTCAAAGTAGCTGCACCATCAACATGTGTGAAGGTTCTCAGTTGTTTTTTGTCTTTGGTTTCATTTGTTTGAAAATCAAATGTTCTATTTGTTGACTATTAAATTAATTGAGAAGTCTCCTCTGGAGAAACAAAGCTGGAGAAAATAGGCCATGTAAATTCTCCAAGGTTCCATTTGAATCTAATGGTGGTGATTCGACTTATTCACTTACCTTATGAATATGGGATGAATTCACAGATGGCAAATAGTACAAGAACCTTTAAAGCCAACTCATCCATTTGCCTGCTCTTTTCTTTTTCTGAATTTAATTAAAGCTTTTGAGCTTCTGAAACAATGGCGATGGCCAGTGGGATATAGAGGACTGATTGCCAAAAGCAGCTTTCCCTTTCTTTAGTGACCCCTCTTCTTGAAAAAAAAAACAACAAAAACGGCAAGAAAATCAAATGGCTCTTATTTTTGGTGAGTTTTCTGAAGTTCCAGTACTGCCTTTGAAATTTGGTCAGATTTCCCTTTCTAAATACAGAGCCACTTCCCTAAGAATGTGGAGGAAGTGACACTATATCCATGGACCGCTTCTACCACTGGTCTTATATCACTAACATCTAAAAAATAAAAATGGCAGGTGGCCAACTCTGCTGGAGATGAAAAGAATAAAACGGGCTTCTAGAAGTTTCTTGATAAGGTTCTTTAGATGACAAATGTCCTAGTAAATATGTGATTTAGAAGACTATCCACTGTATTTCTTATATAAATTACATTTTACATCAATATCTCCTTTACATTTCTCACTTTCAGAATTTTGTTTACAAAAGAAGTAAATGCATTTCAGATTGCAGAAGAAATTTGGTAGTAGTGTAACATTTATATTAGTTCCATGAGACAGAATTTGGCCTCTAATGGTTAAAAAGGAGAGAAGAGATATGCCTAATTTTAAAAAGGCATTTTAATTATGGAATGTATTATCCTCAAGAAGGAATAATAAACCAGAAATTCTGGTGCATCTACAGGGCCTGATCACCACCAGTTCAATTCATGAATAAGAGCTGGTGGTTGCCAGTTAAATTCTTGTAAGGATTCTTAAGAATGCAATGGTATTTTTAAAGACCTTGGGATCCATCCAGATTGAAGGTTTAGTAAAAGAGAAAGGAATGTTAGAATTCCTATCCCTGTAACTCTTGAGAATGCTATTCCCACCCTCCATTTTGTCTTTCTAAGGACAGTCTTGCTTTTCTCCCTCTATCTTCCCGTCTCTCTAACTCATCCCTTCTTGGGGTGTCTCCTGTGACACAGTTTATCTGGAAAGATTTTGATAAACACCATAGGATTCCTTGACATCAGCGTGATGTTCATGTAAAAAGATTCCTCCCGAAATGGCTGACCCTATTTCTCACATAATAGAATGTAGCCTCATTTTTTTTTTCTTGCAGGCACACAGAATGCAAAAGAAAGTTTTGCCATATTTGCACGTCCCACAAAGCGTTCATTTCTGTTGCTCGTGGCTAGCAGCACTTTCTGTTCAATTAAAGGCAGAACAGCCTGTCACAAAGAAAGCAAAATTCCCTTCAAGAACTTGTGGAAAGCGCTTACGAATTGCTTTATCAAGCCCCGGAAATAGTCTTGGCAGGTTCTTCTTTACTCAGAGCAGGAAGGAAGGTAGGATTTGATATAACACTTTCTTAAAAATCCCGAGCGAATAAAGCAGTCTTGAGAGAAAGTTCTCAGATATGGATTACCGATAAAAAGAATAAAAGGGACGAACATTGAAGATTTTTCATCGCCGTAAACAAATAATTTGTGATCGCTCTCCACTCAAACCACGAACAGGACCAAGAATTAGAAGTGCCCCTTGCTCACCAGCGTGTACATACATCATTGGTCTGGGGTAATGAAGATCACCTGATAAAGATCACAATATGACAGCTTTCCTTTCGCATTGGCTGCTGAACAGCCAGAAACGGTTTTCTGCGGCCGGCCAGCTATTGATCCAGCTCCCTCTTGTCAGAGATGCCCTTAATGGGAATTCCACAGGCAAATAAAAGCTACATTTTGTCTTCATTTTCATCTGAAATATGAGCTGGTCCTTTGTACTCTCGACAGTCATTTATTACTCATTTTCCTTTATTGATGTTTATGAGCCGAAGCATAAAATGCTTCTCAAATGTGGTTTAATTGAAGCAGCAGTTGACACTTTGTCCGTGATTACCGTGCTCCGTTGGCGGCGCTGCGGCCATGAATCGAGGTTTGCTCTTCATTGGTCTTTGAGGCGGCCTACAGTGGCGAGTGTCCTTAAAAAGCAACCGGGCTGGAGCTGAAAAATATGTCGATTTATCTTCATAGGTGTTGAGAGGAAGAAGGCGCCGGGTGGCCAAGTATTCTCAGCATTTGACATTCAAGGGATCACTTTCCTGGTGCATGCGAGAGCTCTTCTAAAACAGAGTTCCTATCGTGATCATTTTAAAAATATTTTGAGCTAAATTGCTAGCCCTAAAAATGTGGGGATGGAGGCCCTGCCAGACACAAAGGTGCACAGCAAGGGGGGGGCAGCCCCATCACTCAATCCATTCGTGAAACGGTGAGAACAATCAATACTGCGGAGAAGTATTTTTTATATGCAGTTATTAACTCATAAGCTACAGTATATCTCATCTCATTTCAACAGCAGCTGAGGTCTCCATCTCCCCCTGGAGACCCCAGCAGGTCCCATTATGAGAATCATAAATAATATGTGCTAATGAGATATGAATTGATTATGTTGGAAAAGCTGACATTTTCATCCATCATTCTAAATGATGTTTAACAATGGATTACCAGCCAGTAATTCCTCTGATATGAGATTAAATAAAATAGCCGGCTGTTTCAGCAGGCTAGCTCAAGGAGATGGCAATAAATCTGCTCAATTACTGTATTACCAATCCATTTTTCACTGCTAAGGATATTATTATTTCATTTAGACTTGTTCATGCATCATAGATTATTTTATTTCCGTCAGTCAATGGGAGAAACCGCAGCGTTTTATTCACTGAGCTGCAAAGCAGTGGGCTCTGCTGGAGTACAGTAAATGCCCTCCGTGGGCCTCCAGCCCCTCAAGGAAGGGCCCCCTGGCTGCCCAGGGGCTGGGGAGCTGTGTGCAAGCCAGCTTTTAGAGACAGGCATTCAGCTTTCAACCTAATTTTCTATACTAATCTGAAAAGTCTCAACCAAGGGATACTGCCTAAGAAACTGATCAATTGAAATGAAATTATTAGATCCTCTAAGATGATTTGGTCTTCATGTCAATCCTGTAGTAGATTGAGAATTAGATCACATGGACTATCCTTTGGCCTGACAAATTAGATTACCAGCCACTGCAATACAGAGGGTGGCTTTTTCCGCTTGTGCCAAACAAACAAACAACACACGCACCTTATTGATGAGACAGATAGATTGGCAGGAGGAATTGCCCTCTCCTTCCTAGTATCAGCTGTTGCTTCTAACACCCTTAATAAAGTTTTGTTCCCAAGCTGGACCGTGGAATATGATGGTCACAAGCAATGAGTTCCCCATAATTCATGGATGCGCTCCATTGTTGACATCAGTGCTCGTTGGTTAATTTACTTAACAAAGACACAATCATCGCACCTGCCAAGTGCCAGGCCCTGTGTGAAGTCAGGGAAGTGCTAAGGGGACATGTCACCCAGACGACGGCTTTATAGAGAGCTCTGGAAACAGCTGGCACCTTTAACCTGGGGTCCCCTCCCCGCGGCCTCATGGCACCACTGCTGTGGGTGGCAGCACCCGGCTGTGCATGGCCCCCAACCCCCTTCCAGGGAGCCCCATCAGCTCTGGCTCCTGCTCCGGGCTCCTCCGTGGGCGAGGCATTCAGTGCCGCTGGGTGCCAAAGCACACCCCAGAAGAGTGCGAGAGAGCCTGTGCCCTGCTGATGCTACACTGTCGGGAGTCTGCAGTTAAATCCTTCGAATCTCTTCTGACTTCTGACTGCCCATTACGAGGAAGCCCTTCCTACAGCTTCCCGAAAGACAGCCCGGAAAGACCGAGTGGGGCCATGCGCTCATCCCTGCCTCGCCCGCCCCTCCCCTCATGCCAGTTCCCTGGGGTTGCACCCCTAAAATGCAGTAGCAGCAGTAAACCTTTCTCTGGCTCTCGTTTCTGGGCATGCCGCTTTCGCGATGTGTGACGCTGGAGAGCGGACCTTAGGGGTGGGCTCTGGAGCTGGGTAGTGCAGTAGCTGGTGGGGAAGGAGGTGGCTGGTTTTGGTCCAGCACAACCGTGTCTAAGGCTTTGCCTGTGACTGATCAGGAGGAGGCAAGCCACTGGGACATGGGTATCTGTGGTTTCTTGAATGGATGGTGCCTCAGTTTCCCAGGGCTGCTATAAGAAAGAGCCACAAACCAAGTGGCTTAAACAACGGGAGTTTATAACCCACAGTTCTGGAGGCCAGACGTTGGAAGTGGAGGTGTTGGAGGGCCGCCTGCTCTGGAGCCTCTGGGTTCCGGTGGTGGCTGCCAGCCGCCCACAGTGACACTCAACCCCTGACTCTGCCCGAGGCGCCTCTCCCTGCTCTTTCACCTCCTTCCCCTGTCACCCGTCATGTTGGACTGGTGTGAGCCAGTTTGGCCTCATCATAACCAGTAACATCTCCAAAGACCTTCTGTCCAAAGAGGGTCACATTCGGGGGACTGGCTCAGGACCTGAACTTGTCTATTTTGGGTGACACAATTACACCCATAGGAGACGTTGTCACTGATAATTACAGGGTCTGGACAGTGGAATGGACTGACTCTGCAGCATCTCTGGACATCTTGGACATGAAAATTCAGGGCTCCAGGGAGCCCAGTGTCTGCTGAGGACTCTGTGGAAGCCAGACACCTCCACGACCGCTTCAAGGGGTGCCCATTGGCAGGATTTGCAGCGAGAGCTATACCAAGTTTCAGGGCAGGATCTCATCAGAAGTGTGGCGGAGGCATCCAGCGGTGGAAAGCACGGCGTTTTCAGGTCTCCACTCAAGGGGAGCCTAGGACGCTGAGACCGGGGTGGGGACATTTGAGTGGAGCCAGCCTGAGACCCTTAAACCCATGGGTCCTTTGGAAGCTTCTGAGTTGGGAAAAGAATTCCCTGCAGTGCCTTCCCATGGAGAGCAGCCTTCTCTTACCTGCAGATGGTGCAAGGTCTCACCTGTGCAGGTACCTCCCAGAATCATGCTTGCTCTGCTCACAACCTGCACCACCCTCTGCCTTCCTCCAGCCTAGACAGGGGTCAGCACCGGCCCCGCCCGAGGAGGACAGCTGCACAATGGAGGCCTGGGGCTGTCTGGTCTACCCAGCCAGCACCGTGTCAAGGAGCACCACTGGCTCATGCTTTCTAGTCAGTGTGTAAGTGAGAGACTGATGGAATATTTGTCCTGGCCTTGTATAGAAAAGCACAGTTAGGTTGCATTTAAAATATTAGAAGAAAAAGGAAAAATTTACTATGTGGCTATGTACCATCATATATAATAAATCAATTATTGCTCACACCAACTTCACAAAGATATTTTTAACTTTGATTTTATAAATAAGGAAATCAAGGATCAGAAAAATAAACTGTCCCATCCATAATCATGAAAAGAAAATGTGGCAGAGCTGGACTTTAGACCATCTTTTTTCTTTCCTTATTCCCTTTTTTATATCTCTTTTTTTTTCTTTATTAGAGAAGTTGTGGGTTTACAGAAAAATCGTTCATAAAATACAGGATTTCCTTATACTTCCCTATTATTAACAACTTGCACTGGTGTGGAACATTTGTTACAATTGATAGCACATTTTAATAATAGTACTACTAACTATAGTCCACGGTTTAAGTTAGGGTTCACTGTATAGTGTATGTCCATGTTTTTTTTTTTAATTTTTTTATCCTGTTACATATGTACAGTCTAACTTTTCCCCTTTTAATCACAGTCGGATATATATTTCAGTGCTGTTAATTCAAAATCATCTTAAGAACCAGGCTTTCTAATTCCTAGTAGAGTCTTAATCAGTTTCTCTCTCTGAGGTCCACTTGATAGGTTAAAAACATTTCATAAACAGTGGCTATATTAGTATCCATTGCTTGAAAAATATATGAAAATGACAAAGAACTACAAAATTATTGTTTTTACAAACTAATATGTATTTTATTAATTACAAAAACATCAATCTATTTTTGAAAGATAGTAATATGTCAGAAAACATGTGTTTAGCTAGGAAAATCTTGATTCCCTCATGAATTTATAAAGCCTCTTGCCAAAATCCTTTAAGTCAGTTTGACTTGGGAACAACCAATGGGGGGAGCAGCAAGTGCACGGCTTTCCCACGTGCCCTGAGCTCCTCATGCTCCGAATGCAGCCAGGAGAGGCCAAGTTCCAGCAGACAGGAGGGATTCCCCCTGGAGTTTCCTTCAGACGCTGGGACACGTCAGGCGCTGGATGTGGACGTGGGGTGCTGAGTGTGTGAAGTATGCAGTGGGCGGGTGACTGGTCCCCACGTCTCTATCCCTCTCTTCATCTAGGCCTGAGAGAGCGAATGTGCGCTCTCTTTCACGCACAAGGCTCTAGTCGCTCCTTGATTCTGGGGCAGCCTCTTGGCTTCCTTGGGTGAATCTGGGGCAAGGGATAATACATGGTAGGAGTCATTGAGATAAAATCAGAAGATGAAAAAAATTTTTAAGTACATGGTAAAATGATATATTATCCATATTTCTATGTCCTGTAAAATGTGGTGAGTCGACACAGGTCAGGACCGAGCGTGGGCCTTGTATGGCTGCTCTAGACTGTGTAAGCCTCTGCTCTGACATGAGAACATGAGTGGACTAGGCTGCTGCAGGGACTGGGGTGAGGGCACATCATCCCCATCTCCCAGCCAGTGGTCAGATGGCAGCCAGACACACGGGAACACCAGGAGACAGCCAGACACACGGGAACACCAGGAGACAGCCAGACACACGGGAACACCAGGAGACAGCCAGATACACAGGAACACCAGGAGACAGCCAGGCACCCAGGAACACCAGCAGAGAACAAGGCTCCACAGAACACTAACCAACAGCCAGACACACAAGAACAGCAGCTGGCAGCCAAGCACACGAGACCACCAGGCGACAGCCAGACCCATGAGAACCCCAGGCAGCAGCCAGAGATCCACAGAGTGTGGCCCACAGCACCGGCCCACTGTCCTAAGCATCAGCCCTGAATGAGGTCAGTAAGGGGCCAACCCTCGTGGAACTTACATGCTGGTGGATAAAGATGTCAATAAACTGGCAGGATAATTTCTGTTGTGATAAGAACTTTGAAGGAATGGTCTGAGAGAGAGAGTGACGAGCACCCAGTGCTCACGTGGCATTTGGGATGAATCTGAAGGATAAGAAGGGGTCAGCCCTTCAGAGCGGAGCTTTTTGAAGTCATAGAAAAGGCAGTGCAAAGCCCCTGTGAAGGGAAGCAGCTTTGCAGTTATTGACACTAAGGCTGTGGGCAGAGATGACCAAAACCCAAATACTCACGTGGGATTTTGATAAAACAAAATACTTGTTAATTGTAGGAAGGGTATACTCTATACAAATAAGTTTTATGGATATTGGTTGAGATGATAGCAAACAGCTTTCCTTGTGGTATGTATGACAAAGTATTGAGGGGTTATATAGTATGCCCAGTCTTGGTTGACCAGAAATACATCTATTTTTAAAATTAAATACCTTTCATGAGGGTCATAGAATTTAAGAAAGTGACATATTGGAGTTCTTTAAATACTTTCTGTTTGGATTTGGGGTACAACAAGAAAGGGGCATGTCTGGCTTTGGGGTAGGTAGATATTGGGCAGAGAAGGATACAGCCAGCTATGGAAAAGTATCCGACCTTACGGGGCCGGTCAGCCCATTCTTTTCTGAGTGCTGTATTTTAAGAAGGACATTAACAAACTTGACTCTGTGCAGGGTAAACGTCAGAGATGGTGGGCCCAGGCCGAACTGGTGCTCAGAGGGCCAGGCCCAGACAAACTTGGTACAAGTAGTTGCAGTGCCAAAAAATAATGTTATAACTCCATAGGGATCTTTTTAAGGAGTAAAAGGGACATAGTTTAAAAAATTTCTCTTTTCCTGAGATGTTTACGTTCTTTATTGTCCCCTTTTCCAAACCAGGACTTAACTAAGCACATGCCACAAGCACTTGAAGTTTGCCCCGTGGCCCTGCTCCCAACTGTCTTTGAATTTCATTACTGTGCATCGTGAACAAGTCTTATGGCGGCGTAAGGCATGTCCGCACTACCTCTGTTAAGTGTCAAAATGTCCCTTTCAAATACTTAACAGCTCTCCCAGAGTTACCAAAATAACCTAGATGCTTTTGATTTAGAAGTATTTGCCTATTCTTCTAAAAGCAAGATCATCTTGAATTAACTGTGGGTGGGGAAGGCTTCATTATCTCACTAATGATTTTTACCAGTGCACAGTGCTAGAGATTCAGTTTAGTCCAAAATAACTCTGTGACAAAATACAGCAGCAGCTAGCAGTACTTGGCAAAATTCCACCAGTCTCCTCACTCATCTCTCAGAAACACAGATGAACAATCCTGCATTCAACACTCCATCTTTCTTAAGACTGTGTTATCCTCTTCACTGCTGCACTCTACCCCACCATCAGTTCTCTCCTTCCAATAACGGCAGACTTCGTTGCAGAACAACAACAACAAAAATGACTCTCCCTCAACAAATAAAACTCAAGAGCATAACAAAGCTAATGTTGACAGCACTCCCACCCCTTGACATGCAGCCAAAATAGTCTATATTCCTGGCAAAATATATTTAAGGACCAAAGGAAGTAAGACTGTATTTTTCACTCAAAACAACCTGAATTAGCAATATAGAATTGGTAAACTTGAAGAAAAAAGGAAAAACGTATGTGATTCAGAGTTGTCTTGCAATACGGGAGATGTCCTATTTCTGTTCTGTAAAGTGAAGTCAAAAGGGGAGTGAGGGTCCTATGGTGCCGGACATTAGGTGCTGGATAAACAGCATCTTCCCTTTATGGAGGCATCGAATTCTGGTGCCTGTGGGATGAGATGCTCAAACTTTAAGGTATAGAGAGGATGACTATATGTGGGCCTACGTAATCACTGCAGGGCTTATATTGAGGTGAGTGGCAATCCCAGTAAGCACCCTGCAATGTCAACCTGAGATGCACATTTATTAATGGAATGTCCAGGAAGTGTCTTGTCCTTGGAGAATGGAATGATCCTCTTTCTGAGAAGAAAACCTTGCAGTCAAATACCAATGATTCCTCCAAGTCTGCAAAAAGACAATCATGCTTTTTAGCCTTGGCAGTGAGAACTGGTCTAATCCAAGGACCTCTTCTCCCTTCTTGAGTCTGACCTACTATCACATAAGTGAGAAGACAAGATTAGTAAGAGAAAAATTCTAGATTGAAGACAGCCTGTTAGTTCTGGTGAATGGGTTCCTTGTGGTTAATGACGAGACAAGAGGAAAGATTTACAGCTATTGGGAAATGAATGAGGAAAGATTTTATTGGATGTGGGGAGTTGTATTCAAAGCATCAAGTGATGTTGCATAATTTAGAGAACTCATGATAGAGATGATTAAAAGAGTGGTTTACTTTCCAATTTTAACAAATATTGTTTTAGTGGGGGCTTTGTGCTAGCCATGAACTAAGCACCAGCATCATCGTAAGTAACAGGGAAACCTTCTATGCAATATTGAACTCATTCAAAGGTAGATTTCACATGAGTCAATGAAGACATCCCTATTTTTAGGGACATCTATGCTAATTAACTACAAATAATCATCTCCAGAAAGAAATGGATGTTTGCTTTTTCTTCCTTAAACACACACAAGTCCCACATATCACATACATGTCCAGAAAGTATATCTAAGAATGTTAAGCTGGCATGAATGCTAAGCCCAAAAATGATCACTTGTGCAAAAAAAGATCCCATTACATCATATATTGCCATGGCATTTGAAGAGATACAATGTTTCAAATGATGGAATATTATGAAGATAATTCAAATCAAGGGATGCTATTATAGAATTTCATTTAATTCTCACACTATGAAGTAGGTACTGTTCTCACACCCATTTTAAAGATGGAAGCTTCTGAGAACTCTCACATATACAAAGGGTTGGAGATAGGATTGAAACGCGTGTCTCCGTGACTCTGAAGTCTGCTGCCAGCAATAGCACCCATACACTGTTAGAGGCGGGCAATTGCTCAGATCCCACTCAGTCTTAGTCTCCGACTTCATCATAATTCACCCCAGATTAAATGGTTCAAATCAAAGCAAACTACAGGGTTCATTTGAAACTTTGTGCAAATTGATTATGCAAATCAGTTCAGCTAAAGCAATCGAACACTTCCTGTATGCCCGGGACTCTGCTGGGTGCAGAAGGAAGAGGGATGAAGGGCAAGGCCCAGGTTTGAGGACACCAGGTGGGAGGAAGGGACTCACCTGGGAATGCCCCGTTCCAACCCGTTACCAAGGTGCTGGGAGATGGCAGAGCAGCGGCTCTCACTACTTCCTGGTGTGGCTGGAGAGAGGCCGTCTTCATGCCCAGCAGCGGGCTCAGCAAGGGGCTGGAGAGAGGGTAGAAGAGATGCAGACAAAAGGAAAATCACTTGTAAAGGGAAATGATGATACACTCTAGAAAGTAAACTTTTCCATGAGAGGAAAGAGCTACATGCTGGGGTTAGTACCATTCTTTTGCACTGTTCAGGTGATTCTTGTGGAGCAAGAGAATAGATAAATATTAAACACGTTTTCTCGATTTCAGGATCCATTTTGAGTTACTTTTGTATAAGGTGAGAGGTTTAGATCAAGGTTCATATTTCGACCTATGGAAATCCTATTGCTACAGCATTGTGTGATTTTCCACCTACTTTATTCTTCCTTTTCAAAATCAGCTAATCTAGGGCCTTTCTCTTTCCATATCAATGTTTCAATAAGCTTGTGTATGTCAACAAATTACCTTGCTGGGATTTTGATAGGATCTGCATTAAATTTAGAGATCAATTTGGAGAGAATTAACATCTTTACTATGTGGAATCTTCTAAGCTATGAACATGGTATGTCTTTCCATTTATTTAGATCCCTTGATTTTTTATCAGCATTTTGTAATTTCAGTGTGTATATAGATAGATATAGATGTAGATATAGATACAGATATAATATAGATATAGATATATAGGTTTAGATAGGTTTATACTTATTTCATTTTCTTTGGTGTGATTTTATATCATATTTGCTTTCTATTTTAGTTTCTGCATGTACATTGTTAGTGTGAAGAAATGCTTTTGGTAGTTTTGCATTGATCTTTTACCCTGCAATCTTGCTGAACTCACTTATTCTAGGAGGATGTTTGCACATTCCTGGGAATGTCATTGGTAAATGGGGACAGTTTTATTTCCTCCTTTTCAAGCCATGTGCCATGCATTTCTTTTCCTTGCCCCATTGCCCTCTCTAAAATGTCCAGTACTCTGGAGGAGCAGCGCTGACAGATGACATCCTTGCCTTATTCCTGATCTTACAGGAAATGTGCTCATTCAGTCTTTCACCATCAGTTTAATGTTAGCTGTAAATTTTCATAGATGTTTTTATCAAGTTGAAGAAGTCTCTCCACTATTCCTTTTGTCAAGAACGGATTTGGATTTTGTCTGCATCTCCTGATATGATCAGATGATTTTTCTTCTTTAGTCTGTGAACATTGTGGATTACACTAATTGATTTTCAAATATTGAACTAGCCTTGAGTGCTTGGAATGAATCCCATTTTTCATGTATTAGTCTTGTTATACATTGCTGGATCCAATGTGCTATCATTTTGTTGATAAAGTTTTGTGTCTAAGTTCATGAGGGATATTGACCTGTTAGATTTTGGTAGATTGTGTAAAATTGGGATTATTTCTTCTTTAAATGTTTGGTAAAAATCTCCACATGGGCATGAAAATTTCTTTTTAAGAGACTTTAAATTACAAATTAAATTCCTTTCATGGTTATAGGACTATTCCAGTTATTTATTTCTCTTTGAGTGAGTTTATTAGTTTGTAGTGTGTGGGGAAAAGGTACTTTTCTTCCAATATGTTGAATTTATGAGCATAAAATAGTTAATAATCATACATTTTGGTCCTATTAATGGATTTCAGATCTGTAGTGATATCATTTGTCCCATTCCTGACATTGGTAATTTGTGTTTTCTCTTTTCAACTTTGCCACTCTTATTATATGTTAATTGATCTTATTGATTTCTTTTCAAAGAATCACTTTTTTAAAAATTTTATTGAGATTGTTCAATACCATACAATTATCCAAAGATCCAAAGTGCACAATCAATTGCCCATGGTACAATCATACAACTGTGCATCCATCACCACAGTTAATTTTTTTTCCAATTTTTAGAACATTTTCATTACTCCAGAAAAGAAATAAAGACAAAAAAGAAAACTCAGTTCCTCTCCTACCCCTAACCACTATCCCCCTCCATTATTGACTCATAGTGTTGTTATAGTACTTTTGTTACTGTTGATGAAAGAATGTTAAGATACTGTTAACTGTAGTACATAGTTTGCAATAGGTAATTTTTTCCCTATATACCCCTCTGTTATTAACTTCTATTTATAGTGTCATAAATTTCTTCTAGTTCTTGAAAGAGGTTTCTAATATTTGCACAGTTAATCATGGACATTGCCCACCACAAGATTCACTGTTTTATACATTCCCATCTTTTAACCTCCAACTTTCCTTCTGGTGACATATGTGACTCTAAGCTTCCCCTTTCCACCACATTCACACACCTTTCAGCACTGTTATTTTCACAATAACGTGCTACTGTCACCTCTGTCCATTTCCAAACACATAAGCTCAACCAAGTTAAACATTCTATTCATAATAAGTAGCCACTCCTCATTCTTTAGCCTTACTCTATATCCTGGTAACTTATATTTCATGTCCACATGTTTACATATTATAATTAGTTCATATCATTGAGACCCTGCAATATTTGTCCTTATGTGTCTGACTTGTTTCACTCAATGTAATGCCTTCATAGTTTCTCCATCAACTAGTTTTATTTTATGACAGCTTTTTTCACCCACCATACTTTCTGTCCTCAGTAGACAACCAATGGTTCTCTGTATAGTTACATATTTATATATTCACCACCATCACTACTATCTATATAAGGACATCTCCATTTCTTCCACAAAGAAGGAGGAAGAGTCAAAGAAGGTAGAGAGACAAAGAAAAAGAAAAAGAAAGAAAAAAGCATGACAGCTAAAAAGCAATGAAAGGAAAGACAGAATTAAACTAAAGTAGAATAAAGAGACAAAATCACCAATGTCAGGAGTTCCATACCCCTCCCTTATGTCCCCCTCTTACAGGCATTTAGCTTTGGTATATTGCCTTTGTTACATTAAAGGAAGCATAACACAAAGTTTCTATTAACTATAGTCTCTAGTTTGTATTGATTGCATATTTCCCCTAATACCACCCTATTTTTAACAACTTGCAATGTTGGCATTCATTTGTTCTCCCTCATATAAAAACATATTTGTACATTTTGTCACAATTGTTGAGCACCCTAGGTTTCACTGAGTTATATGGTCCTAGTCTTTATCTTTCCTCTTTTGCTCTGGTGTCCCACATGCTCCTAACCTTCCTCTTTCAACCATGCTCACGGTCATCTTTGTTCAGTGTACTTACATTGCTGTGCTACCATCACCCAAAATTGTGTTCCAAACCTCTCACTCCTGTCTTTGCCTATCTGTCTGTAGTGCTCCTGTTCTGGTTTGCTAACGCTGCTGGAATGCAAAACACCAGAAATGGACTGGCTTTTGTAAAGGGGGTTTATTTTGTTTCAGTCTTAAGTTACAATCTTAAGGCCATAAAGTGTCCAAGGTAACACATCAGCAATCAAGTACCTTCACTGGAGGATGGCCATTGGTGTCTGGAAAACCTCTGTTAGCTGGGAAGGCACATGGCTGGTGTCTGCTCCAAAGTTCTGGTTTCAAAATGGCTTTCTCCCAGGACGTTCCTCTCTAGGCTGTGGTTCCTCAAAAATGTCACTCTTAGTTGCCCTTGGGATATTTGTCCTCTCTCACCTTCTCCGGAGCAAAAGTCTGCTTTCAACGGCCATCTTCAAACTGTCTCTCATCTGCAGCTCCTGTGCTTTCTTCAAAGTGTCCCTCTTGGCTGTAGCTCCTCTTCAAAACAGCACTCACAGCTGCACTGAGTTCTCCCTGTCTGTCAGCTCATTTATATGGCTCCACTGATCAACTGAGACCCACCCCAAATGGGCAGAGCAACACCTCCATGGAAATTATCCAATCAGAGTCATCACCCACAGCTGGGTGGGGCACATCTCCAAAGAAACACTCAAAGAAATCTAATCAACACTGTTAATGTCTGCCCACACAAGATTACATCAAAGATAATGGCATTTGGGCTACGCAATGTATTCAAACTAGCACAGCTCCCTTTAGTATTTCCTGTAGCACAGGTATCTTGTTCACAAATTCTCTCACAGTCTATTTGTCAGAGAATATTTTAAACTCTCCCTCATATTTGAAGGACAGTTTTGCTGGATATAGGATTCTTGGTTGGCAATTTTTCTCTTTCAGTATCTTAAATATATCACACCACTTCCTTCTTGCCTCCATGGTTTCTACTGAGAAATCTGTAGCCTTATCAGGCTTCCTTTGTATGTGATAGATTGCTTTTCTCTTGCTGCTTTCAGGATTCTCTCTTTGTCTTTGATGTTTTATAATCTGATTAAGTGTCTTGGCATAGGCCTATTCAGATCTATTCTGTTTGGGGTATGTACACTTCTTGGATCTGTGATTTTATGACTTTCATAAGAGATGGGAAATTTTCATTGATTATTTCCTCTATTATTGCCTCTGCCCCTTTTCCCTTTTCTTCTCATTCTGGGACACCAATGATATGTATATTTGTGTGTTTCATGTTGTCATTCAATTTCCTGAGACATTGTTCATATTTTTCCATTCTTTTCCCTAGCTGTTCTTTTGTGTGTAGGATTTCAGGTGTCTTGTTCTCCAGTTCCTGAGTGTTTTCTTCTGCCTCTTGAGATCTGCTGTTGTATGTCTCCATTGTGTATTTCATCTCTTGTGTTGTGCCTTTCATTTCCATAGCTTCTGCCAGTTGTTTTTTCAAACTTTCAATTTGTATCTTATGTTAACCCAGTGTTTTCTTTATAGCCTTCATCTCTTTTGCTATATCTTCCCTGAACTTGTTGATTTAGTGTTTGATTTGATTTAGCATATCTCTTTGAAAATATTTAATAGATTGTTTCATTAAAATGAAACAATATCTCAATGGTATCTTGATTGAGGTGTAAGTTTGTTCCTTTGTCTGGGCCATATCTTTGTTTTTCCTGGTATATATTGTAGTTTTATGTTGTCTAGGCATCTGGTTTCCTTGGTTACCCCAGTAAGATTTTCCCAGACCAGAACGGGTTCAGATCTCAGAATGGGGTTATACTCAGGGTGTATCTTAGAGGAATGACAGACTTTCCTGTGAGACCTCTAGCTGTTGTGCTTTTCCTAACCTGCCCAGCAGGTGGAACCTGTCAGCCTGTCACTCCCGACTGGTGTAAGGAGATGTGTTTTTTCTTCCATTTCTGTTTTGTGCTTTTCCCCCAGGCTCTGGATTCTGGTTCTGAGGGGAAAGCTGGGCCCCACCTCCTTACTCTTAGGGAAGAGACAAACCCTAGGAATTTATCATTTGCATTTGAATTGTCTCTTGGTCTATGTTATCTCCACTGCTGTCTGAGTTAGAGCACTGAAAATAGCAAATGGCTGTGGCTCTCTCCTCTGAGGCCCTGAGGTTGAGAGAGAGAAAAAGGGACAGGAAGCCCCCCCTCTTTGGAGCCAGTACACAGCCCCCCAGTTTCACTTGCCAGCCAGAGTAACAGCCAGTGTCTGGGCTCCCCCTCCCAGTACAGATGAGTCTTCTGGATTCTTTAAGGTCAGTCATCACTAAAAGCCTCTGTATGCTTGTTGGGGGTTTGTAGCTTGTATTCAGCAGTCTACATTTCTCAATTAAAAGCCTAGTTGAAGCTCGGCTGAACTATTTTTGCTTGCTGGGAGAGTGCTGCTAGTTTCTCCCACAGTGAGGATTTGCAGCAAAGCCTGCCATGGGGGAGGGGCTCCTGGTGCAGTTCTACAGTTTTTACTTACAGATTCTGAGCTGCAATCTCCAGAATTCCTCCCAGTACAGGTTGGTGCACGATGTTGTGGACAGTCACGGTTGTCCCCCAGCAGTTATTCCAGATTATTTACTAGTTGTTCCTGGTTGTTTATTAGTTGTTCCAGGGGGCTGACTAAATTCCACTCCTCTCTGTGCTGCCATCTTGCCCCTTTCTCCAAGTGTCACCTTTTTTATTTGTGATTTTTCTCTATTATTTCTTGTTTTGATTTCATTAATTTTCTCTCTTTTCTTTATTATTACCTTCCTTATGTTTGCTTTGGGTTCATTCTTCTCTTCTTTCTCTACTTTCTTAAAGATGGAACTCATATTATTCATGGGAACACCTTCCTCTTTTCTAGTGTCAGCATTTAGTGTTATAAGTTTTCCTTTCAGCACTTTTAGCTGTGTTTCACATATTTGATATTATGTTTTTTTTTTTTTCCAAGCAGTTCCATTTTTTTTCTATAATTTTTTTTTTGAGGTTTCCTCTTAGACCTATGGATTATTTAGAAACATGGGGGTTTCACGTCAATGTGTTTGAAGATGTCCCTGTTGTCTTTCTGTTGTTAATTTCTACTTTGATTCTGTTACTGTCAGAGACCTACTCTGGATAATTTCAAATTTGTTGGTCTCCTTTCTGGTGCCAGGATATGGACTATCTTTAAAAATGTTTCATGGATGCCTGAAGAGACTTTGTATTCTGTAAATTGTGTTCTGTATTGCTGGGTGGAGTACACAATAAATATTGTTATATCCTTTTGGTTGATGGTATCTTTGAGTGTTTCTATATCCTTGCTGATTTTTCTCCAGTAGTTCCATCAATTGCTGAGAGTGAGGTGTTGAAGCTCCCAACTATAAATGTGGAATTGTCTAATTTTCCTTCAGTTCTGTTGGTTTTGCTTCATGCATTTTGAAGCTCTGTCTTTTGGCTCATACACATTTATGATTGCTATGTCTTCTCAGTGGATTGAACCATCATCATTATGTAATGCCCCTCTTTTTCCCTAGCAATTTTCTCTGATCTGGAGTCTATGTTTTCTGGTATTAATATGGCCACTCCTGCTTTTTTGATGACTGTTTTCATGATATGTATTTTGCATCATTTTACTTTCAATCTAACTATGGTATGTTTAAAATAAGTTTTTTGTAGACATTGTATTGTTGATGTTGATCCACTCAGCTATTCTTTACTTTTAATGGGTGTAATTAGATCATTTATATTTAAATTATTAATTAATATGTTAGAGCTTCAGTTTGCAATTTTATTATTTGTTTTCTGCTTGTTGCCTCAGTTTCTTGATCCTCTATTTTAGCTTGACTTCTTATGTAGTACTTGAACATTTTTCAGCATTCTATTTTGATTTATGATGCTTGTGAGTATATCACTTTATATAGTTCTATTAGTGGTTTCTCTAGGTATTACAATGTATATACACATCTTCCAGCCACTCCACCTCCTTCTTTCCACATTTCAGAATCCTTCTCTGATTTTCTGTTGAATTTTCCCAGAGTATTTAGTTGTATTTAGAGGGGAGGAGCAGGAAATAGTGAGAATACACAATCTTGTCTCTGATCTTAGCCTGTTTACCATTAAGTCTAGAATGCTTTTACTTCATCCTGAAGGCAATTTTTATATCATATGTAATCAAGTGTTTAACAATTTTTTAAATGGCCCCTAACCCTAAAAAGAGAGATGTTGAGTCAAAAATGCTTATATTTTCATGTCCTACTTTGTAAAATCTAAGTTAGTGAACCCAAAGCAAAGGCAGAAGCTCAGGTCCACTATCTGCTCCAAGTTCAAGCTGATTGAAAAAGAAGCTTAAAATCTGGCACAGTGACCCAAAACAGGAGGTAGGAGGACTTAGGAGAGTCAATTTTCCCCCACAAACCTAGAATATTCCACTCAACATATGGGCACTGCTCTTCTTGGTAGGAAAATTTGTAATTTTCCATATTATGGGTGTTAGAAATACCTGCTTTATAGAGTCCCAGAGACATTACATTTAACAATAATGATATGAAGTAATAAAACTGAAACCACTATGAAACTGTTATAGCTGGATGCCAAAAGTCAACATGTACAATTAAGTAAAACTAAATCAGTGCCAGGGTCATTGGTGATTAAAATAAAACCAGTACTTCTGCAGTAAGGCTAACCAGTAATGATGCCTATAAACGATATTTAGATGACAGGGTCATTTGCCTCTTTCTTTAAGTATTCTGACTGCTCTGATGACTGCTATTTCATTCTTTCTGAGATGATTTTTCATGTGAAATTAAGCCCAATTGCATCATTTTGATTTTATTTTGATAACCACGTAGCTTGCCCCAAGACCTGCCGGTCAGTGACTACCTGATTGATGGGGAAGGAAGCAGGCCCCTGGCAGCAGCACTAAATCTTCCTCACGGGCCTCTCCTGAGGTCAAGTGAGACATGGCACTTAGGTTTAAGGGTCCCTGTGATTGCCTCCTTATCTGGGGAATAGTCAGTGCTAGCCTGAAATTTATTATAACTTATCCAAATGCAGTGACTTCCTGCAAAGCTCATCCATGAGGCTCAGAACAGAAGGATGTCCAGACTCCAGTCACCTGAGAAGGTGAGAAGGAAGAAAAAGAAAATTCAAGATCACAAACACTAAAGGCAGGTTTAATTAGCAGTTAACATTGATCTGAAAATTAAGAATTGGTTGGCCAGATTTGCGAACATAGAAATTTTCATGAATATTAGATGCTGTTAATTAAAATAACAAAAAATAGCTGACTTATTCTATATCTAAATCTATATCAATAAACTTTTCATACTAGAAAACTATTGTAAGGTAGGATGTGGAATGTATTCACATTGCTCACACTTTTGTGGGGTATTCCAAGCATATGAATGTGCAGCCAGCAAACAGCAAGGAAAATATAAACTTACTACATATCAAAAAAATAACAAGTAAAATAAACACATAGATCAAAGTTTCTCTAAGAATTATTTCTCCCATATCTTCTATTGGACTAGAGGACAATATTTAGATAGCTTTCATACCCTTATTTTTTTTACTTTTAGCTAGTGTTCAGTTTTCCAACGTCCGTATTATTTAAATGTGGACCATCTAATATTTATGACAATTTCTATAATCTCAAGTTTGACAAGCCAATATTCACCTTTTACCTTAAATTTGGAAAACAACTTTAACTCCCAATTTAAGCTGGCTTTAGAGTTATGTGAATAAAGCCTACATATCCCTCTCATCTTAATAAAGAGTAATGCCCCACATTTTATACTTCTGCTTTTGAAATTATGGCTTTGGGCTGACTAACGGTTTTGAAAATTTGGAATTAATATTATGTACAACTTTCCCTCTATAAAACTAGGAAGACTAGTACAACTCAAAAAGGAAAACAACCTCAAAATTTGCATTGCGCTTGGGAAGTCAGCATTCATCGGTCAGCCCTAGATAATTCAATAGGCCTGCTATGAATTGCTCGGGCTGCCAACCTAACGGGGGCTCTGCTTATTTCCCCTTGCCTATAAATTAATTTGGGCGGAACTAGACAAGACAAAGTGTTATCAGCTGTAAGGTTATGCCAGCGAACTCTGTCTAGACCATAACAAAATAGAAAAGAATTCACAGGTGTTAGGCCATTTCGTCTACTGCAAATGTGATTCTGCCTCTTACCAGTGTACTGAAATGGAGACAGAACTAGTTAACGTGGGATGAAAATTTGTTCTTGAAATTTGGAGCTTGATAAAAAGTGTAACTTAAAAAAAGGGGGAGGGGCAGGAAATTTGGGAAAATTAAAGACGCAGAAGACTCAAACAGTCATAATTGTCCAAACATCAAAACTGAATTCAGTGTGCTTTTGGGTAGCCACAGAGAAGCCTCGTCCCGTCAGATCACACGGCCTCCTTGTTAAACGTCTGTAGGATGAGTGACCATGAGCTGGGGCCAGGGTGAAGCGCATAGGAAAATGTTTGTTATGGCCTAACTCTTCTTTTTTGCTGTAAAAACATAACACTACAACAAGCACATGTTTAAAAAGTAAATAATATGGATGGATTTATGGGGAATGGGATGCCGAACCCATGGACCCACCTCTAATCCAGCTTCTGAGAGACCATCCCATTTAGTTCCTCAGGCTGTTCCTCTGCAACCCGAAACCTTATGCACGTACCACTATTTCTCAGTGCACCTTGAGATGTCATATTTTGACTACCCACTCTGTGCAGAATGTAGCATGTATACACAGCTACTCACCTCTCTTCCCTCCTCTTCTTCCCCCAGATACTTTCAAAAATATTCTATTGGTTACCTAAAAATTTTAATTGTGAAGTCACTATACATTTACAGGAAGCAGAACGGAGAGTTCCTGGGTGCCCTTCCCCACTTCCCCCGTTGGTCACGTCTTACCTGTAACACATTATCAGACTCTAAAATGGACATTGGTATAGTTCGTGTGTATTCTTCCACATCATTTACCCCTTGCGTAGATTTGTGGGACCATCACCACCAAGATCCAGAACTCACCACCTCCAAGATCCCCCTTTATAGCCACATTCATCCCTCGTACCCCAGTCTCACCAACCCTGGTGACCACTAATGCGTTCTCCATCTCTGTAACGCTGTTGTTTCAAGAATGTTATATAAATGGAACCACACAATGAATAACCTTGAAGACTTGCTTTTATCACGTGGTGTATTGCCTGTGAGAATGCTCCGAGTTGCGTGTATCAATAATTGCTCCTTTCACTGTTGAGTAAGATCCACAGCGTGGAGGTACTGAGGCTTCTTTAACTGCCTGGCCGTTTTACGTCCCCAGCAGCAGTGCACGAGTGATCTGCTCCTCCACTATTGATTTTAGCCATTATAAGTGTGTAGTGGTAGTGCACTATGGTTTTAATTAGCATTTCCCAAATAGCTAACGGTGTTGAATCCCTTTCCATGTGCTTATTTCCCACCTGGATATCTTCTTTTGTGAAATGTCATGTGTCTTTTGCCCATTTTCTAGTTGGATTTGTTGCTTTTCTACTGCTCAATTTTGAGGTTTATTTTTATCTTCTGGTTACTAATACTCACTCAGACACATGTTTTGCAAATATTTTCTCCAAATCAGTACCCTGCCTTCTCATCTTCTTAATAGAGTCCTTTCCAGAAAAAAAGTTTTGCATTTCATGAGGTCCAATTTATCAATTTTTTTCATCTATGGATTGTGCTTTTGGAGTCAAGCCTAAGAACTCTTGTCTAGTCCTTATAGGGGCTCTAGTTTTTTCCTATGATTTTTCTAAAAGTGTTATAGTTTATAGTTTTACATTAAAGTCCATGATTTAATTTGAGTTAAGTTTTTACTATTTGTGAGAATTAGGTCAAGGTTCATTTTTTAATGCCTGTTTATATCTAATTGCTCCAGCACCATTTGTTGAACAGAGTGTCTTTCCTCAATTGAATTGCTTTAATATCTTTGTCAAAAATCAGTTGAGCATATTTGTGAGGTTCTATTTCTGAATTGTCTGCTCTGTTCCAGTGAGCTATGCCTCCAGCAAACCACATAGTCTTGGCTACCTGAAGTCAGGTGGTGTGACTCCTCCACTTTAGCCTTCTTTTGTAAATAGTGATTTAGCTATTCTTGTTCTTCTGCCATTCCATGTAAGTTTTGGAATAACCTTGTCTATAGCTACAAAAGTCTTGTTGGGAGTTTGATAGTGTATTTGCTAAACCTGTGTATCAGTTGGGGGAAACTGACATCTTTACTATGTTGAGTCTTCCAATCCATAAACACAACCGTCTCTTCATTTCTTTAGATCTTTGATTTCTTTCATCATGTTTTGCACTTTTCAGCATACAAATTCTGTACATGTTTTGTTAGATTTACACCCAAGTATTTCTTTTCTGAGCCTTGCAGATAGTATCGTATTTTCAATTTTGGTGTCCACATGTTCATTGCTAGTATGTAGAAATACAAATTATTTTTGCATGTTTATCTTGTATCTTGCATCTTTGCTGATTTCACTTATTAGTTCTGGGAATTCTTTGGCGGATCTTTGGAATTTCCTAAGTAGACAATCATGTCGTCTGCAAATTGGGCAGTTTCTTTCTTCGTTTCTCATCTGTATGCTGTGTATTTCCTTTTATTGCCTTGTTGCACTGGAGAAAACTTCCAGCACTATGTGCGGTAAGACCAATGAGAGTAGACATCCTTGTCTTGTTCCTGATCTTTGGGGGAGAACATTCGGTCCACTGTGAAGTACCATGTTAGCTGTGGGTTTTTGTAGATGTTCTTTATCTATTATCTTCTGTGGTTTTAAAAGAAAAAGTCATGAATAGGTGTTCAATTTTGTCAAATATCTTTTCTACATCAATTGATATGTGCATGTGGTTTTTCTTCTTTACCCTGTTAATATGGTGGATTACATTAATTGATTTTCAAACATCAAACTTGCCTTGCATCACTTCAATGAATCTCACTTGGCCATAGTGTGTACATTAATATACACTATATATACATAGATTCTCTTTGATATTGATGAATTCTCTTTGATATTTTGCTAATGGTTTTTACATCTATATTCATGAGAGTTATTGATCTGTAGGTTTATTGTTCTTGCTGTTAGTGTCTTTGCTTTGGTATCAGGGTTCTGCTAACATCACAAAATGAGTTGGGATCGTTCCTGCCTCTTCTCCTTCTTGGAAGATACTGTATAGAACTGATGTTAAAATTGTGCTCTGAAGCCATCTGGGCCTGGAGATTTCTCTTTGGGAGTTCGTAAATTATGAATTCATTTTTCTTAATAGACATAGGGCTTTCAAATTATCCGTTTTATATTAGGTGAGTTGGAGTAGTGTATGTCTTTGGAGAAATTTGTCCATTCCATCTAAGTTGTCAAATTATGTGTGCAAAGTTCTTAGTATTCATTTGTTGTCTGCATGATTTGTGTGATATTCCTTGTTGTATTCCTGATGTTGGTAATTTGTGTCTTCTCTCTTTTTTATTTTGCCAATCTTGACTAGAAGTTTGTCAATTTTATTGATTTGTTCAAAGATCCAGCTCTTTTATCATTGATTGTCTCTATTGTTTTACTGTATTCAGTTTCATTGATTTCTGCTCTTTTATTATTTCCTTCCTTCTGCCAGTTGTGGGTTTATTTTGCTCTCTTTTTCTAAGTTTTTGAGATGGGAGCTCAAACTATTTGAGACTTTTTCTCTTTTTTAATGTAAGCATACAGTTCTATAAATTTACCTCTCAGCACTGCTTTAGCTGTGCCCCAAAAATTTTGATATCTTGCATTTCATTTCCATTTGGTTCAATGAGTATAATTTTTATTTCTTTTGAGACTTACTCTTTGACCCATAGATTATTTAGGAGTGTTTGGAGATCTTACCTTTATCTTTCTGATATTGTTTTGCAGTTTGATTTCATGGTAGTCAAGGAACACATTCTGTATGATTTCCATTCCTACAATTTGTTGGGTTTTATTTTATGGGCCAGGATATGGTCTGACTTGTTCTATGTTGTGTGGGCACTTGAAAAGAATTTGTATTCTGCTGTTGTTTGGTTGAGTGTTTTAACAATGTTGATTAGATCCTGTTGGTTGAATTTTTCTATATCCTTGATGGTTTTTATCTAGTTGTAATGTCAATTACTGATAGAAGGGTATTGAGGTATCCTACTATAAATATGGATTTGTGTTTCTCTTTGCAGTTCTAGCAGTTTTTCCTTCACATATTTTGCAGTTCTGTTGTTTGCTGCAAACACATTTAGGATTGTTATGTCTTCTTTGTAAATTTGACCCTTTTATCATTATTTAATGTCCCTCTCAGTCTCTGGTAATTGTAATTCAAGTTACAAAGAAAACCCAGAAGACTTAATAATGGATACACAATAAAAGGTAAGTGTAATTATCTTTGTAAAAGCATGTAGACATTTGGCAGACTCTGAATAGGGTGGGTGGAGGGAGAAGAGTCAGTTGGAAGGGTAGGGATGGTAATGGGCTTCTCTCTGATGTCACTATGTTCCCGTAGATTTGTGTGGCAGGTAAATATGTATATGGCTAAATCATGCCAATTCCTACCTGTATTAATTCCATCCCAGCTTTCCAGGATGAACCTCTCCTTACTAGTAGGCTCAGTCTCATTTACACCCAGAATCAAAATTATCAAGGCAGGCAATGTAGAAATGGCTCCATCCTAAAGAAGTTTGCAAATTTGAAAAGACTCTTGGCCACTCCTCTAATACTTTGACAATATCAAGAATTTGCTGTGTGTCTTTTTGCTGCAACCCTTGTCTGCACCTATTTCCAAAGTAAAGCTCCCTGGGAAGCCAGGTTGCTTATTTTGTTCTTTTCCATGTAGGCTTTGGCATGCCCCAGATGTTCTGTCTCCTGTTTATCCCCAGCCATTGGAGGCTTGACTTGGAGTTGGACTGTACCTGTCTTTCACCATTAAGAGATGTTCATCCCTTATCCCTTTATCTGTCTATCCTTGGTCTCATACAGCTTCCCCTCCACTTCCCCTGGCTTTGAGCCATCCTCACTCCCAGCACACCACGCTCCTACCTTCTGCTAAGAGGGGCGCTAATTACCCAGGTGTCTTCTAGTAAAGGAACTGTGTGGAAATTTCTGATTTGTCAAGTGAAGAAAATATTTTCACAACTTTGCAAAGCTTTCCCAACTAAATGAACTCTGTAAGTGTGCACACCATGGTTGAAATTCATCAAGTGTGCTTAGAGGGTTTTTTGGTTAAAAGTCAAAGAGGAGGGGCTGGGTAGTTAAGGGAGGAAAGAGACTTCCCTGCGTTCCTGGAGCTTTTGGTGCCTTCCTGGCCCATGGTTTCCAGCACAGGCCACATATCAGAATCACTGAACCCTCCCCCAGAGAAAATATACAAGGACCCTTGCAAGTGGCGACATAGGATGAGATCCTCTCCTTTAGATCAGAAACGGAGTCTAGTTCTTTACTCTGCTGATAAAGTGCTATGATTTGACACACTCCTGGGCTTTTGATAGGATTTTATTTGACATTTCTAAATGACTGAAATAGAGAAATACCTTGATTATAAAAACATTTTTATAAAAATGTTGTTATTGAGAAATTATTTGGTCTTATAATTTAGACCCAACTAACAAATTAACAAAAAAAGCAACAATCTTGTTCCTCCTCAAGGGAAGGTCTGCTAATTTCACTTTTTATTGAGCCCTGGAATCCTTTGTACTTGGGGGCATTTAGCAGCAAGTGGGCGTTTCAATCCACGTGGAAATGGCCCATCCTGAAGTCACCTGTCTGCCCCACACTTTGGTTTTACAAGAGCCAGGGGGGTAGGAGGGTTGTTGTAAGGGGACTTGATCAACCCTGGGATAGCTGGGGTTTCCGGACCCTGAGCAGGGTCAGGAGCTGGTTGATTTCCATATGAGTGAGTCCCGAATTCTACCACTTTGGGACTCCATGAGAAGGTGCTAGGGGTCACGTTTGCAGAGGGAGAGTACCATTGTCCAAGAACTCCACCTTCAATATACCCCAGAGTGGCCCAGGCTGTGGGAACGAAGGCTGTGGCTTGTGCCCGGGGCCCTGCACGGCTGAGCGCCTGGGTGGGAGTCATCCGCCCCGGCCGGGCTCCTGCTCGGTCTTGCTGAGTGGGGGCTCAGAAGCAAGCTCGTGTTGCTTCATGAAAATATCCAACATTCTGACATGCTCTATACTGTTTCCCAGGATGCCAGCAAACTCCTGCTCTCAGCCCCTCTAACAAAGAAGCCAAGGGGTGGCGTGAGATGCCCTGTCGCTGCTGCCGTCCCCACCCAGGCCGGGCCCCTACCTGCCTCCGCGGCTCCCTCAGTGGTCCTTGGCTGGATGTGTTCCCAGGGTCACTCTGGGAAGCACCTGGCTGTGCCGTCACTTCCCTGGGGAGGGGAGGCCCCTCCTGAAAGCCACGTATGCTCTGGAGACGAGATCTGGGTCGGGTGGGATCCGGGGGAAAGACGAGACTGTCCCGGTACATGCCGCGTGTGCCTGCGGTCTCGGTCCCATTGGACTAACCCACGGCTCACTGAGCTCACTTTAGTCCACCACCAATATTTAGGAGAGAGCGCTGAGGCCAAAAAATTCAACTGCTAGATGCAGTACTGCATTTTTACTAATTTTGGTTAACCTATTAGCTTTTTATGCATGATCTGTAGGAAATTTGTGAATCTGTCTTCAGATAAATACCCAGATAACCCTGGGTATCAGGTTTTGGCATTTATATTTTAATTAAAACATTTGCATTTTAAAAGTGTTAAATCCATCCTAACATCTTTTCCAGGCTGCTGAAGGGTCTTCATTGTGTTTCCCCCTAAGGTCCGTGGAGCCGAGGAGGCAGGGGGCTCCCAGCTGCCCTGAAGAACAGAGAGGGGGCTCTTGCCTTCCGTCGTCGGTGGGTGGGTGGGAGGCAGAAAGAGGCTCTCAAATGTCATCCAGAAGGAAGCTTATTGTTTTTCCACCACTTCCTGTGGTTTTAATTAAAGCCCAAAACCTTTTGTTCGTCTATTTAAACAAAAATATAAATCAAGGGAAAGGAAATTTGGGCTCCTGATTTTCATGGCTGTACCTTCTCCCAGGCTGTCCATCATTCATTCCCCTTTGGTGTCAGTTGAAATCAATTAAGTACACACACGCACACATGCACACACACTCAGGACGGAAAAAATAAAAACCTAAGTGCATAATGACTGAGCCCTTATTTTGAGTTCCTGTTTCTGTCAGTGACAACACGGTAGCAGCCAAGCATGACAGCCAGCGCGTGTGTTTGACACCCGCTGTAAACTCTTCTTTTCCTCTACAGCTGCTTCTGTAAACACATATGAATAATAGTTCTCTTGTGCCTTAAGCTGAGCAAGAGTTGCTTTTCTTGGAGACTGGCCAGGTGCTAATGGAAATCCACTGCCCGTGCGGAGATGTGCTTTTCTTGCCCTCAGCATGACCCGTGGCCCCGTCCAGCGGTACACACTTCTGCCTTGGGCTCCCGGAGGGGTTAATGATTTTTCCTCATGAGAGACTGGAAGACTTTCATTGGGAAAGTGGAGAGAACAGAAAATCTTGCAACAATTCCAGCCTTCATTGTTCATTCATTTCTTCAATAATTATGGAGAATCTACCACATGTAAAACAGTTCCCAAGTCTCAGGATGCTTTGGAGGAAGATAAGTTGTACATAGATTTCCATCTGCCAGCAGCATCCATTCTGGAGGGTGGAGATGAGCAATAAGCAATAAACTGAATAAATAACTTATATCTGTGTCCACAGGTGAAATGGCAAGTGTAGCAGAAGATGAGAGCTTGAGTGAGTGGCAGGAAGAATTTTGTTATTAATATTAGTATTATTATTTTGTTGAGTTGCAGTCCTAATTCTCCACTATATCCAAGACCTAAAAAGATTTTCACTTTTTCTGAATTCCTCTCCAAGTCTGAGGCAGGACAGGGCATTGGGGGGCAATGCCTTCCATCTAGTTTACACAGCTGTCGGCTGTGATTTTTCCCCATTACATCAACTTTATATAACAAATGCTACCCTCACAAAGGCTAATTGAAAGGAAAACCCACCCTAAAAATTAAAAACCAATCCCCCTTTCACACAGGTAACCCATGGGAAATGAAACTTATGGGTGCTGGACATCCCTCTTCTGGTTATTGAAATGGGTTCTAGTGGGAAAAGATCAACCGTTTTCTCCTGGGAACGAGCACGTGCGAGGTTAGAGGAGCTGGAAGCTGGTGAGGCTGCTCCTCTCCTGGGCATCAGTGCAGTCATCTGGAGGAGCTTCTGTCCCAACACGTTGCGTGGAGCCAGGGGCCGCTCAGTGGCTGTCCGCCTTTTTCCCCAGGAAACACAAAGACAAGCAGAAAAGCAGCAGCCAGTGACATGGGCTGGGTCAAAGAACTTGCTACCAACTTTCCAAATTAGCGCACACAGATTTAACACAGTCTTGAAAATCGCCACAGGGAAGAGTCTGAGATGTTCATACTTTTCTTTAATCCTACCTGGTATATCTGCCCATCCTGGTTTTCATAAACTTTATTATTTCCTTGCAAGCATCTATGAAGTGTGAACCCTTCCTTATGGAACTTTATATATTTTTTTCCCTTTTTTCCTGGTCCTAACCCAGGCCTTCACCACCGGCCCTGGAATTTCAGAACAGCCTCTTTGGAGACTGAGCCAACTTCAGCCTCTGTGTCATTTTGCATAACATCGCCAAAAAACCCATTAGCTTTAAAAATTTGATACTTGCACCATATCATTTTCCTCCTTAGATGGAGTTCTCTGTGGACTCTCCTATAAGTCTGCCTTTCTGACTCCTGAAGTCTTTCTTACTTATTCTGTTAGTGACCTGCTATTCTTCATCAGGCATTTTCTATGTGTTTGCTTGGCCCATCCTTACTAAATCATCACCTCCCCTCAACGTGTTTAATTATGTGCCTTTTATCTAGAAGATCCTTTCCCTCACCTTTACATGTCATAATTCTACCCATCCCTTAAGCCTAACATCTTCCATAAACTTACTCTGGCAATCGCAGGACACACTGATTTGTTGGTTACACCAGTATCCATTTAATATCCGCTAAGCTTGAAACATTGTTTAGGTATTTGGTTTACTGCAGTGAGAAAACCAAAAACAAATACTTGCTCTCATGGGTACTTTTCAACTAAGTAGAAAGGACAACTGCTTGCAAATAACATGGCATTTTATTAGCTTTTAATTGTATATATTATGGTCTTGTTTCAGTAACATACAAGATTTCCAGCTAGAATCTTACTTCATCCTACTGTTACAACCTCCATATCACCCACTGCAAAAGGCCAATAAATCAATGCTTTATTAATTTAAATTTTTTCATTAAATTTTTTTTTTTCATTTTAAAATTGGCCTCAGTAGGTCTCTCAATTCTTCATTAAAGCTGATAGATGTTTAGAAAGGAATTGTCAATTCCTTTATTTTACAAATAAGGAAATTAAAATCTGTTAAATTGTTTACAATGTCAGTCAGTTGGTAGTAGATACAAAGCTAAAGGGTAAAGTTAGGTCATAGAAGCATGATTCTCCTAAACTTGTTGATAACATCCTTCCAAAACACACAATGAAGCAAGCATTTATATAAGCCTTATGTAGAAAGCATCCACCCTGAGCAGTCAGCTACAAACGTGACAGCAGATTCTACAATACTCAAATTCCAAAAAAAGTGGTTAGGAATATTCTTGGCAGAGTAGAACTGCAATATTGTGTCTTTCTGCATGTGTGTACATATTTCTCTACTCTCTGAAAGGATTTCCGAAAGGAGATTTTTGGAACAATTATTTCTGATTGTGTTTCCCACACTGATCAGAGGTGAGTGGACCCTGAACAGGGGATTCTTAGAATTTGGTCCCCTTGACAATTGGATTCCCATAGTGAACACGGATACATGGGCTTCTTTTCTCTCTATTTCTCTATTTATTGTAGCTCTATCCATCTTCATTGAGATCAAGAATGTTGAAAACAAATATATCATGTATTTATTAGCAGGTATATCTTACTTGTCAGTTTCAAATAATTTAAATGTTAACCTTTACCTAAATGCATTTTCTATCAGGAACATATATTAGTTTATAATTATTCAAATATATTAGTTTTTAAAGAAAAACATTTATTTAACAAATGTTTTTAAAACTTTGTTTCAAGCACTGCATTAGCTACTGAGAATACAAAGGTGAATATGACACTGTCTTTTTCACCAACTTCATTATCTAGTAAGGAAAATACACCTGCAAACAAAGACATATAAAGGGCTTCTATAAATCTGAATTGGACACACAGTTCAGGAGCTGGTAAACTGCTTTATTTCCATGATCACTGAGCATGCAATAATTTGATCTTCTTTGTGCACTAAGAGAATGTACTGATTGATTAATTAATAAGTGACTTATTACTTAAAACTATGTGACTTATTACTTAAAACTATGTGAATATGCAACATTTAGTGTTAGTTTTTAAAATGCAGATGGATACTTTTCTAGAAAAACTCCACTTCTGAAGATTTATTTTAGGGACAAAATAAGAGACATTTAACATATATTCATTTATAGTAAGTCATCACAGTATTTTGAAAAAAAAAAAAGAAAATTTCAGAATGATCTCAATGTCTCATTAAATGGGAGTTTTTACCAAAATTATGATGAACTATTATGTAGCCCTTAAAAACATTCTGTGGAGAAATATTGATTGGTATGGAAATGTTTCCAATATATTGCAAGTTTTAAAAAATTATATTTATAGTATTTTAAAAAGAAAAGTTGGATTTTGGACTTTTCAGTTTTCTAAGCATGCACCACTCTTGAATTGACAACTGAAAATAGTAAATGCCATTTTTCACGAGAATACGCAATAGAACTTCTAATAAGTCACTGCTTACATAATCTTCTTTGGCACTGTTCTTTTCTCGACATGCACACATTTCTAGCTGTCTTCAGCAGCGGACTCATCCTCAGATTTTCAGAAACATCGATATTTACATCTGTGATTCCTCTGACTTCCCAGTGTTTTTGTCATCTCGAGACTAATCACTCCTGGATCAGGCCACCACAGGACTCTTCTGTCTCACTGGTGGCGATGGCAAACCGCTGCCTCTCCCATCACGCTGAGCCCTTGCCTTCTCCCACATCCTGTTCTCCCACACTAATCAAAACCCTGTTCCACTCACCTTTTCTCTGTCTCCCACACCAACCTTTGTTCATTCGTTTCTCTTCACAGCTCATCGAGATGCTTAATCAGAGGTCCTCGCATCTTCATGGGCTGATAAGTGGATCTGTGGGTTTCAAGGTGAAAAATTTCACCTTCATGTTTCGTAGCTTCTAATGAAAACAGAGCATCAATTCAGTTCTGAAGGAATCAACCAGGTCTTTCTTACCAGTGGAAATCACAAATGCTTTTATATCATCAGTTTGTTGGAGATGTTTCAAAATATCGTTTGCTCTCATCACATTAAAACTGTGGTGCTATTTAGACACACATATCACTATATCAGTAAAGTGGCTTTAAAATATTTTATAACTGTGTTTCATTATTATTGGTTTTTTTTAGAAGTTTTGTGTTTAATTTTATGCCAAAAATATATTATTTTGAGAAAAAATCAGAGGTGCAATAAACATCAGGAACCCTGGTCTGTATCCCAGCGTAGGATCTGGAGTATTTCACATTAGGCTTCAGCCCTTCTGCTAGCTCTCTGCACCCTCATGGGGCTGCACAAACAAGCACACACAGTCTCCCAAGCACACATAGACACATCAGAAGAAAATACGTATCTGAGAGGTAGGATCACGTGTGTCCACATTTTAATCTTAATGCTTTATGTATTTTACAGATGTTAACAATATTCCCTTGTTCCTCTACTAATAAAGTATTATAATGTATGCATATACGCTGTATACATATTTATTAAAATTCACTGATATTGATACAATTTTCTATTGTCAGCTTTATCCCCATATAGATTCAAAAACTTTTAATAATGAGACACAGTACTGACCCAATATTTTCCAAGTAAAGTGGAAAAAGGGGAAAAAAAACCTTTTAAAAGATGATGTTTTCTCTCAGTGAACTAAATTACTGATTTGCCATCTATTAAATCCTCATATATATGTATTTGTGGGTTCTTTGTTAAATCCTATCTCAGTTTGTCTATTGATCTGCTGTTTATCTCTACCATATTGATTTGACTAGAGAGGCTAGGGCTTTTAGATTTCTTCATATAGATTCCATACAATTATAATTAAATTTATTCCCAATGGTTCACATTTTGTCCAGTTTTATAATTTTAACCATTTTTATTTCCTATTGTATTAAATTGCCTAGCATAGATGTGCATTTATTTCTGACTGACTGTAGAAAAATTTTGATGACAGTCTTTTGAGTTGTATGAGTGTTCAATCATATTATCTATAAAAAAAAAAAAAAAGGGCTGTATTTCATCTTGTGTTTTTACCAGTTTTTTTTTGTAACTTATTGCTGGTAACTACATGAGCAGATTAGTGTCAGTGGTGATAGTTGGCATCCCTAACTATTCCTGATTTCAGTTCAAATTATTTATATTTCACCATGGGGATAAAATTTTTGTTAATGATTGGAAATAATGTATATAATTTTAATACATTTTCTTCTACTACTTTATATGGAATTTTCATTAGAAAAGAAATCCCTTTTCAGTGTTTCTTGAGGTGGTCACATGATCTTTATCCTTTAATTTGCTGGAAAAGTAAATGATCCTGACTGATTTCCTGTTCATAGTCATAGGGAAAGGATGATCCCAACTGTGTCAGAGTGTATTAGTCTTTTGTCACATTGAAGATTTTGTTAGCTAAAATACCATTTAGAATTTTACATCTGTATTATTACATTTTCTGCATTTAACTGTACTCATAATATAGATTATGATATATAGCCATAATCATATTTGGATACAAATGTAATGTAGATAAATAAAATGATTTGAGGGGCTTTTAAGATTTTATATGGCCCAAAATAATCTATTTATTACTCTATTTTCCTTTTCATAGATATCAGATAAAAAACTTGCTATGGACCCACCTAATCCTGGTCCTCATCAAAGGATAGTAATCTAGACTATTTTACTTTTTTAGCAAAGTAATTGCTTAATAGGACTTTTTAAAAAATTTTTTATTGAGATTTTTGAGTTACCATACACTATCCAAAGATCCAAAGTGTACAATCAATTGCCCGCGGCACCACCATATAGCTGTGCATCCATCAACACGATTTCTTTTTTTCAATTTTTAGAACATTTTCACTACTCCAGAAAAGAAATAAAGACAAAAAAAAGGAAACTCAGATCCTCCCATATCCTAGCCATGTCCCCTCCATTATTGATTCATAGTTTTGGTGTAGTACATTTGTTACTGTTGATGAAAGAATGTTAAAATACTACTAACTGTAGTACATAGTTTGCAATAGGCATATATTTTTTCCCTATATGCCTCTCTATTATTAACTTCTAGTTATAGTGACATACATCTGTTCTAGTTTGTGAGAGGGATTTCTAATATTTGTATAGTTAATCACAGACATTGTCGACCACAAGATTCACTGTTTTATACATTCCCATCTTTTAACCTCCAACTTTCCTTCTGGTGACATACGTGACTCTGAGCTTCCCCTTTCCACCACCTTCACACACTTTTCAGCACTGTTAGCTATTCTTTTAACATGCTACCATCACCCCTGTCCATTTCCAAACATTTAAGTTCACCCTAGTTGAACATTCTGCTCATAATAAGCAACTGCTCCCCATTCTTTAGCCTTGTTCTGTATCCTGGTAACTTATATTTCATGTCTATGAGTTTACATATTATAATTAGTTCATATCAGTGAGACCCTGCAATATTTGCCTTTATGTGTCTGTCTTGTTTCACTTGATATAGTGCCCTCAGGTTTTCTTCATGAACCCATTTCTTTTAAGATGGTTTTGTTCACAAACTATACATTCCATCCTAAGCAAACAATCGGCTCCTCATATAGTCCTGTATTTATGTATCAAGCACCATCGCCACTCTCTGTATAAGGACATCTCCATTTCTTCCACAAAGATGGGGGAAGAGTCAAAGAAGGCAGAGAGGCAACAGAAAAAGAAAAGAGAAAGAGAAAAACAAACAAACAAAAAAAAAAACAAAATTTGATAGCTAGAAAGTGACAAAAGGAAATATAGCATTAACTTAAAGTGGAATAAAGAGTCAGACAACATCACCAATGCCAGGTGTCCCATACCCTTCCCCTATTCTCCCCCTCATAGGCATTTAGCTTTGGTATATTGCCTTTGTTACATTAAAGGAAGCATAATACAATATTTCTGTTAATTCTAGCCTCTAGTTTGCATTGATTGTATTTTCCCCCCAATCCCACCCAATTTTTAACACCTTGCAATGTTGACATTCATTTGTTCTAACTCATGTAAAAACATATTTGTACCTTAAATTACAATCACTGAGCACCCTAGGTTTCCGTGAGTTACACAGTCCCAGTCTTTATCATTCATCTTTTGTTCTGGTGTCCCACATGGTCCCAGCCTTCCTCTTTCAACCATATTCACAGTCATCTTTGTTCAGTGTACTTAAATTGCTGTGCTACTATCTCCCAAAATTGTTTTCCAAACCTTTCACTCCTATCTTTTCCTTTCTATTTGCAGTGCTCCCTTTAGTATTTCCTGTAGCACAGGTATCTTGTTCACAAACTCTCCCATTGTCTGTTTGTCTGAGAATATTTTAAGCTCTCCCTCATATCTAATGGGTAGTTTTGCCGGATATGCGATTCTTGGTTGGTGGTTTTTCTCTTTCAGTATCTTAAATATATCACCACTGTATTCTTATCTACACACATAGTCTTATTAAGCTTCCTTTGTATGTGATGGATCGCTTTCCTCTTGCTGCTTTCAGGATTCTCTCTTTGTCTTCAGCATTTTATAATCTGATTATTAAGTGTCTTGGCATAGGCCTGTTCAGATCTATTCTGTTTGGGGTACACTGTGTTTCTTGGATCCATAATTTTATGTCTTTCATAAGAGATGGGAAATTTTCATTGATTATTTCCTCTATTATTGCTTCTGCCCCTTTTCCCTTCTCTTCTCCTTCTGGGACACCAATGACATGTAAATTCTTGCTTTTTGTTTTGTCCTTAAGTTCCCAGAGACATTGCTCATATTTTTCCATTCTTTTCTCTCTCTGTTCTTTTGTGTGTAGGCTTTCAGGTGTCTTGTTCTCCAGTTCCTGGGTGTTTTCTTCTGCCTCTTTCTATTGTGTCTTTCATCTCTTGTGTTGTGCCTTCATTTCCTTAGATTCTGCCAGTTGCTTTTCTGAACTTTCAATTTCTACCTTATGTATGTCCTGTGTTTTTATTATACAGTTCAGCTCTTTCATCATATCTTCCCTAAATTTTTTGAATTGACTTATTATTAGTTGTTTCAATTCCTGTATCTCAGTTGAAGTGTAAGATTGTTCCTTTGACTGGGCTATAACTTCATTTTTCTTAGTGTAGGTTGTAGTTTTCTGTTGCCTAGGCATGGTTTCCTTAGTTACCCAATCAGGTTTTCCCAGACCAGAATGGGCTCAGGTCCCAGAAAGAAGAAATATTCAGTATCCAGTTTCCCTGAGGGTGTGTCTTAGAAAATTGGTACACCCTCTGATGCCTCGGGTCACTGTGCTTCTCTGCCTACCAGGTGGCACTTGTTAGCCTGGAATTCTTGACTGCTGTAAGGAGGTGTGGCCCATGGCTGTTTTCCCCCAGGCTCTGGGGTCTGGTTCTGAATGGAAGGGGGGTAGTATAGCTGGGCCCCTCCTCTTTCCTCTTAGGGAAGATATACCCCTAGGGAGAGGTCATTAGCATTTGAATAGACTCTGCCTGTGCTATCTCCACCCTTGTATGAGCACTGGGAACTGAAAATGGCTGAGGCTTTCTCCACTGAGCCGAAAAAGGAACAGAAAAGTTTGTGGCGACACTCCAGCTCTCCAAGGTCAGTCATCACCCAAAGCCTCTGTCTACTTGTTGGGGATTTGTAGCTTATATTTAGCAGTACACATTTGTTATTTAAACCCCCAGCTGGAGCTCAGCTGAGCTATATTGGCTTGCTGGGAGAGAGCTGCTCTCTAGCACCACGAGGCTTCGCAGCTCGGGCCCTGGGGGAGGGGTCTCCTGACTTGGATCTGCAGTTTTTACTTACAGATTTTATGCTGTGATCTCGGGCATTCCTCCCAATTCAGGTTGGTGTATGATGAATGGACGGTCACGTTTGTCCCCCCACAGTTATTCCGAATTACTTACTAGTTGTTTCTGTTTTTTTTCGTTGTCCATGGGGACTACTTAGCTTCCACTACTCTCTATGCTGCCATCTTAGCTCCTCTCTAATGAGATTTTAAAAAATTTCTAATGGTATGAATTTAGTTAAGATGATTTTCTACTAAAATACACCACATCATATATTTTGAAAATTGTTGTTGCCACATAGTTGTGTGTAGCATTGACTATGCCCCTTTTTACTCTCACCTTTATATGAATACATAACATTTCTCATTCCAAATTTCAATCTATTTTTGCTTTCTTTTCTTTAATAAAACTAATGAAAAGTTTAAATGTATTGATTTCTTAAGAAAAGAAATCTTATGAGAAAAACAGAAGGATGTGATAATAATTTGAGAATTTGGTATCTTTTAAGCACAGATATTTATGACTTTTGCATAGTATTTACTATTTTCTATTTAAAATGACATAATAAAAAGTCAAGACATAAATAATAGATTTATAAAGAAATATCGACCATGCCTATGTTGGAAAAAGTAAATATACATGGTATAAAAAGATTTGCAAAATGGTAAGGAATAAAAACTGAACAGATGATTTGTAAATCCAAGTGGCCAATAGCATGAAATTGTGCTCAGATGTATTGTTAGTCAAGGAATTTCAGATTAAAGCAGTAAATTATACATCACTTTATTCTCGTCTGACTGGCAAACATGAAGGCCATCTAAACCAGCTGTTGTTGGCAGGAGTGGGCAGTGGGCACACACGGTGCCGATGGGGGATGGCAGAGGAAGTCACAGCACTGCCACAGTTCGCTTTTAAACGAAGCTGAGAGCAGCTCCATTCCGCAGAAGGAGCTCTGTGAAGAATCACTCTATGAGAAAAGAAAAATCCATAAATGTGCACATAATGTGATCCCCTCTTTGGAAAACAGAAAAATGAACCCATTTATCCCCAGACTTCTCTTTGTGTATATACTAATGCGTATTTGAATTTTTTTTTTTATCTGGCATGCTATAAGTGATTAGGGATAGAAGGGGCATGGGAGCCAACTGTGCACCACGTGGTCATGTTCATTTATGTACAAGCATATATGATTATCTGCATCTGTAAAATGATGGCTGTCCCCTCCAAACAGCCCAGGATATGGTAAGAACTATAAGGCGTCAATGGAAAAAGCTGTAATATATTACATTCCTGATGTACTCTTGCTGCCATGCTATCTTATCAATAGCTCAATAATAATAATTAATAAAGACTACTACACAGACACACAAAATGATGGCTCTCTATAAAACCCATAATTTTGTAATTAAATAAGGAAAAATCATGCTGGGTGAAACTGCTTATGATCTATACTTTCGAAGGCATGGCTGTGGTATTATATGACTAAATAAGCCAGACTGTGAAAGTTGTTTGCAATAAAAATATATATAAGATTTTTTAAAAACAAACTTTTATTTCTGAGATAATTGTAGGCCCAAATGCAGTTGTAAGCAACAACAGAGAACCCATGTGTCTTTACCCAGTTTCCCCCAGTGGTAGCACACACCAGTCTGTGGTACAAGAGCACAGCCAGGAGGTTCATGTTGACCCAGTCAAGACCCAGTTCATCCCCTCTTGAACCCCAATATCCTCTTAATCTATTCTCCATTTTTATGGCATTTCAAGAATGGTATATAAATGGTGGTATTTCGAGATACGTAACCTTTTGGGATCTTTTTTTCAACAGCATAATTCTCTGAAGATTCATTCAGGGTGTTGCATGGTCAACAGTTGCCATCACTAAAAATATGAAGTAGTTGTAAATCTAATAAAGCATGTATAAAGCTTGTATGTTGACAGCTACTGCAAAATGCTTATAAATAAATGGAGATATGTGCTGTGTTCATGGATTGGAAGACTCATCATGGAAAATATGTCAATTCTCCCCAACTTGATTTACAGGTTTGACACAATTACTATAAAAGTTCCAGTAAGATATTTTGTAGATGTAGGCAAGGTTATTCTAAAATTTACATAGAAATGCAAATTAACTAGAATAGCAAAACAATTTAGAAAAGGAAGGATAAAGTGAGAGGAATCCATATACATGGTTTCAAGACTTCTTATATAGCGACATAATCAAAACTGGTTTCTGAGATGAACAGACCCATAGATCAATGGGGCAGAATAGAGAACCCAGAAATAGAACATCACAAATACATGCAACTGATTTTTGACAAGGATACAAAAGCAATTGAGGAAGAATAGGCTATTCAACAAATGGTGCTGGAGCAGTTGGCAAAAACAGGGTAAAATATAAAACTTTTATAAAGAAACCTAGAAAATCTTCAGCATCTAAGGCTAAGCAAAGAGTTTTTACATTTGACACTAAGAGCACAAGCCATGAAAGGAAACACTGATATGTTGGAACTGATCAAAATTAAAAGAAAAATAATTATTTTTGAAAAGACACAGTTAAAAATCAATATTCAAAAATTTAAAAAAAGATAAAACCCAGCAAAGCATGTAGCTAACATGTTACCAAGGAATAAATAGATTCATTTGCAACCGTTGGGAATTTTTAGAGGGGAATTTGGCAATATTCATATCAAGAGCCCTAACACTGTTTATTGTCTAGAACCAAGGCCTACTCAAATTGGCTAACATAATAGGGGTTTATTGTAAATGGGGCTAAAATGCTTGAAGCAGTGGGCTATTGATGACAACTAATCTTTATTGAGTACTTATGAGCTGCTGAGCCCTCTTCTACTATCTGTACACACATTAACTAACTGACTCCTAAAATATACCATAAAGCATAACAAAAATGATGAGACAGTTACTATAGCCATATTTTACAGACTAGCATGCAGCTTTTAAAATTATCACCGAAATAGGTAACTGCCATGAAGAAAAGTTGCTGATCAAGGGAGCTCCCTGAGCAAATATGCAAACATAGCGCTGAAACATGCCTGGTCATTGCCTGGGCAAAGAGTGAAAAAAGAGCCTCCCAAAAAGCAGTGCTCATGTGAAGGTCATGAGGTGAGCTTGGAGGAAACCAAAAGGGGGTCGGTATACCTGGAGGTTGGTGAATAAGGGTAGATCCGGGTGGGTTGATGCAAGATGAACCTGGAAAATAAGGCTTTGCAGGTGTTAAGGATTTTGGATTTTATCTTAAGTGCAAGGGAAAGACTCCGTGGTACTGAGTTTTCCTTTGCCACCTGTATCGAGGAAAACCCTGGCTGCCATGTGTCGAGCGGAGGGTTGGCAGGCAATCTGGGGAGGAAGGATTACACTTGGGAGATAAGTGCACTGGTCCAGGTGAGATATGGGCTTACAGTCTAATGGGAACTATGACCTGATGGATAATTACTATTGTAAAGAGGGTTCTGAGGATCAAGTGTAGGATGCTATACGACTTTATATCAGGCTGATCTAAATTACACTGGAGATCAAGAAAGGCTTTCCTGCAGAAGGGATGTTTAATCTGGGACCTGAATAATGAACAGAAATTAGCTAGGCAGAGATAGAGACAGGTGTTGTAAAGAATGTAAGACCAGAAAGCAAGGGGCTCTTTAAAGGAACTGAAAAGAAAAAAAAAGAGGAGAAAGGCAGGTTGGGAGGTTGTCAAGGTCTGTAAGAGGCAGGTCAAATAGAGCCTATTATCCACTGTCCTAGGGGTCAAGGGAGACGGCTCAGGGCAGCTTTGCAACGTCTGATGCTAGAAGACACTCCAGGTGCTGCTTGCCTGATGGATCCGAGGGAAGCAGCAGGAGACGGAGGGAAACCAGTTGGGAGGCTATTGCTGTTGATCGAGTGAGGACGGAGCCTTGGGCTGGGGCAGTGGTAGCTGAAGTGAAGGGGTCAGAACCCAGAGATTTTCAGGAGGATTTTGTCATGGATTGGGTAAAGTAGTGTGGGGAAGGATGACTCAAGAATAACTTCCAAGTTTATTACTATGTAATGGTGCAATTTATTAAGACAGGGAAGACTCAGATAAAATGAGGATTGCAGCAAGGGAGAACAAAAATTCTCATTTGACTTGTGGACTTTTAAAGATAGCAGCATAAACTGTTTAATGAATAAGCCCAGAAACCGAGCAGCACTGACATCTCTGAAGTCTGCCCCAGTTGGGTGCTCCTTCTTCCTGAACACCTGGGGAAGCATCACCAGGAATTTCTCATTAGAATATTTAATAGTGTCTTTGTGGTTTCATCACAAATATGTGCAATCCTCAATGATACAGTTTTATTTTTTAACCTTTATATAAATGGAATCCCCTCATAGCCTTCTTTTCTGGATCAGAATTACACTTTGGGCATTCATCTATATTGACATGTGTCAATCATTTTCTTTGTGTATGGTGTGGATGGTGTTGCCTTATAGGAATTTGTACCATATCTCTACTGCATGGTTGAGCATTTGGGGTGCTTATGATTTTTGCTATCACAGAGAGCTGCTTTGAGCAAGCGCCCTGGGGCCACATGCCAGAATCTTCATGTAGAGGAGAAATTTCTGGATCTACGAGCAAGCCCAACATCAGATTTGGTGGAAAATGGGAAATACGTCTCCAAGGATTTGCATCAATTTATACTCCAATCAGCAGTTTATGATTTCCATGGGCTCTTGTGGACAATTGATATTTTCAGATATGTAATTTGGGGAGTGTGAAATACATTTTCATATTGTTTGCATTTCCTTGTTTATTAAAGCGATTGAGCCCTTTTCTTACATCTATTCACCATTTCTGCTTTCTCTGTGCAGCCTATTTCTATTTTTGCCCATTTTTCAACTAGGTTTCAAAATATTTCTTATTGTTATATGAATTTTTTTTATAAATTCTGGAATCAAATCCTTTGTCTATTCTACAGATAAGTATCTTTTCCCCATTTGTGGCTTGGCTTTTCTCATTCTTTTTATGGTATCTTTTGCTCTTGAGAGAGTCTGCATTTAAATGTAGGGACATTTATCATTTTTTTCCTTTACAGTTTCCATTCTGATTGTCTTGATTGGGAGCTCCTCCATTATCCTTGCTTGGTCTTCAAGGTTTTATCTGAAAACGTTAAAGGTTTGCCTTCTGCATTGTGATACTTAATCCATGGAACTGATATTTTCTTTAGGTTTTAAGTAGGTTTTTTCCTATATGGTTAACAAATTGTCTCAGCACATCCTTTTCTTGATGGTATGGGATACCATGTCCTTTATAAAATGAATGTTTGGATATTTTGGGCCCTTTGTTATACAAAGTTTAGAAGAGACTTGTTAAGTATTTTGATGTGAATTGCACTGATTCTGCAAAACTGACTTATGATGATAAATTTTCTAAGGTAAATTCTTTATCAAGTTGTCTCTTTAAGTGTTTCTCAATTAAATGCCCTAAGTTTCTATATAAGCATACTGTAGATCTTCTATTATATTTATTCTTAGGTACCTTATTACTTTGTAGCTAATGTAAATGGTAATTATGCTTTTGCATAATTTCTGCAATTGTTTCTGCAATATAACAATAAAATTGCATGTTAATAATGTATTCTGGCATTACTGCTAAGCTGTCTTACTAATTTTAGTAAATCCATAGAACCTTTTGGTGTTAATATATAGATAAGCATAAACTTACTTCTTCCTTTTCAATTCATTTAATTTTATTTATTTTCTTATCTTATTACATTGGAAAAGGGCCCCAGCACAATTTTGAATAAGAGTTCTGATAGCAGGCATCATTTCTTATCTCTGATTCCAGAGCACATAATTTTAGTGACATGTTTTCATTGACTTTACAGTTTTAAAAATCCTCTGTATCCATCTATGGAATGTTCCTTCTATTTCTAGTTTGCTAAGTGTTTTTTGTAAACATGAATAGATGGGTTTCATTGAACATTATTCCCTGTATTTCTGCTATGATTACTATAGAGCTTATTGTATTCTTTTCTATTACAATCCTTTGATTTAATGAATGATATTAATATGTTTCCTCATATTAAACCAACTTGACATTCACAAAATCATCTCAATTTCATCATCATGATCTTTTCAATATATTTTTGTCTAGATTAATCACATATATTTCTTAGAATATATGTCCCTTTGGGAAAGATTTGACCATTTGCACCATGGGATACTTAGCTTTTAATGCTTGTTCTTGATTTGTCTCTATTTGATTTTGATTGCATGGTTAGTTTTAGCTTCAAAAAATGAGGTTGGAAATGATCCCTCATTTTCTATTCCCTGAAAGACTCTGTGTAAGTTTTGAATTATCTGTTTGATAAAATTAACTTGTAGAACTGTATCAGCCTGGGGTCTTCTTGGTGGAAAGATTTTAAACTATGGATTCAATTTCTTTAATCATTATACAACTACTCACTGTTTTATTTCCTCTTGAGCCAAATTATATTTTTGAAGAAATTTTTCCATCTCATTATTGGTATAAATTGCTTATATCATTAAGTTCTGCACTTTGTAGTTTCATTTCTGCTTCCTTTGGATTTTCTGAAATTATTTTTTAACATCTTATGACAAATACATGTTTTGTCATGAGGTATTTTAATTAACATTCATTTCAAATAATCACTCATTCATGTGTATGCATGTGTGTGTGTGTATATGGATAGATGCATGTGAATTTTAACCTTCCAAATGCATATTGTTTATTTTGATTAACCTTTTATAATTGATTTCTAAAGTTCCTGTGTTGGGTTACACTATGTAATCTGTATTATATCCATTCTCTAAAACTCATTGAGATTTACCTGACAGCATTACATTTCATGAATTTTCATGTAATTCACATCTTTACATTGTAAAGAATATGTAGTTTCCCACAGTGGGGACTAAATGCATCCTATTTACATTCACTAGCTCAAGCTTGCTACTTATGTAGTTGCAACTTCTTTTCACAATTTTTTTCTCAGCTTGTTCTATCAATTATTAAGAAAGGATAACATCTTCCATTAAAGTTATAATGGTAGGTTTTGGTTTATTTATTTCATACTTTTTTAAAGTTAGGTCCATATAAATTTAAAATTATTATATTTTAATGTGAGTTTTAGTACTGAATCTTTTAACATGCATTGGTTCCTTCATTTCTAGTACTTCCTTTAAACTTAACACTATCTTAACTGATATTGTAGCTATAACTAGCTTTTTTTTTATCTTTTAAAGCATGATTTAACAAGTAGTTATATAGGAAATTTCCAAAGTTGCTATGAGTTTCTACTAGCTTCGTTTTTTGTTTAAAAGTTCATTTGTTTCTCCATTATACATTTTTCCAGGGTCCTGAAATTTTGTGTCTGTGCAATCAGATATTGCTGATTTTTAAAATTCCTGCCTGACAATCTGTCTTTAATTTGGACAATTTATCCATTGATATGTCACTACTGACATTTTTTACTTAATTTCTGCCATCTAAATTGTTTTTTTCTATTTGTTTTCTTTTTTAGGTTTCTCTTTTTTTCTCTTATATTTTTGCTTCATTTGTATTGACAGTGGGTTTTTTTTGTTTGTTTGTTTCTCTTTTTGTCTTATTTCCTATAGCAACCTAGAAGTTCAATGCTATATTTTTGTTCTTTTAGTTGTAACCCTGGCTCCAGCCACCATTATTCTTTCTCCTGGATTGCCCAGTGGTCTCCGAACCAGTCCTCTTCTTTCCTTTTGCTCGTAAGAATATTCTCCAGACAGTGAGTGGGGTGACTCTGGAAAGACAGTTGGCTGCTTATTCTATTCCAGTTCAACAGCTATTTTTCTTTCAGTTATTATTTGACTGTCTTCTGCTCCCAGTGCTGCTAGTAAGAAGTCAGCTCCTAGTGTTAGATGCTATTAATATCTTTTTCTTTTCCTTCAGTATTGGTAGCTTTACAATGAGTTAACTCATTGTGGGTGTTATTTATTTAATTTTCCTGCTGGAGACTACTTGGATCTGAGGTTTAGTGTCTTTAATTAATTCTGAAAAGTTCTACATCATCATCTCCTTAACTATTACATCTTTTAGAAATCTGCTTGAAGCATTTTTAAAATCGTACTTTTTAATGCCCTCTTCTTCCTTTAAAGATATTTAGATGAAATCTAATTTATATTCTTTACCTGATCATTTCAATAACTTAGGACTGTAATTTGCTTTTTTTTTTTTCTGCTTATCAACTTGCATGCTTTCATATTTCCTCGCACTGTGTGTATATCTGCTTTGCTGCGAGTCTTTAATCTGCGGGGATCTGTCTAAGGCAAGTTCCTGCTAAGGACCGTGTTTACATCTGCCAGGGACCTGGAGCCCCACTAATCTATGATTACTTTATACTTGATTTTGCCTTGATTTTTTGGGACACAGACAGAGCAAATTTGGATTCTAAACTGACAAGGGATCAGACTTGTGGGTAGGCCTCTAAAGAGAGCCAGTCTGCCTCCTGCCTGCCAGCCTCTCATCCTTCCTTCTTCCTTCCCCCTTCCTTCCTTCCTCTTTCCTTCCCCTTCCTTCCTTCTTCCTTCCTTCCCCCTTCCTTCCTTCTTCCCTTCTTTCCTTCCTGCCCTCTTACTCTCCCACCCTCTCTTCTTCCCTCCTTCCTTCCTTCCCACCCTCCCTCCTTCCCTCCATCCTTCCTTGCTTCCTTCTGTCTTCCTTCCTTCCTCTTTCCTTCCTTCTTCCCTTCCTCCCTCCCACCCTCCTGTTCTCCCATCCTCTCTCCTACCCTCCTTTACTTCTTTCCTTTTCACTCCCCACCCCCACCCCCTTTTATTTCTCTCCCCTGCACCTAGAGCCAGGGCCAACACAGGCAGGTTTCTTAAACTCTCCCTTAGGATTTCCCCCCAAGCCTGTCACTGAGGATTCTGCATTTCAGACATCTCGATTTCCTGTAGGGGTCACAGATCTGACCCCTAAGCTCACGCAGGCTCCTGGTGTTGCTGCCCACTCCCGCTCAGCCTGCTAAAGCACGAGACCTCACCACCAGACGTTAATCAGATGCCCCGGGAAAAGTGCCAGCATCTGAGCCAGCTCCTCCATAGTCGCACTGTTTTCTTTCTGGCATCTATAAAGATTTCCTACTGCAGTGTTCATTTACTTTCCTTTTAATTTTACATTTCTTAGACATACAGCCATCTTGTGAGGAATGTGAGGGTTTAGCTACACAAAGTCAAGCATATTGCTGGCAAAGAAAGTCATGTATTTTAACTTTCCAGACCCTGTGAGAAACATAAACAGAGACGTCAAGGAGATGGTTACATGTATAAGTCTAGAGTTCAGCAGAGAAAGCTGGATGTTGAATATAGATGCTGATGTCCTAAGCTGCTAAGTACTAATGGAGCCACAGGAATGAATGATTTAGTCTGAGGAATGTACGCAGAGTGAAGACAGAAGTTGCCCAGTAACGTCCCCTCTGTGGTGGCAGAGACAGCACAAGAACTGCTAAGAAGTGGCCAGAGAGGCTGAATACGGTGACAGACTCTCAGTAAGATCATCTTTCAAGAGTAAAGAGGGGGTGTGACTGCATAATCATGAAAACCTTGTGACTGACACTCCGTTTATCCAGTGTATGGACAGATGAGTAAGAAAATAAAGACAAAACATAAAGAACAATGGGGGGAAAAAGGAGTATGGGATGTTTTGGGTGTTCTTTTTTATTTTTATTTTCATTCTTATTTTTATTTTTTGGGGGGAGTAATGAAAATATTCAAAAATTGATTGTGGTGATGAATGTACAACTACGTGATGATACCGTGAACCATTGATTATACACTTCAGATGATTATCTGGTATGTGAACGTATCTCAATAAAATTGCATGGAAAAAAAAGAGTAAAGGAGGGGAGGGATTGCGGTAAGACGGCAGAGTAGGGAGCTCCAGGACTCGGTCCTTCCACCAGAACAACTATTAAATAGGGAGCTATTAGTTGTCTGAAACAACTATTTTTATACTCCAGAGTTCAGAAGAACACAGCACAGCACGCAAGGAAGAGCAGGAGGAAGAGGCTGATAAACTACAGTCTTTGCCAAATTTAATTTTAAATTAATGAGCCATGTTGATGTCTATAAACTATTGTTAAATTATTAAAAAAAAAAAAGAATAAGGGAGGAATTAACCGTGTTGAGTGTTGTGAGAAGTGAAAGATTTGTGGTGTAAATACTGTCCATTGCAATCAGAAACATGAATCTCATTGGCAAAGATGAGTAAATCCACATGCTTAGTAGCTGGGCCAGTGCTGTTCTGTGATTAAGTGGTGACGCTGGGGGAGTAAATGTGGGTGATAACTATTAAACCACATCTGGGTTGATTGGGAGTTGAAGTGAGAAATTGGATGGCAGCTAGAGAACAATATGCTTTCTAGAGAGGGTTCTTTTAAAATATGAGATATTTTTGAGAGTGGATGGGAATCTGGGCTAGTTCAAAGCTTCAGAAGACATCAAGAATCTAGTTGAGAACACAGGCTCCTGAAACCTTTGGGGATAGTCATTTATAGATTAGGGGTTGGGAGAGGGGAGGAGTACAAGATGGTTCACATCTCCAGGCTTCAACTTCTCAGTAAATTGTGAAATAAATCATTTTATGAACCTGAAGAAAATGTTTGAGAACTAGTAGCAGAGGGTGAGCCACGGAAGTCAGCTAATTATAAAACCACAGCTTTATAACAGTGTGAATAGATTGGGTTTAATCACTATCTTCTGCGATCACCCAAAGACCCAGGTGCAGGCAGGGGGAAGGGGTATTGTTAGCTTAATGTAAGATTGGATATTTTCACTGGGAAAATGTAGTTAAAGGACAAACAGTCAAAGGAATTTAAGGTTTTGGCAAAAGAGTAATAAAAATGATAAGGCATGGGATGGGACCTGAGTTCACAGGAGTGATAAGGCGTGAAATGAAGACTGCACACAACTGATGAACAGGGAGCAAAAAGAGTATGTACATTGGAAAACCCAGCACCATAAACAAACAGGTGAGTGGGCATAAATTAGCAACATGCCAAAGGGTTTTCTAATTCCCTAACTGTCCCTGCGAGACTCTCCTTTACTACGATGCTTGTCCTGAGAATGGATCCATCGATAGCAGACCATGCTCGAATGTCTTTGTGACATTCCCCCGGTTCCATCTAGGAAAAACAGCTCCCACCTAGACCCACCCACCCAGACCCCCACCCAGAGAACATCCCCGAATCCACGTCCCGTGTCACTGACCTGAGATGGGCACCAGAGCAAAGAGCTGATGTATGAGCAAGCCAACGCCCTGGCTCCAGCTGAAGACTCTGCCCAAATCCCCACGGAGCCTGGCAAACCACATTTCTCTCTCTCTCAAACGTTTGAAGTTGAGATGCCCCTGAAGAGTTGGCTGTCAGAAGTGGAGCTGAGAGACCCGTGAGACTCGAGTCTGTGAAGAGATACAATAAGCAGAGAGCTTGGTTAGCAGGGAAGAGCATGAGATCATTTGCTGGCGTGGGCAGCAGTGCAGAAGCTGAGGTACAGCAAAGGGGCCACAGGGGTGGGAACGAGCACAGCCGTCTGCTCCTCCCGTGGCGCCAGGGCAGCTTCCAGTCCCTAAACCACGGTAGAGCTTCTGGGAGTTCCTGCTGCTGCATTCCAGGGAGCTCAGATTTCATGGCTGGGTTTCCCATTTTTCTTCATTGCTTGAGAATTCTATAAATAACACCATTCTTTGATCTGAGGTTACCTACAAAGGCTGCTGTTTTCGCTAGGAGCAGTTCTTGCTTGTGCTTCTTTGGCACAGAGCATCCACAAACAATCCCCCTCGGAGACCAGCCTCAGGGACCCAGAGCTCCCGAGGGCCCCTGAATCTCTGGTGTCTCTCGAGTCCACACCCAGCACTCTGTGCATAGCAGGACACTAGATGTTCGCCATCCTGCGTGTTCAAACATGACTGCAGCAATGGACACTGGGTGTATGCAAGGCCTCTCAGGGCAGGGCTTTTGGCATTTGGGCTGGGGCAGGAGCTTTTTGTGAGGAATTGTCCTTTGTATGGAAGGACTTCCTGCTTCCCGGACCCTATGGTCCAGGGATCGTATCAACCAAAATGGTCCCTGCTCAATTCCAAATCCCCCACACAGCAGTGGCTTCAGAAAACTATTTGCCCTTTCCTAAAATTTCAGGAATTGTCAACTCATCAACTATCCCAATATCACACATGGATGTCAAATATATAAGTGTGATATTGAGCATGAGTAAACAATTGACTATTGCCATAAAATAGCTTAATTACATATTGCTGCTATGTACATAATATACATGAAAGTACCTAACACCGTGTTTGGCGTTTAACTATATATGTTTATTCTGCCTAGAAAATGAGTAAATCCTCTGCATTCTCAGGAACTCTCATCTATGATCTCTAACACTAACTTTCATCCTAAGTCACCTGGAAATTTATCTTTAGGAATAGCTACAGTAACTTAATTTTAATCAAGGCCAAGAAACAATGTTATCAAGAATATAGTAGAGTAGAGCAGATCACAGCAAATACCCAAAGAGGGGACAAAGCCTCATCCGTTTTTTGTGTTTTTTATTTTCCTGCATTTCTACTTGTTGGAAGCAGTGTGGGCTGTCTGACCTTTTATTTTATTCCGAGGCAAGACTTTCTGGGTCCCTGGAGAGAAGAGCATTCTACCTAATCAAGAAGCAGAACAAAACCCAAGCCGTCCACGACGCCCGCCCGCCTGGAAACGCTGATTCACACACACGCGCAGCGCGTGGTTTCAGGGAGGTGGAGGAGGCTTGGCGGCCGGCGGGGGTGACACGGGTGGGCGGCAAGACTGGGGCTGGCCTCGCCTTGATCAGTGCAAGCTGCACCCTGTGCTTTATCTCCGTTCACCGAGAGGGCGGCGAGCGGCCAGGTCAAGGTCAAGGTCAAGGAGAAGGTCAGGGGTCGCCCCAGCCCTGCCTTTCAATCTCCTGCCCGGGATAGAGATCTCCAGGCTGCGCCCCACTGGACTCTCCGCTGCACAATCAGCTGACAAGCACAAGTAATTTCCTGCTGTGATCCCTTCAGCGATAGCCTGAAAGAGAAGAAGATAAAAAGGGGAAAAAACGGCAACAAACAAAATATCCCTTAAGTGCGCTGACTAGAAAGAGTAGAAATTTTAGTTAACTCGAGTTAATTGTGTTCAGTTACCATTCACTTCAACTTAGAAATTATTTATTTATTCCTTTTAATTCTCTGAGGCATTCGCTCCCTCAGATTGCACATATGTGACTATTCTGTCTTCCCTGCTTACTTTTATTGCATGAGCAAAAGAATGAATGTATGCTTTCCTTCTTTATTCAACTCAGAGATCTCTAGCCATTCAAGATTGACTGACAAATTAATGAATGAAAATGGATAAATTAGTACAAGACTATTCTCTGTAATAGAGCTTTGTGCTTACATATTGCACTTTGGGCTACCATTTTTTCCCCATAAGTAAATTGTAGAACATTCAGTTAGGATATTGAGAGTATGAAATCAGAAGAAACAGTAGCTTATTTCCTTTCCACTTTCCCATTGTTAACATTAGCCATTTGGTGGTGGAAGGTAGAGAGGGGGAAGTCTCAAGAATTTGTAAGTTTATTTAGGAAGGGGGACAATAGAAGAAAAAAAAATCTTTATGTTTGCCTCTGATTCTCCCTAACATAAGGTCATTTTGCAAGATGGCACATTAAAGATAATTTCAATCCAAGTGACAAGATTGGGGTGTTTCCTGAGAGCTTACTGTGAAAAGCGGTGTAGAGTACTGTACTGTCTGTGCTCACTCTCCAAAGGCCCAGTGAGGATGGTACTTTATCCCTGTTTTAGTGGTAATTAAGCTGGCACTTAGAGAGGTCAAGGAAATTGCTCAGGATCACGCTAATCCTCTATTCTACTGTACATGCTGCAGCTATTTAATTTTTGTCTGATTCCATTAAAGTCCAACTCACTTGCATTGACCTTGTCTTTGGAAAGTCCATCCCTCATCTCTAGCACTGGCTATTTCAAGGCTAATTCCAGTGTAATAAGGGATACCTGATCACCCAGTCCTCCAACTACTCCCCCAAAAATATGAAGTAAGAAGGCAAAGGATGGAATTTTATGTCATGGTCTGACAAATGTGGATGATGTCTATAACTGGAAAGTTTTCAGTAACTTGCAAAAATACTAACTTACCTCCCAAAACTGTGGGTTTTTTTCTGTTTTCTTTCCTTGTTTGCTGCAAGCATCTATGTATGTATCCATAAGCCTCTACAATCAATGTTTACAGGCAGAAGGAAACCTCAGCAACACCCATGTATTGTGTGTGCGGCGAGGCATCAAGGTAAAAGTAATAGCAGCAAAAAAGCAAATTCAAGCCCATGGAAACAAGGAGAAAAGAGAAGGATGGTGTAAAAATGTGCAAGAAGAAAAAAGAATATTAGCAACAAAGTGGGGTAAAAGGAATGTCAAGCCTAAAATGTCTGATCTCTTAAAATGTTTTTCAAACTTGCCCTTTCTATGAAAAATAAGGGTAAATATGATAAAGTTTTTTTTTTAATATCTATAGATAAGGATTGTTACCTTACAGGATCTAAAAGAAAAATAAAAAGTAGGTCCTCAAGAATGTTCACTATTAAGAGGATATGCGTGAATAGAGGACCATAGAAAATTTCTGAACCTTCTGGAAGCAAAGGAATGCACTATTTTCTGATACAACTAACCTCCTATGTGGGAGAAATGAGTTTCATCCATTGTTGAAGCCTAACAAAGCCCTAGCAAAACGCTTACCATGCTGTGGAAATTCAGTGAACACCTATGTACGTGAATGCATGCAGGAAGGAAGGAAGTACACATCTGTACACATCTGCACAGGCTGAGGTCCTTGAAGGATTAGAGACATTTTACTAATTAACATAATACAGAGATTTTACTTATATAGACCATAAATAATACTATTTAAAGCTATATGCACATCTCAGAAAATCAGGTCATTACCATCTACCGTTTTGTAATCAACTACAGTGGGTCTCATCTTCCTTTATCTGATTAAGTACCTCATTCAACAAGGCACAGAATCATCCTTCAGGAATCAATACAGGGCCTGTTACGGGACCCAGATCCCATGATCACTCGCATGGAAGAAAACCTGAATATAATTGAGTAAGGCTGTAGCTGGTGCCAAAATTCTGTTTGAGGTTGCAGAAAATTTGGAAATTTAATTCTGTTTCCACTCAGAACCCATTGAGTGCTTCTTTGAATTAGAACATTAAATTCAGTTAAATTAATAGCTTTGAAGAAATTAGGAAGTGAAAGTTGCCTTAGAAGAAAACTTGTTCCCAACATCCCCTTTGCACGGTGATGAATCAGAAACCTAAGTTATTTAGTAAGTCCTCAGGGCCAAACAATCAATCGGTGGAATTGAACCCAAGTCCCTGGCTCTCAGGTCAGACTAAAAGTCACAATAGGCCGCACCATCTGCTTTTAAAAAGTGATTTGATGCTGCTCCTCGGTGGGGTCATCCGGCTGTTTCCATGGAAGTGGAGGGACAGATTCATGGGACGCTATTGAGTGGAGAAGGGTGTGTGGTCACCAATAAAACAGAGCACTCCAATGTGCAAATGAGCTCTCGAGAAGGACAAGGTGGTGTATAAATTCAGCTCTGAGATAGAACTGAGATTTTGATGGGGTTTTGGGTTTTGTTTGTTTGTTTGATTGATTGATTTTTTGTATTCTTGAAGGCATGCAGCATGACCTGAATCTATCTGTGCTTCTTCAGTTTTTGCTTTCTTGGACTAATCAACAACCTTCTCTTGTTTCCAACAAAACCTGAGTCCTGACTGACAGTTTCTATAGGACTTGAAAAGTTCTTTTGATGAAACCATGTTGGGGAATTGTGAATATAAATAAAGAAATCGCACATAAGTAAGAATCGGGGCATTGATATTTCTTGGGAGGGCAGAGTGGTATTTCTGCCAATGGCCCCTCATTATTGGGCTTCTTTGTTGCACATTTATTAACTCAGATGAAATCAATATATTCACCAGGACCCAAGGGTTTTCTTGGACATTGTTCCTTGAAGCACCATTGTGTTTGTATCAGGGCAAAGTGGGGCATCTTCTAATGTAACATTCAGCCATGGTGGATCAAATTACCTTTTATTTAAAAAAATCAAAATTTCCCTTTTGGACATTTAGTGAGTGACAGGCTTGACCTTTACCAGTTTGTGTTCTGGTTTATTGTATTCAGGACCCTGCTGGCAATGGAAAGGATATTTCCTTTATGCTCTCACCACCTAATCTGACCTCTCCATGATAAAATTGAGACAATGCAAGTTCAGAAGGCTCCTTTTGTGCAATCTAGAATTCAGAATCATCCCGCACTATATTCATGTGCATGAGAGGTAATAGGGATGTGTCTTATTAGTTGTACCTGGACCTTATCTTTCATTTTACTATCACATCATGTAAAATGTTCATCATCACATAATTTAAAACATGAAAAGTGTGTCAATCCTAGTTTTAAGAATTAGATACAATGTCCCATTTTCTTGTTTTGTTTGCTGTTTGCTTTTTTTTCCCCCCCCCCTTAAAACTGCCTTTTAATAACATTTTAATTCTGGTTTTTAATAGTGTTAAACAGAAGTATGAAAACTCTTTATTATGTATTTTAAAATCTTGGTTTTAAGATGCTTTTATTTTCATTAGGACAGGGAATTCAAGCTTTGATTTCACACCAGCTCGACTTTACTTTCCCCACACACACACATGTAGTTTCTCCCACTGAATTTCCAGCAGGTGTCTTTGAGATACCAATTTTTTAGAGCTGTTTCCCCACAGAACACATTTTTGGCTTGATTTTAGATATACTCTTATAAAAAGCTTTTGACTGAAAAAAAAACTGAGGACATTATCACTTTGCATACAAATTGGGGATGGTATGCAATGATATTTGTTTTCATTTGGGATGAGCTATAATCAGCATAGGAGGTACTTCTTTTCAGCCATGCAATGTGTGACGGATTCCTATATAAATGTGTCGACACTGTAAATGGTAAATGCCAACAAATTCCAAATAAAGTCAGCTAAATAAGCTAGTGTAAGAAATACTGTACACATAAGCCAAAAGGTAGGTATTGTGAGATTGTAGATACTGGTGCTTTAAATGACTCACAAATACACATTTGCACTTGAATTCTTAAATGTTGGCGGTCAGGATGGGACATTAGAGATGGATAGTCTAGCAGCAGTTGGGCCAACTCAGCTGGGGTTACACAAATCAAAGATGTGCTTTCTCCAGTGAGCCCTGCCCATTCTTCTTTTTACAGAGTCATTGACACATAGAAAGATAGAAGGTATGTTTCTAGTCTTGTTTTCATGGTTAAAATACCAAGTATTAGAAACATAATTGATTCTTATATTCAAACTTTTTAGACAAATAATGGAAAACCTATTCTTTTTAAAGATAAAAGTTACTTTAAGATCAACTGGAAAGAAGAGATTAAATTCATAAGTTTGCAAATTTATTTTTCTTATTGAAAGCATTAACCATTGTTTGTCTTCAATTAAACAACATACCTATACAGAGCCATTTATACATAGAAAAATTGCATATCAGGATTCTTAAATCTTGCATGATGAAGAATTATTGTATAATTATAACCCAAGTAATCAATATTTAGTGAGATATAATGTTATTAGTTTGTACATTCAAATCAAATTCTATATTTTTATTGCCTCAGTCTCGATATTGCTTCTATGATTTGTAAGGGCTGTAGAGGAAGCTTTCCATCTCATGAGACAAATCCCGCCCATGACAACTGCATCTGTAATTCTACATGAGCTCTTTATCCCACCCATTTTTCAGCATGTGCTCAGAGGAGAAAATGGTAGTGTTTGAGGTTGTTATTACAACCCCAACAGTTTGCTAGGATTGTAGTGGTAAGTATTCTGTATAGTTTACTTTTTTAAACGGCATGTACTTCTTAAAATATGACAACTTTCCTGTCTTTAAATGCTGTTTTCTCCCATCTAATGAAAGGGAAAAAAATTGGGAGAATGTGAGGAAACTGCACCTGTTGTGCTACACTGCCTGTCCAGAAGCTGGCTGGGAAAAGAAAAGCAGCACGTGAGAGAAGGATTTCCTCTAGGCAGTGACTGATGCCAACTTGCTTCTAGTCATTTTAATATATCACACGATTCAGAGTGATTTGGGTTAAATCACTTGTAATGACAAACAAATACTGAATAGATAGATTATTTAAATGACACTAAATAAGATGGAAATTATGTGTGGGATTCCAACATTCATTCATTCATTCATTCAGTAAATACTTAGTAAGCGCTATTCTCAGGCATATTTCAAAACATTAAGGGAATTACAGTAAGTAAATCAACAAGATCCCTGTTTTCATGGAACACACATTGCATTAACATTAAGGGGAGGTGCTAGTCTTCAGAAATCATGTATGGAAGATGTATGTCATATCTGTATGTAAGTATTTGAATTAGTCCCATCATTAATTTTCTTTTAATTAATATAAAACTTTTTTCTACTATCTTTGTCATTCCTTCAATTCTTGTATCTGATAGGATTGAATGTTTAATTAAAAAATCTGTTAATATATTTTAAGGATTTTGGATTGCTACTTTGCTTGTCTGAGTCTGCTATTTCCTATCTGCTAACTTGCATACAGAGATTTTTTTAAAAATAGCACCTACACTATTTTAACAGTTATCTTTCAAATGTGAATTGCAGGTAACGCATTTATGACCATAGCAACAAATGACTACTTTTCATATTTTCATTGAAGAATTAATTCAGTAGTGGACAATGCTGGTAAATACTTACAAGTATATGTGCCTTTGAATTTAACTTAAAATGCATTATAATTTTCCTTTGATGGTGGCTTACAATTTTCAGCATTTTCTATGAATTAACGGATTTAAACATGATCTCCTTCTGGACTTCTCTTCCAAGTGCACAAATTTGATTTATGCAATTATATAAAAATATTACAATTTAAGTGCTTAAATTTTTCTAAAAAATTGCAGTAGCATAGAGTTGTTTTCTTTTAGCCCTAAGAAACATTTATGTTTAGGGAAAACCTTTTATTCTCTACAAGGATCCCAAGGATTTTTAGACTGAAGTGCTCTGCAAAACTTACTCAATTAGCATTGTGGCTGCCTGTGACCAAAATATCTCTGATTTCTGGGTTACAGGGGGACAAAAGTGGGACCTGACACCATAGGGCAGAGCTGCCCATCCATACAGAGGTCTCTAACCATGTGCCTCTGGGGCAGAAATGCGTAACATGGTACTGTGAGCCTTAGCCATGCATCTATCTTTTCCTTCATCCCTAGACATTGTTTAATACCATTTAAAAGAATTCAAGTCATAACGTTATCCAGGACAAGAGAGCATTGCAACAATGCATTGCAGAAGTTACATTGTCATTTCTCCACCCACACACACCTTATTCAAGACAGCCCCTTTCCTTACCCCTTAGAGCTGGGGGAGGAAGATGCGGATTCACCAGCTGGGCATCAAACGAGAGAGACAGAGATTATGTTTCATTAATCATTTATGAATCGAAAAGGAATAAAAGTTAGTGACTACATTTTGATAAAATTAAATATCTGAGCCAGAAAGTGTTGCAATTATTTTCAAGCAATCGTTAACAACTGGGAGCAATCGATACATTTAGAAGAGG